>NC_086449.1:632148168-632748168 GCF_028390025.1 Pseudophryne corroboree
TCCTCCACAACATTGCCTACACTAGACTCTCTGCCCTTCCTATGCATGTGTTTCTCCTTTTATTGTTTGTGCCATCCTTTCTGCTTTTCCCATGTCAATGGAGGTTTCTTTTTACTGCCCTCATCTGTGCCAGTCTCCCTTTCATAACATTGCCTGTGCCAATCTCTCTCAACTGTGATTTCCTGTGTCAGTATCTCTGCCCTCTTTCTTTTGTGCCCTTCCCTTGTCTGCACAAGTCTTTCTTCCCTTTATCTGTCTCTGTAAATCACTTCCTCTTTCCTCTTTCAGTGCCTGCCTCTCTATAACACTTTCCATCTGTGAAAGTGTCTCTTCCTGTTTGTGCCAGACTTTTTTTTTCCTGTCCATCTGTGCCAGTAACTATTCTCTTCCCATGTCCCATTCAGGATCTCTGACCATCCCCTGTCTGTCTCTCTCACCTTTTCTTGTCTGTGGTGCTCTCTTGTATCTTCCTTTGTCTGCAGCATCATCTGTCTCCTGCACCTTTCTATGGACACTATTCTTTTTTTCCCCTTACTATACTAGCCACACTTCCCTTCCCCTGCCTGTACCAGTCTCTCTGCCTTTCTTCTGTCTGCATTAGCTTCTCTGCCTTTCCCCTGTCTCAGGGGTGTATCTAGGGGTCTGAGCGCCCCTGGAAAAGTAAGGAACTGACGCCCCCCACCCAGAGACACAGAGGGGGGAGTTACAGATAGGTTGAGGTCAGGGACACTGAGGGAGAATTACAGGGAGGGTGCGGGTAGGGACAAAGAGGTGGAGGGCTTACAGGGAGGCTGAGGTCAGGGACACCGAGGGGCAATTACAGGAAGGGTGTGGGTAGGCACACTGAGGGGGAATTATGGGAAGGGCACGGGCAGGGACACTGAGGTTGCATTACAGGAGGGTGTGGGCAGGGATACTGAGGGGGGAGTCACAGGGAGGGTTCAAGTAGGGAAAATGAGAGGGAGGGGCTATAGGGAGGCTGAGGTCAAGGACACTGAGGGGCAATTACAGGGAGGGTGTGGGAAGGGACACTGAGAGGAAATTACAGGAGTGTGCAGGCAGGGACACTGAGGGGGTAGTCACAGGGAGGCTGAGGTCCGGAACACTGAGGGAGAATTACAGGGAGGGTGCAGGCAGGGACACTGAGGAGGAATTACGATGAGGGAGCGGGCAGGGACACTGATGGAATTACGGGGAAGGTGCGGGCAGGGATACTGTGATGGAAATATGGGGAGGGTGCGGGCAGGGAGACTGAAGGGGAATTACGAGGAGTGAGGAGGCAGGGACACTGAGGGGGAATTACGGTTAGGGTGCGGGTAGGAACACTGAGAGGGAATTACGGGAAGGGTGCGGGCAGGGATACTGAGGGGGAATTATGGGAAGAGTGCGGGCAGAGATACTGAGGGGGAATTACGGGAAGGGTGCGGGCAGGGATACTGAGAGGGAATTACAGGAGTGTATGGGCAGGGTCACTGATGGGGCAGTTAGAGGGATGGTGCGGGCAGGGACATTGAGGGGGAATTACAAGGAGGGTGCGGACAGGGACACCGAGGGGATATATGCACACATACATACAGTTAAAAACCCCTCTCTAGGTGTGATGGCACTACATGTCCCAGCAAATCCAGTTGACAAGGTGTGCTGGGACTTGTAGTCTCAACACAGCAGGACAGGCAGTCACTGGTTTAGATACCTCTCCATACAGAGCTCTTTGTAAGCTGTGATCCAGACTACCAGGAGAGACCATGCAGTGCAGCTACGGTACCACAGAAAATGTACAGGTATGCTCATGCTGCACTGCTGACTGGTGCTGATTGTAGTGGCTGGTGTTTAGTGACAGACTGCGTGGGACCAATGAGAAGGGGAGCGGATGAGGAAGAGGAGGTGCCTCGCCCCTCCTTAAACCTAGAAGTGCCCTGCTCCCCGGCTATATTCACCATCATTGTGACTGTCAGAGTGCAATACGCTTCTGAGAGTCCGGCAGTGGATGAGCACTGCTAAGGGATGTACTCAGTGAGAGCTGCTATGTCATTCTACCCCCTGGCACGGGTGGCACTGCCAGGCGGCGCCCCCCCTACCCTTCGCCAGCGCCCCTCGCAAGTGCCATCCTGGCCAATAGGAAGATACACCCCTGCCCTGTCTATCCCAGTATCTCTGCTTCCCCTGTCTGTGCCAGTATCTCTGCTTCCACTGTCTGTGCTAGTTTCTTTGCCTATCTCACCCCAGCTCTCTCCTGTCTGGGCTCAGTTCTTTATTTCTGGGGCCGTACATGATAAAAGGTCTACTTATGATAAATAGACTGATAGATTTTTAATCTGGATCTATATAGCATTTAAATGAAATAGCAATATTAAAATCAATACATATTTTTTCAATCTAATAAAAAAAATACAAAATACTGTGCATAACATATATATATGACATGTCTTCACTCATTTTAAAATACAGTGCATCTGGAAAGTATTCACAGCGCTTCACTTTTTACACATTTTGTTATGTTACAGCCTTATTCCAAAATGGAATAAATTAATCTTTTCCCTCAAAATTCTACACACAGATTTCTGTAAATTTATTAAAAATAAAAAACTAAGAAATCACATGTACATAAGTATTCACAGCCTTTGCCATGAAGCTCAAAACTGTGCTCAGGTGCATCCTGTTTCCACTGATCATCCGTGAGACGTTCCTTTGCCTCACCCCACCGCACGTCACTCAGCCTGATTGGAGCCCACCTGTGGTAAATTCAAAACTGGCCAAAGATAGGTGTGCCAAGCTTGTGGCATCATATTCAAAAAAGACTTGAGGCTGTAATTGCTGCCAAAGGTGCATCAACAAAGAATTGAGCAAAGGCTGTGAATACTTATGTACATGTAATTTTTTTTATTTTTTTATTTTTAATACATTTACAAAAATCTCCCAAAAAACTTTTTTTACGTTGTCATTATGGGGTATTATGTGTAGAATTTTGAGGGAAAAAATTAATTTATTCCAGTTTGGAATAATGCTGTAAAATAACAAAATGTGGAAAAAGTGAAGCGATATGAATACTTTTCGGGTGCACTGTACATTCAAATTTACCCCCTCAAGTTAATACTGTAACTTTATTTCACCATATTTCGTACATCTTACATTTAGGCATGGTGAATTGGGACAGAGAACTTGCCAGTGACAGCATTGCAACATCACTGGAAAATGTTAGACTGGTGTGGTGAATTGGACAAACCTCCCTAAGGGCCTAATTCAGACCTTATTGCTCGCTAGGGTTTTTTTACACTGCTGCGAGCAGATAGTCGCCGCCCATAGGGGAGTGTATTTTTGCTTTGCAAGTGTGTGATCGCATGTGCAGCCAGGCGGTATAAAAAAGATTTGTGCAGTTTCTGAGTAGCTCAGAACTTACTCAGCCCTTGCAATCACTTCAGCCTGTCCGGTCCCGGAATTGACGTCAGACCAGTGACGTGCGGTGGGGTGAGGCAGAGCCTTTCCTGTCATACTAACATTTGTGCCAGAGTTTTGACTGTATAAAGTATATGAAAAATACAAAGAATATGTTTTAAATATCTTCTTTGCATTATTCTAATAATTTTTATACACCTGCCCTGCAAACACTTGGACACGCCTGCGTTTTTCCAAACACTCCCAGAAAACACACAAACGCCTTCTTCCTGTCAATCTCCTTGCAATCGGCTGTGCGAATGGATATACATGCACAGTTTAGCCCTGATTGCAGCGCAGCGAAAAAACCTAGCGTGCGATGAGGTCTGAATTACCCCCTAACCTCCAATCTGATCAGGATAGAGCCCTCAAATCAGGAAATTCTCACCAAAGTTGGGAGGTATGGCATTAAATACACAATTCACTATGTTTAGTTAATTAACATGCTGGTAATAACCGTATAACATCCAAAGATTAATGTACGGTAGTAGAAAATTGCTTTGAGTGTGTTTTATTTGTACTTTAATTGATGTTTTCGGTGTTTTTAGACATCTATCTCATTTTATTCTTACTGGTACTGGCTGAAACAAAACATAAAAAAATACATTTTGGGGTCTAAAAAGTTGCTTTTCCTTCAGTCACATATTTAATTTGATGTCCTGTGACCTGGGATGTTCTTACCCTCCATTGCTGTTAATAATTGCTATGGCGGAAGCCCCTTTGTATTAAGGATGTTCTCATGTCACCGTTCTACTCCACATATGTGTGCATCATATCAATTTATTGTTTCATCATACCTGCAAATAGTAGTGGTATCAGAGCCGTAGTGGGGATCCCAGAGAAATCCAAATGGCTTTTCCAACCAAGATATTCTCCCCCATAAGCACCGTTATAAATGTAATTGACAGCGCTGATCAAAATTTCAAATGCAGTATGGATGGTGTAATGGTTAGCATTACTGCCTCACAGCACTGAGGTCATGGGTTCAGTTCCCACTATAGCCCTAACTGTGTGGAGTTTGTATATTCTCCTCATACTTGCATAGGTTTCCTCTGACAATCCAAAAATATACTGGTAGGTTAATTGGATCCCAACAAAATTAACCCTAATGTGAATTTGTCTGTGTGTACATGTGGTAGGGAATATCGATTGTAAGCTCCACTGGGGCAGGGACTGATGTGAATGACCAAAATACTCTGTAAAGTGCTGCGGAATATGTGTGCGCTATATAAATAACTGGTAATAAATAACTGGTAAATGCGCTGCTCAAATAACTTGAATAGCATATTTTAATATCATTGTATGGATTGAAGACCATAATACATAATCAATTGAATAACCAAAATGCTGAATATACTATACCAGTAGTTCTCAAATGCAATCCTCAAGGCACCCTAACAGCCCAGGTTTTAAGGTTATCTATTGTTGAGCACAGATGGTTACATTACATTGACTAAGTTACTAATTAAGTCACCTGTGCTCAAGCATGGATACCTTTAAAACCTGGACTGTTAGGATGCCTTGAGGACTGAGTTTGGGAAGCTTTGCATTATTTGGCATGAGGTAAAGTTCCTTTTTACTTTGCCAGGTTTAGAACCAAGAGGATACAGCCAACGTAGGTTGGAGTGGGACGCTAATGGGGTGCTTTTCTAATATGGGCTGCTGCCTAAAGTAAGTTAGTCACACCTACAAAATACGCAATACATAAATAAAAATGGAGGCAGCACTTATCAAGAACCAGATGGATTGTCTAATAAACACACATTTAATATACTTAAAATTGATACATAAAATCCAATAATAAAAAGTAGTATCAGTACATATGACACTGCATAAGTAGAAATACTATTAGTAACCACCAATGTTTAGTTACCACAGTCCACCTGTTCCTATTAATCCCACAGGACCTTGAGATCAGAAGCGTGGACATTAGTTGATTTGCTTAAGACTGACAGCGCAGTCTCAAGGACGGAAATCTTATTACCACTGCTAGAGGATATGTTCCAGGAAGTAGATTCAAACATGAAAGTCCTCACCATGCATGCAGTGCTTTTTTGAAAGTCCAGTCCTAAATAGCATAAAAGTCCAGATGAATAACTATAGGCCCCGTGATGGTCCAGGCGATAGCAATCTTTTCAGTGGATATGGATGTGGGTGACAAAATAGCGCACACCTGACGCGTTTCGCAGCTGACACTGCTGCTTTTTCAAAGGTCACCTAAAAGATAAGTCTCTCTGCAAATGTTATATCTGCCACACCTACAGTGCACATGGGCCCTCATTCCGAGTTGATCGGTCGCAAGGCGAATTTAGCAGAGTTACACACGCTAAGCCGCCGCCTACTGGGAGTGAATCTTAGCTTCTTAAAATTGCGACCGATGTATTCGCAATAATGCGATTACTAACTACTTAGCAGTTTCAGAGTAGCTCCAGACTTACTCTGCCTGTGCGATCATTTCAGTGCTTGTCGTTCCTGGTTGACGTCACAAACACACCCAGCGTTCGCCCAGGCACTCCCACCGTTTCTCCGGCCACTCCTGCGTTTTTTCCGGAAACGGTAGCGTTTTCAGCCACACGCCCCTGAAACGCCGTGTTTCCGCCCAGTAACACCCATTTCCTGTCAATCACATTACGTTCGCCGGAGCGAAGAAAAAGCCGTGAGTAAAAATACTTTCTTCATAGTAAAGTTACTTGGCGCAGTCGCAGTGCGAACATTGCGCATGCGTACTAAGCGGATTTTCACTGCGATGCGATGAAAAATACCGAGCGAACAACTCGGAATGAGGGCCATGGTTTTGCCCAATTGCTAACAAATGTGCTGCTGCGATCAACTCTGAATTACCCCCACTAATAACTGTATTGTGACAGTGTCTGTGTATTCTGTTAACTACCTATTTTCCAACAGAATTTGCACAAGAGAATTTCTAATAAACATATTTTTTTATTTAAGTAAAAAAGAAAAATAGAAATACTTGAATGAAACAATTATTCTAGTAATTTCAATGGAATTAATAAGAAACAGTGGTTCCTAATACCGGTATACTCACATAAAACACAATACAACATATAACATAAAATTTCCAAGTGAAACGCCTAAGCGAATTACTCACTCTTACTATTTTTAAAGTCTTGTGTAGTGACAGATGGAATGTTAGTATCCATGAGGGGAAAAAAAAATAGTATGGGTACTTCCAAAGTCTCAGAATTCCTTAATAAGGACCAAATATGGGCTCTATTGAATTGTCTCCAAAAGGGTTTTATCACCAATTGATGGTTGGAGGTCGCTGTGACTTACATGTACTTCCTGGCGCTATAAATTAAAGGGCATCGGGTGTCTGCCGGCAGATGTGGTATATATCTGTTTCTTGCGGCCCACAAAAGACTTGGACCTTGATAATTCGGCGCAATTGGGATTTTCAGTTTGACATGCCTGATCTGCAGTAACTACTGTCCCACAATTGAGGTACACATAGCAACACCATAATACGTAGTAGTTTTGAGACTTTTGAGTTTTCTCAAGTAAAAACTTACAGTACTCCTACAACCCTGTAACCTCTCCAGATCTAGCATGCGTGAGATGGTTACATTGAGTAGTCCCATCTACAGTAGCCTGTTAGCAAGCACCATATAAAATTATGTGAGTGGCTATGCGAGCACTATTTATCCTGCTTTTTAGCCTTCATAAAGACTCTTCGATAAAGCTCCAGCACGAGCGAAACGCATCAGAGGTATTGGTGACGAGAGTGCCACCGTTGAGGACAGACCTAATACGGACATCAGCTCACCACCAGAAAGCGGCAGCAAACCAGTTGGCGGTCAGTGGAAGGCGCAGCGGCAATTAGACTGGGGAGGACGGAGACGTCCAGCGCCTCCCAGCCGATTCCTTCACAATAGAACATTGATTCACCGTGGGAGAAGCTGCTTGAGCATTCATTTATCTGACTTGGGTGAGCCCATTAATATCCTCACAGGTGGCCAGCACTTAGCGTGTATAGGCAAGGGTATACTAACATAATTGGCTCATTTATTTCATAATGCAAATATATGAACGGTTAAGTTTCTGGAAAAATTTGCATGAGGATAATAAATATTAAAAATACGTTGTGCGGGACTAAAAAGGAAAAGAAAAGGTCCGGTATATACAGCTCTTTTATTTACGGACATTATTGTGGTCTTTTCTTTTTTTTGACAGTGCACTGTCTTTTGTATTAATTAATCCACCTCTAGTAGTAGTCTATAGAGAATTGATACATTGACATATTGCAAGTAATTGGAGAGATATAAATGTAATAGACCAGGTCGTTCATTTGATGTATTAATATTTATACTGATTTTTAATATTGTATTAAAATTGTGGGATTAGAAACACTGATTAGTGCTAATTTTATATTAAATAAGAATATATATGACAACATGTGTCTGTACTCATCTCATTTAAGCCTTTAATTATTAGGAATAAGCGGAGAGTGAAATTCTTTTTTTCTTTTGGTTATCTCCTGTAGTAACAGGAGGTGTTGTTTATGCGTACACAGGCATAATCTCACTACTTGCAGCTGATTAGTAATTGAGATTGGGTGGTCATTACTCCTAGTTTATTAACATATTAATTGAATAAAGTAAAAATTAGCGCCTAGAGACAAATTTGTGGAGTATAAATAGCTGAGATACTTATTTCTTCCTTAAACATATGAAAACAGCTGTTTTTGCATGCTTTACGTACAAAAGTGACAAAAATTCCAAAGATAAAAACTAGCTTTGCCGCATGGAAAAATCTTATAATGCTTCTGAAACTTCTGTATCTGTTTCAGATATTGCCGGTGCAGGTACATACAGTAAGTCCATTGTTAACTGGATAACAGGTTGATTGTTCTGTTTGTTTGGAGGGTTAAACAGCCAATAATAGTTTTATTTTTACCCTGCGTCATCCTAAGGGCAGAAGTTGACTTTCTGCAGCATAAAATGTAAAATGAGAAACCTTCAATCTGTGAAGTTATCACCATGGTCTTGGTTCTGTTTATACCACAGATATTAAAATACAAACATTTTAATCTAGTTATCAATCTAACAAGATATTCTTGCAGATCACTCTTCTAGTTGTCTAACATAACATTGCACTTACATATGAAATAATACACTTTTTGTTTCAGGTCATCCACGTTTTATCCATTGGCAAAAAGGGTTATTAGGATAGTGGGTGATGCATTGAAAGGGGACTCTTGTGCCACTCCTAACGGTTTACAGCAAATATTTCAAATGGTTGTTAATACGTCCTTTCAAATATATCCATATTAAACATTTTATTAACTTTGTTTGCAGTATTACTTCATAAAATGACCCATTAAATTGGTATGGTACTGCAGGCTTGTAACAATGATTTCTCTATTTTCTAATATATGATCTTGTGCTTTTAAAGCAACCCCCAATACCCAAACATGAATAAATGTGAAGATGATTTGGATGAGCCACCAGAGAAGGATGCTGCCGGATTCGTGATATAGTGGTTGGAAGTGTTAAGGCTGTCTACTACGGGCGTTTTAAGAAAAGAGGAGGCCCGGGTGCAGCCTCCTCCGTTCGGGCCCCCTGGTCTCTGCCGGCAGTGCTGAGAGTCTGAGCACTAGAGCGCTCAGACTCTCCTGCGCATGTGCAGATCTCCGGGAAAATGGCGCGGCGGCCATTTTCCCTGAGATTTCTCTACTACGCATCCACAGAACTCCATGAAAATGGCCGCTGGGCCATTTTCATGGAGTTTTAACACCGCCGTGGACGTCACCGTGGGACTCCGGAGGGGTGAGTATTGAGAAAATGGGTGCAGCGTGTGCTTCCTCTGGACTCAGGGGCAGTGTGCACCGCACACACTGCACCCATTATAGAAACGCTAGTGCTCTCTACTGCCTTCTATTAGTTGGCAAATGTTTTAGGAGTTAATGGGTGCAGAAAGAACAGAAGAGAAGAGATTAGTAGTAAACTTCCAATTGATTATCTTTCTTGCTGTTTTGTATTGCTTTAAATGTATTGTTAAATTTATTTTTTGGCTTAATTGTTGTCTGTGTTATTTAGATGCAAGTGTGGTGTGAGTGTATTAATATTGTTTTTTTTCTTTCTGTTTTCTGTCTGGTATTTCCTAATTTTTTGCCTACTGATTAGTGTGGATCTGTTTTGGGCATGCATTTACCTTTCTTGCTTTTTTGTACTTCTTAAAATGTATTGTTAATTGTGTGGTGTTGTTGGTGTTGTTGTTGTTGTTGTTGTTGCTTTTTTTTGCTTACTTATTGTCTGTGTTATTTAGATGTAAGTGTGGTGTGAGTGTGTTATTAGCAGAGTGTCACTGGACCTGGTGCGCATAGAGGGAGTGTTTGGCATGACAGCAGCAATGATGTATGAGACGCATATGCAGCTGCAAAAATACTGATGGCCAGATGTTAGATATGTGGAATGGGGAGCTGGCAATGCTATTGGTGTTTTACAAAACGCATAGAAAGTGCAGAAAGAGATTTTAAGATATCAAAAGGTGGATGAAAATAAAATATCTTAGGAGTGGACATCAGCGTCTGGCACAGCAGATGATCTACCTTTCTACATAGACTACATAAGTTATGAAGAGGAACTGAAGCTACTTCTTACACATGAGATTCTAGCATTTAATGTGCAAAACATGTACAGGCCTGTTGCTCAGCCTTAGGGGTAAATTCATGAAGCAGTGAAAAATGTGGAGAAGTGAGCCAGTGGAGAAGTTGCCCATGGTAACTAATCAGCATTATAGTAACATTTATAATTTGCATACTATACAATTATATGGAGCAGCTTATTGGCTGCCATGGGCAACTTCTCCACTAGCTCACTTCTCCACTCTTTCACTGCTTCCTGAATAGGCCCCTTATGGGCCCTACACACTTGCCGAGGTGCCCGACAGCCGATACGACAGACGACCCAGCGGCAGGAAGGGGGGGGGGGGGGGAGGGTGACAGGGGGAGTGAAGTTACTTCACTGCCTGATGTAACCGGGCCCCGTAGCCCTGAATGCCGATATGGAGACGAGATTGACCATATTGGTATGTTTAAACGAGCCGGCACCAACGATCACCATTGGTGACAACACACTGAATGATATCAATGATATCTCATTCATTAATGAACAAGATCGTTCATATGGCTCAGTGTAATCAGGTAATGTGTAGGGCCCATTAGTCTGGTGAGTATACTCAAAAGTATTTCACTGTAAGCAAATATATGAGGTACAAGTATATTGAACTTAATTGATGCAGCCATCTGACACATATAAGTATATTATTAATATGCCATGATTAACACTTGTTGTTGACTTTACAACCCATGCTTACATCCACATGTTCATCACCATGCCAGGGCCCTCTACCATGCACCCAGCAAGGTAAGGATGATGCGAAATAGCCGGTCAGTATAACCAGAAAAGAAAAAGTTTAATAATGTTCTTGGGTTTTAACTATTTTTTTTTCAGGTTCAGGTAATGAGTGTGGTATATAACTCTAATATATACACTTAATTTTTTCTTTACTGGATGCTTATACATCCATGGGTTTCACTCACCAGGGAATCAGCGTGAATTAGCAACATGCAGCAGATGACCTACAGGAGCGGAGTGGAGCAGTATTTGACACCTACACAAGAATAAAGCTTATGATCACATATTATTGCTTCCTAAGCTGCACCTAATATGGCTGCAGCTATCCAGGAACTCTACCCCAACTAGAAAAACTTATTGCATACACAAACAGCCCACATGAGCGCCACTGGCCAACACATGCGCAAGGACCTGAAATACAGTATATGAAATCATCTTTCATGTCTCACACTTCAATAATACATTAACGGGGAATTGACCTCCAATACAGCCTCATAGACTTGCGTCAAAGTAGCATGTCTTCTCAGTGGCGTCAAAGTAGCATGTGCGACCAAAAGTAGGAATGGCTTCATGGTAAGGAGTATAGCTTCACATCACAGACCCGTTTTCATTATCACAGGTGTGTTGATCATTGGGTCGACCCCAGAAGGTCGACATGGATAAAGGGTCAACATAGGAACAGGTTGACATGAGGTTTGGGTTTTTTTGGTGTTGTTTACTCCGCAACAAGACCAGAAACCCTAATGAGTGCACCTCATCCCCTTGTATGGCTCGGTTCTCTCGTCATGCTGCAGGCAGGTTTCTATTTCTAGTCGTAGTCCACGCTGATGGTAAAGTATGAAGACATAAAAAAAAGGAAAAATCTTGTCAACCATATGCTGTGTCAACCAATTGACATATCAACCTTTTGACCATGTCGACCTAACGCATGTGGACCATTAGTGGTTTACATATTGACTGTCGAACTTAGTACTGTCGACCTAACGTCCGGATCCCATAATTTCAGAATTTGTTTTTTAACATGTTTTTAGTATATGTTGTTAGGTGTTTCCCGAACATGGTTTAAAATTGTTCCATGTACAGATGTAGCCACACTCATCGTGGCTACAACTTGCCGGCACACGCACTCTCAGTGCTGCAAGGCATTAGGCGCAAACTGCGTCTTTTGCCGCCCCGTATACTTTGTATGTGCACAGGCATGTCTAAAAAGCACACGCACGGAGCAACATGCAGGCGCTCATAGGTCAAACAACGTGCATTCGCACCTATATGTAGCCGCGATAAGTGTGGCTACATCTGTACATCAATGTGCCATGCTATATGGTTGGCTCAGTAGGTGTGACAATATAATGTACATTACACCCATAGCTGGATTAAGTGAGGGGGGACGCTCAGGAGGCACGTTACTCTGGGCCCAGTCTCTGAAGTCCCCCCCCCCCCCCCCAGTTTTGGTTACAGCTGCTGTGCAAAAGTGCACTGTGTATACCCACTCAGTGATGGTGGAGGGAGGTAAGAGGGAAGAGAGGGGACAGGTATATGTGTAAGGGAGCATGGGTGACACTATATGTACAGCATACGCTATGTGTAAGTGGGAGAAGGGGGGACACTAGGGGCCTAATTCAGACCTGATTGCTGGGCAGCAATTATTGCTGTCCTGCGATCAGATAGTCGCTGCCTACAGGGGGAGGGTATTTGAGCTGTGCAGGTGTGCGAATGCATGTGTAGCAGAGCTGCACAAACTGATTTTGTGCAGTCTCTGCGCAGCCCAGGACTTACTCAGCCACTGCGATCACTTCAGCCTGTCCGGAACCGGAACTGACGTCAGACACCCTCCCTGAAAACGCTTGGACATGCCTGCGTTTTTCCAGACACTCCCAGAAAACGGTCAGTTGCCACACACAAATACCCTCTACCTGTCAATCTCCTTGCGTTCTCCCATGCAAACGTTTTTTCACGCCATCCCGTCGCTATGCACCGATGCCCGGTGCAGGCATCTGGTGCGCCTGCGCATTGCGGTGCATACGTATGCTCAGTTTGGACCTGATCACAGGCTGTGAGAAAACGCAGCCTAGCAATCAGGTCTGAATTACCTACCATATGTATATGTGTAAGAGGGAGGGGGACACTACATGCATATGTGTAAGAGGGAGGAGGGCAGGCACTATATGTATATATGTGAGAGAGAGAAGGGGGGACACTTTATGTATATGTGTAAGAGGGATATGTATATGTGTGTGACTGTATGTATGTTCATACATTGGCATTTCTATAATGGGTGCAATGTGTGTGTGCCCTGGGTCCAGGGGGCCCACACCGCACGCATTGCAGTCATGTTTTAATACTTATCGTTCCAGCCCCCCACATTGGGCGCTGCATCATCGCCAAAAATAACTACAAAATGGCCACTGCACATGCACAGTAGTAAAGCTAGTCTCTGGAACATGGTGGGTGCCATGTTTCTGGAAACATGCGCATGCCAGACCCTACTGCGCTGAGGAGAGGAGGGGGCCCACCCATAATCTGCACAGGTGCCCCCTCCAGGGCCCTCTTTTTGAATGGGCTCAATGGGTAGTTGCCCAAGGGCCCCAGGAGTATAAGAGCCTTAAGATGATAGCTGAGGGTCCAGATTTTTTTTAAATCGTCCCTGGGGAACCGGAGATATCCGACTTCAAAGCAATGGAGCCTGTTAACTTCTATTCCCAGACAGATATCTTGTGTTCTGTCTGATTTAGAGTTTTTCTGAGGGTATACTCCAAAAGCTGGGACTCTCTCCTCTTGGTGGACACTGACAGATTGTCTCTACTATGAAAACAAGAAGTTTGGTAACTGCTCTTATCTAATTAGTAATGTCATCCAGGTGCATGAAAGGGAGGGGTTATTCTGAACAAGAAACATTGGTATCCCCCAGCACACTGGATGACATCAGCAACAGGATTTCATAACTACATGGTGGTAGGAATTTCAGAGATCTCAGTTGCATACATTTGCAAAGGTATGGGAAGCCCCAGGCCGCTTCAAGGCATCTCTGAGTACTGGGTGTACCTAACATTAAGTCTAAGTCCGGGACGCAACACCCCACAAAGCGACAAGGACCAGGCACCCCAGGGCAGGACACCAGTATGAGGTTAAGGTGTAAGTGAATAGTAGGAAGCAGAAGCTATATATAAAAGAAGATACACATGAAAAGTGTAACTAAAAATGTGATATAAGTAGAAAATTCTCAGAGTACTCAGAGACGCCTTGTAGTTGCCCTCGGGGCTTCCCATACCTTTGTAAATGTGTGCAACTGAGATCTCTGAAATTCCTACCACCATGTAGTTATGAAATCCTGTTGCTGATGTCATCCAGTGTGCTGGGGAATACCAATGTTTCAGAATAACCCCTCCCTTTCATGCACCTGGATGACATTACTAATTGGATAAGAGCAGTTACCAAACTTCTTGTTGCTATTCTGAGAGGCACGGATAGGATCAGCATTAGGAGGGCATGCTGGTTCCTGCAGTGCCACAGGAGAATATAGGGGCATCTCCAGGTAATATTGCTCCAAATTAGTTGCATTTGTGTATGTGCCATTATCATGTGGCCATGTACCAAGAAAATAAATGCTGTATTAGTTTTGAGGATAGTTTGGGGCGTGGTGCTCCCTGGATTGGTGGGGCTGGGGTGCTTTGGGGTAGCACACTGTAACATTTAATTTAGCACTTTATATATCACTTTCATTCAATTTTCTACTTTTTTAATTACACTTTTCATGTGTATCATCTTTTATATATAGCTTCTGCTTCCTAATATTCACTTACACTTTAACAGTTTAACAACACACTGGTGTGCTGCCGTGGGGTGCCTGTCCCTTGCTGTTTTTTTTGGGTGTCCCGCTCGGACTTAGATTTAATATTAGGTACCCCCAGTACTCAGAGATGCCTTGAAGCGGCCTGGGGCTTTCCATACCTTTGCAAATGTATGCAACTGAATACTCTGAAACTTCTACCACCATGTAGTTATGAAATCCTGTTGCTGATGTCATTCAGTGTGCCGGGGGATACCAATGTTTTATTGTCTCTACTATGCTTAGAACCAGAGATATCAGCCTTCCAGCAGCTGGTGTCTACTCCAGCTCCAAACGCCTGGTATGCAGTTTTCGATTTTCATCAGTGGATTGCTCTGGCTCCTGAACTCTGATCCCCAAGTCCCTAGTACTTTCTGAAAGGTGGGACTCTCTAGTTTTTTTTACCCCATTGAAGAAATCTATTTCCAGGAACTGGAGATATCTGCAGTCAAGCAAGCTGCCCTCCCACTGGAAAGTGATGAATATTAAGCCCACTCCACAATACCCTGCATATTAAACACCACTTACTACCCTGGAAGTCATGTACCGAGGCACCTTCACTCTCCCTCCTGCTCCATTTCCCACAATCTGTGCAGTAAAGGATTAATTAGCAGAAATTACTGCTCCAGGTTTTAAATGCTGAACGGAAGATAGAACACCCCCTACCACCCACTGATAGCACCCCCATCCCTACCGCTGGAGGATGCGTAGGGGCCCAAGTGCATTGCTTTGCCCAGGGGCCTACACTGCTTTTAAGGCAGCACTGGCACCTTCCTCTGTTAAAACACCCCTGTGTTTATAGGTTTATGACTGTGTGTTCAGGTCGCTATAGTTGGTTTTTATGTGGGACCGTTCCAGACTGTTCAGCTCCCAACTGCACAATTCAGAACAACAACCACGACCCAAATCACCCACAACAAAATGGTCTCAAATAATGATAGGTTGTTGGTAGAAATGACTGAAGCAATCCCTGAGCAAACTAAAACCTAATTAATGATGCACAGAGACCAACTTACCAGCAGTCAATACATCATCCACAAACAGCCAGGCAACAATAACCCCTACATTCGCTCCTACAAATCCACCTAAGCAGAGTGTGCAGACCTGTGGAGGAGTGAGGAGCAAGATGTTCTATTGGTTGTACATAAAAAAGATTTAGCCGCCCTTGAAACAAACCACTGTTATTAGGATGTTCTGCTGCTCTCAGAACAGGGGTATTAGCAAACCCCTAAATGGAAACCCCCAAAAAAGAAGAAACAATAGAGAGCGCAAAACGGAGATTACGGCAACACAGGATTATCCACTACCGCCAAGCAGTTACAGCACCTCAACCCGAGCAGCCCATACTGGATATATGCGCCATAATAGGCTCTTCAGCACACAATTAAATATCTCATTGTGAATGAAATTTTATTTGTTACAGTATCCAGTTATAATATAACAGTTTATCTTTATGAACTACATTTTGCTAGTTATTCCAATGTAAATGGTGTTGTGGTTTATTAAATACAAGAAACGGTTTTTATACCATAAAAAAAAATTGTTTTTGGTTTTTTTAAATTGTAAAAAAAAAAAAAAAAAAATGTTTTTAAATAAATTCATATGAACATTAAGGGTGCTTTGCGCTCTCTATTGTTTCTTCTTTTATTGGTTGTACATTTGCCCATTTTTGTACCTGAAAGTTAAATTTCAAATGCCAACTTTTTTCTTTTCACAGATTTATTGAGGTATACTGTACAGATACTTCATAGTTGCCTATCCTCCTGCATTCTGCAGGAGACTCCCTGAAATAGCAGCAATCTCCCTGACTCCCTGAATAGTCCATCAATCTCCCTGATTTCACCTTATCCCCATTATGCGGCTGTTACATTCTTGGAGAAAAACATAAATTAGAGATATATATACATTCAAATGGGCTCATCAGTGCTATTTCCCGGCATTGGTTATAATGCACAATTGATCCCTATGGCTACATGCATTTTAAAAAAGGTTTCTTGTGGCCAATTACAGTATATGGAACCTCTTGTAAAACACAATACACGAACAAATCCTGAAAAGTATCAGTGTCTTTTCTTCAACAAGTAGATCTTACTAACTTTGGGGCTCATTTACATTTGGATGTAAGTCATTTTTATGACACACCTCTCAGATGTAGCAGTATACATCTGCGCTGATTGGTGTTACTTTCACAATCTCCCTGAAATGCTTTTTCAAAAGTACAGTAGGGATGTATGAGATACTTTTGTTGACATAATATTTTGTACAAAAAGGTAAATGTCATTGATTTCTAAATATGCCAGAACTTGCAGCTTGGGTAGAGTAACTTACACTGTCACTATCACAAATGGGTAATGTACGTTAGGCCTAGTTCATGTATTTACCTGATTCATTCTTTACTTACAGAGTAAAGTAAAAAATGCAAGTTACTTTGTATCTGGAATAAACCATGTTGCCATGCAAGGGGAGCAAATACATTTATATTGTTTCTGTGCAGGGTGAATACTGGCTACTTTTGCATGTAGCCCACAAATATTAGACGGGTGGTATTCATGTGACCGCCGGTCAGCTGACCGACAGTCACATGACCTCCTCCATGAGCCCGACGGCTCACTATCCCGATGGTCGGCATGCCGACCAATAGGGACTATTTCCACTCGTGGGTGTCCACGACACCCATAGAGTGGGAATAGAACCCGTGGCGACCGCAGGTCGCCACCGAGCCCGCAGCGTGGCGAGCGCAGCGAGCCCGCGAGGGGCTTGCTGCACTCGCCCCTCCCCGCCGGGATCCCGGCGTCGGTATGCTGCCGGGATCCCGGCGTCGGTAAGGTGACCGGCGGTCAGGAGACCGCCGGTCACCAGTACTACACCCATATTAGACAGCTTTATTTTTACACTGAAATTTAGATTTCAGTTTGAATACACCCCACCCAAATCTAACTCTCTGCACATGGTACATCTGCCAGTTGCTTTCTTTTTTGCTTTACTTACAAACATGAATCAGGCCTATTTTGTAAGTTTAAAACCTTTTAATAAACTTGAAAAATATGAGGGAGACAGAAGAAAGGGCAGCACCTCACAGGGGTTGAGTGGTATAACCTGCAGGGTCACATTGCCCCACAAGTTTATATATTAGTCTGCAGAGGGGAGACGGTTAGGTTTAGGGTGCAGGGAGGGAGGGTTATTGCTTAGGTGCAAGCCGGGGAGGTTAGGGTTAGGCTGTGTGGAGGGGTAGGGTAGGGTAGAGGGAGGGTCAGACTACTTACTGCCCCATGTCAGGATTTTCAACTGTCGGGATGCCAGAGCCGGTTTCCTGACCATCGGTATCCTGAAAGCCTGCATTTCATACCCGACCCATATATATCTATAAATATAAAAGGCAAATACTACTGACTCATCACAAAATCTCCTGAAAGGGTACAGACAGCTCTCCCAGTGACCTTGAGTGTTGTGCGAAAATCTTTACCTTTTTCCCTCAAAGGAGGAGCCCTAAGAAGAGCGAGAAGCTAAGCAAGGAGACCTAGGGCCCTTTGGAATAGAGTCAGCCTATCCATGCAAACCTTACATATTTAACATACAGCGGGCGGAGCTTGGCCTTTCGTCCCAGCATTTACAGCACTGAGCAGGGCAGCATCAGAGGCAGGATGGGGAAAGAGAAGGAGGCGGATTATTCTCCTCAGTGCCAGCCTTTTGACAGCATCAGTCCGGGGAAGGCCTGTCCAGAGGTGCGGCCTGACAAAGATTGGCAGCGGCGGGCGGAGCATGTCCTGTTTTAAGTCTAATTAGTTTAGCAGGAAGTCATTAATAATTAAAGTTATACGTAGTGAAATACTTGAAATTCCATAGCTAAGTATATATATATATATATATATATATATATACACATATACATATACACACACACACACACACACACACATATATATATATACACACACACACACACACACATATATACACACAAAATGCCAGCACTCACTTTGAAACAAATCAACTTGCTCCGGTGCTCAGAGACCAGAACACAATATTACCATATAATGACAGCACTACAGTTCATTTTTGCTATATGGATGTCTCCGAGTGCCGTCATTATATGATATAAATATATATATATAAATAAAAACAACAAAAGTGCAGCTCTGTTAAACAAATTGTTGCACAAAGTCGAATATCTTGTTCAATGTTTCAATATTTCAGTCATATGTCATCAGGATATTGTGCAATTTCTTTAAAAGAGCTTGAGTGTCGCACCTTCCTTGGTTTTATCGTTGGCTTTAACTGAAGACACCAGCGCAGATACGCCTGGAAGTTTGGAGTGCCAGCCCTTGGAATGAATAAATATATATATATATATATATAATATATATAGGCGGTCTTCAGTTTGCCGGCTGTCGGGATCCTGGTGCACAGTATACCGGCGCCGGAATGCCGACAGCCGGCAAACTGACACTTTTTCTCCCTCTTGGGGGTCCACGACCCCCCTGGAGAGAGAATAAATAGCGTGGCGCGCGTAGCGCGCCATCATGCCTGCAGCGCAGCGAGCCCGCAAGGGGCTCATTTGCGCTCACCACGCTGTCGGTATGCCGGCGGTCGGGCTCCTGACGCTGGTATGCCGGTCACCGGGAGCCCGGCCACCGGCATACCATAGTACACGTATGTATGTATATGTACATATATATATTTATATATATACACACACATACACACATATACACACACACATATAGTGAAAGAGGGATATAAATATGTATATATATCAGAAGTCACTGCCACACTCAGGAAGCACTCTTTAACCCACTCCATATTCGTCAGTAGCAGCTCTTACACCGGAAGCCGCAGTAACATCAGCAGCAAAGCACCGTCTGGGAATGGCAGAGAGTGACTCTCCAAAGACACTGCAGTTCTGTAGCTTCTATGGCCAGTCACCGCCCGCCTCTCCGCCGCTGCAGATGCCCGCGATGGCGACCTCACTCCTGTGACTGTCTGCTCTGCATGCACTGTGTGTGTGGGGCCCCCGCCCATGGCTACAGTACAACTGAATGGACATGTTAGATAAAGTTAAACGTCAGGTGTAGTTACATCTTAATTGCAGTATGTGATAAAATACGTAATAATGAAAGTAAATGCTTGCAGTCACAACATGATCTTGCTACACTTTTACATAATCACTTACTTTGAATAAAAGAAGTCAATCAAATTCAAATGTTGTCTGATCAACCAGATAAAAGTTAAAACAATTTAGAATAGATAATTTACTATGTGCAATTCATCATGTGTAATCCTTTGCTTTCGATTCCCCTCCCGTTTTTCATATTCATTTTCAAGTAGATGCAAATGAGCAAAATAATCTCAGCATTAATTAGAGGATCACTGTCAAAAAGAATTTATTTAGTGGAAGCTGAGCATTTTGGCTAGATAACAGAGCTTGTATATTAATTCCTACCATTTCATGTTACATGACTAAATAAAATAAAATGTATAGAAAAAAAATTGATTAAATGCTAGGGGTAGGGGAGGAGGGGAAATTGATGCATAGCTGCCTACACTCCTGGATCAGCCAGGAGGCTCATGAAAGTACAGGCAAGTCTCCCGGAGCAGACTCAACACTACCACAGCCACCGCACCCCCCTCATCCGTCCTTCACAGTGGGCGATTCAGGGAAGCAGATGACACGATTCGCGCTGAACCGCATCATCATAGTCCCACCCCACATTATTCAGTGCCGGTAATCTGGCCATTAGTGTGACATGGATGGGTGGCAATTTAGATATAGAAAAAGAACCTCCTGATTGAGCACACCCACAACCAAGATGTTGCTTCATTAAAAAGAACAGTTCAGTCCTTCTATTCTATAAGCAAATGATCCAATAAAAACTTTAAAAACTGGGCGGCAAGTCTACCGGAACTCAACGTCTGTCCAACAAATCTCATGTGACCTTGTGACAGACATATACTGTAAGTTGGTCGCTGAGAGCAGACATGGGCCCTCATTCCGAGTTGTTCACTCGTTATTTTTCTTCGGATCGGTGCGATTAGTCGCAAACTGCGCATGCGCAATGTTCGCAGTGCGCCTGCGCCAAGTAAATTTGCTAAAAAGTTTGGTATTTTACTCACGGCTTAACGAAGAAATCTCTTTGTTCTGGTGATCGGAGTGTGATTGACAGGAAGTGGGTGTTTCTGGGCGGAAACGCAGCCGTTTCTTGGAAAAACGCGGGAGTGTCAGGAGAAACGGGGGAGTGTCTGGGCGAACGCTGGGTGTGTTTGTGACGTCAAACCAGGAACGAAACTGACTGAACTGATCGCAGTGGCAGAGTAAGTCTGGAGCTACTCAGAAACTGCTAAGAATTTTCTATTCGCAAGTCTGCTAATCTTTCGTTCGCAATTCTGCTATGCTAAAATACACTCCCAGAGGGCGGCGACTTAGCGTGTGCAATGCTGCTAAAAGCAGCTAGCGAGCGAACAACTCGGAATGAGGGCCTTGGTGTTCAAGACTGACAGCAGTAAGATGCACACCGAACATAAAGAGTTCTGGAGATCCTGGAAGAGGCAAGATGACACCATTGGCAAGCAAAAAGACACCATGGTCGACAGGGGAAGACAACCTAGATCTCTGCAGTTCAGGTTCAGAATGCCAATGACCTGTGAAGGAAAGTGGCCTTTGGCCAACATTAGCTTTCTATAAGCCCATGGCAGTGCAGATTTGGGTAATAGGACATTACACAGTATATGTTTTTGTTGGTAAATGGTGCGCTCCGTGCCTGGCTCCTTATGTATGGGATTACATGGGCGCATCCTCTAGTGTCTGTCACCTAGTGCCAGAATCTCAGGGAGGTGGAGTTATGAACCAGAGCTCCTCCATCTTAGTGACAGTGAGTGTGTTAGCAGAGCATGAAGTGTGTGTGTGAGCTGAGGGAGACTTACAGTGTTCCTCCGCGTACCGCACCTCCGGAGCTAATAGAGAGCCAGGCGATGCATCGCTTCTCCTTCACAGCGGGAGTCAGACTGCACGACCGCACAGTCCTCTGTCCCTTACCACCGAAGCATATCCCCAGAGTCATACTGCAGCCACATCAGGATAAATACCGCTACCAATACCTGTGTTGCCCTGTATGTTATAACGGAGCAATTGTCTACTATTGCTGCATACTCAAGTCACCTGTGTGTATACCAGAATAAACCTGTATTGTTGTTTAACTCATTAGTGTGTGGACTAACATCACTGCCAAGCACAGCAATACTCTGCCAACAGGTTATGGGCCCAGGCCCTGCGTGCTTGAAGATGAACCCCTGAGTGTTTTGAGTAATAGCAGAATAAAATAACACACAGATAAAGTTTAAAGTGACATTTTGTACAAGTGCAGAGAAATGTATAGCACAGGACACAGTATGACGTTTGCTAAACTGAAAGGTTCAGAAAACTATGCTACATGGAAATTTGCCATGGAGATGCAGCTTAAGAGGGAAAAGTTGTAGAAGGTCACATTAGACCCAGGAGCAGGTCCAAACCCAGATGACGTAGACAGAGCCATCAGGATGATAGGTTTAGCTGTGGAGCAGGATGTCTATTCAATAGTCAGTGGGAAAGTGTCAGCTGAAGACATGTGGACAGCCCTGCAAAATGCATATGAAGACAAAGGAACGTATTCCTGTCAAGATCATAGCTGAGGGTTCCTCCTTGATCACAAAGGGCACAAAGTCTAAAAAGCACAAGTTCAAATGTTTTGCATGTCACAAGATAGGACAAAAAGCTTCAATTTGCAGAATAAGAAATTCCAGTGGTGCGCAATAGCAGCGTGACAAGCCAAACGAGTCAGCACTGAATCTAGCAGACAGTCACAGGAAGGATTGCTGGCTGGTACATGGACTCTAGGGCCACTAGGCATTTCAGTTGCAATAAGCATTGGTTGAATTCTTTAACACTGTGTGTACCCACTACAGTTACTGGGATTGGAAATAAAGTCCTTACTGCATCACAAGCTGGGACAATCACAGTGCGTTTAAGAATTGGAGGAGAAACAGTTGTTACAGATATCCAAGATGTCTTGTACGTGCCTGATTTAGGAAGGAATCTCATTGATATCAGCGTCCTAGAGAATAAAAGCTACAGAGTCCAATTTCAGAAGGGCAAGTGTATGGTGCAAAATAAAAAAAAGAATGACTTATTTCTTTAGCAACCCGGTGCAACCAATTATATGTCCTGGACACTGAGGAGCGTACTGCAATGATGGATACTGATACAAACCATTCGATGGAGCTGTGGCACAAACGCTTGGGTCATCTAGGATATGACAACGTCCAGAAACTGCTAGACGGAATGGTAACAGGGATCACCATGAGCAACACTGAATAACCCATGTGTGAGAGTTGCATAAAAAGCAAGCAAATTCTCAACCCATTTCCAAAATCAGTAAGTAGAGCAGAGACACCACTGACTCTAGTGCACCCTGATGTGTGTGGTCCAATGGAAGTAGAATCAATCAGTGGCTACAGGTATTTCATGACTCTCATTGATGACGCCACAAGAATGACACACGTGTACTTCATTAAAGAAAAGAGTGAGGTTGTCAGCAAAATTGTCGAATACAAAAACCTGGTGGAGACTCAGACAGGTCTGAAACTAAAGATCCTGAGATTAGACAATGGTTGAGAATATGACAGCAAAGTCTTAGACGCATTCCTTAGAAAATATGGCATAAAGCATCAGCTAACAATTGCCTACACACCGGAACAGAATAGCGTGAGTGAGCGGGCAAACCACACAATTGTTGAAAGAGCAAGGACTATGTTAAGTGATGCTGGCCTGGAAAGACATTTTGGGCAGAAGCAGTATCTACTGCAGTATACCTAAAGAATCATGCTCCTACAGTGGCCGTCAAAGGCAAAACACAACTGGAGGCGTGGTCCAGAGAAAAGCTAAGTGTCAGTCATCTTCGGGAGCAAAGTTTTTGCACATAAACCAAAGGAGAAAAGGAGAAAGCTAGATGCAAAATCTAAAGAATATATAATGCTTGGATACTGCAAAGAAAGCAAAGGATACAGACTTTGGGATATTACAAGTAAACGTTTTCTTAAATCCAGAGATATGGTATTCTACGAGACAGCACTACTAACCGGTGCAGTGGAGCTAAAAGAGAATGCTTTATTGGATACAAAGGCAGCAAAAAAGTGTGTCTGAATCTGAGAGTGTCAAAGTAGAGTACAAATCAGGGAACAGAAGTTCCATGAGGAGCAACAAAGGTGTTCCAGCCAAGAAATACAGTGAGGAGTATGCAAACATAGCTTACTGTGAACCTCAAAACATACAAGAAGCAAAGTCAAGCAGTGATTGGACAGAGTGGAAGTCAGCAATTGATACAGAACTGTCAGCCCTAAATGATAACAGTACATGGACTATGGTTGATATACCAAGTAACCGTAAAACGATCAAGAACGGATGGGTCTTCTGCAAGAAGTTAAATGCAGACGGGACAGTAGCTCATTACAAAGCCCACCTTGTTGCCAAGGGATATACCTAGAGATCCGGAATCGATTACGGAGAGATCTACTCACCTGTCGCAAGGTATAGTACCTTAAGATTAGTGATTGCTATTGCTACACTACAATGGTCTACTGTTATACCAGTTTGACTTTGATTCTGCATTCCTGAATGGAGAGTTAGTTGTGGAAATTTACATGGAACCACCTGAACACTATGATGTGGATATATTCCAAACAGGAAAAGTTTGTCTCTTAAAGAAGTAGCTGTACAGCCTCAAACAAAGTGGTCGATACTGGTATGTGAAGTTGGATGCAGTGCTACTAGAAATTAACTTTGTTAGGTCAGAGACTGATCACTGCCTATACCATAAGACTATGGAAGAAAATGTGATCATATTAACTGTATATGTGGATGATTTACTTCTGGCAGGTCAAGAAAATCACATCACTGACGTGAAGCACCATCTTAAACAAAGATTCAAGTTGAAATATCTAGGCCCTGAAAATCACTTATTAGGTATGAAAATTGTACAAGACCTACAAGAAGGAACTATTACAATTGACCAACAAACATATATTGAAGCAATAATTTCCAAATATGGAATGACAGATGCAATACCAGTAAGCACTCCCATTGACAAAAGTGTAAAGATGGTCAAAGCCATGTCACCAAGCAGCAAGGGGGAGATATTTATTTATTATTTATTAACAGTTTCTTATATAGCGCAGCAAATTCCGTTGTGCTTTACAATTGGAAATAACAATGATATAACAAAACAATGATATAACAAATAGTCATAGAGTTAGGAAGGCCCTGCTCGCAAGCTTACAATATAGAGGAAATGCAAGAAATCCCTTATCAAAATGCTGTTGGTAGTTTTTTTTTTTAAATTCAGTAATTTTTTATTGATAGTGTTTTACATATACAAACAAAAAAAAACATACAGCAGCTAAACCTAGCTCAACAAACAGGTCAAGTACAAAAAATAGTATATCAAAAACATCAATGACATTGGATTTACAGTATATCTGTTAAACAAGATATGACATGTAGCAGGTAACATATCGCATATATATATAGTCAATACAACAATAAGGAGTCACTTATAAAGCCTCCATGCTTCCCGCACCGCCCCAGAGCAAACAGGCATAATATTACATTCCGTATTAGCTACAGTATACATTACACAGGATTCCATCACGTCCCACCCACTCCAAGGGCTGACGTATTCCATCTACCCCATCTATTAGAGTATTTAACCAGCATGTCACTAGATCTAAACATTGCTCATTCATGGCCAGAAACCTCGTTGACCAGAGCCCGCCAATGAGATATATTGGGTAATTAAGGGGAGAACCATTTTCTGGCTATTAAGACTTTTGCCAGAGTGGTAAAGCATAGTACATAACGATATATGACCAGAGAATGCGTCTCTTCAAGGTCTAACCCGAACAGGCACAATCTAGAGTTCATTACTGGCAATGATGGTTCTGTAAGGACAATATCATTCCAAACTGCAGCCCAAAATGGTGCCAACCTTGGGCATGACCATAATAGGTGCCAAAAGTCAGCACCCTCCCCAGTGCACTTCGGACAGCAGGTATCAGAGCGAAGATGTGCACTATACAACATTACTGGGGTACGATATGTTCTATGTAAGGTATAAAAATATACCTGGTGGTATAACGAATGGATCCCAAAATCTGTATCCATTGTTCATTGGAGAGATCGCCAATATTACCTTCCCATTTAAGTTTCAGGGGGTCAAACAGATGAGAATTAACCTGCACATTCAATGCGGCATAAATCAGAGATATGTGTCCCCTGGACCCCAACGAAAGGAGCAATTTCTTGACTGGAGACACCGATATAGTTAAGGGGGCCGTACCCAGCTGCGCCCGTAGTGCATGACGCAGCTGAAGGTATTGAAAAAAAGCAGTATTAGCAACAGCATAGTCGCCACGTAGCCGCTCAAATGATTTAAGAATACCATTATCATAAAGCTGAGCAAATGTTGTAACTCCCATCCGCCGCCATAAAGTATCCGAGGATAGGGGCAGTAGCTCCCTATAAGAGGCATTAAACCACAGGGGTGTATCAGTATCGATGTCTTTCCAGTCAAAAAAGGTGTGCGACAATCGCCAGACCAGAAGAGCCTGTCTAAGAATAGGGGGAAGACCAGAGAGTAGAGCCAGATAGCAAAAAATGAAGTAGAGAGAGAGGAGACTCCACCCACTCGGCATAGAACCCCAACAATGTGCCCCCACCTGCATCCAGGAGCCAACAAGAAAGGTAAACCAGCTGAGAGGCCAATTAGTATAGTCTCAAATTAGAGAGGCCAAGACCTCCATCTAACTTGGACTCAACCAGGGCCTTCATAGCCACCCTAGGCACCCCGCCTCCCCAAACAAAAGAGTTCAATACGCTGTCAATAGAGGAAAAAACTTTTTTAGGTATGTACACAGGAGAAGGTTGCAGCACATACAGAAACCTGGGTTGGATAGACATTTTAAATAAATTAATACGGCCCATCACAGTGAGAGGAAGCTTCTTCCACAGGTGAGCCTTCTTTTTAAAATTACGTGTCACAGGCTCCACATTTAACGCAACATAGTCCTGCGGACAAGGAGAGATCCAATTCCCCAAATATTTAAACTGGAGGGTCCACTGCAGCGGGCAAGAGGAGTCCGTCACATCAGGAAGAACACCAGATATGGGGTAGATATTGGACTTGTTCCAATTTATCTGTAAACCAGAATAAGTTCCAAAATGATTAACTAACTGCAACATATGAGTAATGAATTCTCAGAATCATTAAGAAATAAAAGCATATCGTCAGCATATAGTGCGATAGGATCAACATGGCTCCCAACCTTAATGCCTACAATGTCCGGGGACCATGCAACTAGCTAGCGGTTCAATGGCAAGGGCAAATAGGGCCGGAGAGAGTGGGCAGCCCTGCCTCGTACCCCTCTCCAGTGAAAAGGGTCGTGACACATGACCATTGACTGAAACATGAGCAGCCGGGGAAGAATAGAGCAACTGGACCCACCGAACAAATTTAGGACCGAACGCAAATTTATGAAGCACTTCCCACAGGTACCCCCATTCTACAGAGTCAAAGGCCTTGGCAGCATCCAGGGACACCACCACAGCCCCCGCCTCGGACCTGTCCCCTCTCTGCAGATGGCAAAAGAGTCTTCGGAGGTTCTGTACCGTAGACTTCCCCGGCATAAAACCGGTTTGGTCACAGTGGACAATAGATGTAACAACTTTATTTAAATGAACAGCTAAAATTTTAGCCAAAATTTTTACATCTGTAGATAATAGTGAGATAGGAGTCCGGGGAGGTGGGGTCCTTACCTGGCTTAAGAATTACTATTATTATAGCCTCAGACATCGAGGGGGGCAAAGAACCGTAGTCAAACAAAGTGTTAAATAGTTCAACCAAATAAGGGGTATAGAATTCTTTAAAGCGTTTGTACAATTCAATGGGTATTCCGTCACACCCGGGAGCCTTATTATTGGGGAACGATGCTATAGCAGCATCTAATTCCTCAGTGGTGAATGGGGAATCCAAATATTAAACAGATTCCGGAGACAGTTGGGGCAATTGTATATGGGAGAGCTAGTCTCTCAGTTGATCCATTGTATAAGACTTTAGACCCGTACAGCGAAGAGTTGTAATCAAAAAATACTTCAGTAATATCAGGGCACGAGTACTTCATAACACCCTGGGGATCACACACCTGTTGGACAGAAATACTACCCCTCTCTTCCCTAGATAGGAAGGCGAGATAACTACCCCCAATCTCCACCTGTGAGTATAGAGAATGCTTGGAGAACAATAACCAATGCTTGGATTTATCTAAAAGAAACGTTGTCCACTCCCGTCTGGCCATCTCCCAGCTAGCATGCAAGGAGGGGGATTTGTGCAAAATATAGTCGGCTTCTAATGGACAACAAATTTTTTCAAGGCGGGATTCCTTTTCCCTACTAGACCTTTTAATAGCAGCCACCCTTTTAATAAGGGAGCCACGGATAGAGGCTTTAAATGCATCATGCTTAACAGTAGGGGTAGGGCAGGAGGCGTTAAAATCCTGGAAGTCTCACCAGTCAGCAAGCAAATCAGCTCCATCACCCATTAAGGACAGCCAGAATGGGTTAAGTTTCCAAAACAAGACCCCCTGGGGAGACAAAGGATCTAAGACCAACAAGACAGGTGAATGGTCGGAAATCCCTCTGGGTAAGTATTTAATCTGAGTTACCTTAGGGGTCAAATCTGGTGATATGAGGGCCAGGTCAATACGGGAGAATGTATTAA
This sequence comes from Pseudophryne corroboree, assembly GCF_028390025.1. Taxonomy (NCBI): domain Eukaryota; kingdom Metazoa; phylum Chordata; class Amphibia; order Anura; family Myobatrachidae; genus Pseudophryne; species Pseudophryne corroboree. The sequence goes on from NC_086449.1 coordinate 632,176,602, forward strand.
AAGTAGCCGAATAGCAGGAGTATTGGCTCTTATGGGGAAACCGGACCCTCCAAATATCAATTAATCCCAATTCAGTAGTTAAATTAGAGAAGGGGGTAGGAGAAGGAGATGATAGATCAGTATGGGGGCTCTCTCTCCACCTATCTAAAGATAAGTCTATTACATTATTATAGTCACCAATACAGATGGTGGGAGTAGATGGTGACAATGCAACAAACGACATAGCTTGTTGCAAAACATCATTATTGTAAGGGGGGGGGGGATGACATATACTGCAAGAATATGTAGAAGGGTGGAGTTAACGAAGGCTCTAAGAAAAACAAAGCGACCATACTGATCCACCTGACTATGATCTAAATGAAAATTTACAGATTTTCTGATAAGTACAGACACCCCCCTGGCATTTTGTGAAAAGGTAGAATGAAACAGCCATCCCACCCACATTTTTTTCAGGGCCATCGTCTTAACACCAACCAAATGAGTCTCCGAAAAGCAAATAATATCCGCCTTATATTTTTTAGCTTGCGACAGGACCAATGCTCTCTTTATTTTATTGTTAAGTCCCCTCACGTTCCAGCCGAGTAGGTGAAGCCCCTCAGATGCTACCAAGATTGAAAGACGTTAGACTGGAAAACAGGAGAAAAGAAGAGAAAAGGAGAAAAAGGTGAAATGACACAATGACAGAGAATACCTCATCAGAGCACATGTAGATCAGAGCAGCAGGCGTACAAATACGCAAAAGAGAGGAAGAGAAAAAGTTCGGAGCAATCGAGAAACAAGGACGCTAGAACACATCCACCATGACTATAAAGATACATTGCAGCCTTAAATCACCAGCAGTACTTGACCATAACAAAAAATACCAGCAACAACCCCCCCCCCCCCCATGCTGTACATCCATCAGGTACCTAGATATACCTATATCTCCAACCAAACTTCCCGTTACCTAAACAAAAAAAAAACTAAATAGTAAAGGTCGTAAAAAGGGAACAGTTAGGAGTAGACACCCCCAACTACTATATCACAGCAAGGGCTCCCTGTAAAGGAGAGTGGCCCCCGGTTAAAAGACATACAAATAAACCTTCACATACAATAGTCAACCATATGAACTCTCACATAATTAAAAAAAAAGAAAAACCTGGTAGAGAGAGAAAAAAACACAGAATAAACTGGCGGTACAATAGGAGCTCCATTCAGCGAGGTGCACGGGGTCTCTGCTCCAGCCACGCCTCGGCCTCTCTCGGAGAGTTGAAGAAATGGGTAGAGCCCTCATAAATCACCCGCAGTCTGGCAGGGAACAGCATTGAATACTGAATCTGCCTGTCCCTCAGCTTTCGTTTGACCTGAAGAAATTGGGACCTGGATTTCTGTACGTCCATAGCAAAGTCAGGGAAAACAGACACAGAGTGGTTATCGAACTGCAACGGACCGTGCAACTTGGCCAGGCGGAGAATGGTATCCCGATCCTTGAAGTGGAGCATGCGGGCAATAAAGGTGCGCGCTGGGGCACCGGGAGGGGGGGGGCCAGAAAGGGTAAATGATGTGCGCGCTCCACAGCAAATTGCGCACTAAAATCATCTTTTTTTAAACACACTGAGTAGCCAGTCCTTCAAGAATTTTTCTGGATGTGTACCCTCAGCTTGCTCAGGCAGCCCCACAAAACGTACGTTATTTCTTCGTAAGCGGCCCTCCATATCCGACAACTTGGTTTTAATGGCAGCCATCTGGGATGAAAGGTCAGCGACACTATCCTTGAGTGGTGCAGTCACATCTTCAATGTCAGAGACACGTTGCTCTACACCCCCCACACGCTCACGCAGCCTTTGCATTTCATGACGAATAATTGAGATATCAGCCTGAACCTGGCCGATCTTGTCCATCACCCTCGTCTCAGACGTATTGATGGCTTGCAGAATTTGCTGTGTGGATTGCATAACATCAGTAACAGAGGTTCCCTCCGAAGCGTGCTGCGGTGAGGGAGGCGGTGTAGCCTGGGTACGCGGGGGTGTCGGCCCGCGTGGATTTCTAGCAAATATTTCCAAGCACGCAGCAGTGGCAGCAGCATTGCCGGTTTTTCCCATACCACTGCAGGAGGAATAATCGCTTCAGGAAAAAAAAGAGTAAATAAGCACAAAGAGAGTGGCAAAGTCTTATATAGTGAAGCTTGGAGTACAGTAGCTGCTTCAGGTAATTAAGAAACACAAAATGCACCCCTGAGTGTGATCAAACAGGATCCAAGATAAACAGGGCACAGTCAGTATTCATAGAAGGCAGTGCAGCACATCAGAATTGTAATCCAAATATGTTGAGAGAGACTCAGGCATCCAGCCCAATGCAGGGCCCAGGCATAAACATATATACTGCAGCACACTGGGTGGGAAGCAGCAGGCCTCTGTAACTGCCAGCAGCAGTTAATAATGGAGCATGTGTCCCAGCACCACAGAGAGGGGAGGGGAGAGTACCTTGTGCAGGGAGAGGTCACAAGCAGGGCAGAAGGTGCTGCTGCAGGCCGGGCAGGTCCCTCCACAATGTCCAAATCTCTGCAGGTACAAGGCGCACAGCGGCGCCAGACATCTCAGGGGGTGCAGGAGAGGTTCACACAGCAGCAGATGAGTGTGAATTCCAAAAACACCGGGGTTAAGGATGGGTTCAAGGATGAAGAATAGGGAGCTACAGCAGCCTGCTGCCTACTCCATGCTGTGCCAAGCCACACACCCCATGCTGTTGGTAGTTTGATGTACGCAAGTATTGGGACTCGTCCTGACATCACACATGCAATGATTTGGCCAAGCCAGTTTGCAAACAAGCCCGGGAGACAACATTGGATTGCAGTAAAGAGGATTTTAAGGTACCTCAAAGGAACAAGTTCACTAAAGCTGAGACTTACAAAATCAAAGACATCAGCTTAAAAGTATTCTGTGATGCTGACTGGGGCTCAGATGAGGACGACAGACATTCTTATAGTGGATACTTGTTTGCACTAGCAGGCGCAGTTGCTCTTTTTACAACAGAGGCAGAGTACATGGTGCTCACAGAAACTTCAAAAGAAGCACTTTGGATAAAAGAGACTTTATGTGAATTAGGTCTTTATCACAGTGAGATCATCAACATACAGTATGGTGTGATAACCAGGGAGCAATAGATATTTCTTGTAGCACAAAGCATCATGGACGGTCTAAGAATATTGCTATAACACATCATTTCATCCGTGAGTTGGTGGAAAACAAGTCCAACAGTGTGAAATATGTTGCAAGTGAAGAAAATCTTGCCGACATGTTGAGGACTGTCATCACACTATGTTACTTGCATTCTTGAAGGAATGTGGACTGGAATGCGTTTGATGTTGATTTGTTCTTACTGTTTTTGCATCACTTTTATGTTTTCGGTTACAAGTATGACTTTATTGAAGTGTTGATAAAATGACATGTTCTTTTATATGTGACCGAAGACAGTCTTGAGCGAAGGGGAGTGTTGGTAAATGGTGCGCTCAGTGCCTGTCTCTTTATGTATGGGATTACATGGGCGCATCCTCTAGTGTCTGTCCCCTAGTGCCAGTATTTCAGGGAGGCGGAGTTATGACCCAGAGCTCCTCCATCTTAGTGACAGTGAGTGTGTTAGCAGAGTGCGCAGTGGAAGCGTGTGTGTGAGCTGAGAGAGACTTACAGCGTTCCTCCGCGTACCGCATGTACCGCACCTCCTGAGCTAATACAGAGCCGGGCGGTGCATCGCTTCTCCTTCACAGCGGGAGTCAGACTGCACAGCCGTGCAATCCTCTGTCCCTTACTACCGAAGCATATCCCCACAGTAATACTGCAGCCACATCAGGACACTGATAAGTACCGCTACCAATACCTGTGTTACCCTGTATGTTGTATCAGACCAAATTTCTACTATTGCTGCATACTCAAGTCCCCAGAATAAACCTGTATTGCTGTTTAACTCATTAGTGTGTGGACTAATGTCACTGCCAAGCACCGCAATACTCTGTCAACAGTTTTGACACTTTGTGAGCATTAGGCCTGAGGGTATCAATCTAGCCAGTGATAACAACATCACCCTTCATAAATGCACATGTAAGTATGACATTTTGAATTGTAAGTTGCTTGAGTATATTTACTTTTCCCTACAGCATCTGATCACTACAAAAGATTAGGCATAATTGTTACGTTCCTGATGCTCAGAACTGGAGAGATGTAGTGATGCGAGTTCAGACCACCAGAACGTGACGCTGAACTAAGGAGAGGTACGGGAATAGCCCCTAGCACCCTACCTCCGTTGTCTTACCCGTGTGGTCGACTCACGCCTGAACGACTATGGTTTCTTGGGCCCACGGCAGCCGCGTTTGAAGGGCGGATTAGGTCTGCCCAACTCCGATGCCCCCAGGTCTTAGAGAGAGACAAAGCGTGAACCGAGACAGGGTAATAACAAGGGGACCTCTAACTAAAACAAACAGAAGCTAGGGGCTACTAACTACCCTAAAACTAAAGGTATGTGCGGCACGCCGCCAAGGAAAAAGGACAACAAATGATACCACTGTCCGTTCCCCTACACGGCACCGCCGAGTTCCGGGGAGGACAGTGAAAAGCGGAAACCTCCGCAAAAACCTCCAACACAAAAGAAATACAAAGTAAAGGCGGCCTAGGCCGCAACTCGCGGCAGAAGCCGCTACTCACGAAACCGGGAGAGAACCCCAAATAACGAGAACCCTCGGATGACTGCAACAGGTTCGTTTTGAACAGGAAGGATTCCCAGGACCGGCTTCAGAACTCCAGGACTCGGGAGCCCAGGGAGCAGGATCGACCAGATACAGCCAAATCAGGATCGAAACGCGACAGCGCATCCGCGATGCCGTTCTCGACCCCAGGCACCTGTTTCGCCGTGAAATTGATGTTAAAACTGTTAGGGTCTTCTGCCCTGTGCTGCCACGTCGTCATGGCAACCGGGAGACAAGTGCTAGCGGAGTAACCTGAGCGCAGCTGATACTCCGGTTCGGGTCTTTTGCTGTGCAGTGGTTACAGGCAGGGGATCCGGTGCTGGTTTTTGTGCTCACAGTCTGTGAGGTCTGAGGGGGGCGTGGTCAGCACCTGCTTTATAAGGCCTCTTTTCAGGTTAAGCAGATGCTGCTGAATCTTTGTTGGTTAGTCAGTTCCTGAAAGTTAGCCAGTACTGTGTAGCTTTGTATTTGTTGTTGCTTACTGCAAATAGGCCTGGGAATTTGGTACTACACTCTGCCAATCCAGACCTAGCAGTAAGACTGGAGTCAGTCGTTTAGCCTGCTGAGGTTCTATTGCTATTCTGTGAACCCAGCAGGTTTGTGGCTGTACTTTCAGACCTGCCTGCATAATCCTCTCTCACTGTGCAGGGCGTCCATGTGTCAGTTTAGTGGCAGTAAGCTGAACCTGGGCCCTGCAAGTGAGAATTAGGATTGTGGAGACTCTCCTTGTGTCTATTATTCCATCTCTGACCAAGGAGCTTACTGCCACACCCGTTGGTAACCCTTTAGGGTTTTGCTGTTGCCCTTAGCAACAGCATTTCGGGTTCTCTACGTATTAAAACACAACATCTTGCTTTTCCCATCTGAGCATTTCTAATACTAGGGAGACACCCAGTTTCTTAGCCTCTGGGCTTCGCTGTTCACTCTGTGTTGGTTTTGTTACCCTATCACCTTCTGTGTACGTTATGTCATATTTCCCAGTCTGTCTGTGAGTTCATTTGTTTTGCATCCCTCTCTGTTCAGACACCAGTACATTCCTGCAGGCACTGGTGTGCATAAAAGTTCAAACACCAGTACATTCCTGCAGGCACTTGAGTGCATAACAGTTCTGACACCAGTACATTCCTGCAGGCACTGGTGTGCATAAGAAAAACGGAGACAATGTAACACCAAAAATCTCAACAGCCGCAAAGCCTGTGGCGATGATGCACGTTGATTGTTCACCGCCTGCACCACCCCCAAATTGTCGCACCAAAAGACAATCGTCCGATTCGCCAACTTAGAGGCCCACAACTCCACTGCTACAGCTATCGGAAACAGTTCCAATAAAAGTAGGTTAGCAGTAAAACCACGAGATACCCAAGACCGGGGCCAGGCCGAAACACACCACTCGCCTTGGAAAAAAGCACCAAAACCCGTAGAACCTGCAGCATCTGTAAACAGCTCCAGGGAAGAATTATCGACGGGCCGGAGAGGCCACAACAATTCTGAATTAAAAGTTACCAAAAAGGTCGACCAAGTTCTAAGGTCATCCTTTATTTCCCGAGACAGACGAATGGTGTGATGCGGCCCAGTCACTGCAGCCGTGGCCCTCTCAAGCTTGCGGCAAAAAACCCTCCCCATAGGAATGACCCGGCAAGCAAACTTAAAGGAGCCTAAAAGGGACTGCACCTGACGAAGTCTAACTCTACGCTTACTCAAGCAGTCCTCGATCTGTCCTAAAAGCTTCCTCACCTTGTCGGCCGGAATGCGACAACAACCCCCTAGTGTCAACCTCGATGCCCAGGTAAAAAAGGCAACACGTGGGTCCCTCTGTCTTATCGTGGGCAACAGGTACTCCCAGAACCCTGAACAAGGCGGACGCCAAAAAAAGGAGCTCCTGGCAAATGTTGCTGCCTCCTGGGCCTACAAAAAGAAAGTCATCGAGATAGTGGGCGATGCCAGCGTGCCCTGTTCCAGCAGAAATGCACCAATGCAGGAACGAGCTAAATTTCTCGAAGTAGGCGCAAGAGACAGAACAACCCATCGGAAAACATTTGTCCACATAAAAGAAACCGCCTAACCGAAAACCCATGAACTTGAAAGGGTCGGGGTAAAGGGGAAGAAGGCGAAATGCGGATTCAACATCTAACTTGGCCAACAGTGCTGCGGGCCCAAAACCCCGGATCAACTCCAGGGCCTCATCAAACAACTGATACCTGACTGTGCAAAACTCCTCAGGAATGGCGTCGTTAACGGAGCCCCCATGCGGGTAGGACAAATGCTGGATCAAGCGTAATTTACCCGGCGCCTTCTTGGGAACCACCCCCAAGGGAGATACGCATAACTCAGGCAAAGGCTTGCATGTGAAAGGGCCGCACATGCGACCTAACTTCACCTCCGCCTCCACCTTCTGCCTGACCACGTGAGGGAACTCCATCGCCGACTTCAAATTCCTGCGAGACACAACATAAACTGATACCGAAATGGGCAAACGAAAACCGCAACTAAACCCGGCTAACAAGAACTCGGCATCCGCCGTCCTGGGCTAACTGTGCAACCATTTAGCCAACTCAGGTACAACTATGGGTGAGGTTGCCTTACTTCGCACTGCCGCCAGCAGCACCCTGGTCGGCCTGCTTAACCCCGCCTCCGGACTTACAATCCTTGGCAGGGTGATTGGCTCCACAGACGCGACAGGAGTGACGAAAACAACAGCCCGCACCCCTAGTGCAATTAGAGTCGTTAAACGCAAAACACTTGCCCTTTGCCGCCGTACCAGGGACATTCTTAACACCCGAAAACTTCCTCTTGGTCTGCCCCTCAACCGCACTGCTCCCTTGGTTGGAAACCTTCATCCAAACCCCGACATCCTTAAAGCCCAAAGGTAACGTCGGATTGCCATCCTGATTCTTACGTAATTTTTCATCATAATCCCTCCAAACGGAACCTTTGTACTTTCAGAACATCTCATTAATCAAAAACATGTATTTCTCCACATTAAGATGTTCCGCAGGGCGAGTTTTTAGGTAAACGGCAGAAAAGACCAAGAAACCTCTCAACCAATGATGAAAGCTCCGGAAAGCGTTTTCAACGATACCCCCCGCCTTCTTAGCCTTATCGAAGTCCTTCCTCATGTCGTCCGTGAGGGTGAAAAGGTCGACAAATTTCCCTTTAACCATTTTCTCCTTCATCCTCTTCCGTAAGCCCCGAGTAACAGCCGTGTTGGCGCAGCGCACTGTCTCCGAAATCCACAGCGGCTCATCAGGAGCCGCCGCCTTTTTCGGCACCTTGTCCTTGCCTACCACCTTGGCGACCTCGCGCGCAACTAATTTAGCGAGCTTGCGCGGGCGTTTGGGGGAATCAGACCCCTCGCTGCTAGCAGATGAGGATACAACAGATGAATCAGCTGTAACGTCATGCTCACCAGAACCGGAAGGGCCAGGGACGTCGGCCGTCTCAGTCGCCTGCGAGAGACCCGGAACTGAAGAACCGGCATCTGCTGGAAATGTGTCCACATCACCGCGCCTCCCGGATCCGTCCTGCACCGGAGCAGCCTGAGGGGCTGCAGAGCTGTCAGCACTAACCTCGGGAACAGAAACAAGCGGAATTAAGTTACCTGGCCCCTCAGCCAAACCAACAGATGAACCGGGGAGGGGGCGCGGCGCTTCCCCGCCCGGGGCCACGAAATGCGACGGTGTACCCGACACAGACGGTGCCACCTGAGCCGGTGGCGCGTGGGCTGGGGGTAGGAACGGAGGCACCATAGCTGCTTTGCTAACGCTGGGGAAGCGAACACCTGGGGACCCAAAACCGCCCTGCCAAGGATACCCGTAAGGCCCCGGCTGCGCCGGGGGATAAGGCGGTTGGCAGTATGGGAACTGATGGAAGGCTGGCGCCGGAAGTGAAGTGGATTGAAACCCTCCCGCAAAAGAAGAAACATTAGGTGGGTGGCCGAAAGCTTGCCCCATCCCGGAGGACCAGACTGACTGGACCACCTGCGGAGTGGAAACTAGTGGAGGGAAACTCTGCGAAACTACCGGGGGAAATGGGAATTGCAAGTAAGGTAGGCCCGTACCGCTGGGAGAGGAGAATGCCGGCAAGCCAAGGGTGCTTGTAGCAAAGCTACCCCCCGCCACGGACCGAAAATCCGTAACGGAATGCTGGCCTGGTAAAGACACAGAGGCTGCTGCGGAGCTTTGTACAGAAAAGGCCCGCAGCACCTCCAAGTGTCCAGCAGATGGCTGCACCTCCCCACCCAGCAGCTTGCTGAGGGCCATGGGATGTGCAGCCAGGCATTAAAATGGCCGCCAGGGGGGGAGCCTGACCTAGGAGGGTCTGACTGTAACTATTAACATCCTCAAAATGCCCACCGACCCCCCTGGCCACTGGGGCTCTGTGATGCCCACCAGCAGCCAGGGGTGCGTCAGGGGCCCCAAAAGCACCGGGCGCGGGACCCACGGGGGGCCCACTATGTCCCAGGGTAGCCGCGCCCGCAACCTCCCTTGTGCAAGAAACCAGCGTGGCTGTGGGTGCCGAATCCCCGCCGCGCATGCCGCCCGCAGCAGCGCCGGCGCCCGCCGCACCATACCCGCTGATCGCGGAAGAGACGCGGCCGTCCGGCGCTGCAGCCCCCGTGACACTCGCGGCCAGGGGTGCCGAATCCCCGGCCCGAGACAGCGACCGCCCAGCGCTGACGGCCGCCGTGCCCGACCCGCTGGCAGCGGGACGCACGGAGCCGCCAGGCGCTGCATTGCACGCAAAGACGGGAGGCGCTGACGGAACGGGCACCGTCGCGCCTCCCGCTCCAGAGCTGGGAGCCTGACCAGCGGGGATAGCAGCAGGGCGGCGGAGGCGCACAGCACCCGATGCGGGAGCAGCATCTGCCAGCTTTTGGGGACGGGGGGCTGCATGCTTAGGCCTGGGCATAATGGCAGGGTGGGGAGGCACACGGGAGCCGGGCAGTGTAATACAGGGGCAATATAGGCAGCAGGATAGAAAATAAGAATAAGGCTAGGTGAATAGATAGAATAGAAGAAAAGGTGCTAAGGGGAAAAATAGAGAATAAAGCAGAAAACTGAAGGAAAGAAAGAAAGAGACAGGCAGACTATAATACAGCCTTCACTTATCTTTCCAGCTGACAAGAGGAAGCAAATCTGGAAGTTTCTACCCTTAATGCACTAAATACCTCCCCTACACTCACCGATAGGCTGGACCTAACCAATTACCACTCACTCAAAACTCTGATCTGCCTAGCAACAATTGACCTCTTCAACCAATCACAAAATTGTAAGACTCTTATATAGATATCGTGCCCAGCCAGGCACTCTCCTTATCTAATAATAATAATAATAATAATAATAATAATAATAATATGTGCATTTACACATATTTTTATGTAGTTGATATTTTATTTACTGCACTTTTTATGGACATTTATTGTTTATACCAATTTTTGTTTTCGATTCAATCAATTTTATATTCATATATAACAATATTCATTAAGTTTTATATTGTTTTATGCTTTGCCATTTCTAACAAATACACTGTTCACCCCAACTTACTTATAGATCTTATATATTTTATATTATTGCATTCAGTGAATATAGGCATCCAATTTATGCATATCACATATATTGGGGCAGATTCAATGAGCCGCGGGACTTAGCTCGTGGCTGTAGCTCTCGGGTTTAACACCCAGAGCTATTCAGTTACGCCCTCGGCCGGGACCAGTATGATATACCAACAGTGGGGATGCCGCCCGTCAGTATACCGACAACGGCATCCCGGCTGTCAGTATGCAGGCTGCGGGGCGAACGCAAAGTGTCCCCTTGCAGGGTCGCTGCGCTCATAATGCTGCAGGCTCAGTGGCTTGCTGCGCTCACCACAGGTTCTATTCCCACTCTATGGGTGTCAAGTGGGAATAGCCCCTACTAGTTGGGATTCCGGCTGTCGGCGTTGTCAGTGGTTGGGATTCCAGCGTCAGTCCGCCAATCCTGACTGCCTGGATCCCGACCGAGGGGAAATTAACTGCATCCCCTGCGGCCAATGCGCATTAACTCATACCTACCAGTTTAAGTACCTAGAGATATGAAAATACCCCATGCGGTAAGCCCCAGAGGATGCACTTAATGCGTTGTCAATTGTAAAGTCACACCTAAAAGCAGCAATTTTTCATAATCCCTTTTTGATACATCCCAAGATACTAGTGACTCAATATACAGAAGTTAGACTACAAGATTGTGGCTTTACTTTAAATGTAAATTTAGGATGGAAAATTACAGGGTTAGACAGTAGTAAATACAGTGGCAGCCTGAAGCATACAGGTTTTGTTGGGCATTGTAGTGCGCTTGATGCAAAATGCACCCTCAGGCCCTAAACTTACTGTGAGGGCAATAGTGAGCTTGGGTACCTATGTGGTAAATATGGTGTATATATAGGTACAGCAAGGTCTGGGCAGCCTGGATGCTTCAGATGAGAGAGACAGACGGGATGGTCGCAGTAGCAATACCTCCCAACTGTCCCGATCCCAGCGGAACAGTCCCACTATTCAGACACTGTCCCGCTATCCCACCCGCGGGTCACAGTGTCCCGCGGATGGGGGAGGGCAGTTGGGGGAGCCTTTGATGTCTGAATACATGCAATGTGCATGTGCACGGCATCCATTCAGTGCTGGGCGGTGAGTAGGGGGCTGCCCAGCATGCCCCCAAAATGACGAAAAACAGATCCATGTGGCAAAGTCACGCCCACTAGGATGAAGCCACATCCCTCCCACCCGAGGACACACACCCTTCCCTAGTAACTGTCAGCTCTGTACTATATGACGGGGGCAATGTAGAGCGGTTCTCTACCAACAGCATTGACTGGCGCCTCTCAAATGTTTGGGGGGTGTATGGGTGAGTCACCTCCTTGTTGCCCAACCCTCCCCCCTCCCAACACCTATGTGAAAGACAGCGGTCCTCAAGGCATCCTAACAGTCCAGGTTTTAAGGATTACCCATTGGATTTTTAGTGTACCCTAAGGACCGAGTTTGGGAAACCCTGGTGTCAAAGAAATTATAACTAGGAGACATGTACAAGGAAATTGTTACCTGCATTGTTTTCATGTCTGACTTTATTTTCTTTCCAACAAAACGAAGAAGCTCAAAGTGTAAAACATCAAACTGTGTGGTCACTTTAGGCTCTGTGCAGAACCAGCAATACATTCATCTCCAGGGCAGCTAATGAAAGTGAAGCATAGAGTTATTAAACTGCTAAAGTGACACCAAGCTGTGTTTTTATTGTGCTACATCTCACTGAAAGCCTCCGTGTGTCACATAATTCTGGACTCACTAAATAACAACACTGTTTTCCTACTAACAGAATGGGCACTATGTCAGTGTGTGTTCAGGAGGCTTCTACAGTACTTTGCCGACTAAAGTTTATATCTAACAATTTGCTCAGAAAACAGCTACACAATAAAAAGTTCCTGACCCCTGGTTTTCCATTTCCTAGACAGATAATGTGACTACCACATACTGTACAGTAAGTACATACCAGGAGGCAGGCATGACCGATAGCATGATTCAGACCCCCAGTATAAAGTTGTCTATGATTCTGACACCTGTTTAAGTGGATGCCACTTGTCAAAATAAATGCTAAAACCCCCGCATTTTCCTATGTACTAACCCCCAGTGCGGAGGGTAACGTCAGCTTTGGATGACTATTGAAGACTATGGGCTTCCTTTCGCACCCATCCTGAGGTATCCAATCGGATCCCTCCCTCGCCCCCCTGTGTACCTCTGGCCGCTGCCTGCCCGACGGGGCAGGAGGAGGAGGGCGGCAGCGGCATCCAGTCAATGCAGCAGCACCAGCGCCGTACAGGGACCTCCTCTCCCGACCCCAGGCTGTGCTGATTTGTGCAGCCTGTGCTGACAGCAGCGGGGGAGGAGCAGCGTCTCTTTCCCTCCTTCCCCTGGAGCGCAGGTAAACAGCTGGCGACCTTCCTCCTCCACCAGCACAGCAGCATCCGGCATCGCAAAGGACAGCTTTTATTGGGGAGAGCTGTCCTTTGCTATACTGATCGCATATGTTAGTACATATGCGATCAGTATGTAGGCAAAGTATGTAGGAATACTCCCGCCCCTACAGATGTACTGTACAGAGTTTTATACTAAAGTAATAATTTGAGCATTGAGTACGGGCTTCCCAAACCAAGTGTGACGGCTAACAGAAAATATATTAGTTCAGGGATAATATTTAGTACTAGCTGAATACCCGTGCTTCGCTACGGAATTTAAAGAATAATGCCAATCTGTGTCAGGCTGCAGCTCTGGGCTTCCCTGGATTGATGCTGTAAAAATGCTGGTGCTGAGGAGAATAATCCACCCCCTTCTCTACCCCATCTCACCTCTGTTGCTGCTGTAAATGCTGGGACGACAGGCCAAGCTCAGCCTGTGGAAATCTTAACGCAATAAGACTATTGTCATTGCGCCTATCTTCAAGTTTAAGTTTGGGGCTGAACTTGGACTGAAACGGCATCGGGAGTGTCACTATTCATCTCAGCAACCCCAAAAACTATGGATTTTTACATGTCACCCCCTTCCCACCCCCACGGGTGCTAGGGGTGTCTTACCCCACAGTATTTTTTCCAGATTGTAAGTCATATGTGTACCACGTTTGGTATAAATTGCTCCAGGCCTTCCAGAGTTATGCTGGAACATACACACAAACAAATGCACATACATCCTCTGATGCTGCCCTGCTCAGTGCTGTAAATGCTGGGATGACAGGCCAAGCTCCGCCCATGAAAATATTAACACAATAAGACTATTGTCATTGCACCCATCTTCAAGTTTAAGTTCACTACCCCTTCTCACCCCCCATGCTGATGGGGGCTGAACTTGGACTGAAACAGCATCGGGAGTGTCACTATTCATCTCAGTGACCCCGAAAACTATGGATTTTTACATGTCACCCCCTTCCAAACCCCACCCATAGGGGTGCTAGGGGTGTCTTACCCCCACAGTATTGTTTTCCAGATTGTAAATCATATGTGTACCAAGATTGGTGTAAATTGCTCCAGGCATTCCAGAGTTATGCTGGAACATACACACATACGGATAGATAGATAGATAGATAGATAGATAGATAGATAGATAGATAGATAGATAGATAGATAGATAGATAGATAGATAGATAGATAGCAGTGACGTGCGGTGAGGTCATTGGCTGGGGAGGCACTGAGATATAGATAGATAGATAGATAGATAGATAGATAGATAGATAGATAGATAGATAGATAGATAGATAGATGTTATATAGTGGTCGAACTGGAAATTTTGAAGTGGGGGAATGCAAAAGTCAAGGATGCAATTATTTCGGCGCGCGCGCTCCAGAAAAGGGGGCGTGGTTACCCAAGAAGGGGCGTGTCCAGTGTAGTAGAACCCCTTATACTATCTAGTACTGGTGCCCCTTTCACCTTATAGCACACGGTACGAGCCGAAATTCACATTGTAGCATACAGTACGAGCCGAAATTCACATTGTAGCACACTGAATGAGCCGAAATTCACATTGTAGCACACTGAATGAGCCAACAGTCACATTATGCCACACTGAATGAGCCAAAATTCACATTGTAGCACACTAAATGAGCCGAAATTCACATTGTAGCACACTGAATGAGCCGAAATTCACATTGTAGCACACTGAATGAGCCAACAGTCACATTATGCCACACTGAATGAGCCAAAATTCACATTGTAGCACACTAAATGAGCCGAAATTCACATTGTAGCACACTGAATGAGCCGAAATTCACATTGTAGCACACTGAATGATCTGAAATTCACATTGTAGCACACTGAATGAGCCGAAATTCACATTGTAGCACACTGAATGAGCCAAAATTCACATTGTAGCACACTGAATGAGCCAAAATTCACATTGTAGCACACTGAATGAGCCAAAATTCACATTGTAGCACACTGAATGAGCCAAAATTCACATTGTAGCACACTGAATAAGCCGAAATTCACATGATAGCACACTGAATGAGCCGAAATTCACATTGTAGCACACTGAATGAGCCGAAATTCACATTGTAGCACACTGAATGAGCCGAAATTCACATTGTAGCACACTGAATGAGCCGACATTCACATTATAGCACACTGAATGAGCCAAAATTCACCTTGTAGCACACTGAATGAGCCGAAATTCACATTGTAGCACACTGAATGAGCCGAAATTCACATTGTAGCACACTGAATGATCTGAAATTCACATTGTAGCACACTGAATGAGCCGAAATTCACATTATAGCACACTGAATGAGCCAAAATTCAAATTATAGCACACTGAATGAGCCGAAATTCACATTATAGCACACTGAATGAGCCGAAATTCACATTATAGCACACTGAATGAGCTAAAATTGTGACAGCAGGGACAGCCAGAGTGACAGCAGAGACAGGGAGAGAGAGAGTGACGGCAGGGAGAGAGAGAGTGACGGCAGGGAGAGAGAGAGTGACGGCAGGGAGAGAGTGACGACAGGAGGAGAGAGAGTGTGACGACAGTGACAGCAGGGAGAGAGAGAGTGACAGTAGGGACAGTAACGACAGGGAGAGAGGATGACAGCAGGGGAACATTACCTGAATGTGGTCGGCGGAGGCACCCATGGGCAGCGGCGGTGATAAGGAGTCCTTTGGTGCGATGAGGTCCTTCTGACCGCCATTTGTTGCGGCTGGTGGCTGACGGCGGTGAGCAGCGGGCGCGCGGTGAGCGGCTAGCCAGGGGCGTAAGTTAATACCAGACGCCCGGAGGCGAAAAAGATCATATTGCTCCCCCCCCCCACTCAGCACAGTTCAGGTATACACACAAAGACACATATACACGCATACACACACTTACATATATAAAAATACACACCCAGCCACATTTACAAACAGACACACACACACACACACACACACACATTATACCACTTATACACAAATAGCCACACATATATAGCCACATATCTACATACTCACAGTCACACACACGCAGCCACATTTACACACACACACACACATGTCCCCACACTGACACTGTCCTCCGTTTGTTCCAGAATGAGCTGTCAGTGGGGCAGGAGCCGGGCTAGCGGGCGGCTGTGAGCCGCAGCCTTTCATTTGAAAGTCGGGCGGTGGTGAGCTGTCAGTGGGGCGGGGGACGGGAGCCGGGCTGGCGGCGGCGGGCGGCTGGGCCGCTGTGAGCTGCGGCGTTTCATGGGGGAGCCGGGCGGTGGTTAGCTGTCAGTGGGGCGGGGGGCGGGAGCCGGGCTGGCGGCGGCGGGCGGCTGGGCCGCTGTGAGCTGCGGCTTTTAATACGGGAGCCGGGCGGTTGTGAGCCGTGGGAGCCGGGGGCAGGTGAGGAGTGGAGCGGGGATGGGACATGGGAGAGGGGAGGAGCTATGAGCTAGTAGGTGGTGTCACAGTGATGGGCATGCTTTCAGATACGCTGAAAGCACGCCCCTGCTGTTTAGCGGCACTTGGACAGGTGCCGCTTTCATTAGTTTTTTCAATGGGCTTTTACAGCCCTCTGCTTGTCCCCGCCCCCTGCCCGCCCCCTGCTTCCGGCCGATCGCAATGGAGAGCGGGAGGCACCGTTCTCGGTGCCGCAAAATACATTTCATCAGCCATTTAAACGGAAAAATTATTAACATAATATAAATAAAATACTTATGACACAGAATCTGTGTCATAAGTATCTTCTTTGTATTATTTTAATAATTAATCACAGGGGAGGCACTGCCTCCCCTGACTGCACGTCCCTGATAGATAGATAGATAGATAGATAGATAGATAGATAGATAGATAGATAGATAGATAGATAGATAGATAGATAGATAGATAGATTTAACTAAAGTGGCACAAAGGCGCTTCTTGGTTCTCATTGTTTAATGCCAGATGTGTGGTTTAAGCGTCAGGTTTTTAAAAAAAATTTGCTTATTGCATCGCTGGCTGTTCAAGTAACAGGATTCCTTAGTTTTCAGTGCAATCTTTTGTATTGTTTTTCTGTTTACTCAGTACTAACCCAGTTTTCTTCTTAATCATCACAAGGGGCAAACACAGGATTTCTAGATGGGGTCTTCCACATACAATCCACAATCTCCCACTAGGGCGTAATGCAGATCTGATCGCTAGGCAGCGATTTTTGCTGCCTTGCGATCAGATAGTCGCCGCCTACAGGGGAAGTGTATTTTCGCTGTGCAAGTGTGCAAACGCATGTGTAGCAGAGCTGCACAAACTGATTTTGTGCAGTCTCTGCGCAGCCCAAGACTTACTCAGCCGCTGCGATCACATCAGCCTGTTCGGGACTGGATTTGATGTCAGACACCCTCCCTTCAAATGCTTGAACACGCCTGCGTTTTTCCAGACACTCCCTGAAAATGGTCAGTTGCCACCCACAAACACCCTCTTCCTGTCAATCTCCTTGCGAACGCCCGTGCGAATGGATCCTTCGCACAAACCCATCGCTGACCAGCGATCCCCTTTGCAGTCGTCCGTCGCGCCTGCTCATTGCGGTGCATATGCATGTGCAGTTCGGATCTGATCACTCACTGTGCAAAAACGCACAGCAGCGATCAGATATGAATGGCCAATCTAGTACCTATCCTCGACACTAATGTACACATTGGTCTTTTTATACACTGTATATTGTATGGAATACGGTATTAATATTTAACACTATAGATGGTATATAGTATAGGCTGTATCAAACATAGCTAATATAAATAAGTAGTCAATAAAAGGATAGACATCCCATAATAAATAAATAAACAAACAAACAAACAGAACAGAATTAGTAGGAGACAGAACTGCACTTTCTAAGCACACATTCTCCCACCTCATGGTAAGGTTTGAGGGTTCTGATCAATACACAGTAAACTTGGTAGAAGAAGCAGCTACCACTGGTCATGTGCATCAGCTCTGCTCTGTCCCTTACACTGTATGTATTGGCGGCAGCTCTAGTAATCGTATGAGATACTATTGCTGTCATAATTCGAGCTGCTTGCCAAGAGAAGAGAAGTTTCTGGGCAACCGTAAAGTGGGATTGCGGACACATCTTGTGGATCTCTGCAACGTGCACATGCAGTGGGTTGCAGCTGTGGATGGAAAAACATGGGGTGTCACATCGCATATGGGTGTTTGGCATATATGGGCAGATTCTCATATTAGCATAAGTCAGTAAGTAGACTGCCGCAGCCATACAGCCAGTCCGACTCAGAATCAACACCAGTTTCTTTATATACAAGTGGTAAAATTTACCACCACTCCTCCCCATTGATTGAAACCAAACATATGTCAAAATACATCAATGAGGACTTGGAGACCTGTTCGTCTGCATTCACATATCCTAATGCGGAGAGTTTCTTCAATTAGAAAATTGCGTCATACTCTGCATTGACAAAAAATGTCTGACTAAAGTAACCATAAGGAACAGCAACTCTGTAACACTGTACTTTTATATTGCAACATAGGGAAGACACGTGTGAAGGTCAACAGTAACATCTCATCATGTATTTTGGGCTGTAAATAACATGTTCTCTATTAATATGTTATATAGCCCAGTGGTTCTCAAACTGTGTGCCGTGGCACCCTGGGGTGCCTTGGGACACTTCGAGGGGTGCCTTGGATTGGTGGTCCAGGACCAATTCAAATTATTTATGGTCAGTGTAATAGGCAAAACCAGTGCTGGTGGCTACCAATCATAAAATATGTGAATCCAGTCCCTCACCACATAACTGAACCTAAAGATGGCATATAAACACACTTTAATTAATATAATAATTGTTTTCTAAATTTATCAACAAGAAAATTTTGGCCTAGGGGTGCCGTGAAAAAAAGTCTAATACTCTAGGGCGCAGTCATTCAAAAAAGTGTGAATGCAAGACTGGGCTTTTCAACTACCAACAATTCATCAAGAAATATTCCACTATTGTGACTGGGTGTAGTATGGTATTATTATTATTATCCTTTATTTATATGGCGCCCAATTACAGAGTACATAAATAGTCAAACAGGAAAACAGCAACTTACAGTTGATGACAGTATAGGACAAGTACAGGGTAAATACACATAGTTAGTTACATCAGCAGATGACACTGGAATAAGTATCAGGTGGCCGGCTGTCGGGTTCCCAGTGCACAGCATACCAGCGCTGGAATCCTGACTGCCGGCATACCGACAGCGTGGCGAGTGCAAATGAGCCCCTTGCGGGCTCGCTGCGCTCCCCATGCTACGGGCATGGTGGCGCACTACGCGCACCACGCTATCTATTCTCCATCCAGGGGGGTCGTGGACTCCCAAGAGGGAGAAACGGTGTCGGTATGCCGGCTGTCAGGATTCCGGTGCCGGTATACTGTGCGCCGGGACCCCGACAGCCGGCAAACTGAAGACCACCCACTGTGACTAACTATCCTTATTTGTGCTTAGTTTTTGGGTCATCTTGGAACCACAAAGATATTAGTCACCCACAGCTATTGGCAGCCCATACGGAAAAAAAAAAAAAAGAGATTTTGTCACCACCTATCCTGTACACGCTGAGAACAAACAAAATGCATGTCCCCAACAAGCTGACTAAAATGCTCTGCTGCAATAGAAGTACAGATCAATATTTCCATGGATTATATTAACAATATTCCACGTTTTAAGAACTTTATATTTAGTTGGGTCATGGTTTCCCACTCTTTAACGTGGCTCCTTTTTTTCCTTTGTCATGTGCAGCTCTTCAAAACTTTTTGTTAAGGTAGTTGAACTACAGTATTGGCCATAAAGAAACATTAGGATAGAGGGCCCTGCTCAGGAGAGCTTACATTCTAAAGGAGAAGGAAATGAGTGGGGTTATTGGGAGAAACAGTGATAAGAATGTGGGAGGAAGGACTAGGTTAGCAAGAGATCCAGTAAGCAAGGGAGAATAAGTATATTTTTTGACTCTAGTAGAATGAGGGAGAGCATTCCAAAGTTTTGTGCATGGGATGTCTTGTAGGCAGGACTAAGAGCTGGTAATCAGTGGGGAGAAAAAGCAGTGGCCAACTGTTTAATGGAGAAGACAGGTGGGATTGTGGAAGGAAATTAAGTTGGAGATGTTGGGGAATTAGGGGAGAGAGGGCTTTGAAGTTTAAGGTGAAAAGTTTAAACTGAAACCTGTAGGGGATAGGAAGTCAGTGGACAGGTTGCTAGATGGGGGAGGCAGTAGTGATTTAGAAAAATCAGTCTGGCAGTAGTGTTAAATAGAGAGATTGGAGAGGAGAGGAGAGGAGAAGAGAGAATTGGTTGACAGGAAGACCAGAGGTAAGACGATGCAAGAGATAATGAAGGAATGAACAAGTGTTTTGGTGGAGGGAAAGCAAGGGGCAAATTCAGGTGATGTTATGGAGATGTAAGCAATGGGAGTGTGTAAGAGTCTGAATGTGAGGAGTAAATGAGAGTGCACAATCAAGAGGGATTACCCTCAATGCAGGTGATTGGGAGGGGTGTAGTATGGGTGTAGTATGGTATGCCGGCGGCCGGGCTCCCGGCGACCAGCTTACCGACGCCGGAAGCCCGACTGCCGGCATACCGACAGCATGGCGAGCGCAAATGAGCCCCTTGCGGGCCTGGTGGCGCGCTTCGCGGGCCTGGTGGCGCGCTTTGCGCGCCACGCTATTTATCTTCCCACCAGGGGGGTCGTGGACCCCCACGAGGGAGATAAACTGTCAGTATGCCGGCTATCGGGATCCCGGCATCGGTATACTGTGCGCCAGGATACCGACAGTCGGCAACCTGAAGACCACCCATTGGGAGAGGTGTATAGTCACAAGTCAATGAACTCAATCTTGGACATATACCTTTGAGAAAGTGTTAAGACATCCTAGAGGAGATAGTGGATGGACAGCTTGAATTGCAGACAGGACAGAAGGTGAAGTTGCGATGTTGAGGAAGGACAGATAGAATTGAGTGTCATCAGCATAAAGTTGATACTGAAGACCAAAAGAGGTAATTAGTTCAGTGAAGATGTGTAGAGTGAAAAGTGAATGTAGATTAGGACACACATTGAGGGACACCTACAGGGAGTGAGAGAGGAGTTAGTAGAGGTTGTGGCACTTGTTCTACTTCAATAGTGCTCTCTCTTGCTCTCTCATCACCCTCCACCTTTGCTGGCTTCTTGGTGTCACATTTGCTTTAACATGCGGCTGGAACATACTAGCATCCCTAAGGACTGTGAGACCAGTGGTCTGATGTGGCTACAGCTTTTGCATACCACCTGCAGTACAGACCACAGTGACATGTTGAAGTGGCATCCAATGCGTCGTATAGCATGTAATTAGGTACCAAAGATTTAAGTAGGTATATGAATGTAGAATAAGGTAGTGCCGCCTATTTACAAGATACAGTACATCTTAATTCTAGGGATTTAGAAACATAGGGGTCTATTTACTAAGCCTTGGATGGAGATAAAGTCGACGGAGAAAAAGTACCAGCCAATCAGCTCCTAACTGTCATTTTTCAAAACCAGCCTGTGAAATGTCAGTTAGGAGCGGATTGGCTGGTACTTTATTTCCGTTGACTTTATCTCCATCCAAGGCTTAATAAATAGACCCTATAGACCAGAGGTTCTCAAACTCGGTCCTCGGGGGCACACACAGTGCATGTTTTGCAGGTCTCCTCACAGAATCGCAAGTGAAATAATTAGCTCCACCTGTGGACCTTTTAAAATGTGTCAGTGAGTAATTAATACACCTGTGCACCTGCTGGGTTACCTGCAAAACATGCACTGTGTGGGGTCCTGAGGACCGAGTTTAAGAACCTCTGCTATAGACTTTGATGGCAGATAACAACCATCTAGTCAGCCCATGTACTGTGCATACATACATACATACATACATACAAACACACAAACACACACTTACACACTAAGGTTAATTTTTGTTGAGAACCAGTTAACCTACCAGTATATTTTTGGATTGTGGGAGGAAATTGAAGACTCGAGCACTCACACAGTTAGGGCCATGGTGGTAATCAAACCCATGGCCTCAATGTTGTGAGGCAGTAATGCTAACCATTACACTATTCGTACTCTCCAAAATAAGGAAAAATGGTTGATAAAAGGCGAAGAATACCCTTCTTATTTTCTTTTTGTCTGGCTGATTACACAGGTAGGTGTCACAACCAACGTGTCAAGTCACAATATAGAGTGTGTTTGCAACTGACCAGGGCAGCAATAATGCACAGACACTGTGATTGGTAATTATGAGCCCCCTACAGCACAGTTAGGGGCCCTTTTATCAAGGAGTGCTAAAACTCGCTGTGACTGATAAACCTGTTGCATATGATACATAGTGCTTCAGCTAATCAGCTCCCAACTGTCATTTTTCAAACACATGACAGGAGCTGATTAGTTGGAGCAGTATTTATCATATGCATTGAGTTTTATCATTCACAATGTGTTTTATCACTTGTTTACAAATGAGCCCCTTAGTATAGTATTAAATCAATGTAGCGTAGATCAGTGATAGTACCTGGGCAGAATCTGCTAAAGTGTACTTTGAGGTGCTGGGCTTAGGGTTCTCAAAAATGTCTTCCGAACAGCCAAACTCTCTCTGGTCTGTACCGAGTTTTGACTCCCTTTACCCGTGGCCATGCCCCCTTTCCTAATTTGTAACGATTTTTATGTGTAAAATGATGGCGAGTATGATAACAGACAGGCCACAGAGTGTGGGCACCAAAGATGGATTCAGCAATTGCAGAAAGTGCAAGCTAAGGTCACATTGGCTCGAGGTAGCCAGGCCTACAGGAGGCAATCCAGTTATTTTCTTTTACTTTTGCTCACTGATAAGGAGTTATTTGGCTGATGAGTAGTCTCAGTGGCAGGCAATTCAATCTAAATTGTAATGGGGCAGAACAGAGATAAGTCTATCAGAACTAAGTGTTAAGTCAAGCTCCAGGGATGAATCATTTTTAGAGTTACTGCATATATAGTGCAATCACTCAGCACATTATTACTTCCCTTTATTTTTTCTTTCTCTTTTTTTTTCCAGAATAATTTACTTCATTTGATTCATGGTAAAAATTGCTGAGTCACCTGTTTCTTCTGTCAACATTATTACATTACAAAGTTGCATTCTTATATGACTAACACCAGCAGAAACTGTACACCCAACTAAGATTTCATATTATTTTATTTCCTAGGGCTTGAAGCCTTAAAGGTGAGAGCTGGTAAAGTGCAAAGAAATCCCCTTAGCTGTACTCCATACAGGACGTCACTACTGAAAATAGCAGTATTTGTAATATTGTAAAGTCTTTCCAGTAAAATATTTATAACTAATATATGTAACATGCGATGGGATCTTGTCTTGGTTACACCGTTATGTAATAGTGTTCCATTTTTTAATACTATTTACAATTTTCCTGAATGGTTTCAATTGAATAGGTGCAGCAATTTCAGACGTTTTACTTAGATATTCCGTGTGTATTCTGTGCTGAAATAACAGGAGAAATCTGTGCTGCCTGCTACGTTTCAAATGTCAAAAAAATTAGTCTGGTTTGAAGAAATTCACACATTAAAGATGATAAGACGCAATTGTAAAGTCTTTTTCATGTTAGCAGAACATAAGGAAAATAAATTAAGAGACACTTCAGGGTTTTTGTTGTGTTCTTTTATGTTTTTTACCCTCTTAAAGGTTTTGTTATTGTAGTGTATACAATTTGTTTAATTGTTTTTATTTTATGCTTCATTTTTTAACCTTTTGAAATCTGCATTCTAAAAGAAATGAAATATATTTTGGAGATATAAGACCTGATTCAGAGGTGGGCGCTATGCCATTGATTATAACAATCGGGGCATGCAGTGAGATTTTGGATGTAGAGAACTGGTATTTTAGTGGATGTTAACGCTTTATTGCTATGGGAATACAAAGCATATGATGGCAGATATGAACCACTTGGCCCATCTGGTCTGCTCTAAATACGTATACATGTACACACACACACTTGGGTTAATTGCAGTAGTGGACATTACCTATGGGCAGGGCCGCCATCAGAAATTATGGGGCCCGGGACTGGCCAAATAAGCAGCCCCCCCCCCCCCAATAATAATAATAATAATAATAAATAAATAAATTATATATATATATATATATATATCTATATGTACATATATATACACACACACACAGTATATATATATATATATATATAAAGTCTGCAAAAAGTCCGGCACTCACTGTTACTGGATATACTGTCCCCGTTGCCTTCCGTGAATTACAGCTCACACTGTTAATGTAACGAGGGTTAGGAACGGCGGCACTCAGGAATAAAAACACAACCACAGCCAGTAGTATCAGCCAACGTTTCAAAGCATGTGCTTTTTCGTCAGGGCAATAACAAACATTAAAATAAACTCACATTTATAGTGCTCCCCCTCACCGTCAAAGTCCGCGCCTCTGTCTCCACTTCCGCTATACGGGCGCTCACTTGTGATGTCACCCAGTGCGCCCATCACCATAACAACCAAATCAACATAAATACAAATAATTCTACACGTAATCAGTTGCATGAGAAATCTCTAAATCAGCTACTTCATTCTAGCACATGTCCTGCATCTTAAATGAGAACTACAACCTACTAAGATATTCACTGTAATAACACATATATATCATTAGGGTCAGATATAGCCAGAAGATCAAATGAAGCAATTGTACCCAGTTTGTTCATTTAGCCCCCGTGGACTTAATGTGTCCAAACGGAATATCCAGCGGGACTCGCACTGTAAT
This sequence comes from Pseudophryne corroboree, assembly GCF_028390025.1. Classification (NCBI taxonomy): domain Eukaryota; kingdom Metazoa; phylum Chordata; class Amphibia; order Anura; family Myobatrachidae; genus Pseudophryne; species Pseudophryne corroboree. Next base: position 632,201,070 of record NC_086449.1, read on the forward strand.
AAGCGTTTAGATCTATTCCCACCTCTCACCAGCGGTGGTATATGATCAATGATCATATGTTTTAATGCGGTTGGCGAGTGACCAGCCAGGGCAAAATGTCTTGCCACTGGTTGGTCACTATTACCAGCCAGCACAGCTTCCCTTATTGCATATCGGTGTTGACCCATTCTAACTTTAAAAGCGCATTCTGTTTTCCCGGTGTAATATTTCCCACATGGGCAGATTAGCACATACACGATAAATTTGGACATGCAAGAGAGTCTGTGTTTAATTTTAAATGTCTGACCAGTGAATGGATTTTTAATGGTGTCTCCCGTTTGCATGTATCCACAAGTGACACAACCAGTGCACTTGTAGCAACCATTCTTTGGTCTCCCCAAGAATGTGGCAGGTATTTTTTTATCAAAATTAGTTATATCATTATGTACGACATAATCACGTATATTTCTTCCCCTGGAGTAGCCACACATGATACGCTTATTAGTCATACTGGGTAGTTCTTTATCACTAGATACAATGGGCCAGTGAGACCGAATCGCTTTCCTCACCTTATTGCTCGCAACATTGTATCTGTTGGGCCAAATTATCTTGTTGGTAACATTCCTTTTAACTTTAGGTTTTAAAGTGCTTTCTCTGGGTATAGACATAACCTTATTTTTAAGCTCAATGAGGGTTTGTTTGTTATAACCTCGAGCAACAAATTTATCTATCATAAGGTCTAGTTGGGCAAAGGCATCACATTCATCCGTACAAATACGTCTCACCCGCAAGAACTGAGAAAACGGTAATCCCTTCTGAATAGTGATTGGGTGATGACTCTGTGCACTAAGCAACATATTACGGTCAGTTGGCTTTACATAAAGTGAAGTTTTGATCTCACCCTGTGTCAAGCTAATTCTCACATCAAGAAAATCAATCATTGATTTATCAATTTTGTAGGTAAGTTTAACGGGGCTATTACTACGATTATGATTTGATAATATACTTTCCAGGAATTCAACGTCACCTTTCCACAACAACAGCATATCGTCTATAAAACGAGTATAATAGACGATATTCTGTTGAATTTCGGGGTCCATGAAAAATATGTCTTTCTCCACTGAAATCATATATGCATTAGCGTATGCCGGGGCGACCGACGTCCCCATGGCACACCCAGATACTTGGAGATAATATTTCCCATCAAAATAGAAATAGTTTTTACTCAACACCATTTCTAGCAAAGCACAGAAAAAATCGATGTTTGGCCCTTTATACCACACATTATTGGTAATAAGTCTCCTGGTGGCTGCAATCCCCTCACCGTGAGGAATGCAGGTGTATAACGAGCTCACATCTATGCTACATAGTATGCACTCAGGGGGAATGTTGGTTAAATTATTCAATTTAATCAGAAGATCAGTGGTGTCTTTTAGAACACACACTGAGTTCTGAACACAAGGCTGTAAATAGGTGTCAAGATATATGGACACTGGCTGAAAAATAGACCCTCTGGCCGATATAATCGGCCGCCCGGGAGGGTGCTCCAAATCTTTATGCACCTTCGGGAGCGTATAAATTAAGGGCTTAACAGGAAACTCAGTTTTAAGCAATTTAGTTATATCACTCGAAATAACCCCCACATCAACAGCATCTTGCAACATTTGATCAAGCAATCTTTTGTATTCTAGGGTAGGATCAGTAGTTAAAGGACGGTATACAGAGCAATCAGATAACTGACGTAAAATCTCCTGCCGGTAATCTACTAGGTCCTGTATAACCACTGAGCCCCCTTTATCCGCTGAGCGGATAACTATATCTTTTCTTGCACTTAATGACTTTAATGCTTTAAACTCTGCTCCGGTTAGATTGGAATGTCCCTTATAAGATCTAGTTTCAGCAGTGTCAACAGTGGAATCCAGCATCCTAATAAAGCTCTTTATAGAGGCATTGTTCGAGTTAGGATCAAAGTTCGATCTTGGGCTTAATTTCTTTAATTCACTTGGTATAGAGTTCTCCCCTTCTGTAGGCAGACGTGATCCGAAGAATTCCTGGAGCTTTAGTTGACGATTCAGTTTAAATACTTCAGTTTTCCATAAAAATGGATCAAAGGTGGTAGTTGGTACAAAACTAAGTCCTTTCATTAATACTTGGGATTCTTCAACAGTGAGTGGGACTGAGGATAAATTAAATATTAATTCCTGGTTGGCAGTGGCGGTTTTTTGCGTGCCTCGCTTCCACTGGCCTCCTCGTCGGTTGTATTTACGTTTGCTGCACGGTATTTGGCCCGTGTCTTCATCCCTAAAGGGAGTGACTTGAAACGCTTTCCTCTTCTAGACCCTTGATCACTGTCACTGGCAGAGGTGACAGTGTCTTGGGTGGACTTGTAATTGGAGTTGCGTCCATATCGTCGACCTCCCCTCAGATTTTGCTGGGATGTTTGGGCTCCACCAGTTAACCAGCCATAGACATTGTTAGATTCATAGTCATTGTTAACTTTAGTGAACTTCTCACGTTTGTATTTAAGTAAGTCACGTTTGTAATCTTCAATTTGTTTGGACAATTTTTCTATCCAATTACATGACTTGTCATCCAATAGTGTCTGGGTGTGCAACGCTTCAAAAGCTTCAACCTTGACTTTGGTAGAATTCATTTCTCTAGTAGCCTCCTCTATTACCAGAAGTATCAAATCAAGGGAGCGTTTGTTTAAAATGGCACACCATCTTTTACAAAAGGCCACATTGTGTCGACCAATGGTCGGTATGTTCCTGACCCGGAACCCACGGGGTATTTTCTTTTCTTTAAAGTATTCTGAAAGTGTTGCACCATGATAATAAAAATCAACCTCCCGTTTCTTCAATCTAAATAAATCTCTGTAAATGTCTTTGGCAGGAATGCTAGTCACGTCAGAAAAAATGGCACCTTTGTATACTATGCCTGCAGCATCTATATCAGAAAATGACAATGTCTCTCCAATATCAAGTGCAACACGTGTGAATTGATCATTCATATATTTATCGTGTATGTGCTAATCTGCCCATGTGGGAAATATTACACCGGGAAAACAGAATGCGCTTTTAAAGTTAGAATGGGTCAACACCGATATGCAATAAGGGAAGCTGTGCTGGCTGGTAATAGTGACCAACCAGTGGCAAGACATTTTGCCCTGGCTGGTCACTCGCCAACCGCATTAAAACATATGATCATTGATCATATACCACCGCTGGTGAGAGGTGGGAATAGATCTAAACGCTTATTACAGTGCGAGTCCCGCTGGATATTCCGTTTGGACACATTAAATCCACGGGGGCTAAATGAACAAACTGGGTACAATTGCTTCATTTGATCTTCTGGCTATATCTGACCCTAATGATATATATGTGTTATTACAGTGAATATCTTAGTAGGTTGTAGTTCTCATTTAAGATGCAGGACATGTGCTAGAATGAAGTAGCTGATTTAGAGATTTCTCATGCAACTGATTACGTGTAGAATTATTTGTATTTATGTTGATTTGGTTGTTATGGTGATGGGCGCACTGGGTGACATCACAAGTGAGCGCCCGTATAGCGGAAGTGGAGACAGAAGCGCGGACTTTGACGGTGAGGGGGAGCACTATAAATGTGAGTTTATTTTAATGTTTGTTATTGCCCTGACGAAAAAGCACATGCTTTGAAACGTTGGCTGATACTACTGGCTGTGGTTGTGTTTTTATTCCTGAGTGCCGCCGTTCCTAACCCTCGTTACATTAACAGTGTGAGCTGTAATTCACGGAAGGCAACGGGGACAGTATATCCAGTAACAGTGAGTGCCGGACTTTTTGCAGACTTTGTATTGTGTGAACGTCCCAGTGCTAAGGGACTTATCACACTAATTAGTCAAGGCACCTTGCAATAATTTGTTCATTGTATTGTGGCTCTCGTCTTGCTGTTTTATTGATTTTTATTCTTCGACTCATAAGGTGTTTACACCTGAGTGGTGATACTATAACATCTAATTATTGAGTTTGATTTTTAAAACCACTGAATAACTTCAAATCAATATGAATGATCAATTCACACGTGTTGCACTTGATATTGGAGAGACATTGTCATTTTCTGATATAGATGCTGCAGGCATAGTATACAAAGGTGCCATTTTTTCTGACGTGACTAGCATTCCTGCCAAAGACATTTACAGAGATTTATTTAGATTGAAGAAACGGGAGGTTGATTTTTATTATCATGGTGCAACACTTTCAGAATACTTTAAAGAAAAGAAAATACCCCGTGGGTTCCGGGTCAGGAACATACCGACCATTGGTCGACACAATGTGGCCTTTTGTAAAAGATGGTGTGCCATTTTAAACAAATGCTCCCTTGATTTGATACTTCTGGTAATAGAGGAGGCTACTAGAGAAATGAATTCTACCAAAGTCAAGGTTGAAGCTTTTGAAGCGTTGCACACCCAGACACTATTGGATGACAAGTCATGTAATTGGATAGAAAAATTGTCCAAACAAATTGAAGATTACAAACGTGACTTACTTAAATACAAACGTGAGAAGTTCACTAAAGTTAACAATGACTATGAATCTAACAATGTCTATGGCTGGTTAACTGGTGGAGCCCAAACATCCCAGCAAAATCTGAGGGGAGGTCGACGATATGGACGCAACTCCAATTACAAGTCCACCCAAGACACTGTCACCTCTGCCAGTGACAGTGATCAAGGGTCTAGAAGAGGAAAGCGTTTCAAGTCACTCCCTTTAGGGATGAAGACACGGGCCAAATACCGTGCAGCAAACGTAAATACAACCGACGAGGAGGCCAGTGGAAGCGAGGCACGCAAAAAAACGCCACTGCCAACCAGGAATTAATATTTAATTTATCCTCAGTCCCACTCACTGTTGAAGAATCCCAAGTATTAATGAAAGGACTTAGTTTTGTACCAACTACCACCTTTGATCCATTTTTATGGAAAACTGAAGTATTTAAACTGAATCGTCAACTAAAGCTCCAGGAATTCTTCGGATCACGTCTGCCTACAGAAGGGGAGAACTCTATACCAAGTGAATTAAAGAAATTAAGCCCAAGATCGAACTTTGATCCTAACTCGAACAATGCCTCTATAAAGAGCTTTATTAGGATGCTGGATTCCACTGTTGACACTGCTGAAACTAGATCTTATAAGGGACATTCCAATCTAACCGGAGCAGAGTTTAAAGCATTAAAGTCATTAAGTGCAAGAAAAGATATAGTTATCCGCTCAGCGGATAAAGGGGGCTCAGTGGTTATACAGGACCTAGTAGATTACCGGCAGGAGATTTTACGTCAGTTATCTGATTGCTCTGTATACCGTCCTTTAACTACTGATCCTACCCTAGAATACAAAAGATTGCTTGATCAAATGTTGCAAGATGCTGTTGATGTGGGGGTTATTTCGAGTGATATAACTAAATTGCTTAAAACTGAGTTTCCTGTTAAGCCCTTAATTTATACGCTCCCGAAGGTGCATAAAGATTTGGAGCACCCTCCCGGGCGGCCGATTATATCGGCCAGAGGGTCTATTTTTCAGCCAGTGTCCATATATCTTGACACCTATTTACAGCCTTGTGTTCAGAACTCAGTGTGTGTTCTAAAAGACACCACTGATCTTCTGATTAAATTGAATAATTTAACCAACATTCCCCCTGAGTGCATACTATGTAGCATAGATGTGAGCTCGTTATACACCTGCATTCCTCACGGTGAGGGGATTGCAGCCACCAGGAGACTTATTACCAATAATGTGTGGTATAAAGGGCCAAACATCGATTTTTTCTGTGCTTTGCTAGAAATGGTGTTGAGTAAAAACTATTTCTATTTTGATGGGAAATATTATCTCCAAGTATCTGGGTGTGCCATGGGGACGTCGGTCGCCCCGGCATACGCTAATGCATATATGATTTCAGTGGAGAAAGACATATTTTTCATGGCCCCACGAAATTCAACAGAATATCGTCTATTATACTCGTTTTATAGACGATATGCTGTTGTTGTGGAAAGGTGACGTTGAATTCCTGGAAAGTATATTATCAAATCATAATCGTAGTAATAGCCCCGTTAAACTTACCTACAAAATTGATAAATCAATGATTGATTTTCTTGATGTGAGAATTAGCTTGACACAGGGTGAGATCAAAACTTCACTTTATGTAAAGCCAACTGACCGTAATATGTTGCTTAGTGCACAGAGTCATCACCCAATCACTATTCAGAAGGGATTACCGTTTTCTCAGTTCTTGCGGGTGAGACGTATTTGTACGGATGAATGTGATGCCTTTGCCCAACTAGACCTTATGATAGATAAATTTGTTGCTCGAGGTTATAACAAACAAACCCTCATTGAGCTTAAAAATAAGGTTATGTCTATACCCAGAGAAAGCACTTTAAAACCTAAAGTTAAAAGGAATGTTACCAACAAGATAATTTGGCCCAACAGATACAATGTTGCGAGCAATAAGGTGAGGAAAGCGATTCGGTCTCACTGGCCCATTGTATCTAGTGATAAAGAACTACCCAGTATGACTAATAAGCGTATCATGTGTGGCTACTCCAGGGGAAGAAATATACGTGATTATGTCGTACATAATGATATAACTAATTTTGATAAAAAAATACCTGCCACATTCTTGGGGAGACCAAAGAATGGTTGCTACAAGTGCACTGGTTGTGTCACTTGTGGATACATGCAAACGGGAGACACCATTAAAAATCCATTCACTGGTCAGACATTTAAAATTAAACACAGACTCTCTTGCATGTCCAAATTTATCGTGTATGTGCTAATCTGCCCATGTGGGAAATATTACACCGGGAAAACAGAATGCGCTTTTAAAGTTAGAATGGGTCAACACCGATATGCAATAAGGGAAGCTGTGCTGGCTGGTAATAGTGACCAACCAGTGGCAAGACATTTTGCCCTGGCTGGTCACTCGCCAACCGCATTAAAACATATGATCATTGATCATATACCACCGCTGGTGAGAGGTGGGAATAGATCTAAACGCTTATTACAGTGCGAGTCCCGCTGGATATTCCGTTTGGACACATTAAGTCCACGGGGGCTAAATGAACAAACTGGGTACAATTGCTTCATTTGATCTTCTGGCTATATCTGACCCTAATGATATATATGTGTTATTACAGTGAATATCTTAGTAGGTTGTAGTTCTCATTTAAGATGCAGGACATGTGCTAGAATGAAGTAGCTGATTTAGAGATTTCTCATGCAACTGATTACGTGTAGAATTATTTGTATTTATGTTGATTTGGTTGTTATGGTGATGGGCGCACTGGGTGACATCACAAGTGAGCGCCCGTATAGCGGAAGTGGAGACAGAGGCGCGGACTTTGACGGTGAGGGGGAGCACTATAAATGTGAGTTTATTTTAATGTTTGTTATTGCCCTGACGAAAAAGCACATGCTTTGAAACGTTGGCTGATACTACTGGCTGTGGTTGTGTTTTTATTCCTGAGTGCCGCCGTTCCTAACCCTCGTTATATATATATATATATATTTATATACACACACACACACACATATACACTGTATATATTATATATATATATATATATATATATATACAGAAAAAAAGACGGCGTTTTCTGAATACACGTCTTAATCAGCACGGAGGGCACCCAGGCAACTGGCATCAGCAGGACCAGGAGTGCCGGGCACCATTGGTACAAATATATATATATATATATATATATATATATATAAATAAAAATATATGAATAAAATAAAAAATAAATACATATTTAAAAATAATAATTCCTATGCCCCATCATCATATTATTCAATGCCCCACACATTAATGCCCCAGTACCTATAATGGGGTACTAATCATTTTCAGGGGTTCTGCTCGTCCTCCTGCCTTCCCTGCCGCCGCAGCAGGCTGTTCAGCAGCCTGCTTCTTGTAAAACTATTGAAAATGTCCCTCCCAAAATGCCCGCCTAGGAGACAGTTATTAAAGATACTATAGCCTCCTCTAGTATCTTTAATAACTGTCTCCTCTGAAGCGGCGGCCATCTTAAGAGGGTCATTTTCAATAGCCTGCTTGCGCTGGGCAGTGGACACATACAGAGAGGCAGTGGCGGCGGACGGACGGTGGCTGCGGGCAGGCGGCGGCGAGCGGGCAGCAGCATGAGCGGCCCGGGCCCTCCCCTCTCTGTCAGAGAGGCCGGGCCCGGGAAGGCTGTGCCTGCAGCACCCCCCTGATGGCGGGCCTACCTATGGGCTGCATCCCCCCCAGGTAAAATCCACCATCCCACTCCACATGACTGCACTGGCTTTACTGTGACTAGTAGTAACTTCCTACTGGAAGTCCTACCTGTCAATCATAGACACTAGAGTAGTGACGTGTGGTAAGGTGAGGCAGAGCCTTTCCTGTCATACTAACGTATATGCCAGAGTTTTGAATAGCTAAAGTATATGAAAAATACTAAGAATATATTAGAAATATCTTCTTTGTGTTAGTCTAATAATTTTTATAGTCGAAACTCTGAAGTAAAAAGTATGACATCTATTTTATCTGCACATCTCTGATCAAAACTTAGCAAATTTCCAAGAGTTTATACTGCTGCACCTGTGTATAATGCCCACATGTACCCTTGTGTGTAAATCTGACTCTGGTACTTGCCAGTGCCTCCTGAGCCATTTAACTCACTGCCTGTCCCAGCATTAGAGTAACAACACCTGCAGCTGTCAAAATTGATAGCTGCATGTCTCGGAAAGGTCAGTGCCATTGACTGTTCATACTTTACCCTGCATATCTTGTATATAGCAGTGCTGATATAGGCAGGGGTGCAGAGTGCACCTGTCATGTTCCGCACACTGTCAAACATGGGGAGAAGGGATCAGCGCACATAACGTACACTGATACCATTTCATCCCCATAACGACTCATCATACATCTCCCCTTAGTTCCATGTGCACGATACAAGTGCAATTGTGACCACCATGCCGAGTACTAAGCCTCAGAGAGCTCCATCTATAGTAACTAAATATTCAACAATAAAAAAGGTTTTACACTAGTGCAGTGGTTCCCAAACATATTAATTCACAGCGCCCTAGAGTATTAAAAAAAAATGTCATGACAGCCCTAGGACAAAAGTTTCTTGTTTAGAAATGAAAATATATATATGAAATTAAGTACATTTTTATTATACAGTATGTCATCCTGAGGGTCATTCAGGTTCGGTTAGAATTGCTATCACTGTTGCGCAAGCCACCCATCACAGAGGCCAGGAAATCTCCATTCTCTGCCGGAGATCCCTGATCTTTTCCCACCCCTAAACGGTGGCATCACGCCCCCGTTTTTACAAATAGAGGACTTCGCTGCCACTTCCTCACCCGCCCGAACAGCAGCAGACTGTCAAACACTAACAGTCTGCTATCGTCCTGCTTCCAACGTAACAGGACCCATTCGCGCATGTGCAGAACAGGTCCTGTGGTGAGGGACAGGATTCACTTCTGTTTGTCCCCATATTGTATAACTGGAAGCCACAAACACTGGTTTTGCCTATTACATTGACCATAAATAATTTAAATTGCCTGGACCCCTGTAAGTGCACCGAGGAAACTCAGGGTGCTACACAACCCAGTTTGGGAACCACTGAACTAGTGCACTTTGATGGTCCACCCAGAGTATGTCAAAGTGAACACATAACCTCTGTTCTATGTGCTAAAATATGCAGAGCTTTCCTGCTGTAGTTTGGCAGAGGTACAAAATGGCTCCCTCTAATAGCATAATAGCTTGGCCATGCAGTACTGTTCCACAGTGACAAATCACTGTCAGCAACTAGAGATGAGTGGATTCGGTTCCCTGAGAACCAAACCCTACCGGACTTCACTACCCGAGCCCGGCTCGGGTTTTCCCGCCTGACTCGGAAACTAGAACGAGGCAAAACGTCATCATCCCGCTGTCGGATTCTCGCAGGGTTTGGATTCCATATAAGGAGCCGCGTGTTGCCACCATTTTCACTCTGGCATTGGAGAGTGTAGCGAGAGGACGTGTCTCCATCCTCAGTGTCCTGCATCAGTACAGTGGCGATGTCCTCTGCTGCCATATGTCCAGTGCTGCTGTATAAGTCCAGTCCATTGCAGTGGTAGTGTCTTGTGCTGCATCAGTCCAGTCACAGTGGTGGTGTCCTCTACTGCCATATGTCCAGTGCTGCTGTATAAGTCCAGTCCAGTCCAGTGGTGCTGTGCTGAGCTGCATCAGTACAGTGGTGGTGTCTTGTGTTGCATCAGTCCAGTCACAGTGGTGGTGTCCTCTACTGCCATATGTCCAGTGCTTCTGTATAAGTCCAGTCCAGTGCAGTGGTGCTGTGTTGTGCTGCATCAGTCAAGTGGTGGTGTCCCTGTGCTGCATCAGTCCAGTGGTGGTGTATTGTGCTGCATCAGTCCAGTCACAGTGGTGGTGTCCTCTGCTGCCATATGTCCAGTGCTGCTGTATAAGTCCAGTCCAGTGGTGCTGTGTTGTGCTGCATCAGTCCAGTGGTGGTGTCTTGTGCTGCATCAGTCCAGTCACAGTGGTGGTGTCCTCTGCTGCCATATGTCCAGTGCTTCTGTATAAGTCCAGTCCAGTGGTGTTGTGTTGTGCTACATCAGTCCAGTGGTGGTGTATTGTGCTGCATCAGTCCAGTCACAGTGGTGGTGTCCTCTGAAGCCATATGTCCAGTGCTTCTGTATAAGTCCAGTCCATTGCAGTGGTGCTGTGTTATCATGCATCAGTCCAGTGGTGGCGTCCCTGTGCCGCTGTATATAGTATGTCCAGTGGTACTGCTGTATATGTCCAGTGATACTGCCGTATATGTCCAGCGGTACTGTCGTATAAATCCAGTGATACTGCCGTATACGCCCAGTGATACTGCTATATAATTACAGTGATACTCCCGTATATGTCTAGTGGTACTGCCGTATAAATCCAGTGATACTGGTGTATAAATCCAGTCCAGTGATACTGCCTTATATGTCCAGTGGTACTGCCGTATAAATACAGCGATACTGCCGTATAAATCCAGTCCAGTGGTACAAATCAGGGAACACCCCTTTTATCTCATTTTAGGTTACATTTGCCTAACCATTGCTGCACATCGTCTATCACAGTGCATGAACCAGGACTTCCTACCCTTTTGTGTTATCCAGTTATTACCACGGTCAAGGATAGGTAAGGTTAACGAGAGGTTAATGGGACTATACTAAAAATTTGCACTGCCTGGCCCTGTAAACGATCGTTTCTTATTGCCACATATTATATTACAGTAAAAAGAAAATACTTTTTTTATCATGATTTATCAAAGAACTCCTCATATAAGCACCATTGTTAAGGTATGTAGTAAATTGATTATTTTTAGGCACTGCGCATGAGCAGAATAAACATGTGATAGAAGGGAGGAGCATTGAGCCGGCTGAGCCTGGCTTATCCCAGTGGTTGTTCTCTTTATGTTGTATTGTAGGTTTAAGGTGTGATTGTTAAACTTTTGGAAAATGTACTATAGGCTTGTTGGTAAATTATTTTGAAAAAACTTAATATTCTTTGTTCAGATGTCTGCCTGGGTATGCATATACTTTTCTACGCCACATTATTAGGAGCGAGTGATAGGCTAGAATGTAGTGTGGTAAGAGCTGACTTGCAGCAGTAGCCATTGTCATTTAATACAAGGTAAAATGTAGGTGCCCAACTGTTGTGACACTTCATCACAGGAGATGGCATTTCTGTACAGCGCCACAAAACCAGACACATCACTGGATCTACTCTATACTTTGCAATGAAAACTCATAATCCACCAAACTCTAGGTATGTGCAAATTTCTGCCCCTTGGCAAACCTATGCCCATTAGTAGAAATCTAGGTGTAATTGCACAAATCAGTACACAGCAGGACTAAAACTGATTTGATCTTTGTATATGTAGTGCTTCATAAATTGTCCCCACAGATCTTAATCTACACAATAAAGATTCATCACTTACAGATGGTTTAAAGTTTTAAATTGCTAATGTAATGAAGTTGTCAGCAGCAGAATCCCACATTTGGATACCAGTGATGTGATTGATGAGCCAGCAATGTGTATGGGGTTTAGGCTGAGGAGGTGATGACAGCAGGCAGGGAAAGAATTAGTTCCAGGTCTCTTAAGCAAACCACCAACACTTGAATAAGAGCAACTACATTTCAAGAGCAGTCACTTCTACATGCAGGGGCGGATTGGGATGGAAAGCCATCCTGGGAAATTTATGGAAGCAGCCCTAATGGGGTGCAGTCTCATTGTAGCCACTATACACATGTCTAAATATATGAATATTCTGGAACGGGACACCATTACATATTCACGGTATAGGGTAATTAAAGTAGATAATTGATATACATACACTGCTCAAAAAAATAAAGGGAACACCAAAATAACACATCCTAGATCTGAATGAATGAAATATTCTTATTAAATACTTTGTTCTTTACATAGTTGAATGTGCTGACAACAAAATCACACAAAAATTATCAATGGAAATCAAATTTACTAACCCATGGAGGTCTGGATTTGGAGTCACCCTCAAAATTAAAGTGGAAAAACACATTACAGGCTGATCCAACTTTGATGTAATGTCCTTAAAACAAGTCAAAATGAGGTTCAGTAGTGTGTGTGGCCTCCACGTGCCTGTATGACCTCCCTACAATGCCTGGGCATGCTCCTGATGAGGTGCGGATGGTCTCCTGAGGGATCTCCTCCCAGACCTGGACTAAAGCATCCGCAAACTCCTGGACAGTCTGTGGTGCAACGTGGCATTGGTGGATGGAGCGAGACATGATGTCCCAGATGTGATCAATTGGATTCAGGTCTGGGGAACTGGCGGGCCAGTCCATAGCATCAATGCCTTCGTCTTGCAGGAACTGCTGACACACTCCAGCCACATGAGGTCTAGCATTGTCTTGCATTAGGAGGAACCCAGGGCCAACCGCACCAGCATATGGTCTCACAAGGGGTCTGAGGATCTCATCTCGGTACCTAATGGCAGTCAGGCTACCTCTGGCGAGCACATGGAGGGCTATGCGGCCCCCCAAAGAAATGCCACCCCACACCATTACTGACCCACTGCCAAACCGGTCATGCTGGAGGATGTTGCAGGCAGCAGAACGTTCTCCTTGGCATCTCCAGACTCTGTCACGTCTCAGTGCTCAGTGAGAACCTGCTTTCATCTGTGAAGAGCACAGGGCGCCAGTGGCGAATTTGCCAATCTTGGTGTTCTCTGGAAAATGCCAAACATCCTGCACGGTGTTGGGCTGTAAGCACAACCCCCACCTGTGGACGTTGGGCCCTCAATACCACCCTCATGGAGTCTGTTTCTGATTGTTTGAGTAGACACATGCACATTTGTGGCTTGCTGGAGGTCATTTTGCAGGGCTCTGGCAGTGCTCCTCCTATTCCTCCTTGCACAAAGGTGGAGGTAGCGGTCCTGCTGCTGGGTTGTTACCCTCCTACGGCCTCCTCCGCGTCTCCTGATGTACTGGCCTGTCTCCTGGTAGCGCCTCCATGCTCTGGACACTACGCTGACAGACACAGCAAACCTTCTTGCCACAGCTCGCATTGATGTGCCATCCTGGATGAGCTGCACTACCTGAGCCACTTGTGTGGGTTGTAGAGAGGTCATACAGGCATGTGGAGGCCACATACACTACTGAGCCTCATTTTGACTTGTTTTAAGGACATTACATCAAAGTTGGATCAGCCTGTAGTGTGTTTTTCCACATTAATTTTGAGGGTGACTCCAAATCCAGACCTCCATGGGTTAATAAATTTGATTTCCATTGATAATTTTTGTGTGATTTTGTTGTCAGCACATTCAACTATGTAAAGAACAAAGTATTTAATAAGAATATTTCATTCATTCGGATCTAGGATGTGTTATTTTAGTGTTCCCTTTATTTTTTTGAGCAGTGTATATTGTATGGATTGTATAGATTATTATAATATGACAGGTTGTTGTATGTAGTATAAGCCTGCCCTGGTGGGGAAGTAGAGGAAGAAGGCTCTAGAAACCCACGTGCAGATGTTAAGGGCCCAGGGCCTGAGACAGGAGAAGGGTTGAAAAAGGTGGATGAGCCGGCTGATGGAGAGGATATAAGAAGCAGCTGCGGGGAAAAGAGGCAGTTATAGGCAGTTGATTTACCGGCAGAGGCACGGGAGGTACGACAGCAGGACTGTCAGTGATAAAGCAGCGACCGAGAGACACGGAGATACCACACCAGATGCGGTCAGCGCTTCCAGATGCCCAGGGTGCTTAGGTGCTTATGCGGTGTTAAGAGGTGAACCCGGAGCGACCTAGTGAATGACAATCTAGGAGAGAGAGGCGGGCTTCCGCTCCGAGACGGAGCTTAGGCGGATGACACAAGATGAGGAATTCACCCTATTGGCCTGATTGATACCTGTCAGTAAAGTGAGTGCTGTGGGACAGACAATTAAATGAACACTAGAGAGCACAGAACACCCCATAGACATTGATAGCAGAGCTATACACATATACAGTATATTGCCAAAGTGAGTACTGGAAGACAGGCAGAAGAAGGATAAATGCAGGCAGTAAAAGCACCCTGAACCAACTGATAATTAATATAAAAAAGTGTCATTGAGCATATGAAGGTGTCAGTGTTATCTTAAAGAAAGCAGCCTTCAGAGGAGACAGACTACTGGCTTACTATCTTAACATTGTATCAGCCGTCGCATCATATAGTATCCATGCCCAGAGACTGTGCGACTGTGACTGTGCTAGAGACTGAGACACTTTACTCCCCTATTGATGTGAGTCGGGGGAGAGCTATTCCATGTCACCAAGAGGAGGACAGTAAGCTGTATACCTACAGAAAAGTATCATTTATTGGTAAAACAAGAGTGAAGTCCTATATAAAGTTGAGAGAAGCAGCAGAGCAGTGACTGATAGGACAGGAGCTAAGCTGGTGTGTAAATGACTGTCTCTGGGCCATGTGATATAAGGATACAGTGTTGCTCAGGAAACTTACAGTAAAACATTGAGGAAAACACCACACAGCTGAAAATTGAAACTGTGTTTCTAGATAAAGTACACAGCTATACAGTTCAACAAAGGAGGTTTAGGATTTCCACAGCAAGTAGCTTTTGAATACTCTAATGAAGAGACTACCAGTTATGTACAATTCCAGTGCACTTCAATATGGGCCCCAAGGGCATATGCATACTGTATGTAACTGCAGTTTACCTAAACTTTATTACCCGGGTAATTAGATGCTTTGGATGTTGAGGTATTTTTTGACAAGCAGGGTTTTATTCATACTAGTTTTTGTACTGCATGCAAGGATATCTGTATAGTTATCTTCTTAATATATTTAGTGATCAATTTAGCTGTTTTATCAATTGGAATTGAATTGTAATGAAATGTCTGAATATTGCTACATTAGCCAATTTTATTAAACATTCTGGTACTTACCTGTAAGATGTTTCATACATGTTCCAGCTCGATCTGAAGATCCTAGAAGAAGAGTAAAGGTATAATTATATGCTTGATTTAAACAATAGTAATATATTTACACATTCATACCCATCACACATTAACGCTAGGCTTTCCCAAGCAAGCCTGTACACAAATATATATATATATATATATATATATATATTTAGCTTGGGTGGAGGCACTTTAGTTACCCTCAGAGTAGGGGAGGGTTACATCATGAAGGGGTGGGGTCTGTTGAGTGGGAGGGGATCCCTCCTCATAGGGCCTGATTGTATGCAATTGCAGCCTACCTTGCATCTTTTGCTGTAGTTGTGTCTGAGACCAGGGGCAGATTGGGAACTAATAGTGGCCCCTTAAAATTTGGGCAGATATCACACATACCGTGTAGCCATGGTAGCATCACTGGATAGCAGAGTTGCTGTACTGTGGAAACGGAATAACAGAATGATTGCGGACAATGCAGTGTACTGAGGGGCTAATTCCGACTTGACCGCTGCTGTGTGTTTTTGCACAGCTGCAATCAGGTCTGAAGTGCGCATGCGGCGGCGCATGGCAGACAGCCGACAGCTGTCTTAGCCGGACCCTGCGATTGCCTCTGCCAGATTGACAGGCAGAGGTGGTCGCTGGGCGGGAGGGGGCGGGCCAGCGGTGTTTGGCCGCCGTTTAGGTGGTGCGGTCCGGGTAACGCAGGCGTGCCAGGATCATTGGGGGGTGGCCGGGCCGCGACGGCTGCATGACATCACATGCAGCTGCTGCGACCCCGGCAGTGACGAGTAGCTCCCTGCCAGCGTGCAGAAGCTGCGCTGGCTGGGAGCTACTCCTGAAGTACAAAAGCATTGCCGCTGTGCAATGCTTTTGTACTTGTACGACGGGGTAGGGCCTGACATGCGGGGCGTCCCCCCCACATGTCAAGGAAGCTGACCGTAGATGTGCATATCTACGATCAAGTCTGAATCACCCCCTGAGTGCGGTGGGCTGCCTGTTATGTGGGGAGTGGGGCCACATGACAACAAGCAAACAGGCCACACAGACACGTCAACCTACCAGGAATCTACCTGGTGAGCCAATCCTCACCTGTCTACATGATAGCTATTTTAGTCAGAACATTACCTACAGGGATTTCAGAGTATGACACAAGTGAGTGCTGAACCAGAATCCCAACTAGTTTCCTGCTCAGTATTAATAGGAATTTGGTTTTACACATAAACTTTGAGAATAGTACTTTATTCTGGATTTCTGACTTGGTTGTACTCCTTGTACCCCTGACAATTAATCATCTGTACTCTGGGGCTAATCCAGTGGCGGACGATAATGGCAGCAGCTGTGCTAAAATATGCAAGAGCCACAGGAGGCATCTTAATAAAAAGACCCCCACTGCCAGCTTCTGTGATCTGATGCTGCGTAGGAAGATGCAGCATCAGATCAACTGCATGACCATGGGCCCTCAGGTTACTCAGGATTTCTGGTAAAATAACACTGCCAGGGCCAGTGAAGCTGTGTCCAAGGATGCAACCAATGGCTTTGCATGCCCAGAGAATAGGGTCTACAAGTAGAACGCTCCCTGGCGCAGCCCCCAAACACCAGCAGCATGTCAGTCATTTTGCAGCTTTTGGGGCACTGCAAGCGACATCGCTGTAACAGATCTGCACAGTACGCTCCTGCACATCCAAAAACCTATTTAGGATTTCTCTGACGTCCTAGTGGATGCTGGGAACTCCGTAAGGACCATGGGGAATAGACGGGCTCCGCAGGAGACTGGGCACTCTAAAAGAAAGATTAGGTACTATCTGGTGTGCACTGGCTCCTCCCACTATGACCCTCCTCCAGACCTCAGTTAGATTTCTGTGCCCGGCCGAGCTGGATGCACACTAGGGGCTCTCCTGAGCTCCTAGAAAGAAAGTTTATTTTAGGTTTTTTATTTTACAGTGAGACCTGCTGGCAACAGGCTCACTGCATCGAGGGACTAAGGGGAGAAGAAGCGAACCTACCTGCTTGCAGCTAGCTTGGGCTTCTTAGGCTACTGGACACCATTAGCTCCAGAGGGATCGACCGCATGGAACTGGCCTTGGTGTTCGTTCCCGGAGCCGCGCCGCCGTCCCCCTTACAGAGCCAGAAGCAAGAAGAGGTCCGGAAAATCGGCGGCAGAAGACTTCGGTCTTTACCAAGGTAGCGCACAGCACTGCAGCTGTGCGCCATTGCTCCTCATGCACACTTCACACTCCGGTCACTGAGGGTGCAGGGCGCTGGGGGGGGGGGGGGCGCCCTGAGGGCAATATATGACACCTTGGCTGGCAAATCTACATCATATATAGTCCTAGAGGCTATATAGATGTAAAATTACCCCTGCCAGTATTCCAGAAAAAGCAGGAGAAAGTCAGTTGAAAAAGGGGCGGGGCTTCTCCCTCAGCACACTGGCGCCATTTTCTCTTCACAGTGCAGCTTGAAGACAGCTCCCCAGGCTCTCCCCTGTAGTTTTCAGGCTCAAAGGGTTAAAAAGAGAGGGGGGGCACAAAATTTAGGCGCAATATTGTATATACAAGCAGCTATTGGGAAAAATTCACTCAATATAGTGTTAATCCCAAAATTATATAGCGCTCTGGTGTGTGCTGGCATACTCTCTCTCTGTCTCCCCAAAGGGCTGTGTGGGGTCCTGTCCTCAGTCAGAGCATTCCCTGTGTGTGTGTGCGGTGTGTCGGTACGGCTGTGTCGACACGTTTGATGAGGAGGCTTATGTGATGGTAGAGCAGATGCCGATAAATGTGATGTCGCCCCCTGTGGGGCCGACACCAGAGTGGATTGATAGGTGGAAGGTATAAACCGACAGTGTCAACTCCTTACATAAAAGGCTGGATGACGTAACAGCTATGGGACAGCCGGCTTCTCAGCCCGCGCCTGCCCAGGCGTCTCAAAGGCCATCAGGGGCTCAAAAACACCCGTTACCTCAGATGGCAGACACAGATGTCGACACGGAGTCTGACTCCAGTGTCGACGAGGTTGAGACATATACACAATCCACTAGGAACATCCGTTACATGATCCCGGCAATAAAAAATGTGTTACACATTACTGACATTAACCCAAGTACCACTAAAAAAGGGTTTTATGTTTGGGGAGAAAAAGCAGGCAGTGTTTTGTTCCCCCATCAAATGAGTGAATGAAGTGTGAAAAAGCGTGGGTTCCCCCGATAAGAAACTGGTAATTTCTAAAAAGTTACTGATGGCGTACCCTTTCCCGCTAGAGGATAAGTTACCCTGGGAGATATCCCCTAGGGTGGATAAGGCGCTCACACGTTTGTCAAAAAAGGTGGCACTGCCGTCTTAGGATACGGCCACTTTGAAGGTACCTGCTGATAAAAAGCAGGAGGCTATCCTGAAGTCTGTATTTACACACTCAGGTACTAGACTGAGACCTGCAGATAGTGCTGCTGCAGCGTGGTCTGTAACCCTGTCAAACAGGGATACTATTTTGCGAACATAAGACGTCGTCTTATATATGAGGGATGCACAGAGGGATATTTTGCCGGCTGGCATCCAGAATTAATGCAATGTCCATTCTGTCAGGAGGGTATTAGAGACCCGACACTGGACAGGTGATGCTGACTTTAAAAGGCACATAGAGCCTTATAAGGGTGAGGAATTGTTTGGGGATGGTCTCTGGGACCTCGTATCCACAGCAACAGCTGGGAAGAAATTTTTTTACCTCAGGTTTCCTCACAGCCTAAGAAAGCACTGTATTATCAGGTACAGTCCTTTCGGCTTCAGAAAAGCAAGCGGGTCAAAGGCGCTTCCTTTCTGCACAGAGACGAGGGAAGAGGGAAAAAGCTGCACCAGTCAGCCAGTTCCCAGAATCAAAATTCTTCCCCCGCTTCCTCTGAGTCCACCGCATGACGCGGGGGCTCCACAGGCGTAGCCAGGTACGGTGGGGGGCCGCCTCAAAAATTTCAGCGATCAGTGGGCTCGCTCACAGGTGGATCCCTGGATCCTTCAAGTAGTATCTCAGGGGTACAAGCTGGAATTCGAGGCGTCTCCCCCCCGCCGTTTCCTCAAATCTGCCTTGCTGACAACTCCCTCAGGCAGGGAGGCTGTGCTAGAGGCAATTCACAAGCTGTATTCCCAGCAGGTGATAGTCAAGGTGCCCCTACTTCAACAAGGACGGGGTTACTATTCCACACTGTTTGTGGTACCGAAACCGGACGGTTCGGTGAGACCCATTTTAAATTTGAAATCCTTGAACACATACATAAAAAAATTAAAGTTCAAGATGGAATCGCTCAGGGCGGTTATTGCAAGCCTGGAGGAGGGGGATTACATGGTATCCCTGGACATCAAGGATGCTTACCTACATGTCCCCATTTACCATCCTCACCAGGAGTACCTGAGATTTGTGGTACAGGATTGCCATTACCAATTCCAAACACTGCCGTTTGGACTGTCCACGGCACCGAGGGTCTTTACCAAGGTAATGGCAGAAATGATGATACTCCTTCGAAAAAAGGGAGTTTTAATTATCCCGTACTTGGACGATCTCCTTATAAAGGCGAGGTCCAAGGAGCAGTTGTTGGTCGGAGTAGCACTATCTCGGGAAGTGCTACAACAGCACGGATGGATTCTATACATTCCAAAGTCACAGCTGGTTCCTACCACACGCCTACTGTTCCTGGGGATGGTTCTGGACACAGAACAGAAAAAAGTGTTTCTCCCGCAGGAGAAAGCCAAGGAGCTGTCATCTCTAGTCAGAGACCTCCTGAAACCAAAACAGGTATCTGTGCATCACTGCACACGAGTCCTGGGAAAAATGGTAGCTTCTTACGAAGCAAAATTCCATTCGGCAGGTTCCATGCAAGAACCTTTCAGTGGGACCTCTTGGACAAGTGGTCGGGATTGCATCTTCAGATGCATCGGCTGATAACCCTGTCTCTAAGGACCAGGGTATCTCTACTGTGGTGGCTGCAGAGTGCTCATCTTCAAGAGGGCCGCAGATTCGGCATACAGGACTGGGTCCTGGTAACCACGGATGCCAGCCTTCGAGGCTGGGGGGCAGTCACACAGGGAAAAAAATTTCCAAGGACTTTGGTCAAGTCAGGAGTCGTCCCTACACATAAATATTCTGGAACTGAGGGCCATTTACAATGCCCTAAGTCTGGCAAGGCCTCTGCTTCAAAACCAGCCGGTACTGATCCAATCAGACAACATCACGGCAGTCGCCCATGTAAACCGACAGGGCGGCACAAGAAGCAAGATGGCGATGGCAGAAGCCACAAGGATTCTCCGATGGGCGGAAAATCACGTCTTAGCACTGTCAGCAGTGTTCATTCCGGGAGTGGACAACTGGGAAGCAGACTTCCTCAGCAGACACGACCTACACCCGGGAGAGTGGGGACTTCATCCAGAAGTCTTCCAACTGTTGGTAAACCGTTGGGAAAGGCCACAAGTGGACATGATGGCGTCCCGCCTAAACAAAAAACTAGATATTGCGCCAGGTCAAGGGACCCTCAGGCAATAGCTGTGGACGCTCTAGTGACACCGTGGGTGTACCAGTCGGTTTATGTATTCCCTCCTCTGCCTCTCATACCAAAGGTACTGAGAATAATAAGAAAACGAGGAGTAAGAACGATACTCATGGTTCCGGATGGGCCAAGAAGAGCTTGGTACCCAGAACTTCAAGAAATGATATCAGAGGACCCATGGCCTCTACCGCTCAGACAGGATCTGCTACAGCAGGGGCCCTGTCTGTTCCAAGACTTACCGTGGCTGCGTTTGACGGCATGGCGGTTGAATTCCGGATCCTAAAGGAAAAGGGCATTCCGGAAGAAGTCATTCCTACGCTGATAAAAGCCAGGAAAGAAGTAACCGCAAACCATTATCACCGTATTTGGCGAAAATATGTTGCGTGGTGTGAGGCCAGGAAGGCCCCAACAGAGGAATTTCAGCTGGGTCGTTTTCTGCACTTCCTACAGTCAGGGGTGACTATGGGCCTAAAATTGGGTTCCATTAAGGTCCAGATTTCGGCTCTGTCGATTTTCTTCCAGAAAGAACTGGCTTCACTGCCTGGAGTTCAGACATTTGTAAAGGGAGTGCTACATATTCAGCCCCCTTTTGTGCCTCCTGTGGCACCTTGGGATCTCAACGTGGTGTTGAGTTTCTTAAAATCACATTGGTTTGAGCCACTTAAAACTGTGGATTTGAAATATCTCACGTGGAAAGTGGTCATGTTATTGGCCTTGGCTTCGGCCAGGCGTGTGACAGAATTGGCGGCTTTGTCATGTAAAAGCCCTTATCTGATTTTCCATATGGATAGGGCAGAATTGAGGACTCGTCCCCAGTTTCTCCCTAAGGTGGTATCAGCTTTTCACTTGAACAAACCTATTGTAGTGCCTGCGGCTACTATGGACTTGGAAGATTCCAAGTTACTGGACGTAGTCAGGGCCTTAAAAATTTATATTTCCAGGACGGCTGGAGTCAGGAAAACTGACTCGCTTTTTATCCTGTAGGCACCCAACAAAATAGGTGCTCCTGCTTCTAAGCAGACTATTGCTCGCTGAATTTGTAGCACAATTCAGCTGGAGCATTCTGCGGCTGGATTGCCGCATCCTAAATCAGTAAAAGCCCATTCCACGAGGAAAGTGGGCTCATCTTGGGCGGCTGCCCGAGGGGTCTCGGCTTTACAATTTTGCCGAGCTGCAACTTGGTCAGGGGAAAACACGTTTGCTAAATTCTACAAAATTGATACCCTGGCTGAGGAGGACCTTGAGTTCTCTCATTCGGTGCTGCAGAGTCATCCGCACTCTCCCGCCCGTTTGGGAGCTTTGATATAATCCCCATGGTCCTTACGGAGTTCCCAGCATCCACTAGGACGTCAGAGAAAATAAGATTTTACTCACCGGTAAATCTATTTCTCGTAGTCCGTAGTGGATGCTGGGCGCCCATCCCAAGTGCGGATTGTCTGCAATACTTGTATGTAGTTATTGCCTAACTAAGGGTTATTGTTGAGCCATCTGTTGAGAGGCTCAGTTATATTTCATACTGTTAACTGGGTGTAGTATCACGAGTTATACGGTGTGATTGGTGTGGCTGGTATGAGTCTTACCCGGGATTCAAAATCCTTCCTTATTGTGTCAGCTCTTCCGGGCACAGTATCCTAACTGAGGTCTGGAGGAGGGTCATAGTGGGAGGAGCCAGTGCACACCAGATAGTACCTAATCTTTCTTTTAGAGTGCCCAGTCTCCTGCGGAGCCCGTCTATTCCCCATGGTCCTTACGGAGTTCCCAGCATCCACTACGGACTACGAGAAATAGATTTACCGGTGAGTAAAATCTTATTTTTTGTCTTGTTATCCCTATTTTTGTTCTCTCTTAATGTGTAGCTTTTGACATTCTGGGGGTAATTCAGATCTGATTGCAGGGCTGCGTTTTTTTCTGCCCTGCGATCAGATAGTCGCCGCCTAAATGGGGAGGGGAAATCGCTGTGCAAGTGTGCAATCGCTTCATTAGCAGAGCTGCACAAACATCAGTTTGTGCAGCCTCTGCTCAGCCCAGGACTTACTCAGCAGCTGCGATTCTTTCCTGCTGATCGGGGCCGGAGCGGACGTCAGACACCCTCCCTCAAAATGCCTGGTCGCGCCTGAGTTTTTCCAGACACTCCTGTAAATTTGGTCAGTTGCCACCCACAAACGGCCTCTTCCTGTCAATCTTCTTGCAAATGCCCGTGCGTTTGGATTTTTCGTACCATCCCGTCGCTAGGCACCGATGACCGGTGCTGTTGTGCGACACACCGGTGCATTGTGGCTCACTCACATGCCCAGTTCAGATCTGATCGCACTGTGTGCGAAAATGCACAGCAGCAATCAGATCTGAATTACCCACTCTGGCCAATATTTACTAAAAAATCGAGTTTGTCCGATTTGTGTTTTTTTTTCTAAGTCCCAACACGGGAATTCACTAAGCACAAATCTCGGCAGTGTTTGGACTATTCGTAATGGTTTGAATGACAAAGTTCAGAAATATGAATGAATAGACCATCGGTCAAACGCGGCTGCTATTTCATACAACACGGGTATTCACTATTCATTCGTATTTGGGTGTTAGTCTCTGAGTGCTCAATTGCGGTCATATTTTTTTGCGATTCGTTAAAAAAAGCGGCAAAAAAATAGACCTGCTTTTTCCAGGCGTGTTTACATGTGTTGCAACTAACAAATCACTCACACCTGAATTAGGATGCCTATAAAAGGATCTTAGGCCCATTTCAATCCACCTACTCTCAGAAATGGCAGCAGGACTGTGGGCCAGTGATATTTTGTGTGCTGTGGGATTCCTCAGACTCAGACATCAGCCTGTAAGTAACCAGGGCCAAGAAACTGAACATGGTCAGCAGGTTGTACAGGTTCCGCGGAGGCTGCGCAGGCCTCATTTTTTTAGGGGGCACTTAAACTTGAACGCATTGTCCAATGATACGGTCATACAGATGTTCCGCATAAATTGTAACAACATTTTCCATCTGTTTGACCTTGTCAAACTGGGCCTAGACCCTGAGACAGCACGCTCTCGCTCTGTCTCAGGCCTACACAAACTCCTGGCTGTGTTGCATTTTATGGCTACTGGCAGCTTTCAGGCTGTGTCTGGGGATGTCATAGGAATCTCACAGCCCTCATTTTCAAGAATATTAACACAGGTGATGTATACCTAACTACCTCCTCTGTTTTTGGTTGGTTTTAATTACTCGGTGGCCAGTTCTGTCCTAAAATCTCGTGTTTAATTTTCTTTCAAATATACACACAGGTGTTGGCTGTTTTGCAGCCCCACATCGATGCCTCAATCTGCTTCCCTACCCAGGAGTCTCAGTGGCATGCCATTAGCAGAGCCGGCCATAGGTATAGGCAAAATAGGCAATTGCCTAGGGCATTTGATATGCCTAGGGGCATCAGCAGCTTCTGCTGATTAAAATGATATGCGGCATGCCTATATTCTGTGTGTAGCATTTCATATGCAGATACAGCCACAGTCTCACACATTATATAGGCATGCTGCATATCATTTTAATCAGCAGAAGCTACTTGTGCATCCTAGCCACATAGCAATGCAAATAAGATGCATTTTCATTAAAAAAATGTGCCCGTCGTTAGCATTGAGGCAAGATTTATGAGGACACATCTGTATCCAAGCAGAGGCAAAGGTCACAGTGTTAGTGGCAGTGTGAGTGCTGTGTGCATGTGAGTGGGTTGGTTGTGCAGTAGTATTCGTAATACTGTATGTGTAAGAGCATTATGTGTGTCATGTAAAATGCATTAATAATGTGCAACATATGTGTAAGGGGCACTATGTGTGTCATTATGTGTATAAGGGCATTAATAATGTGCGGCATATGTGCAACAGTACTGCTGTATGTGTGTCATTATGTGTATAGGGGCACGAATAATGTGCAGAAAATGTGTAGGGGGCACTGTGTGTCATTATGTGTATAAGGGCATTAATAATGTGCAGCATATGTGTAAGGGACATTATGTGTAAAAGGGCATTAATAAAGGTTGTCATAATGTGTAAGGCGCATTATGTTTTATAAGGACATTAATAATGTGTCTCATATGTGTAAGGGCATTACTGTGTGGCATTATGTGTATAAGGTGCTCTACTATGTGGCATTGCGTATAGAAAGGGCACTACTGTGTCGTCTAATGTGAATAAAGAGCAATAGGGTGTGGTGTAATGTGAATAAGGAGCAATTCAGTGTGATGTAATGTGAATAAGGGGCTCTACTGTGAGGAGTAACTTTTATAAGGTAAAGTGATACTACTGTGGGATGTAATATGAATTATAGACACTATCGCATGATCAAATGTGAATAAAGTTGCAGTACTGTGTGGCGTAATTGGAATTGGGGTTACTATTGTGTGGCCATGCCCCTTGCCAGCATAAACACACCCCTTTTTTGGGCTGTGCGCCAAATGTGCAAACTGTTCCTATTTAAAATATAGGGGGTACAAACACCAAAATAAGGACTGCTGTGGATGAGGGGTGATGGTGCTGGGAAAGAGGTGCAAGGTCAGAGGTGGAACCAGTGGTGGTGCTAGGGGGCACCAGCCAAAATCTTGCCTAGGGCATCATATTGTTTAGGGCCGGCTCTGGCCATCAGGGTAGATTTCTATGAGCTGGCTGGCATGCCCAATGTGCTGGGAGCCATAGATTGCACACACATTCAGCTGAGACCACCTAGGGGCAGGCAGCACATCTATACTAATCGTCATCTAGAGCACTCCACAAATGTGCAGGTGGTTCGTGATGCAAATATCAAAATAATGAGTGTTGTTGCTGGTTACCCTGGGGGCTGCCATGACTCCTTCATCCTCAGTAAGTCATCCCTCTTTGATAAGTTTGAGGACGGACAAATGCCAGATGGGTGGCTGCTGGGTATGTAATTTGTTATGTGTAGGCCTGCATCTACTTTGTCTAAATACAGGGGCAGATGTATTATCCTGGAGAAGGCATAAGGAAGTGATAAACCAGTGATATGTGCAAGGTGATAAAGGCACCAGCCAATCAGCTCCAATATGTAAATTATAATTTAGGGACAGATTGCCCACTGCCTTTATTACCTTGCACATATCACTGGTTTATCACTTCCTTATGCCTTCTCCATCTGCCCCACAGTGTGTTACTTATGTGTTGCTGTATCTTAACATGAATCACGTTACTATATCTGTCTTTTAGGTGATGGAGGATATGGCTGTTTCTCTTGGCTTCTAACTCCATTTTCCTGACCTGATACCCCTGCTGAACACAATTACAATCATGCACATAAGTCCACGTGGAATGTGATAGAAAAATGTTTTGGTGTGCTGAAATCTAGGTTTCGGTGTCTGGATAAGTCTGGTGGACTTTTGTTGTATAGTCCCTTGAAGGTGACTCAAATTGTGTTCTGCTGCTACTTTCTTCATAACATGTGTTTGCAACAACATCTGCCACATGTTGAGGATGAAGAAAGCAGCCAGCAAGCAGAGGAACTAGAGACATCTGGTGATACTTGGAGTACAGATGTAGGGAGGCAGGTTAGGCAAGACCTCATAAATCATTATTTTTAAGGTAAGTTTTGTTTGCTTCTTTCATTTGTTGTGTAAGGCTAAATATATGTTGCCCCATTTTTCAATTAAAAACCATAAACTCAGAATGTGTCTGTCTCCTTGAGACATACAAACATACCCTCACTTTATGCTATACAAATGTAGCATGTGTATTGTGTTTATTTAAAAACTCAAAACAACAGATTATGAGTTGTATGCATGAAGTCTGGATAAGTGTTAATAAACTTGGATTGAAAATGTATTACAAGCACACATAATCCACATAGTAATTTATTTTGTATTTTACTTTATGATTGTGTGTAACGTCCTAATGCACAGGTTCTCAAACTCGGCCCTCAGGACCCCACACAGTGCATGTTTTGCAGGTAACCCAGTAGAAGCACAGGTGTATGAATTACTCACAGACACATTTTAAAAGGTTCACAGGTGGAGCTAATTATGTCACTTGTGATTCTGTCAGGAGACCTGCAAAACGTGCACTGTGTGGGGTCCTGAGGCTCGAGTTTGAGAACCTGTGTCCTAATTAAACAGTCCTCCACATATAATATGTTAGCCTTGAGGAATACATGTGTCCCTATGTGTGATGCTCCATCGTATTTAAGGGACACAAACTTAGTCTCATCCCAAAAAAATTATTTCGTAATGTTTGCTGCAGTAAACTTGCTGATTTGTATGTAAATACAGTTTGCCACATATATACATTATTATACACATTATTTGTGTTTTTTTTTTTAAAGTAAAATGTCTTTGTTTCTGCATCATGTGTAAGAAACTGATTACTCATTTTTAACACACACAAACATGGCCCAACAATAATGACATTCATTTTGGCACTGAATTATCTAAATTCAATCACAACATATTAAAACCTTTTTAGCCAACTCAATTGTGTTATTCTTGTAATGTTGTATAGAGAAGAAAGGTAAAAGAGTTAACAATCACATTGTTATTTGTATTGGTCATGGATGAATCTGCCTGGCTGCCAATTATTGTGTCTGCAGGATATGAGAATGATTGGAATCTAGAAAGAGTAATGATTAGAAAAAAATCAAGTGGTCTGGTTACTTACTGCTAACATCTATGTGCAGCTCAAACAACATTTCCCTCCTCCAAAAAAAATTCAAAGATGGTAAAGAATAAATGTGCGTACAAATTTCCTGTTGTTGTTTGTACCACTTATAATTAATGATGTTGTACAAATTGTCAAGGAGCTAAGTGTTATATCTATTTTGACAAACATACACTTACTAAGTATTTTGATGTACTTCTCTGAAATAAAAAATGTGAGGTTTATTTGTTAATTTTTTTTGGGTGGCTGCTTGTCCTGCCCTTTGCCTTTACCACTGTCATGTTGGCGTGCTCTGGAGGAGCGTCTTGGTGGTGATGACACTGGCGTGATATTTGGAGTAGTCGTACCAGAACTGCTGCTTGTTTGCTGTTGGTGCATGGATCTGAGTGTTTCATTGAGGTTAGTGAGGGTGGCATTGAGTTCACGTGTAGCAGCATTTTGATTGTCTACAATTCGGAATAAAGTTTCATTTATCTTTTGATTGTTTTGAAAAATGTTCATATAGCTTTGCTGTTGTCTGTGCTGTTCTTCCATTAGTCTGTGCTGTTCTTCTATTATGCGCTGTAAGTTGCCCATGACCTGCACGCATGAGTTCCATGGTATTGCCAATTCTCGTGGTTTGTTCATTTTGTCTACTCATATTTCTGGTTATTCTTCTGAGGTGACATGGTAGGCTTGCAAACATTTGTGTCTGCCTACGCAGGCAATCTTCATTAGTGGCCTGCTGTCTAGCCCAAATGCTCCAAAACACGTGATCAGGGCCTTGTGTTACTGGTGTTGTTGGGCTGTGTTGTGGTGGTGGTGTGCTTTGCTGTGGTGGTGTACTCACAGGTGCTGGGGTCTGATTCCTTGGCTTAATGGCTGCATTTCTAACATGATTGTCTCATCCATGTCACTGTGTTGCTGTTGTTGCGGACGGATGCTGTTACCAGGTCTAGAAGCTGAAATTTAGAAAAATTATCCGTTAGCTATCCATATGTTTGAAAAATTATAACAAATCACTACACATGGAACACATGTCATTGACTGTTGCTTTCAGATATCCTGCCTAGCAACATCATCACTCATAACTTAAATACATACATATACCTGTTTGTGGCAAATGTGTCTGGTTACTTCATTGTGAAAACAAACACATTAGTTTCATTGTAGATCAGACATACTCCACCATAAAAACACATTGTAATCCATAATGTGTTGCCTTATAGCTTTTCAAAATAAAACATAGTAATGTTTTTATATGTATTTGGCAATGTTAGGTCAAACACACATGTGAAAATTTGTTAAACAACCTTACTATTTTCCAAAATTAAACATGAGTTTCTGTTGCAGCATCTTACACACAATGTGCTACTGTATGGCTGAAGTGGATATACATATCTTTACAGGATGTGGACAAAGCCATTTTGCAAGGATTCTATTTCATGTTTTACGGACTTCGGTAAGTATATCAGATTTTGATGTGTTTTGACTTAATGCATTTAAGTAAAAGTTTTATTACGATCTGAAATTTATTAAATTTATTTCAGTTTGATACTCACAATCAAGATGAGGGGAGTGTGGTTCACGTCTTGGAGGTGTGTCCAAAATTTGGAGTGGGGGGACCGAACATACTGTCGATAATCTTCGTGGCGGGGTAGCCTGCTGTGGTTGGCCCTGGACATCAGACCTTGCTTTCTTTGCTGCCACGTTTTTTTTGGTGGTGTGTTACAGAAGTCCGACTTCTGCTGCTCCAGACTTCTTTTGATGGACCTAGTATTGAAAGTTAAATTTTGTTATGGCCATTCCTTTACAAACATACCCTATACTACAATGGACACTTTACCT
Organism: Pseudophryne corroboree; assembly: GCF_028390025.1. Taxonomy (NCBI): domain Eukaryota; kingdom Metazoa; phylum Chordata; class Amphibia; order Anura; family Myobatrachidae; genus Pseudophryne; species Pseudophryne corroboree. The sequence goes on from NC_086449.1 coordinate 632,230,518, forward strand.
GCTTCCGCAGCGTCATCATCATCAAATGTCATGGGAGTTACTGTAGGACAACCAGTACTGCTTTTTTCCAACACTGTAAACCCAAAATAAAATCTCATGTATTCATGCTATTGTTGATAGATCCACCCATTATGCTTATAAACATTAATTCTTTAAAAAATGCTTGTTTTAATAAAAAAAAAACATAAGGACCGTAAACCAAAAAACCACTACATAAAACAATAAACATTGTCTAATAGCCATATGCACTATGGAAAGTGCAACACAGGAAAACATGTACAGGACACAGACATAGGACACAAGTAAAAATACATACACTAACAACCAAAAAACACACACATCTTCATTTTGTAATGAAAGGAAAAAATTTAGATGCAATATAGAAATTGCTCTGTGATGTGGCACTCCAAACACACATTACCACTATATGAGCCAAAAAAAAAAAAAAGAAAATTAGACTGCAGTGTTGTGTCAGGGTACAAATACAGACTCAAACTGAACAAACAAATAGTGGGTTTTTAAAAAAAATTATTACATTCAGTAATAATGACAGTACACATGTAAGTGGTTTCCAAACCACTTCCCACTACTCCAGCCTCTAACATGACAACCACTGTTTTTGCAACATTGCACATGGATAACCCTAAATATAAAACAGTCCAAATTAAAAACTTAAAAATGTGCAAAAGGAAAACATTATTGCTGGACAATTCAATGACACACCAAGTCCAAACTACACATGGAAAATATACAGAAAAAAAACACATGACATACAATAAAGTAAGATGTTACATTGGCTTTTGTAGATAACATTACCAAAAAAAATTTATTTGCTGACACACACTTGAAGATGGGAGTAATATGCAACGTCACATGACACACATTTGAAAAAAAAATAAAAAAAAATAAGGTCATAGAATGTTAATGCAAATTCTCACCATTCTTCCTGGGCCCATCTGAATCCCGGACATGGGTTGCAGAGACTACTTCAGGAGGTATTACACTCCGCATGGGCTCCTCATACTCCAGATAACTTGCAATATAGGGCTGCCCACCACTGGTTTTTCGAGCCGACTTCGCCTCCTTGGCCATTTTGGACTTGACACGTCGCTTTATGTCATAGTACCGTTTGCGGCACCTGTCCTCCGTCCGCTTGACCACCCCCTCACTATTGACAGCAGCAACAACTTTCGCCCACAACACCGTCTTCTTCCGTGTTGGCACCTTGGCGGACTCAGGCCCAAATAGCTGCCGCTGATACTTCATCAGCTCCCGCACCAATGCCACATTTTCTGCATAACTAAACTTGACATTCCGCCCAGTCTTAGTAGTGGTGCGTGGCTGCGGAGCTCTCACTGTCACTTGAGGCTGCTGCAGCAACCTCACCCACCTCCTCCACCTGACCGACCTCCTCCCCCTCACTCACACCCTCCACCTCACCCACCTCTGAGTCAAACATAATTGTGTGTCTAAACACTTAACACAGAAAAAAAAAACAACAACAACACACTCCTCCACTACCACTGCACAAATCACACACACACACACACACACACACACACACACACACACACACACACACACACAGGGGACTATAAATAAAAAATACTTGGACAAAAAATTAGACAAAACCACAAAAAACAAGACTACAAGAATGACAAGACTACTTTCAAACACAATACTACACTCAGAAATCGCAAACAACACTCCTCACCAAACCAAAAACTCACCTACCAACACAGCACAACCTCCCTCCTCACCACTAACTAAACCCACGAGGTGCGGACGGTTTGGGGCGTATTTATATGGTTGCGCACAGACACTCCTACATCTGAAACACAACCAATCACGAACGGGGATGAAAAACGAAACTAAAAGTGAAAATGCGGCCGGGGTTTAAAAAAAACCCTGCCGCGTTTAACTTAGAAAATAAACCAGCAAAAACAACAAAAACACGTACGCAAACGACAATGACGGCCGTAAATGTGCCCAAAAAAAACGACTGGCATCGACATCGGAAAACACGAAAACCATAAAGTCGACTGCTTCGTAACTTTGCGTATATAGTTTCAAAAAGTTGCATGAAAATGCACCCGATACAAAACGAGTTAAAACTCTACACAAACTGACTCAAACACGAATATTAGTAAATATTGGCCCCTGTCTGTATATGACACATTGTATTACTGTTTTGAATTAGGTATTTTTTAAAAGTGTGGTCTATGGTCTTTGGCTATTAAACTCAGGGACACACTATAGGGTGAATCATGATGCTACACCTGAGATTTGTTTCTATAATAAACACCTGGAGGTGCTAGTAATTGCCAGAACACAAGGATAAATCCTCGGTGAGACTCACATTGCTCACTCGCCTCTTGACAAAGCAGCCCCGTGTGCGGAGAAACTCGAGGATACAGTGGACAGGATCCTGGAGTTACTGACGTCTGCATATGACACTGTTTGATGTTATATTACTACGAGGTTCCCACACTGCTGGACCTGCTCTAGCGGCTTCTTGTTACACCGCACTTGCCGTATCTAATTCAGCAGTCCCAGAGCAACCGCCTTGTCAGTCTACTTTCACCGGCTTTTGCTACTCTGCCTGTGAGTTGCAGGACGGTGGGTGGAGCGATCTATTTAGGATTCCACAGCCGTGTATGCACCTGTACTATAGACTAATGGGCGCTCCACATATCATTGACCTGAACATTATTTGGGTACCACTGAGAATCAACCATGTGGATTTAGCGTTGAGACTGACTGACTGTATACTGAGAGTCTCCGCTTGCAATCACTAACAGTGGTAATTATACCTCACTATTTACCCAGTGTCTGGTTATTAACTATTGCTCTATTTTATACTCTTTGACATGTATATTATTCATACACGAATCTAAAGGCCCCTTTTTTTTTGTGAACCATAGCACCACTTTCAAGTGGAATTTTTCTGAGTGTTTTAGTGTAATTGTATTTATTTTTATTTGTGTAATAAATTGTGTTTTAACTAAACAAGGTCTATGCGGTATTAAGCGCTACCTAGTAAACTATATACTGGTTGCGTTTATTAATTAGAAGAGGCTGGCTACCTCTTCACTAGATGGCTGCTGATCTGCATTTGTGATTGCACACTCCCTTACACAGCACCAGCAAAGCTTATTTTGTTTTTGTTTTTTTACACAAAGTTGATGAACTCATCATACAAATGTTTGTGAAGGCTTGCTCGCCCAGAATATAAAACAATGAAGCAATTAAAAAGGTAGGGCAGTACCTGAGATAGTGCTACACCGACCTCCAACTGTTCCCTGGATCTTACCCTTATCAGGGAATCGTCCAAGTAAGGGATAATTTAAATTTCCTTCCTTCAAAGGAATATCATCATTTCGGCCATTACCTTGGTAAAGACCCGGGGTGCCGTGGACCATCCATACGGCAGCGTCTGAACTGATAGTGACAGTTCTGTACCATAAACCTGAGGTACCCTTGGTGAGAAGGGTAAATTTGGACATGAAGGAAAGCATCCTTGATGTCCCGAGACATCATGTAGTCCCCTTCTTCCAGGTTCGCCATCACTGCTCTGAGTGACTCAATCTTGAATTTGAACCTCTGTATGTAAGTGTTCAAAGATTTTAGATTTAGAATCGGTCTCACCGAGCCGTCCGGCTTCGGTACCACAACAGTGTGGAATAATACCCCGTTCCCTGTTGCAGGAGGGGTACCTTGATTATCACCTGCTGGGAATACAGCTTGTGAATGGCTTCCAAAACTGTCTCCCTGCAGAAGGAGACATCGGTAAAGCCGACTTTAGGAAACGGCGAGGGGGAGACGTCTCGAATTCCAATTTGTACCCCTGAGATATCACCTGAAGGATCCAGGGGTCTACTTGCGAGTGAGCCCACTGCGCGCTGAAATTCATTGAGACGGGCCTTCCACCGTGCCTGATTCTGCTTGTAAAGCCCCAGCGTCATACTGAGGGCTTGGCAGAGGCGGGAGAGGGTTTCTGTTCCTGGGAACTGGCTGATTTCTGCAGCCTTTTTCCTCTCCCTCTGTCACGGGGCAGAAATGAGGAACCTTTTGCCCGCTTGTCCACGAAAAGACTGCGCCTGATAATACGGCGTCTTCTCATGTTGAGAGGCGACCTGGGGTACAAACGTGGATTTCCCAGCTGTTGCCGTGGCCACCAGGTCTGAAAGACCGACCCCAAATAACTCCTCCCCTTAATAAGGCAATACTTCCAAATGCCGTTTGAAATCCGCATCACCTGACCACTGTCGTGTCCATAACCCTCTACTGGTAGAAATGAACAACGCACTTAGACTTGATGCCAGTCGGCAAATATTCCGCTGTGCATCACGCATATATAGAAATGCATCTTTTAAAAGCTCTATAGGCAAAAATATACTGTCCCTATCTAGGGTATCAATATTTTCAGTCAGGGAATCCGACCACGCCAACCCAGCACTGCACATCCAGGCTGAGGCGATTGCTGGTCGCAGTATAACACCAGTATGTGTGTAAATACATTTTAGGATACCCTCCTGCTTTCTATCAGCAGGATCCTTAAGGGCGGCCATCTCAGGAGAGGGTAGAGCCCTTACAAGCGTGTGAGCGCTTTATCCACCCTAGGGGGTGTTTCCCAACGCACCCTAACCTCTGGCGGGAAAGGATATAATGCCAATAACATTTTAGAAATTATCAGTTGTTATCGGGGGAAACCCACGCATCATCACACACCTCATTTAATTTCTCAGATTCAGGAAAACTACAAGTAGTTTTTCCTCACCGAACATAATACCCCTTTTTGGTGGTACTCGTATTATCAGAAATGTGTAAAACATTTTTCATTGCCTCCATCATGTAACGTGTGGCCCTACTGGAAGTCACATTTGTCTCTTCACCGTCGACACTGGAGTCAGTATCCGTGTCGGCGTCTATATCTGCCATCTGAGGTAACGGGCGCTTTAGAGCCCCTGACGGCCTATGAGACGTCTGGACAGGCACAAGCTGAGTAGCCGGCTGTCTCATGTCAACCACTGTCTTTTATACAGAGCTGACACTGTCACGTAATTCCTTCCAACAGTTCATCCACTCAGGTGTCGACCCCCTAGGGGGTGACATCACTATTACAGGCAATCTGCTCCGTCTCCACATCATTTTTCTCCTCATACAAGGTCGACACAAACGTACCGACATACAGCACACACACAGGGAATGCTCTGATAGAGGACAGGACCCCACTAGCCCTTTGGGGAGACAGAGGGAGAGTTTGCCAGCACACACCAGAGCGCTATATATATATATACAGGGATAACCTTATATAAGTGTTTTTCCCCTTATAGCTGCTGTATTGTTTATACTGCGCCTAATTAGTGCCCCACTCTCTTTTTTAACCCTTTCTGTAGTGTAGTGACTGCAGGGGAGAGCCAGGGAGCTTCCCTCCAACGGAGCTGTGAGGGAAAATGGCGCCAGTGTGCTGAGGAGATAGGCTCCGCCTCCTTATCGGCGGCCTTATCTCCCGTTTTTCTATGTATTCTGGCAGGGGTTAAATGCATCCATATAGCCCAGGAGCTATATGTGATGCATTTTTTGCCATCCAAGGTGTTTTTATTACGTCTCAGGGCGCCCCCCCCCAGCGCCCTGCACCCTCAGTGACCGGAGTGTGAAGTGTGCTGAGAGCAATGGCGCACAGCTGCAGTGCTGTGCGCTACCTTGTTGAAGACAGGACGTCTTCTGCCGCCGATTTTCCGGACCTCTTCTGTCTTCTGGCTCTGTAAGGGGGTCGGCGCCGCGGCTCTGGGACCCATCCATGGCTGGGCCTGTGATCGTCCCTCTGGAGCTAATGTCCAGTAGCCTAAGAAGCCCAATCCACTCTGCACGCAGGTGAGTTCGCTTCTTCTCCCCTTAGTCCCTCGATGCAGTGAGCCTGTTGCCAGCAGGTCTCACTGAAAATAAAAAACCTAAAACTAAACTTTTCACTAAGCAGCTCAGGAGAGCCACCTAGTGTGCACCCTTCTCGTTCGGGCACAAAAATCTAACTGGGGCTTGGAGGAGGGTCATAGGGGGAGGAGCCAGTGCACACCAGGTAGTTCTAAAGCTTTACTTTTGTGCCTAGTCTCCTGCGGAGCCGCTGTTCCCCATGGTCCTTACGGAGTCCCCAGCATCCACTACGGACTACGAGAAATAGAATTATCGGTAAGTAAATTCTTATTTTTGGTGTTTTTTTTTTACACAAAGTTGATGAACTCATCATACAAATGTTTCTGAAGGCTTGCTCGCCCAGAATATAAAACAATGAAGCAATTAAAAAGGTAGGGCAGTATTTGTTGTATGAATAATTACACTTGGCAAGATGAATGTGGGAAGTAAAAACAACATCTTGATTATGTGTTGCTCTCATTTACGTTTACTGTATATTATGCAATATACCTGTAATATTTACTGTATCAGCCAAATTAAAAGGAGTTGTAAGACAATTGTATTTATTAACTATACATATTCATGGTGTTTTCTTTGCATGATTAAATAGGCTGGTACTGTATGTATGTATGTATGTATTTATTTATTTATTATAACCCTAGTAAGTGAGGGTTTTATCTTAATATAAAGTTATGTTTTTATAAAATAAAGTTGATTCAAAGCTCTGACGCGTTGGTATAGATGCCCCCTGACACTTGCCAAAATGTTCCCTGGTGTACCGGACTTGTGCTGGCGCTGTAACTCTGAGACGGGCTCCCCGCTACACATCTGGTGGTATTGTCAATCGATTCGCCCCTTTTGGGATAATGTGATTTCTGTTTCTAGATTGATTGTGGGACCTGAGGTTTCCTCTGATCCTGCTTTTTGGCTCCTAAATCTAATCACTGGTCCTTTGATAACATATAAAAGATCCCTCTTGAAATTTCTCAATAGCGCCGCCAAAGCGGTGATCCCTGTTTGCTGGCGTAACATTGCCCCTCCCTCAGTGAACCAGTGGTTTAATAGGATAGATATGTAGATGTCAATGAAGGAATTACGAGTGACCCCTGAAAGACAACAGAGATTCACAGCTACCTGGTATCCCTGGTTGGACTTCAAATCCTCACCCTCATACCTATTGCATAAGTCATGAATGCAAATCTCACATACTGAATTTCTCTCGGGTAATTTACCAACCTCCCAATGTTATGGGAAGCATCCCCTCTTTACCAGTTTTATTGGTTATCTGACCTTCCGCACAACACCCCACCCCCCACCCCTCTGTCATCTCCCTTCATGTTCTTCTCTGCCCTCTTCTCTTATACTCTCTTACTTCTTATTTTTTTTTATTTTTTTCGCTCTCTGATTTACATAATTTGTATTGGATTTCTGTATGTCCAAGCAGGATCTGTAATGTGTTTAACAGGTTAGTTATTTTATGGTGGCCATTGTTTTGGAGAATGAAAACTAACTTGTATTTCGGTATACTCCTACTTGACATTTACCGCAGCTTTTTGAATATATAATGTTCTCTCGTTGTACCTGCTTATATGTTTATCTGTCTCTATTGTTTTCTTTGATAAAAAACAAACTTTTATTGGGAAAAAAAATTAAAAAATAAAGTTGAAAGTGGGAAAGACTGTGAGCAACTAGTAACTCTGGCTACACTGATTGGAACTATCACAGTGCACATCAGGCAAACTGAGTGTGTGTACAACAGGCGACCATAATTCCGAGTAAGTTTATCCCTTTAAACCGGTACACTCATGGATTACATACAGTAGGTTCTGTGGCTGATTAAAACCAGGTGAAATGCCAGCTTGAAGTCAGCCAACCACAGAACCTTTGTACTTCATTAGTGTCCTGATTTATAGGGATAGGATGGTAATCCAGTCTAAATTAATTACATATAAATTTGGTTTTGTACAGTTATGACAGCAATTCACAAATATTGGATTCAAAGGAACTTTCAGAAATTAGACTTTCATAGTTGAGACAGAGATTTGTGCCAGTTTTACATCATAATTCAAAGGTTCTCAAACGCGGTTCTCAAGGCACCCCAAATGTCCAGGTTTTAAGTATATCCATGCTTGGCCACAGGTGACTTAACTAGCACTTCAGTTAATCTTATTTAACCATCTGTGCTGAGCCATGGAGATAAACCAACTGTACTAAAACCTGGACCGTTGGGGTGCCTTGAGGACCACATTTAAGATCCTCTGTCATATTGTATTAGATACCACCCCATCACCATGTATGATATGAGAAGTATAAGAAATGAGATATAATGCATAGCATAGTTCAGATGTGTAGGGCATGATTAATACGATCCAAAAATGTTTTCCTCAGCAAATCAACCCGTAAAAGGCAATTAGTTCTATTTACATTCTTTCATAATGTGAAACTGTAATTCATATTGTGCATCACATTCATTCCATAACTTAGTCATCATACAGTATCTCTCAGAAAGGAAGTAAGCCATAAACTAGGATAATACTGTAATTGATACACTTAACCAGACAACACAACTCTCCTATTCTACTTATTCACAACTCTCCTATTCTACTTATTGACTCTGGTTAACTGTAATTGATACACTTAACCAGACAACACAATTCTCCTATTCTACTTATTATGGTTGCATGATAGTATTGAGATATGGTAAAACGTTGTTATTATTAGTTCAATTATTTGCATATAATGTACAATCGACCTGATTCAGTAAGGACTGGAAATTCTGCTAAGTAGTAGAGTTTGCAATCCTTCGGATTGCATGCTGGGGCCACCCATGACAGGACAAGGCCACCCAGCATGCTAACAGCTGCCCCACCCCTGACCACTCTGAAATTGCAATCGCACTGCAATTTCAGTGTGAATGCCAAAAGATTCCTGCCAGTGCAGCTGGCCCCCCGTTCGTGGCACCACGCCCCGTTTCTAAGCCATGCCCCCGCAACGCTCCATCTCTGCCTTGGAAATGGAGCATTGCTGCCCCCATCCTGTGAACGCCGCTTCTGCCTGATTGACAGGCAGAGGCATTCACATTTTCTGCTGGGCACCCGCAAATGGGCCCTGCACATGCACCCACCGGGCGAACGCAATAATTCCGGTTGGATCACGATTTGCTATCCAACCTGAATAAGGCCCAATGTCAGTAAATAAATAAAAGGCCTGATCAGAAGTGGATGTATTGATGATGTTTGCGGATGTGATCTATTTTTTTGTACTGCACATTTGTGGGAAGTACAGTAAGTCGTGGGCATGTCGTGACCATTTCAGTGGCGTGTCTCAGCGTGTGACTGTGTCCATGTATGCAGTTACAATGGCTTCTGCAGCTAACTCCCCATGGATATTCTGAGATACCAGATGATCGATGGTGGGACCGATATGCGGATGACGATTCATCTTTGTATTTGAGACGCTGCCAGTGGAGATTTTCACCCACTTGTGAATCATACCCAAAGTATCAGTTATTGCTGAGCCTATAATAATGAATACTTTAGCTCAGCAGGAAGCTGTGTGACATGTATAACAGGCCTGTTGCATCATATCTTTGTATGGTTACAGATCTACAATTTCTATTTATAATCTACAGTAAAGAATACATTACCCCTTTAATAAAAGATACTAAACAATAACAAATAATATTATGTCTTTACATTTATATGGGAATAGACTTGTACTTACATAGTTGAGTTCTGTGGGGAAAAAAATCTTGTCAATTAAAATATGATATTGCAAAAAATCTCAACCCGCATAAGGATAGTATGGTAGGTAATAAAACACTCACTGTTACATACCAGTCCACACAACTGGCACACAGGGATACCGGGAGATGAGGTCAACAATGATGGTTAGGGCCAAGGTCAGGGGCCTTGTCACACCCTTCCAGGTGTCTTGTGAAGAAAGTACAGTATACAACACTGTGCCATTATGAGGGTCAGGGGCTGGCTGGCAACTTTTAGCCTGGGGGGCAAATGCAATCAAGTGGCCACAGCTTCTCTACCAGCGCACGGCAATGGCAAAATAGATATGGCAGAAAAAACTGCAGGCATGGTTTATCTTATGGGGATGCAGTTTAAATGCATAGTGAAGTATCTGAAAAATCATTATGTGTAAGAACAATACATCGCCTACCAGCTCTGTGTGACAAACAGTAACTATTCTAATGACTTATATAAAATATAGGAAACAATGGGTCTAATTCAGATGTGGATGGAGTCGCTGTCATATCCTTGAAAGCAGCAGTGATAGCGCTGTATGGTGATGCAGCATCTATTACAAGTAGCTCTATCTGGCTTCTATGGGCTGCAGTAGGTGCAGTCCATAGAAGCCAGGGGTTTGCTTATGGGCAGTTGCACTGCGGTGTCTGTGCATGTGCTGGTCCTGGTATGTGTCGAATACATTGCACAGGTGCCGGGACCAGGGGACTGGCTGTCTCCTCGCCTCTTCGGACACAGGGGTAGCGGCAACTCCTGTAGGAGAACGCAAGTAGGAGCCGCCACTGGTACCAGAGTGGGGGCACAGGTGGGATGCACAGAGTCAGTGGGCACAGGTGGAGCTTCATAGTACCAGTGTACACAGGGTGAGGACAGTGGGGGCCTGCACAGTGAAAGAATCTAAACAGTGGGGGCAGAGGGGAGATGCGCGGTGTCAATGGGCACAGGTGGGGCTGCATAGTACTAGTATGCTCAGAGTGGGGGCACAGGTGGGACTGCACGGTGTCAGTGGGCACAGGTAGAGCATTACAGTGGCAGTGTCTACAAGGTGGGGGCAGAGGTGGAGCTATACAGTACAATAGCAAGGTCAAGTTTTATCTGCTTTAGTTTCCAGACAGCAGCTGACTCCCAATACAATCTTCAGAGGTGAAGGTGGCCCAGAAGTTCACTCTTTATGCAGGGAATTCACACTATTCCAGACTGCTCCTAACTGCATACAATTCATGGTACTGGGATGTTGGAATTTATATTGGTTGCCTAAGTGAGAAATGCCATTTAAATAACTGCTTTTAGCCAAACGGGATTACTATAGATAAAAGTCATGACTTTGCTGATGATGCACACTAACTGATGAAATACATACTGTAGGAATGGCAATGTATTATTTCATTTATATATTTTGATTAATGTGGTGGATTTTATTTGTTCATTTGATTTTATTCATGTATTCAATTTAATGCCTTTTAGGTTGTGTTTACTGTGTTGGTTAATAATAAAGATCTGAAGTTTAATTATTTTGTATTTAATCTTTCTCCTGTTGATTGTATTAGTGACGAGAAAAACCTGCTTTTTTATACCTATATAACACACCTTTAATAGAGATGTGGCGTAGCTGTTACGTGTCAATGCGAGCCCGACTCAGGTCCTCCCTCCATATTCGGATCCCAAAACAAGGCATGACGTCCCCTTCCCAGCGCTGAATCTCACATGTTTTGGATTGCATATACTGTAAGTCTCTCCCTCATTATTGGGCGCCATGTCACACAGGAGACTGGAGGGAGGGAGTGTGCTGCACAGTGAGGCATTGTCTTATGTGACAAAAAAAAAGAGGCCATTATGAGCATTGGAAGGCATTACACTGTGTATTAAAAAAACAAAATGGGGCATTCATTTCACACACACTGTGACAGGAGATCAGAGAGAGAGAGAGGGTGTGCTGCACTGTGAGGCACTGCGCTTTAAAAAATATAGTGTCACTCGCTGTTCTTCGCACAGGAGTTTCTGATTTTCATGGTTGTAAATATAAATGAGCAGTGACAAAACTAGGGGGGTGCAACCAGGGCATGTGTTCTGTGCGCCATGGCAGCCCCAGCAGAGTGGACACCGTGGCACCAGCACAGTCCACACGCTCCATGCGCCCACTGCCATTCCTCCACTCGCGCCAGTGCCGAGCCGTCCTCCACCAGCTCTTCCTGCCGGGAGTGTGACTGCGATGTGTATTACTCGTCTGTCTACTTAGTCTGCTGCCTGCTGCCTCACCCTGCTGGCTCCCGGTTCCCAGCTTCTGGCTCCCATTAGCCGGTAATGGAAGGGGGGAGATAGGTGACACTCTTTGATAGGATTAGGAGGGGGAGGGAGACATTTAGAGCCATAGAAGGAGAGGGAGAGAGAGAGAGACACTAAGACATGGGGGACACACACTGAGAGGCATAGAAGGAGACAGAGACACTAACACATGGGGGGGGTAACGACACAGAGGCATAGAAGGAGAGGGAGACACACTAAGACATGGGGGAGAGACACTGAGAGACATAGAATTGGAGGAGAGACACATACAAGGGGGAGAGAGAGAGAGAGAGAGAGAGAGAGAGAGAGAGACATTGTATGGGGAGAGATAGACGCTGAGAGACAGAATGAAAGGAGGGAGACACACTGAGACACAGAACTGGGGCACTGAGAGACATAGGCCCTCATTCCGAGTCGTTCGCTCGGTATTTTTCATCGCATCGCAGTGAAATTCCGCTTAGTGCGCATGCGCAATATTCGCACTGCGACTGCGCCAAGTATCTTTGCTATGAAGATAGTATTTTTACTCACGGCTTTTTCATCGCTCCGGCGATCGTAATGTGATTGACAGGAAATGGGTGTTACTGGGCGGAAACAGGCCGTTTTATGGGAGTGTGGCTGAAAACGCTACCGTTTCCGGAAAAAACGCAGGAGTGGCCGGAGAAACGGGGGAGTGGTTGGGCGAACGCTGGGTGTGTTTGTGACGTCAAACCAGGAACGACAAGCACTGAACTGATCGCACAGGCAGAGTAAGTCTGGAGCTACTCTAAAACTGCTAAGTAGTTTGTGAGCGCAATATTGCGAATACATCGGTCGCAATTTTAAGATGCTAAGATACACTCCCAGTAGGCGGCGGCTTAGCGTGTGTAACTCTGCTAAATTCGCCTTGCGACCGATCAACTCGGAATGAGGGCCATAGAATGTTATAGTGTGCTGAGAGACGACACAGGGGGTAGGTAATGGTGTGCTGTGTGATGATGCAGGGGAGGTGATGGCGTGCAGAAAGGAAACGCAGGGAGTAGGTGATGGGGTGCTGAGAGATGACGCAGGGGGAGATAATTGTGTGCTGAGTGATGATTCAACTACTCTGTAATGACATCACCAATTTTGATGGTTCGAGTGTCATTCGATAGGGTGTATGATGCAGATGTTCAATAGGTTGCAGAATTGTGATTAAGTGGTCAGGCTGTATTGGGTGGGGGACAAGACATATCGTCCTCAAAGATAAAAACCCTAAATGTGTAGGAGTGGGGGATGGGGGCAGGAAGGAATTGAAACCAAGAAGGAAAAGACATAGACAAGTTATAACCAATCAGGAAAGAGACATAGTTCAAGATCAATCTAAAACTGAAAACCACAATAATTTGGAAGAAGGAAAAGTTAAAATTTTTAACTTAAGCTCTCATGTCCTACAAAACCATAAGAAGACACTATTACAAAGGGATTAGAGTTTGCTCCCTCAGATAAATGCAATTCATTTGATCTTTATGTGGATTGACAAAAAAAATTGTATGCAAAATTGTAAAAAATGTTTTACTTTCCAAGGGAAAGGAAATGGATGTTGGGAGAATGGACAAAGGATCCACTACCCCATTCAGACCAAAGCCTGCTTTCTTCCATTCACACATAAAGGGTACTTATATACAGTAGATGCAGGGCCGGCCCAAGCGTAAATTTTTTGGTAAGCGAATATAGATTGTGGCGCCCCCCCCCTTCTAAATGGATGATGGAAGATATTATACACACAAAAGCTTAAACCGCATTAAGCAAAATATGGGTGTAAAATCAACTGTCTACCATAAAGTTAAAACTTTGCAAGATATTCAATAATCTGATCTCAACCCACTCAGGCATGCATTTCACTTGCTGAAATCAAAGATAAATGCAAGACACAAAAACCAACAACTGAAAACAGCTGCAAAGCATAACAAAGGAGAAAACACAGTATTTGGTGATTCTCAGCAAAGTATTACAAATGAACGTAGGGGACTTTGCATAAAAATGGCTGCAATTTGGATGAACATGCTGACCGACCAGCCAGGGGATGATGGAAAACCCCCACCAACATGGGGGACTGTTGTGAAGTATATGCAAGTGAATATTATATATATATATATATATATATATATATATATATATAGTAGACATGGAGACTGCGGCACTCAATTTCAAATAAGGCTTTTTACTGAAGCATATCAAAGGTTAAAGAATGCCTAGACAAGGCCGACGTTTCGGTGCTGCAGGCACCGTTTTCAAAGCAGGCATGAAGAACTTGGTAAGAATAGCTAACAAACAGTTTGTTAGCTATTCTTACCAAGTTCTTCATGCCTGCCTTGAAAACGGTGCCTGCAGCACCGAAACGTCGGCCTTGTCTAGGCATTCTTTAACCTTTGATATGCTTCAGTAAAAAGCCTTATTTGAAATTGAGTGCCGCAGTCTTCATGTCTACTATCTACAATTTCCACTGAGGGCACCAAGAAGCAAGAGTTTGCAGCACGGAGTGACGGTTCATACCTGTTCTATATATATATATACATACATACATACATACATACATACATACATACATACATACACACACACACAGTGGTTGAAGTGGAAATTTTGAAATGGGAGTATGGAAAAGTTAAGGATGCAGTTATGTGCGCGCGAAGGCGCACGCTCCAGAAAAGGGGGCGTGGCCACTCAAAGGGGGCGTGGCCACTCAAATGGGGCGTGTACAGTGCATTAGAACCCCTTATACTATCTAGTACTGGTGCCCCTTTCACCTTATAGCACATGGTGCAAGTCGAAATTCACAATATAGCACACGGTACGAGACGAAATTCACATTATAGCACACGGTACGAGACGAAATTCACATTATAGCACACGGTACGAGCCGAAATTCACATTATAGCACACGGTACGAGCCGAAATTCACATTATAGCACACGGTACGAGCCAAAATTCACATTATAGCACACGGTACGAGACGAAATTCACATTATAGCACACGGTACGAGCCGAAATTCACATTATAGCACACTGAATGAGCCGAAATTCACATTGTAGCACACTGAATGAGCCGAAATTCACATTATAGCACACTGAATGAGCCAAAATTCATATTATAGCACACTGAATGAGCCGAAATTCACATTGTAGCACACTGAATGAGCCGAAATTCACATTATAGCACACTGAATGAGCCAAAATTCATATTATAGCACACTGAATGAGCCGAAATTCACATTTTAGCACACTGAATGAGCTGAAATTGTGACAGCAGGGACAGGGAGAGAGAGAGAGAGAGAGAGAGAGAGATATGACAGGGAGAGAGAGGCGACAGGGAGAGAGAGAGACGACAGGGAGAGACGACAGGGAGAGATGACAGGGAGAGAGAGAGTGACAGCAGGGAGAGAGAGTGACAAGAGTGACAGCAGGGAGAGAGTGACGAGAGTGACAGCAGGGAGAGAGAGAGAGAGAGAGAGTGACAGCAGGGAGAGAGAGAGAGGGTGACAGCAGGGGAACATTACCTGACTTGGTGCGGTGAGGTCCCTCTGACCGCCATTTGTTGCGGGTTAGCAGCTGGCAGCGGTGAGCGGCTGGTGGCGGTGAGGGGCTCTTGGCTGGCGGCCAGGGGCGTAACTAGACCTTTGTGGGCCCCATAGCAAAATTCTGAAAGGGCCCCCGTGTGCTTCGCAAGAGCACCGTGGATCGGGAGAAGTACGGGAGTGGAGGACAGGGCAGGCTACAGCATCATGTACAGGCTACAGTATCATTAAAAAAAAAAATTCATATATATAAAAATTATATTCACTTGCATATTATATATATATATATATATATATATATATATATATAGACTAGTCTATAATTATTACAGAGGGAGCAGTCTTCTGCAGATGTTTGCTGTTGCAATTTTTTCAGTGGGCTGGGGGCTCAAAACTTGCAGATGGCCCCCTCATTAATTATAATTCCACTGTGGCATTATAATTAATGATGGGGCCACCATGACATCTGCAAGTTTTGAGCCCCTGCCCACTGAAAAAATTGCAACAGCAAACATCTGCAGAAGACTGCTCCCTCTGTAATAATTATAGACTAGTCTGTCTATATATATATTATATATGCAAGTGAATATATTTATTTATATCTTAATATTTATATAGGGCCGGCCCTGCGCTGAGCCTGCCAGCCCAGGAATCAGGATCTCCATAATAACACTGACTCTGCACTACGCGTGAGACTGACTCCAGTCTCTACCTCCTCTCTCCGGCAGCCAGCAGGGAAGCGAGAGCAGTGCGGGCGGCCTGTGCGCTGGAGGGACCCGCTCAAAGATGTCTCCAGACTCCGGCGGCGGATGCGGTCAGGCAAGCAGCACGCTGCACGCACCACCACCACTATGACCTTGACAGTGGCGGCAATGGCGCGGCGGCGGGCGTCCTGCCCAAGCAGAGGTTGCGCATGTTGTAATGTGCGGCATGATGTCATGACGTCCCGCCGCTCATTACAGATATGCACACAGGAGGGACTCGGGGAGGAGGAGCCGCTTTCGCCGAGCAGGGAGCCGCAGCAGCAGCACAGACAGTGAGTAATACTGGGCTGTGCTGTGCTGAGCGCTGCTTTGTTGATTGATGACAGGCTTGACAGCAGACTGAGTGAGCGCCCTCTATGTGCGGCGCCTTACTCGTCTGCGAAACGTGCATAATTATAGGGCCGGCCCTGAGTAGATACCTTCAGCATCCAAATGCTTGAGGATATGAAAAATATAGAAACAAAAAGAGATCAAAGGAGAGACAAGCCCTGAAGGAATTAAAAAATTATTAAAATCTAGTGATTGAACCTGCCAATAAAGGAGAGGTTGGGAAGGTAGGAATCATATTTATGAACACTGTAGATCATAAGCATTAAGGGGCTTATTTATCACCATCTAAGGATGCGGATGGCATGTGATAAAATCGCCCAAACTCCCACTGCGATAATTGATTACATTGCAGGGATGTATCAATTATCGCATGCAGGGACAGAGCTTGTGAGCAAGCTCTGTACCTATGATGACACTCCACAGCATCATCGGGGTATTTTTCTTAGAAAATACCCTGATGTCCTGCTGCGCATTCACAGCCGCCGCCAGGTCGACCACCCGTCGTGACTACCCCCCGCACTGCGGACAACCCCCTGCAGGATAATTTACTTACCAGTACACAGAGCTGGTCCACGCTACTCCTGCTGGGCTGCCGGGCACCGGATTCTGTGTGCTGCGGTGACACCAGGTGCTGTAAAGTGTGCTGTCACTTTGCAGCATCACTTTACTGCATCGGGGTCACAGTGCAGCATATGGGGAACCCGGCGACCAGCAGCACTCAGCGGAGCAGCACACACCGGCTCCCTGGATTGGTAATTATGTTTTGGGGGTTTTTTACACTTTGATCAGCTTGTGTGTCCATCGGACACACATAGCTGATCACTGGAGTCCCCGCTCAGCTTTCTGTCAGAGGCAGGGCAAATACCTGCCAATCGCAGTGCTGACCTGTGATCTCGCCAGCCTGAGCTGGCGAAATTATCACAGGGCACACTGTGGTGTTATTTCCCATTTTATTTTTAGTAAATTCGGTCACATTGCATTTCCCATTATAAGTATGGGGAATGTGATGTGGATTACAAAAAAAAAAAAAAAAAAGTGAATTAAAGGGTTTGGAGCAGTTTTTCATGAAAACTGCTCCAAATGCCCTTTAATACATTAAGGCGATACTAAAATAATGTGAAATGGGCATGAAAACACCCTTTTTCACATTATTTTAGTAAAAATAATGTTAATAAATAGACCCCTAAGACAGTTAGAAGACAGGTCCACCTATAGGAGATTGAGAAATGACCAAACTGATACTTTAACAGGACTCAGGGCATTAGTCAATATGTAAATGTTACAATTAGTAAAACAGAGGCTACATTTTTGATTACAGAACAACCTGTGATACCTGTGCTATATACAGTGTCGGTCTGGGGCATGAAGGGCCCACCGGGGAAATGTAGTGGTAGGAGCCCATGCTTAAGGCATGTGACCAGTTACCATGGAGAGAGACCAATCCACAGAGCGATTTGTACAGCCATTAGAGACCATGTGACTCTCTAATAGAGTAAAAAAAGTATAATTTAAGTGCATTGTCTAGAACATATCAGAGGAAGAGGTGGGGCCCACTAGGTCTTTTCCCTATACCCCTGTGGGCCAGTCCAACCCTGGCTATATTTACTTCCAAAAATACACAAAGACCCTCATAATCCTATGGGACGTCCATGACAGCCAACCTCTCACAATATATAGATTACCATCTGCAACCATTAATGGCAAAGAACAGGTCATATTTAAAAAACAAGGATGTTGGCTCTTTATATACCATTATTGAGCATGTACAGCGTATAGGGGATGTTTCCAAATGCTTCTCATGAACAGAAATGGACAGCAATTTACAGAAATTTATCATTAAGGGTATCATGTACATTTTGCAACATAATTATTTTTTGTTCAAATATATTTTCAGAAAAGGTTTGCTCCAAGCTATGAAAATATAATTATGAGGCTATGGGAGAATAACAACATCTGGAATAATATTCTTTTTTTTATATGAAGGGGTGATCTGCAAACACTAGAAACCTTCTGTGAGTCACTCAAATAAAAATAATAATAATAATAATAATAATAATATCAAATTGACTTTTGAAAAGAGTAAGACATCAATTAACTTTTTAGATGTCACAGTGTACACAGGGGTGTATCTACCCATTGGCCAGGATGGCACTCGCCAGGGGCGCCAGCCGATGAGGGGGCGCCGCCCGGCAGTGCCACCCTCGACCAATGAGTGGAATCACTTAGTAGTGGCAGTGCCTGGGCTGGTGGTTCGCACAGCAGCCAAGAGCTGGCACCGGTGTTCGGCACCACAATGCACCACAGTGAAGAAACTCAAAATAAACTACTAGAATGCTATTCTTAACATATCACTACATCACCAGGTAGTGCGCAGAGATACCTTTACACTGCCATTAATATTTGATATACCCCCTGACTGCAGGTAACATCGCTGGGCAGCGCCCCTCCTTGGCAAGGCACTGCTGATTTCTCCACAGTGCGACAAGGATTACTGTGTGGGCATGATGTGTATGGGGCACTATGGTGTAACATAATGTGTATAAGGGGTACTACTGTGTAATGTAGTTTGAATTGGGGGTACTATTGTGTGGTCATGCCCCTTTCCCACAAGATCATGCACCTTTTTTGCCTATGCACCGTCCCTATTTCAAATATGGGGGGCGCCAGTCCCTTACTTTGCCAGGGGCGCCCGGACCCCTAGATACACCTCTGAGTGTACATTAAAGATAAATAGATACTTACAAAAAAAAAATCACGGATTCACTATCATATATTACAATTGAAAGTTGCCACCATACTAATTGGCTCCACGCAATCCCCAGGGGGCAATTTAAGTGTCTAAAAGGCTCAGTTGTACTGAATTGCAGATGTTTGAAGAACAGGCCTATGAGATGAAGCAAGTCATATCATGCGGCCATGATTAAGATAAAATAGAGTAAGATTTAAAGATAGCACATGCGGTAAAATGGAGCGTTTGTTAACTATAAAGGAAAAAGATAAAGGAGGAAATGACAAATACATATAGGCATTTATTACAAACTATAATGCCAAACACAGAGTTAAAAGCAGAGACCAATGTTTCTTAAGGACATGTTCTAAGGGACCCTGTCATAAGACCTCTTATTCCAAGCAAGCCCAACTATATTTGTAGGAAGGCTTCAAATCTACAGAATTGTTTGGTCAGCACCACCTCAGTATGGAAAAAAAATCAGGACAAATTTTATCCATAGGATTTTATCGATGTTGTACATGCATTGGGTGCAAAAATATTAAGGGCACAACGACAAAGAAGCAAAGTGTATTACACTTAATTATAAGAAACATGAAATTAAAGTGTTTATATTACCTCTGAGACTAAAATAAAATTTATGTGTAAAGAGAAATCAGGCAGTTATTATTAGTACTGTGTCTATACCAGGGCTTGACAAATTTTTCTAAAATCTAGGAGCCAGGATGAAAGTGTGGGAGCCAGACCAACTACCCTCCAAAAAAAAAAAAGAAAAAAAAAAAAGAAATAGATACAGAGTTGATTATAGCACTAAAGCGCAACGGAATATGCTGCGCTATATAAGAAACTGCTAATAAATAAATAGTGACGTCTCACACTGGTAATACAGCAGTTAATGCCTAATATGGGACAGCTGGTGTTAAAGCATATATATGTGTGTGTGAGAGTGGTGTAATTGTTGCCAGTCCTGTCTCACTGATTGCCTAATACTAGCCTAAAGCAATATTCTGTTTTGTAACGACATTCCACCTACATACGGGTATAAAGCAGATCACCGCTCAGCGAAGGGTTTGTGCGACGGATTCATTTGCATGGGTGATCGCAGGGAGATTGACAGGAAGAAGGCGTTTGTGGGTGTCAACTGACTGTTTTCAAGGAGTGTTTGGAAAAACACAGGCGTGTCCATGCGTTTGCAGGGAGGGTTCCTGACATCAATTCCGGTCCCGGACAGGCTGATGTGATCGCAGCTGCTGAGTAAGTCCTGGGCTGTGCAGAGACTGCACAAAATCTGTTTGTACAGCTCTGCTACACATGCGTTCGCACTTCGCACACTTGCACAGCTAAAATACACTCCCCCTGTAGACGGTGACTATCTGATCGCAGCAGTGCAAAAATCGCCTGCTAGTAATCATGTCTGAATTAGGCCCTGAAACCCTGCACGGTTCCTGCATAGAGGAGGGATTGAGATCCCCTTCACTTTCCAGCATAGAGGGGGACTGAGACCCTCTGCACTGTCCCACATAGAGGGGAGGAATGAGACCCTCTGCACTGTTCTGCATAGAGGTGTCTGAAACCCTCTGCACTGTCCTGCAAAGAGGGGGGGAATGAAATTACTGCAATGTCCTGCATAGAGGGGTGACTAAGATCCTCTGCACTGCCACTGCACAGAGGATTAATGTGAGTATCTGTACTCTCCCTGCACATGTCTACAGTGGTGCCGAGAGAGGGGGGAGAGGATACCAATTACCAGGGCCCAGGTCTGATGGAGGGGCCCAGTAGGGGCCCAGGCCACCTCCTGCTTACCTGGCAGCAGCAGGTGCAGCTCTTCTCCTCAGCCCAGCACACTCTGCTGTGTATTGGGCTGCAGTGTGGCCATGGAGGTGCTTAACATACTACTTTTTGTAGTATTTTTTCTAAGTGTACATGACCACACCACCTGTGATTAGATCAAGCCCCTTGAAAATTACCTG
Source organism: Pseudophryne corroboree (assembly GCF_028390025.1). Lineage (NCBI taxonomy): Eukaryota > Metazoa > Chordata > Amphibia > Anura > Myobatrachidae > Pseudophryne > Pseudophryne corroboree. The sequence continues at coordinate 632,251,800 of NC_086449.1, forward strand.
GACCCAGCCCGGCTCTCAACTGCCCTGCATGTCTAGGAGTAAGGGCATGTTACATTCCATTGCATCTGACAGCAGCACCCTCTTCAGGACCAATACACTGTTTAACAGTTGCTCGGGTTTACTCAGCAGAGCTCTATAGCCTGCAGAGGTCTACAGAGTCTTCTCTCAGAAGGCAACCCACACATCCTCAGTGGCACACATTCTAGGAATGTCACCCATCACTGACACACCCTGCACCCTCATCCTAAGGCCAAAGCCTCCCCTCCTCACAGACAGCAGCAGCACAACCAGGTCCAGCAGCAGGAACTGACCTCCTTGAGTTTGTTCTTCAGGACAATTGCCACCTAGCAACAGCTGGTGGGTTATGCAGCAAGCATCCTGATTCTCCGCTGGAAGGCAGGGAAGTGACATTTTTACATCACTAAAGGGCCCCATACACTACAGCGTCATGTCGGAGGCTAAAGTCAGATGCGATTTCCCTTGAACCACCCGGCAGCTTCCCAGGCAGCAGGAACACATACGATACATTGTATGCAGTCCTTTTGAATATGCTGTATCGTATGCAATCCCAGCCATGCCTGCAGAATCCGACATATCACGAGTGCAGCTCTAATGACCTAGGGGCAGTGCAAGATTAAGGACCACATGTGCCTGGAGCTGAAATTTATGAAGGGCCTATTGTGTACCGTCGCAGGGGGTGTGACCAGCAACAATGGGGTTGTGTCATTCAGGGCCTGCCACACATTGGGGCAGATGTATTAAGCCTGGAGAAGTGATAAAGCAGCAATAAGTGGAAGGTGATAACGCACCAGCCAATCAGCTCATACTTGTCAATTTACATATTGGAGCTGATTGGCTGGTGTGTTATCACATTGCACTTATCACTGCCCCAATGTCCCTTGCCTGAGTCAAAGCTGCCAATAATTCCAGCAGCCGCTCCAGAGCCGGCCATAGGCATAGGCAAACTAGGCAGTTGCCTAGGGCATTTGATATGCCTAGGGGCATCAGCAGCTTCTGCTGATTAAAATGATATGTGGCATGCCTATATTCTGTGTGTAGCATTTCATATGCAGATACAGCCGCAGTCACACACAGAAGATAGGCATGCTGCATATCAATTTAATCAGCAGAAGCTGTCTGTGCATCCTAGCCACATTGCAATGTAAATAAGATGCATTTTCATTAAAAAAAGGTGCCCGACGTTAGCATTGAGGCAAGATTTATGAGGACACATCTGTATCCAAGCAGAGGCAGAGGTCATAGTGTTCGTGGCAGTGTGAGTGCAGAGTGCATGTTAGTGGGTTGGTTGTGCAGTAGTGTTCGGAATATGTGTAAGGAGCATTGTGTGTGTCATATAAAAAGGCATTAATAATGTGCAACATATGTGTTAAGGGGCACTGTGTGTGTCTTTATGTGTATAAGGGCATTAATAATGTGTGGCATATGTGTAAGGGACATTATGTGTAAAAGGGCATTAATAAAGGTTGTCATAATGTGTAAGGCGCATTATGTTTATAAGGACATTAATAATGTGTCTCATATGTGTAAGGGGCATTACTGTGTGGAATTGTGTATAAATGCATTACTAATTTGTGGCATTATGTGTATAAGGTACTTTACTATGTGGCATTGCATATAGAAAGGGCACTACTGTGTCGACTAATGTGAATAAAGAGCAATAGGGTGTGGTGTAATGTGAATAAGGGGCTCTACTGTGAGGAGTAATGTTTATAAGGTAAAGTGATACTACTGTGGGATGTAATATGAATTATGGACACTATCGCATGATCAAATGTGAATAAAGGGGGTCATTCCGAGTTGTTCGCTCGCAAGCGGATTTTTAGCAGATTTGCTCATGCTAAGCCGCCGCCTACTGGGAGTGAATCTTAGCATCTTAAAATTGCGAACGATGTATTCGCAATATTGCGATTACACACCTCGTAGCAGTTTCTGAGTAGCTTCAGACTTACTCGGCATCTGCGATCAGTTCAGTGCTTGTCGTTCCTGGTTTGACGTCACAAACACACCCAGCGTTCGCCCAGACACTCCCCCGTTTCTCCGGCCACTCCTGCGTTTTTTCCGGAAACGGTAGCGTTTTTTCCCACACGCCCATAAAACGGCCTGTTTCCGCCCAGTAACACCCATTTCCTGTCAATCACATTACGATCGCCAGAACAATGAAAAAGCCGTGAGTAAAAATCCTAACTGCATAGCAAATTTACTTGGCGCAGTCGCAGTGCGGACATTGCGCATGCGCATTAAGCGGAAAATCGCTGCGATGCGAAGATTTTTACCGAGCGAACAACTCGGAATGACCCCCAAGGTTGCAGTAGTATGTGGCGTAATTGGAATTGGGGTTACTATTGTGTGGCCATGCCCCTTGCCAGCAAAAACACCCCCCTTTTTGGGCTGTGCGCCAAATGTGAAAACTGTTCCTATTTAAAATATAGGGGGTACAAACACCAAAATAAGGACTGCTATGGGTGAGGGATGATGGTGCTGGGAAAGAGGTGCAAGGTCAGAGGCGGTACCAGCGGTGGTGCTAGGGGGCACCAGCCAAAATCTTGCCTAGGGCATCATATTGGTTAGGGCCGGCTCTGAGCCTCTCTCAACCCAACAAGTAACTGCAGGAACTTTTTGGCTTGACAGCGGCTGCTGTAATCATTGGTGGTCTTGAAATTGGTCTGGAAGGGGACTGAAGCATCGACACTTAAGGAGACTTTATGATTGACAGCCTTTATTACAACATGTGATGCAGGTTATACTGTTTCTGGTGGTCTTACATTTCCATTATTTCTACCATATCTACTTCTCTCTCTCTCTCTCTCTCTCTCTCTCTCTCTCTCTCTCTCTTATACACTTTGCGCCAGATAGCTCCTTATACACATTGCACCAGATAGCCCATTATACAAATTGCACCAGTTAGCTGTCACCCACCATCTGGCGCCTGTGGTTCCCCGGCTCTATGTTCTTCTCATACTTCCACCCAGCGTGAAGCTGAGGGTGAGTGAGTAGTGGCAGGAGGCGTCCAGCAGGAATGGGTCAGGAGGGGGGAGGCGGCCGACAGCAGAAAACGGCGGGAGGCACTGTTATGAAGGCAGCGAGGGATGCCAATGGTGCCGGTGGAGTGAGGCCGCAGTGCCTTTGGCACCCACCCTGTTAGCCAGCACCTAAAACCGCCACTTGCGGAATTCCCCAAGCAGCGACCCTCTCTGTATTGCCCCCCACAGCCAACACTCCAACAAAGCCCCTTCCAGTGCACACAGTGCAGCCAAATGCACAAGGACTGAGCATCCTCAGATGTGCATATCACCTGCCTGAGCATATGTAGCCTCCAATGTGAGCAACCCAGTGTCTGTGCACACAACCAACCCCAGTAACATGCCTATATCACCACATACACACAAAGCCTATTTCCCCCGTCCCTGCAAATAAGCACACACACAAAGCCTGCCCCTCCCCCCCACACAGCCTATTTACCCAGTCCCTGCACATACGCACACACAAAGCCTGTTTCCCCGCACACACACACGGCCTATACACACACACACACACACACACACACACACACACACACACACACACACACACACACACACACACAGCATATTTCCCCAGTCCTTTCCCCACAGACACACCCCCAGCCTGTCCATTCCAACACACATACCCTGTTCCCAACAGCCCTTTCACTCTCCCCCGTTTTCCCCAGTCACACTGAGCCTTCCAGACACAGTATTGCATACAGACTGATCAGTCGGGGGCATGGCCTAATCACGGACCTGTGAACACGCTCCCTTTGAGGGAACAAACCCCTACTGTTAAGCTAGCACCACTTGCCGGCCCAACAGAGGGTTCACGGGACCGGACGATCGGCTTGTCACTCTGCGTTCCAGCAGGCAATTCCACTGCTGCGCTGGCTGCTGTTATGCACGGTGGAGAGGAGGCGCTTGTGGCATGTCTCACAGTGTGACATCACAGCGCAGGGGAGGAGGAGAGAAATCTTTCAGCACAGGGGGGATCTGTGGGCCTATTTTGATGGGGGGGCATGGAGCTGCAGCTTCACCCACCCCATTGTTAGTCGGCCCTGCCTAGGGGCTCCGATCTGATGCTCGCAGGACCGCGCATCGGATCGGATGTAAAAAAAATAAGATTTTACTTACCGGTAAATCTATTTCTCGTAGTCCGTAGTGGATGCTGGGGACTCCGTAAGGACCATGGGGAATAGACGGGCTCCGCAGGAGACATGGGCACTTTAAGAAAGAATTTAGATTCTGGTGTGCTCTGGCTCCTCCCTCTATGTCCCTCCTCCAGACCCCAGTTAGAGAAACTGTGCCCGGAAGAGCTGACAGTACAAGGAAAGGATTTTGGGAATCCAGGGTAAGACTCATACCAGCCACACCAATCACACCGTATAACTTGTGATAACTTTACCCAGTTAACAGTATGAACAATCACAGAGAATCAGATAAACTCTGATGCAACTATAACATAACCCTTATTTAAGCAATAACTATATACAAGCATTGCAGAAGAAGTCCGCACTTGGGACGGGCGCCCAGCATCCACTACGGACTACGAGAAATAGATTTACCGGTAAGTAAAATCTTATTTTCTCTAACGTCCTAGTGGATGCTGGGGACTCCGTAAGGACCATGGGGATTATACCAAAGCTCCCAAACGGGCGGGAGAGTGCGGATGACTCTGCAGCACCGAATGAGCAAACACAAGGTCCTCCTCAGCCAGGGTATCAAACTTGTAGAACTTTGCAAAGGTGTTTGAACCTGACCAAGTAGCCGCTCGGCAAAGCTGTAATGCCAAGACCCCTCGGGCAGCCGCCCAAGAAGAGCCCACCTTCCTTGTGGAATGGGCCTTAACTGATTTAGGCAGCGGCAACCCAGCCGCAGAATGAGCCTGATGAATCGTGTTACAGATCCAGCGAGCAATAGTTTGCTTTGAAGCAGGCGCCCCAAGCTTGTTGGAAGCATACAGGATAAACAAAGATTCTGTTTTCCTGACCTTAGCCGTTCTGGCTACATAAACCTTCAAAGCCCCGACCACATCCAGTGACTCGGAATCCTCCAAGTCAGAAGTAGCCACAGGCACCACAATAGGTTGGTTTATATGAAAGGATGAAACCACTTTCGGCACAAATTGTGGGCGGGTCCGCAATTCTGCTCTATCCGCATGGAAAACCAGATAAGGGCTTTTATGTGACAAAGCCGCCAATTCTGACACACGCCTAGCCGAAGCCAAGGCTAATAGCATGACCACCTTCCACGTGAGATATTTTACTTCCACCGTTTTGAGTGGTTCAAACCAGTGTGATTTCAGGAAACTCAACACCCTGTTAAGATCCCAAGGTGCCACTGGAGGCACAAAAGGGGGCTGAATATGCAGCACTCCCTTTACAAACGTCTGAACTTCAGGCAGAGAAGCCAGTTCTGTTTGAAAGAAAATGGATAGGGCCGAAATCTGAACCTTAATGGAACCCAATTTAAGGCCCAAAGTCACTCCCGACTGTAGGAAGTGAAGGAAACGGCCCAGCTGGAATTCCTCCGTAGGGGCATTCCTGGCCTCACACCAAGCCACATATTTTCGCCATATACGGTGATAATGTTGAGCCGTCACATCCTTCCTAGCCTCTATCAGCGTAGGAATGACCTCATCCGGAATGCTTTTTTCTGCTAGGATCCGGCGTTCAACCGCCATGCCGTCAAACGCAGCCGCGGTAAGTCTTGGAACAGACAGGGCTCCTGTTGCACAAGTCCTGTCTTAGAGGCAGAGGCCACGGGTCCTCTGTGAGCATTTCTTGCAGATCTGGATACCAAGTCCTTCTTGGCCAATCCGGAACAATGAGTATTGTTCTCACTCCTCTTTTTCTTATGATTCTCAGCACCTTGGGTATGAGAGGAAGAGGAGGAAATACATAGACCGACTGGAACACCCACGGTGTCACCAGTGCGTCCACAGCTATCGCCTGAAGGTCTCTTGACCTGGCGCAATATCTCTGCAGCTTTTTGTTGAGGCGGGATGCCATCATGTCCACCTGTGGCAGTTCCCCCCGACTTGCAATCTGCGTGAAGACTTCTTGATGCAGTCCCCACTCTCCCGGGTGGAGGTCGTGCCTGCTGAGGAAGTCTGCTTCCCAGTTGTCCACTCCCGGAATGAACACTGCTGACAGTGCGCTTACGTGATTCTCCGCCCAGCGAAGAATTCTGGTGGCTTCTACCATCGCCACCCTGCTCCTTGTGCCGCCCTGGCGGTTTACATGAGCCACTGCGGTGATGTTGTCTGACTGAATCAGAACCGGTTGGTCGCGAAGCAGGGACTCCGCTTGACGTAGGGCGTTGTATATGGCCCTTAGTTCCAGGATGTTGATGTGAAGGCAAGTCTCCTGACTTGACCACAGCCCTTGGAAATTTCTTCCCTGTGTGACTGCCCCCCACCCTCGGAGGCTTGCATCCGTGGTCACCAGGACCCAGTCCTGAATGCCGAATCTGCGACCTTCGAGAAGGTGAGCACTCTGCAGCCACCACAGGAGAGACACCCTGGCCCTGGGGGATAGGGTGATTAACCGATGCATCTGAAGATGTGATCCGGACCACTTGTCCAGTAAGTCCCATTGGAAGGTCCTCGCATGGAACCTGCCGAAGGGAATGGCCTCGTATGATGCCACCATCCTTCCCAGGACTCGAGTGCAGTGATGCACTGACACCTGTTTTGGTTTTAATAGATTCCTGACCAGTGTCATGAGCTCCTGAGCTCTCTCTATCGGGAGATAAACCCTTTTCTGGTCTGTGTCTAGGATCAAGCCTAGGAGAGGCAGATGAGCTGTAGGAACCAACTGCGACTTTGGAATATATAGAATCCAGCCGTGTTGCCATTACACTTCCAGAGAAAGTGATACGCTGTTCAGAAACTGCTCTCTTGATCTCGCTTTTATGAGGAGATCGTCCAAGTACGTGATAATAGTGACACCTTGCTTCCGCAGGAGCACCATCATTTCCGCCATTACCTTGGTGAATATTCTCGGGGCCGTGGAGAGACCAAACGGCAACCTCTGAAATTGGTAATGACAATCCCGTACCGCAATTCTGAGGTACGCCTGATGAGGTGGATAAATGGGGACATGAAGGTATGCATCCTTTATGTCCAGAGTCACCATAAAATCTCCCCCTTTCAGGCTTGCAATGACCGCTCTTAGCGATTCCATCTTGAACTTGAAACTTTTCAGGTATATGTTCAGGGATTTTAAATTCAATATGGGTCTAACCGAACCGTCTGGTTTCGGGACTACAACATGGTCAAATAATAACCCCCTCCTTGTTGAAGAAGGGGAACCTTGACCACCACCTGTGGAAGATACAATTTGTGAATTGCAGTTAACACTGTTTCCCTCTCGTGGGGGGAAGCCGGCAGGGCCGTCGGTGAGGGGGCATCTCCTCAAAGTCCAGCTTGTATCCCTGAGACACAATATCTATTGCCCAGGGATCTAACAGGGAGTGAACCCACTTGTGGCTGAACTTACGAAGGCGTGCCCCCACCGGGCCTAGCGCCGCCTGTGGAGCCCCAGCGACATGCAGTGGATTTTGTAGAGGCCGGGGAGGACTTCTGTTCCTGGGAACTAGCTGTGTTGTGCAGCTTCTTTCCTCTGCCCCCGCCTCTGGCAAGAAAGGACGCACCTCGGACTTTCTTGTTTCTTTGTTCGAAAGGCTGCATTTGATAATGTTGTGCTTTCCTAGGCTGTGCAGGAATATAAGGCAAAATATCAGAATTACCAGCTATAGCTGTGGAGACCAGGTCCGAGAACCCTTCTCCACACAATCCTCAGCCTTCCATATGCCTCTTAAGTCGGCATCATCTGTCCATTGCATATTCTATAGGACACGTCAAGCAGAAATCGACATAGCTTTGACTCTAGGACCCAGTAGACTCATGTCTCTTTGGGCATGTTTTATATATATATATATATATATATATATATATATCTCTTAAGACAGCATCTTTAATATATATATATATCTCTATATATACATATATATACATACTAGTGCTGATAAGGTATCTGTCCACGCTGCCACAGTGCTATAAACCCATGCCGACACAATCGCCAGTCTGAGTAGTGTACCAGAATGTGCACGCTATCTGCAGGATCCCTGAGAATAGCGGTTACGTCAGGGCTACCTTTTGGGCAAACGTGACACCCTAGGGGAAGATTCCCATCGTATCCTGGCCCTAGTGGGGAAATGATACTCCCTGAGAATTCTTTGTGGGAAACTGCAGTCTCTTGTCTGAAGATTCCCGCTCTTTTTCATCATGAGAGGAGGGAAATTTACCTCAGCTTTCTTCCCCTTAAACATGTGTACCCTTGTGTCAGGGACAGATGAGTCATCAGTGATATGCAAATCATCTTTTATTACAATAATCATATATTGAATACTTTTCTGCCATTTTGGCTGTAACTTTGCATTATCGTAGTCGACACTGGAGTCAGACTCCGTGTCGATATCAGTGTCTATCATTTTGGATAGTGATCATTGAGAGACTCTGAAGGTCTCTGCGACATAGGGACAGACATGGGTAGATTTCCTGTCTGTTCTCTAATCTTTTGTGCAATAAATTCACCTTAGCACTTAATTACACATATCCAAACAGGTGTCGGCGTTGTCGACGGAGACACCCTCTCACACACATATTTGCTCCTTCTCCTCCTTAGGGGAGCCTTTTACCTCAGACATGTCGACACACACGTACCGACACACCACACACTCAGGGAATGCTCATCTGAAGACAATTCCCCCATAAGGCCCTTTGGAGAGACAGAGAGAGAGTATGCCAGCACACACCCCAGCGCTATTAACCCAGGAATAACAGTAACTTAATGTTAACCCAGTAGCTGCTGTTTATATTGATTTTGCGCCTAATTATGTGCCCCCCCTCTCTTTTTACCCTCTTCTACCGTGTATCTGCAGGGGAGAGGATGGGGAGCTTCCTCTCAGCGGTGCTGTGGAGAAAAAACATGGCGCTGGTGAGTGCTGAGGAAGAAGCCCCGCCCCCTCGACGGCGGGCTTCTGTCCCGCTTTCATGTACAATTTTTTGGCGGGGGCTCATACATATATACAGTGCCCAACTGTATATATGCAAACTTTTGCCAAAGAGGTCTCTAATTGCTGCCCAGGGCGCCCCCCCCTGCGCCCTGCACCCTTACAGTGACCGGAGTATGTGGGTGTAGTGTGGGAGCAATGGCGCACAGCTGCAGTGCTGTGCGCTACCTCAGTGAAGACTGGAGTCTTCTGCCGCCGATTTCAAAGTCTTCTTGCTTCTTTCACCCGGCTTCTGTCTTCCGGCTCTGCGAGGGGGACAGCGGCGCGGCTCCGGGATCGGACGACGAGGGTGAGATCCTGTGTACGATCCCTCTGGAGCTAATGGTTTCCAGTAGCCTAAGAAGCAGGACCTATCTGCAGAGAGTAGGGCTGCTTCTCTCCCCTCAGTCCCACGATGCAGGGAGTCTGTTGCCAGCAGAGCTCCCTGAAAATAAAAAACCTAACAAAATACTTTCTTATAGCAAGCTCAGGAGAGCTCACTAAACAGCACCCAGCTCATCCGGGCACAGATTCAAACTGGGGTCTGGAGGAGGGACATAGAGGGAGGAGCCAGAGCACACCAGAATCTAAATTCTTTCTTAAAGTGCCCATGTCTCCTGCGGAGCCCGTCTATTCCCCATGGTCCTTATGGAGTCCCCAGCATCCACTAGGACGTTAGAGAAACATCGGATTAAAATCGGGCATTATCGTTCTAGTGTATGGGGCCCTTAACCTGCTGACAGTAACAGTGAACTTGCACTTGCCCAGCATGGTAGGTTGTGCACAGGTCACATGCACACTAGCAGCTGGGCGGGGCTAACACTCACTGAATCAGATTTTTCTTCAGCGCTGAAGGATGAGGACACCGTCTAAATCACACTGTTCTTTACCCATATATTGCAAAAATGGACATAAAAGCCTTGGTAAAGGTTATATCAGTGTCCACTACTCCCTCATCTGAGACACAGTATTTATCAGAGGGAATGAGAAATCCTTCAGAAATACCTGAGGTACAACTCTGAGCTAATCATTCAGGTCTTTTTCCATATTATGGTAAGTTTGTTGCTATCAAATATAACCAAATAAATACAAATACTGTAATATGGATTTCTCACAGGGACGCCTGTTCAGGCCAATCTATTTTATCACTCCCTGAAACTGCCCGTAGCAGGCAAACCTATCCTGTCTGGAGCCGACAGAATACTGCCCGTAGCTGGCAATATACCTCTGCCCGGAGCTGACAGAACAGTACTGCCCGGAGCTAGCAATATACCTCAGCCCGGAGCAGACAGCAAGTGGAGACCTGAAATACTGTATGATTAAAGGGTACTCTCATGACAAACCCAATGCTGGTCCTTTCCATATTGATTAATCCTTAAGTCCCTCCTCTGTGGTAGATGCAGAGTCTGAGGAAGGAATTGGGACAGCTGTGTCTTCAATGTCACATTGGGCACTGAGGAGTTTTCTGTCAGAGACCGATGGTAGAAGACGCAGCACTGGTTTCTGTCACAGATCTACTGCATATTTCGCCTCTGCCTGTATCAGGCATGAATATACACAAAAAAAAACAAAAAAAAACACCACACACACACACAGTGCGGGCACTACCCGCTCAGCAAGGTCTGCAAAGCAGGGAGGCGCCTGGCTGAAGAGGCGCTGTCCCCACTCTGCTACCTTGCTGATGCGACACGTTGCTGCCGGCTGCCGTTGCACCTGTCATACTGTGACAGGCAGCGGCACCGGCAGTATGAATAGATCTCCTCCTGTGTGTCAGCCCTCCCTCTCCTCCCAGCTTCTCCCCCTGTCCATGTCAGCCTGAAGACAGGCAGCAACATCGCGTCTCCATCTCCTCTGTCACTGAAGACACAGAAGTCTTAAGCACCGCCCCCCCTTTCTCTCCCCTTCCGTCTGTGGTGGATTCAGATAGGGGTCACAGGAAGTCACATGATGTACATGTGACTGTGCACTGTGTCTGGTGGAGCAAGCTGTCATAAGAAGAGGATCAGCCAGCCAGTGTAGCAGAGACTGGTAAATACTGCTGCTGAGAAACAAAGGAGGGGGATAGTATATTCATGTGTACTGGGGAATGAAGATGGGGGGGGGGGGAGTATAATTCATGTGTGCTGGGGAATGAGGGGGGGGGTATCATTCATATGTGCTGGGGATATGGGGGGGGGGGGGAGTATCATATTAATGTGTGCTGGGGAGGGGGTAGTATATTCATGTGCGCTGGGGAGTATCATATTCATGTGTGCTGGGGTGAGGGGGGAGTATCATATTTATGTGTGCTGGGGAGGGGGTAGTATATTCATGTGCGCTGGGGAGTATCATATTCATGTGTGCTGGGGTGAGGGGAGAGTATCATATTCATGTGCGCTGGAGAGGGGGGTAGTATATTCAGGTGTGCTGAGGAGGGGGGTAGTATATTCATGTGCACTCGGGAGGGGGATAGTATCATATTCAGGTGCGCTGGGGAGGGGGGTAGTATATTCGTGTGCGCTGGGGAGGGGGGTAGTATCATATTCAGGTGCGCCAGGGTGGAGGGTAGTATCATATTCATGTGCGCTGGGGAGGAGTATCATACTCATGTGTGCTGGGTGTGGCAAATTAAGTGTGTGCTGTGGGTGGGGGAGGGAGCAGAAGTGGCATAGTAACAGTGTATGCTGCAGGTTGGGTTTTCTGCTTTGAAAACCCAGCAGTGGGAGAAAAGAAAAATAAGAATTTACTCACCGGTAATTCTATTTCTCGTAGTCCGTAGTGGATGCTGGGTACTCCGTAAGGACCATGGGGTATAGACGGGCTCCGCAGGAGACTGGGCACTCTTAAAAGAAAGATTAGGTACTATATCTGGTGTGCACTGGCTCCTCCCTCTATGCCCCTCCTCCAGACCTCAGTTAGGGAAACTGTGCCCGTCCTAGTGGATGCTGGGTACTCCGTAAGGACCATGGGGATTATACCAAAGCTCCCAAACGGGCGGGAGAGTGCGGATGACTCTGCAGCACCGAATGAGCAAACTCAAGGTCCTCCTCAGCCAGGGTATCAAACTTGTAGAATTTTGCAAAAAAGTGTTTGAACCCGACCAAGTAGCAGCTCGGCAAAGTTGTAAAGCCGAGACCCCTCGGGCAGCCGCCCAAGAAGAGCCCACCTTCCTCGTGGAATGGGCTTTTACTGATTTAGGATGCGGCAGTCCAGCCGCAGAATGTGCAAGCTGAATCGTGCTACAGATCCAGTGAGCAATAGTCTGCTTTGAAGCAGGAGCACCCAGCTTGTTGGGTGCATGCAGGATAAATAGCGAGTCAATTTTTCTGACTCTAGCCGTCCTGGAAACATAAAGTTTCAGGGCCCGGACTACGTCCAGCAACTTGGAATCCTCCAAGTCCCTAGTAGCCGCAGGCACCACAATAGGTTGGTTCAAATGAAACGATACCACCTTAGGGAGAAATTGGGGACGAGTCCTCCATTCTGCCCTTTCCATATGGAAGATCAGATATGGGCTTTTACTTGACAAAGCCGCCAATTCTGACACACGCCTAGTCCAAGCTAAGGCCAAAAGCATGACCACTTTCCACGTGAGATATTTTAGCTGCACGGTCTTAAGTGGCTCAAACCAGTGGGATTTTAGGAATCCAACACACGTTAAGATCCCAAGGTGCCACTGGAGGCACAAAAGGGGATGAATATGCAGCACCCCTGTAACAACGTCCGAACTTCAGGCAGTGAAGCCAGTTCTTTTTGAGAGAAAAAGGGATAGGGCCGAAATCTTGGCCTTTATGGATCCTAATTTTAGGCCCATAGTCACTCCTGACTGTAGGAAGTGCAGGAATCGACCCCCCTGGAATTCCTCTGTAGGGCCTTCCCGGCCACACACCAAGCAACCTATTTTCGCCATATACAGTGAAAAAGTCTTGCTGTCACGTCTTTCCTAGCCTTTATCAGCGTAGGAATAACTGCATCCGGAATGCCCTTTTCCGCTAGGATCCGGCGTTCAACCGCCATGCCGTCCAACGCAGCCGCGGTAAGTCTTGTATCAGACAGGGTCCCTGTTGCAACATGTCCTGACTGAGAGGCAGAGGCCATGGGTCCTCTGAGAGCATTCCTTGCAGTTCCGGGTACCGAGTCCTTCTTGGTCAATCCGGAGCAAAGAATATTGTTCACACTCCTCCGTTTATTACAATTCTCAGCCCTTGGGTCTGAGAGGAAGAGGAGGGAATATATAGACCGACTGGAACACCCACGGTGTTACTAGTGCGACCACAGGTATCGCCTGAGAGTCCCTTGACCCAGCGTAAAACCTTTTTTATCTTTTTATTGAGGTGGGACGCCATGTAGTCCACCTGAGGCAGTTTCCATCAATTTGCAAAACTGCATTAAGACTTCCTGATGAAGTCACCACTTTCCCGGGTGGAGATCGTGTCCACTCCCGGAATGAACACTGCTGACAGTGCGCTTACTTGATTCTCCGCCCAGCGAAGAATTCTGGTGGCTTCTATCCTCGCCACCCTGCTCCTTGTGCCGCCCTGGCGGTTTACATGAGCCCCTGCGGTCTGACTGGATCAGAACCGGTTGGTCGCAAAGCAGGAACTCCGCTTGACTTAGGGCGTTGTATATGGCCCTTAGTTCCAGGATATTGATGTGAAGGCAAGTCTGTTGGCTTGACCACAAACCTTGGAATTTTCTCTCTGCACATGTTATATCCGACTCCCCTGCAGTGCACATGGTTTTGCCCAACTGCTAAAAAATTTCCTGCTGCGATCAACTTGGAATTACCCCCAATGTACACAAACTTTGTTTAATACACAAAGCTATTAAAAATATTGGCCCTCATTCCGAGTTGATCGGTCGCAAGGCGAATTTAGCAGAGTTACACACGCTAAGCCGCCGCCTACTGGGAGTGAATCTTAGCTTCTTAAAATTGCGACCGATGTATTCGCAATATTGCGATTACTAACTACTTAGCAGTTTCAGAGTAGCTTCAGACTTACTCTGCCTGTGCGATCAGTTCAGTGCTTGTCGTTCCTGGTTGACGTCACAAACACACCCAGCATTCGCCCAGGCACTCCCACCGTTTCTCCGGCCACTCCTGCGTTTTTTCCGGAAACGGTAGCGTTTTCAGCCACACGCCCCTGAAACGCCGTGTTTCCGCCCAGTAACACCCATTTCCTGTCAATCACATTACGATCGCCGGAGCGATGAAAAAGCCGTGAGTAAAATTACTTTCTACATAGCAAAGTTACTTGGCGCAGTCGCAGTGCGAACATTGCGCATGCGTACTAAGCGGATTTTCATTGCGATGCGATGAAAAATACCGAGCGAACAACTCGGAATGAGGGCCATTGTACTAAATGACCTTCAGGCTGTGTGCATAAGGTGTATATGAAACATAAATGAATTGTGTGAATGTACAACCACTTCGTTTAATGCACAAAGTTATTACAAATATTGGCTAAAATGACCTTCAGGCTGTGTGTATAAGGTGTATATGAATCATAAATGCATTCTGTGCTTAGACTTGGGTCCCATCACCATGATATCTCATTACAGTATGGTATGCAATTATTCCAAAATACGGAAAAATCCTATATCCAGAATACTTCTGGTCCCAAGCATTTTGGATAAGGGATACTCAACCTGTAGTATAATGTAGTATGTTTAGAGAAAGAGAGGGTGCAGGGTGGCAGTGTAATGTATTGTGTACAGGGAAAGGGGTTGCAGGGTAGCAATGGTAGTGTAGTGTGTGCGGGGAGAGGGGAGCCAGGTAGCGTGTGTGGGGAGAGGGGGTGCATCATAGCAGCGGTAGTGTGTGATTGGCTGGTTCTATATCACTCTTTATCCATCTCCATATTATCACTTTAAGGCTGATCATAATAAACCGTTTTCTGAGGTAAGCACATGTTCAAAACTGATATTGCCATTGCCACTACAATTTAAAAAAAAGTAATTAGATAAATTCTAACAGGGATGTCAGCTCAGGCATATACATAATTTGGGTAATTCCAAGTTGATCGCAGCAGGAATTTTGTTAGCAGTTGGGAAAAACCATGTGCACTGCAGGGGAGACAGATTTAACATGTGCAGAGAGAGATAGATTTGGGTGTGGTGTGTTCAATCTGCAATCTAATTTGCAGTGTAAAAATAAAGCAGCCATTATTTACCCTGCACAGAAACAAAAATAACCCACCCAAATCTAACTCTTTCTGCACATGTTATATCTGCCTCCCCTGCAGTGCACATGGTTTTGCCCAACTCCTAAGAAAATTCCTGCTGCGAGCAACTTGGAATTACCCCCAAAGTTCCCTGATATTGCCTCTAGTTGCCAAAAACCATTAGAAACCCATCACTGAATAAGAGGTAATGCGACTGCTGGCCAATGTCACTAACACTTTCCCTTCCTAATAATTCCCACACTTCTGAATGGGAATCCTAATACCAGGTCACAGGGGTGGCTCTAGTTGCCAGGACACCTCTGCCTAACCTGTACTCTGTCTTCACACTGGGCTTTGCATTCGCAATCTGAGGTGCATGAAAATTCTAAACAGGCATTCAGGTCTACGCATATAAAATATTATATGGCGCCAAGGATTCTCATAGGCCTGTCTGATGTGCCAACTCTCTTCTCCCAGATTTTGGTGCAGCTCTTAATGTATTAGTGGGTAATAAACTGCTGATTTCTCAACTAAAACTCAATTAAAATTAAAATGATAGCTGTAGCAGGTACTCTGCTATATGTCCTAGAGTAGGCAAAAATGAAGTATAATCTGTATGCTCCCTGGATACACTTTGTGGGACAAGCAGTTAACTATTTTACAAACTTTAGAATAGCATGATGGCTCGCTAGAGAAGGCTTATTAAAACGTGAACCAAAGTATCTGGACTTTTCTAGTCTCTCACACGCAGGCCTGTTTGGACCAGAGTTTCTGTTAGGAGTAAGGGCTTGTTATTTGGTCACAGGTCCTATGTGATGCTGAACCCTAGAGCCGAAAGGTAAACATACTGTATGGAGCCCTTTGTGCATTGTGCTTCCAGAGCTAGACTTTAGTAGAGAGAGCTTATCATAGATCACAGGTTCTCAAACTCGGTCCTCAGGACCCCACACGGTGCATGTTTTGCTGGTCTCCTCACAGAATCACAAGTGACATAATTAGCTCCACCTGTGGACCTTTTAAAATGTGTCAGTGAGTAATTAATACACCTGTGCACTTGCTGGGTTACCTGCAAAACATGCACTGTGTGGGGTCCCGAGGACTGAGTTTGAGAACCACTGTCATAGATAAATGGTAAAAAAACAAAAACACAATACAAGTTGGTGTCAATTTGCCATTAATTTGATTTCTCGTCAAAAAGCGTATACAGTGCACTGTTTGAAATGCAGTCCCATTTGCATTATATATTACAAACAGTTCTCTGACCAGATGAAAACCCTATTTTCTGCTGCGGGGTACACTGGGCTCCACAAGGAATGACATTGGGGTGTAGACTAGAGTAAGATCTTGATCAGAGGCACCAAACAGGCTCAAAGCTTTGACCTTAACATAGAAACATAGAATTTGACGGCAGATAAGAACCACTTGGCCCATCTAGTCTGTCTCCTTTTTTTTTATCCTTTAGGTAATCTCAACCCAAGATGCATAGCGCCGCCTCCTATATCACTCCGCCTCCGTGCACAGGAGCTCAGTTTTGTAGTTGGTGCCATGCAGTAAGCAGGCACTTAACAGGGGGGCTGCTCCAGCAGCCCTGAGAGATCCTCAAGCAGCATTCGTGGACGCACTGGTAATTCCATGGAACTTTCGGCTGCCATACGTGTTCCCTCCGGTGTCACGCTTGCCCAGAGTAATAAGGAAGTTCAAGCAAGAAGGAGGAATCCTACTTCTGATCACTCCAGTGTGGTCCAGACGGCAGTAGTTCTCAGACCTTCAGGGTCTCTCGATAGAGCGTCCCCTTCTACTTCTGCAGTGCTCAGATCTACTCGTTCAGGGACCCCGTGTATATCAGGATTTACCCAGATTGGCTTTGACGGCATGGCTCTTGAAGCTTCCATCTTAAGGGCCAAAGGATTTTCTGAGGCGGTCATTCAAACCATGTTGAAGGCCAGGAAACCGGCTTCTGCTCGGATTTATCATAGGGTCTGGAATTCTTGCTTTGCTTGGGGCGCATCTAACAATCATGACGCTTACAAGTTTAGTATGGCCAAACTTTTGGCCCTTACACAACAAGACCTGGACTTGGGCCTTCGTCTGGCCTCCATCAAGGTTCATATTTCTGCCTTGCCGGTTTGGTTTCAGAGAAAAATTGTGACCTTACCTGATGTGCATACGTTCACTCAGGGTGTGTTGCGGATTCAACCTCCTTATGTCCCGCCGGTGGCTCCATGGGACTTGTCGGTGGTTCTGGAGGCGTTGCAAGGGTCTCCGTTTGAGCCTCTTGAATCTGCAGACCTTAAGTGGCTTTCTCTTAAGGTATTGTTTCTGCTAGACGGGTGTCGGATTGGGTGCCTTGTCTTGTAGGTCACCATATCTGATTTTTTACCGTGATCGGGCGGTTCTTAGAACACGTCCCAGGTATTTACCTAAGGTGGTGTTTTCTTTCCACCTTAATCAGGAGATTGTGGTTCCGGCCTTTGCCTCTCCTGATTTGTCTTCCAAAGAACGGTCTTTGGATGTGGTATGGGCTCTCCGTATCTACATGAAGAGAACTGCCTCCATCGGGAAGTCTGATTCTCTCTTTGTTCTGTTTGGTTTTCACAAACGTGGTTGGCCTGCTCACAAGCAGACCCTGGCCAGTTGGATTAGAATGGTGATTGCACATGCTTATGTACAGGCTGGCCTTCCAGCTCCTGCTACCATCAAGGCCCATTCTACTCGGTCGGTTGTACCTTCTTGGGCGGACTGCCGTGGTGCGACCCTTGAACAATTGTGCAAGGCGGCAACGTGGTCCTCAGTGAACACGCTCGTAAGGTTCTATGCCTTAGATACTTCTGCCTCCCAGGATGCTTCCTTTGGACGCCGGGTTCTTGTGCCCACTTCAGTGCATCCCCTCCCATAAGGAACTGCTTTAGGACATCCCCAATGTCATTCTTTGTGGAGCCCAGTGTACCCAGCAGCAGAAAACGAGATTTATGGTAAGAACTTACCGTTGTTAAATCTCTTTCTGCAAGGTACACTGGGCTCCACAAGCCGCCCACCCTGACGCACTGAGCTTCTTTGGGTTGGTATGGCATTAGCCGCTGACACTTTCCTGTCGTGAGAATGTGGTGTATGTGGCTACTAACGGTTGTATGGACAAAAATGCAATGTAGATCCTCTGGTAAGTGCGCACTAATATAGCAGCTCAGTAACATGCAATGTTGACTCAGAGGCAACTCCCTGAGAAATACCTCCACCCTGTTAGATAGGATAAATGCAGAACAAAAATGATACCCATACAACCAAGCGCGTCACAACAAGGGAATGTTGAAGTCAGGGGCTCACTGAACTCAGTAGTCCATTCCTACAGGTTTTAAATAATGTCCCAAAGGAAGAAATAGAGAGTGCATATAGTGAAGCACAGTTATATAAAGTGCAAGGGTATTAGCACACTGAAAAACATTTATTAAAAATGAAATCACATCAAGTTAAAAAGTAGCAGCCTCTGAATATAACACAAAATGCACTGTGTATAGTAGCAAGTGGAAATATCCACACAGAATCACAGAAAAAACAGTAGCAGCATCTGGGTATCACACAAAAGGCAATGTGTATGGCCACAAATGATCTGTGTACATAGAGAGTCCAATATGGGTAATTACCGGAGGTAGGTGAGAACTATCTTGCGACAGTTCTTAAAAGCGTTTAGGTTGAAATGTTTCCACGGCAGCCGCAGCGCCTCCTCCACCTTTCGTCCGGTATACAGCCCAGGCTCTCCCCAAAGATGATGAGATGGATATAACCAACGCGTTTCTACCCTTTACATCGGGTCTTTATCAAGGCATCCAGTGACATCCTGTTCCCCTACTTCCCCTTTTAAATATAGGGTAACCAATGGTAATGCGGCGGGCGCAGATGGCTTTAATCCGCTCCTAAACTACAAGCCCCAAGAGCCTCCGCACGCCCCCGTCATCATCTCATCATCTTTGGGGAGAGCCTGGGCTGTATACCGGACGAAAGGTGGAGGAGGCGCTGCGGCTGCTGTGGAAACATTTCAACCTAAACGCTTTGTAGAACTGTTGCAAGATAGTTCTCACCTACCTCCGGTAATTACCCATATTGGACTCTCTATGTGGACAGATCATTTGTGGCCATACACATTGCCTTTTGTGTGATACCCAGATGCTGCTACTGTTTTTTCTGTGATTCTGTGTGGATATTTCCACTTGCTGCTATACACAGTGCATTTTGTGTTATATTCAGAGGCTGCTACTTTTTAACTTGATGTGATTTCATTTTTAATAAATGTTTTTCAGTGTGCTAATACCCTTGCACTTTATATAACTGTGCTTCACTATATGCACTCCTCTATATTTCTTCCTTTGGGACATTATTTAAAACCTGTGGGAATGGACTACTGAGTTCATTGAGCCCCTGACTTCAACATTCCCTTGCTGTGACGCGCTTGGTTGTATGTATTGGTACCATTTTTCTTCTACTAACGGTTGTAGTCTCTTTTACCTACTACTGCATTGTGCTGGTTAACAAAACTGAGCTCCTGTGCACGGAGGCGGGGTGATATAGGAGGCGGCGCTATGCACCTTGGGAAGAAGATCAAAGCTTTGAGCCTGTTGGGGCCTCGGATCAAGATCCTACTCTACACCTCAATGTCATTCCTTGTGGAGCCCAGTGTACCTCGCAGAAAGAGATTTAACAACCGTAAGTTCTTACCATAAATCTCATTTTTGCATCGCATAGCTGATAAGTCAGCTTCCCTATCAAAAAAATTAAACAACATTTGTCATTCTAAACAGTAGGTTATAATTTTATTGGAAAATGCTTCCAGTGTTCTATTATGTTATTTTACATTTCAAACACGCCTATTGGAACAATAGTAGTGATCGCATCTCTCCACCTACATGGAGTCTAGAGAGTGGTATACATAAACAATTCGCTAAAATCATAACCCACAGGGACTTAACATGATCTATCCTAATAGAATTGGCCTTTTCATAAACTGCCATAATAGGGCATGGGCAGACAGCAGAGCAGCAGCCTCTACAGGCAAGATCCCTATGGTTGAATCCTGATAAAGCACCCCTTTTTCCAGTACATGGTTTGAATAATGGGACCTGACTCCTCCAAAGCAATGGAAAGCAATAGAGTTTGGCTCTGACTTTCTCCCAATGATTTAGCGGCACTAACTGGGACAATAATAGCTCTCTCTTACACATTTTCTCTCCTATGCAGGAACTCACAAGATCTCCTCAGGTTTTCTTAAAAACCTTGTCCTTGCTAGTCAGGAATACCTATCAGTATCCCCCCATGTCATATGGGAGATATCCAATTGGAATTCTCTTCCAATTCCAAATAACAGGCCCGCATTAGACCCTCTGATGATTTTAACGATAACATCAGATGTGTCTCAACTGGCATAGGATCATTTCTCCCAACAAAGATCTATATGAGGAGAATTGTCACTGGAAAAAAAAAAAAAATTGCCTTTCTAAAAGTACCTTAGAATGGAGAGCTGGTAAACACCAGTTGAGTCTCTAACCTCACAGGACACACAATGCTCTAGTTCTGTTCTGGACAATATGACAGCTATGTCCTTAATCAACAGAATGGACAAAATCTTTTAATGTTCCTTTCTGCAGCAGGGTACATTGTGTTCCACAAGGAAACATCGGAGGTGTATAGTGGATCTTGATCCAGAGGCACCAACAGGCTAAAGCTTTAGGCTGTCCCAGGATGCATTGGGACCTCCTCCATAACCCCGCCTCTAGGCACTGAGAGCTCAGTTTTCGGAGTTGTTGCCTGCAGCAACAGGTCACTTTACAGGGGGGATGCCCAAGGGCTGTATGTCAGGGTAACACTTCAGCGCTGTAGCTCCATCACCACCCAAGCGCCGTCGCATACTCCCAGGGCCTGTTCCCGGGTACTTGTGGCGGAGACGCTCCAGATTTAGGCACACTGTCGTAGATGCTCTCCTGGTTCGCGTGGCTGCTAGAGGAGGAGGTAAGAGGGTGCCCCAGGTAGGGCCCGCCTTTAAATCGCGTTCCGTCTGTGACCTAGGGAGATGGGTTGCGGCGCTGGCGTGGACTCCACTAGACCAGTATAGGTCGTGTGTACTAACACCCCATTTAATAAGACTCTTAGTACCCACGGTGGAAGTCCAGCATAGGGGAGGGAGTGCTTGACCTATAGCCCCTCCCCCGGCCCAGGGCGCCATCTACTGCAGATTTTCCCACCCTGGAGGTGCCTCACACTCTCCCTCACTCCCTGACTGAGACGCCGGGCACCATTTTATGAGCATAGCTGCGGCTGGTCTCCAGATCTGCAGGGCAAGGTTTCCCTTGTAAAGCCGCCTGTATACAGTGCTGTGTCTTTACAAAACACTTAAGTATCCTACATGTCGTTATACAGACAGTGTTAGTTGAGAAAGTGTACCTAGTACTCCATATACTGTACGAGTGCTCAGATATATCCTCTCTTACTGACCGCATTGTGAGATTTTATATATATATATATATATATATATATAATATCTTATACGTCCTAGAGGATGCTGGGGACCACATCAAGACCATGGGGTATAGGCGGTTCCACAGGAGCCATGGGCACTCTTAAGACTTTTCAGTGGGTGTGAACTGGCTCCTCCCCCTATGCCCCACCTCCAGACCTCAGTTTTAGAAATGTGCCCAGGCAGACTGGATGCACTCTGAGGAGCTCTACTGAGTTTCTCTGGAAAAGACTTATGTTAGGTTTTTTATTTTCAGGGAGATCTGCTGGCAACAGACTCCCTGCTTCGTGGGACTGAGGGGGCAGAAGCAGAACCAACTTCCTAAAGAGTTTCATGGCTCTGCTTCTGGCTGACAGGACACCATTAGCTCCTGAACGGTACTGAACGCTAGCCTGGTCTAGATACTCACTCCCACAGCACGCCGTCACCTCCCTCGCAGAGCCAGAAGTCAGAAGACAAATGTGAATATAAGAAGATTGAACTTCTATCAAGTAAGTAACGGCTGAGGTCCGGCGCGGCTGGTGGGAGTGCAGCGCGCCATTGCTGCCCACACACACAGGCACTGCAGGGTGCAGGGTGCAGGGCGCGGGGGGGGGGGCCCTGGGCAGCAAATAGACACCTCAATACTGGCTAAAAGGGGGCATAAGGTGCTGCTGGCACAGCCCTACCCCCGCCAGTATAAATATTAGAGTGATTAACTGAGTGTAAGGACGCGCCATTGAGGGGGCGGAGCTTCTTCCTCAGGCAGCCAGCACACTGCTCAGCACCATTTTCTCTCTCTCCTCAGGCTGCAGAGAACACGCTGGTCCTCTCCTCCACTTCTGACAAGTACAGGGTGCTATTAAGGGGGAGCACAAAGTGATTGTGGTGCATTTAATAGTGTGAATTACTGTTTAAAAGCGCTATTTGGCTGTGGGCATTCTGTGTTCACAGGCATACCATACTGGCGCTGGGATTGTGAACTGGCTGCTCCTATACTGTAGTAAATACAAAATATTCTCCAAAGCGCTTGCAAAGAAAACAGTAGCAGCCTGTGTGAACACAAAAAAACAGAGCTTTCACCAAACCCCTAAGTGCAACAGTAAATTAAATAAAATTGCCATCTTTTATTTGCACTATTGGATTTTCCTTTAATTTTAGGACTAATGATCCATATTGTGATGGATTTCTGATGTGATTTAAGAGTGAGATTCACTGCCAGTTACCATTGTGTAAGCCATTTTATGAATTTCTAAACAGGAGCGCCACGTGTGGCCAATTTTATTTAATTTACTGTTGCTCCTATACTGTGTTCCTCTGACAGATTTTACTGTGGGTCTGTCCCCAAAATAAGTCCCAGTGTGTCTGTGAGTGTGCTGTACACGTGTGAGGCATGTCTGAGGCATGGAGTTCCTCCCCGGAGGAAGCCATTTTAGGGACACAGTTTTGTAATGTGGTGGCGCTGCCGGCACACCAAGAGCTTGCATGGGTGAAAGAGATACGTGACAGTATGCATCTGATTAACCAAAGATTAGATAAGTCTGAATTTAAGGCTGCATGCTGGAGAAAATCTGTGGAAGATGTGATTTTTCAGGATGCGGTTATTCCTTATGCAGGCGGTCCCTCTGGGTCACATAAGAGACAATTTGCGAATGTTGTAAACACTGATACCGACACGGACTCTGATTCTTGTGTCGACAATAGTGACTCCAGAGAGAGAGAGATCATAAATTGGCAAAAAGTATACAATATATGATTGTGGCAATAAGGGAAGTGTTGGAGGTTACAGAAACCACTCCTGTTCCTCACGAGAAGGCTTATTTATGTAAGGAAAAGAAATCCAAAGTCACGTTCCCTCCTTCAAACAAACTAAATGCTCTCTTTGAAGGGATGTGGGTGAATCCTGATAAAAAATTTCGTATCCCCAAAAGGATTCAGGTAGCTTACCTTTTCCCGGCTGAGGACAGAAAAAAATGGGAGTCACCCCCTGTGTTAGACAGTGCACTTTCCAGGTTGAAAAAGAAGGTAATTCTCCCTGCACTTCGCACGGCTTCACTCAAGGAGCCGGCAGACCGTAAAATGGAAACAACATTGAAATACATTTATGTTGCCAATGGTACGCTGCTCAGGCCCACTATTGTCTGCGCGTGGGTGAGTCGCGCTATTGAAAAATGGTCAGAAAGCGTGTCGTCAGAAATTGACATGATTGATAAAGATGAGATACTTCTTAAGTTAGGGAATATCAAGGACGCTGCCGCCTACATGCTGGAAGCAATGAAGGATATTGGGCTCTTGTGTTCACAAGCCGCTACCATGGCAGTATCGGCTAGGCAGGCGTTGTGGATTCGCCAGTGGAACGCGGATGCTGATTCCAAAAGAAACATGGAGGCTCTCCCATATAAAGGTGAGGCCTTATTTGGCGATGGCCTGGATGCATTAGTCTCGGCGGCTACCGCAGGTAAGTCGACATTTTTGCCCCATGCGCCTGCACTGGCAAAAAAGACCTATCACCCGCAAATGCAGTCCTTTCGGCCCAATAAATACAAAAAGGCGAGAGGTTCCCCCTTCTTTGCAGGTAGGGGGAAGGGGAAAAGGAAAGAAGTCCGCAGCGCCTTCAGGTTCCCAAGAGCAGAAGTCTACCCCTACTTCTGCCAAATCCTCAGCATGACACTGGAACTCCCTCGCGGGAGGCCGCTCGGGTGGGGGCACGTCTCAAACTCTTCAGCCAAGGTTGGATTCTGTCTGGCCTGGATCCCTGGGTGTTGCAAATAGTATCCCAGGGATACAAACTGGAGTTCAAGACGTTCCCCCATGCCAATTTTTCAAATCGACCTTGCCAGTTTCTCCACCAGAGAGAGAAGCAGTAACAGCGGCAATCCAAAAATTATGTCACGACCAGGTCATAGTCCTGGTACCGTTGTCACAACAAGGGCGGGGTTTTTATTCAAGCCTCTTTGTTGTTCCGAAGCCGGACGGCTCGGTTAGACCGATCCTAAACCTAAAGGATCTGAATTGCTGCCTGAAAAAGGTCAAGTTCAAGATGGAATCACTTCGGGCGGTGATTTCCAGTCTGGAGGAGGGGGACTATATGGTGTCGGTGGACATAAAGGATGCTTACCTGCATGTTCCCATTTATCCTCCTCACCAGGCTTATCTGAGATTCGCGATTCAGGATTGCCATTACCAATTCCAGACGTTACCTTTTGGTCTCTCCACAGCGCCGAGGGTATTCACCAAGGTGATGGCGGAGATGATGGTCCTCCTTCGACAGAAAGGAGTCAATATAATTCCTTATCTGGATGATCTCCTGATGAAGGCGAGATCCAGGGAGCAGTTGTTACAAAACATATCACTCTCTCTGTCAATACTCCAACAACACGGGTGGATCATAAATTACCCAAAGTCACAGTTGGAACCGACGACAAGGTTGTCTTTCCTCGGAATGATTCTGGACACAGAAGTTCAGAGAGTATTTCTTCCGGTGGAAAAGGCTCTGGAAATCCAGAAAATGGTAAAACAGATCAACCATCAAGTGTGTTGATCCATTAGTGCATTCGGTTGTTGGGGAAGATGGTGGCGGCCTACGAGGCCATACAGTTTGGCAGGTTCCATGCCAGAGTATTCCAGTGGGACCTGTTGGACAAGTGGTCGGGGTCACACCTACACATGCACCGGAAGATAATCCTGTCGTCAAAAACCAGGATTTCGCTCCTCTGGTGGTTACACAGCACTCACCTACTAGAGGTACGCAGGTTCGGGATTCAGGACTGGGTCCTGGTAACCATGGATGCAAGTCTCCGAGGCTGGGGAGCAGTCTCTCAGGGAGAAAACTTCCAAGGATGTTGGTCACATCAGGAAGCCTGCCTTCACATAAACGAGCTGGAGCTGAGAGCCATTTACAATGGCCTTCAACAATTGGTACATCTTCTTCAAGACCGTCCCGTGCAGATCCAGGCGGACAATGTAACAGCAGTCGCATACATAAACAGGCAGGGCGGAACGAAAAGCAGAGCGGCAATGGCAGAGGCTACAAAAATCCTCCGCTGGGCAGAAAAACATCTACAAGCTCTGTCGGCAATATTCATTCCGGGAGTAGACAACTGGGAAGCAGACTTCCTCAGCAGACACGATCTCCATCCAGGAGAGTGGGGCCTCCACCAAGAAGTCTTCGCAGAGGTGACAAGTCTTTGGGGAGTTCCTCAAGTAGACATGATGGCATCTCGCCTCAACAAGAAGCTTCAGAGATACTGTTCCAGGTCGAGAGACCCTCAAGAAGTAGCAGTGGATGCGCTAGTGACCCAGTGGGTTTTCCCGTCAGTGTATGTCTTCCCTCCACTTCCGCTGATCCCAAAGGTACTCAGGATCATAAGAAAAACAAGGGTTCGAGCAATCTTCATTGCCCCACACTGGCCAAGGAGGGCTTGGTACCCAGATCTTCAGCAGTTGCTCTTAGAAGATCCTCGGCCTCTTCCTCCTCGAGAGGACGTGCTGCAGCAGGGGCCGTGTGTGAATCAAGACTTACAGCGGCTACGTTTGACGGCATGGCTGTTGAGCGCCGGATCCTAGCCAGGAAGGGTATTCCCAAGGAAGTCATCCCCACTCTTATTCAGGCCAGAAAGGGAGTAACGTCGAAACATTACCACCGGATTTGGAGAAAATATGTGTCTTGGTGTGAATCCAAGAAAGCTCCTATGGAAGAGTTTCACTTAGGACGTGTCCTCCATTTTTTACAGGCTGGTGTGGAGGCGGGCCTCCTATTGGGATCAATCAAGGTCCAGATTTCGGCCTTGTCAGTGTTCTTCCAAAAACAATTGGCCTCTCTTCCAGAGGTTCAGACCTTCGTGAAAGGGGTTCTGCACATCCAGCCTCCATTCGTGCCTCCAATGGCACCATGGGACCTTAACGTGGTGTTGCAGTTCCTTCAATCGGATTGGTTTGAGCCTCTACAAAAGATAGAGTTGAAGTTTCTCACTTGGAAAGTGGTGATGCTTTTGGCTTTGGCATCTGCAATACGGGTGTCTGAATTGGGGGCCTTGTCTCACAAGAGCCCTTACCTAATCTTCCATGAAGATAGGGCATAGTTGAGAACTCGACAACACTTTCTTCCTAAGGTGGTTTCATCTTCCACATAAACCACCCTATTGTAGTGCCAGTAGTTACTGACTCATTCACTGAATCAAAGTCTCTAGATGTGGGTAGAGCTTTGAAAATGTATGTTGCTAGAACGACTCGTATACGGAAAACAGAGGCCCTGTTTGTCCTGTATGCTCACAACAAAATTGGGTGTCCTGCTTCCAAGCAGACAATTGCACGTTGGATCAGAAATACGATTCAGCAAGCTCATACTACGGCTGGATTGCCGTTACCAACGTCGGTAAAGGCCCACTTCACTAGGAAGGTGGGCTCATCCTGGGCGGCTGCCCGGGGAGTCTCGGCATTACAACTGTGCCGAGCAGCTACTTGGTCAGGGTCAAACACATTTGCAAAGTTCTACAAGTTTGACACCTTGGCCGATGAAGACCTAAAGTTTGGTCAATCGGTGCTGCAGGGTCATCCGCACTCTCCCGCCCGCACTGGAGCTTTGTTATAAACCCCATGGTCTTGATGTGGTCTCCAGCATCCTCTAGGACGTATGAGAAAACAGGATTTCGATACCTACCGGTAAATCCTTTTCTCCTAGTCCGTAGAGGATGCTGGGCGACCGTCCCAGTGCGTATTTTACCTGCAGTTTACTTATTAGAGTTACACAAGTTGTGTTATCTTAGTTTCAGCATGTTGCTGCAATTGTTTCATGCCTGTTGGCATGTGTTATGTTGAATGCCATGTGTGCAGAATGGTTGAGGGTGTGAGTTGGTATGTATCTCACCACTAGTATTAAAGGAAGTCCTTCCCTCGAAATGTCCGTCTCCCTGGGCACAGTTCCTATAACTGAGGTCTGGAGGAGGGGCATAGGGGGAGGAGCCAGTTCACACCCACTGAAAAGTCTTAAGAGTGCCCATGGCTCCTGCAGAACCGCCTATACCACATGGTCTTAATGTGATCCCCAGTATATATATATATATATATATATATATATATATACACACACACACACACACACACACACACACACACACACACACATACATATATACATACATACACACACACACACAAGTATTCTTGTTCTTCCTTTGTGATGTCACCTCTGAATATATATTGAAGAATAAGAGGAGACTGTAGAGATTCACCTACTATTGTCCTCGACATCTTAAATGGAAATACACTAAGTGTGGAGCGACTTATTACTCCTTTTACAAATGAACCATGGACTTTGAACTTGTTTTTATGTATATATAATAAGTTTTATGATGGAACATGTTGCCACCGTGTTTTGACTTACGATTCCTCTGGAAGGTGCTCTGATTCGTTGACTCCAAAATGTGGAAATTAAAAAAAAAACCAAAAAAAAAAAAACAATGTGTAGATCGTTCTTTTTTAACGCAAATCGTCTCTATGTCAATTGTCTCTACATCAAGTTTAGCTCCAGCGTACCGAGACTCACACTAAATAGCATGAATATATGTTCATAAAGGTATCTTCTATCCTCTATTTCCAAACATCTAGTGCTCGATTCACCACAATGTGTACAGACAAAGGTATAATAAGTGAAGGGTAATCTGGTTGGGAGCGTACCCCGGAACTCACACAAGGGATGCAGGTTCTAAACACATCTAGTTATCTTTGGGGTATGACACACAGCGTACCCAAACTCTTGATAAAGGTCACATGTTCGAAACGTGTTGATACTGCTATCAGGAGTGTGAGTAGCCATAATTTTTTAATCTATGTACATTTTTAAGATTTTTTTTTTTCTTATCCTTGTTTTTTGGACTTTTTATTGATTGTTATCCTTTTGGATGTTCTTTACTGTGGACTATAAAAATTTTTTTAAGACTATTGTGTACAAATAAACCTTTTTTTTTTAAAGAAAAAAACCTGTGGATACTCGTTACCTTGGTGGATAAGAGTTGGAAAAAGGGATACTTTACTGATCGCCTAGAAAAGATACCTTGATAGGAGCAGCCCTCCATTTCAAAGTGTGAGTCAGGGTACGAGATATATGTGGGCACTGTACAGTTAAAGATACCGTGATGTGTTTGATCTCTGCACCGTTCCTGTGAGTGTTGCGATACGCATCCTTTTGCGATCAGTTTCCCTTTTGGGCCCCATATTTCCGTTTATAAACCTACCAATATAGAAATATCCAAAGATACCTTGATGTGTGTTTACACCATCCCTTATCTGTGCGAGTGGGGGTACGCTCTAGTTTGAACATTTCTGTGAGATATACTAGCTGACCTCAGAACCTACTACACATTTGTTCCCATTTGTTTCCATTACTTTACTGAGAATACAAGCTGTACGGCTGGAGATCTGAATATTTGAATAACAGCGCTTGAAAGATACCCTTATAGGAGTCATCATACACCTTGCAGTGTGAGTTCGGGTACGCTGTGCGATTTACCCTAAAGATACCTAGATGTGCACGTAGCCTGTATTTCTCCTGTGAGTTTTGGGGTACACGTCCCATGTAGTTCTTTCCTATATATATTTTTTTCTGAACAAATTTGTTTTTTCCTCTTTATACCCTACGGTGCTTCGATAGAACACTAAAAAAAGGAATTAAATGTAATACCCTGGAACTGTAAGCACAAATCAACTGGCACTACAGGTGCCAGCATGACTTTAATAAAAGTAAAATGTTTGCTGGAGTTGCATAGCACTGAGCCAGCAGCCTACAGCTTGCAGCACAGAAGGGGTTAACAGCCCAACTCACAGTAAGACAGATCAGTCTGCAAAAAAAAAAAAGCAGATGCAGGACTCACCAAGTTGCAACTCAGGGCGGGAAATCCCAGATAGAATTTCTCCCTGGGAGAAAAAGGTTATAAAAGGCTGTCATGCAGGAGCAGCATGATCTTTGCAGCCTGGTGTCTTTGCAGCCCAGAAGCACGTGTGTTAGCTAGCAGAAACGTGGTGGATTAGCTGGAAAGATGTAGCCCCAGTGAGGACTCCCCACATGTTTAGGTGGGTAGATATGCCAGACACAGCAAGGCACCTGATAGAGGGAGTGATCGCAGTGTGAGAGCAACAGTACTCGGAATCCAGTGAAAGGGTGATGCCAGGAGAAGAATGTGCGTTACAGGTGTGAGTCTCGAGAGAGGAGGTATCTGGGGAGTGGTCGGAAGCCACGCGGCAGGATTAGAAGCCCCCCATGGACAAGAGTCCTCGCTAGAACAGAGAGAGACGGTAACCTGGTATGTGTAGCACTACTGGTCACAGAATGCCCTGGTACGTAATGCTGTTCGCCATGTTTATGCCGCTGCGACTAAGTGATGCGCTGGAGGAGGTGCCCTGATATGTGATCTAATGTAACTGTTATGCTTTGCGCTGGAGGAGGTGCGTTAAGAAGTTATCCCTGCTATATACCTGCTTTGATGTTAAAATAAACTTTATTCTGTTTATGAGATGGCCTGGCGCCCAATTCTTTATGCGCTGTACCGACACCTGTAGTCCACTCCCACAAGGCACCTGTAATTAAACACCTGATTATTCAGGGGACCCTCTGGTATCTGTGCCTGAACCCATGACCAGCCGGGGCAGAGTAAGTGTGATGCACTATACACAGTGACTGCAGATTTTGCATACCTAGTACCAGTGGGGTTTTACATTAAACACAACCTTTTTTTGGGCACATGTTAATTTTTGTTGTATTTGAGTACATGCGGGTCAAAATCCTTTTTGATAAATATATGAATTGACCTATTAGAACGTACCACACATTATTTTTTATTTGTTGTTATATTCATGTCTGATCTGAGCACACAAATTACCTGGTCGTAGAACGGACCGATGAACCTCAATCCTTGAAAGATACCTTTATAGGAGTCATAGTTCGGCGTGCAGTGTGAGTTTGGGTACGCTGTGTGTCATACCCCAAAGATACCTAGATGTGTTTAGAACCTGCATCCCTTGTGTGAGTTACGGGGTACGCTCCCAACCAGATTACCCTTCACTTATTATACCTTTGTCTGTACACATTGTGGTGAATCGAGCACTAGATGTTTGGAAATAGAGGATAAAAGATACCTTTATGAACATATATTCATGCTATTTCGTGTGAGTCTCGGTACACTGGAGCTAAACTTGATGTAGAGACAATTGATATAGAGACGATTTGCTTTAAAAAAAGAACGATCTACACATTGGTGGTTTTGTTTTTATTTCCACATTTTGGAGTCAACGAATCAGAGCACCTTCGTATACCTTTATGTTGCGCTGAGTGTGTAAAGAGGGCTCAAACTTCTTGTATGGTATTTCTTGTTTTAAATGTGGTGACATTTATCTGAGCCCTTAACATCTTGGCTGCATTGCGCCTTATTGGTTAACTCTCCAAACCCAGTCAAATATATATATATATACATATATACCAAGAAATTGAAGAAGCAGGGAGCGCCAATAGTGCATTAAAAGTGTATAACAATTTTATTATAAAAAGTCCAAGTCGGTAACAAGTATGAACCCGTACCATAAAAGGCGGTTAAACCACCGCTTGTATAACCAGCGCAAGAATTACTCCACAGTGCAAACAGCGTTCTCAGTTCGGAGTCCGTATGTCAGACCACGCCCATACGCGTTTCGTCATTCGAATGAATGATTCGAATTTTATAATAAAATTGTTATACACTTTTAATGCACTATTGGTGCTCCCTGCTTCTTCAATTTCTTGGCAGGATTATCACCCGTTCGGGATCGGGTGTCATTGGGGAAGCGACAGCTGGAAGTCCCAGAGGTGCACATTGACAAGTATCATCGGCCAGTAATACTGGATGTCAGTGACTGTGAGGAACACTGTTTCTTGTCCAGCCTTGGACTTGTAGTTCCACGGGACTTTAAATTTACCTTGTTCATGCGCTCATACTGTTTGTTTTAAAAAATATATATATATATATATATATATATATATACACACACACACATACATACATACATACATATACACACACACACACACACACACACACACACACACACACACACATATATATCGCTATATAATATATTAAAAAAAATAAAGGTAACACTAAAATAACACATCCTAGATCTGAATGAATGAAATATTCTTATTAAATACTTTGTTCTTTACATAGTTGAATGTGCTGACAACAAAATCACACAAAAATTATCAATGGAAATCAAATTTATTAACCCATGGAGGTCTGGATTTGGAGTCACACTCAAAATTAAAGTGGAAAAACACACTACAGGCTGATCCAACTTTGATGTAATGTCCTTAAAACAAGTCAAAATGAGGCTCAGTAGTTTGTGTGGCCTCCACGTGCCTGGATGACCTCCCTACAACCCACACAAGTTGCTCAGGTAATGCAGCTCATCCAGGATGGCACATCAGTGCGAGCTGTGGCAAGAAGGATTGCTGTGTCTGTCAGCGTAGTGTCCAGAACATGGAGGCACTACCAGGAGACAGGCCAGTACATCAGGAGACGTGGAGGAGGCCAACAACCCAGCAGCAGGACCGCTACCTCCGCCTTTGTGCAAGGAGGAACAGGAGGAGCACTGCCAGAGCCCTGCAAAATGACCTCCAGCAAGCCACAAATGTGCATGTGTCTACTCAAACGATCAGAAACAGACTCCATGAGGGTGGTATGAGGGCCCAACGTCCACAGGTGGGGGTTGTGCTTACAGCCCAACACCGTGCAGGACGTTTGGCATTTGCCAGAGAACACCAAGATTGGCAAATTCGCCACTGGCGCCCTGTGCTCTTCACAGATGAAAGCAGGTTCTCACTGAACACATGTGACAGACGTGACAGAGTCTGGAGACGCCAAGGAGAACGTTCTGCTGCCTGCAACATCCTCCAGCATGACCAGTTTGGCAGTGGGTCAGTAATGGTGTGGGGTGGCATTTCTTTGGGGGGCTGCACAGCCCTCCACGTGCTCGCCAGAGGTAGCCTGACTGCCATTAGGTACCGAGATGAGATCCTCAGACCCCTTGTGAGACCATATGCTGGTGTGGTTGGCCCTGGGTTCCTCCTAATGCAAGACAATGCTAGACCTCATGTGGCTGGAGTGTGTCAGCAGTTCCTGCAAGACGAAGGCATTGATGCTATGGACTGGCCCGCCCGTTCCCCAGACCGGAATCCAATTGAGCACATCTGGGACATCATGTCTCGCTCCATCCACAAACGCCACGTTGCACCACAGACTGTCCAGGAGTTGGCGGATGCTTTAGTCCTGGTCTGAGAGGAGATGCCTCAGGAGACCATCCGCCACCTCATCAGGAGCATGCCCAGACATTGTAGGGAGGTCATACAGGCACGTGGAGGCCACACACACTACTGAGCCTCATTTTGACTTGTTTTAAGGACATTACATCAAAGTTGTATCAGCCTGTAGTGTGTTTTTCCACTTTAATTTTGAGTGCGACTCCAAATCCAGACCTTCATGTGTTAATAAATTTGATTTCCATTGATAATTTTTGTGTGATTTTGTTGTCAGTACATTCAACTATGTACAGAACAAAGCATTTAATAAGAATATTCCATTCATTCCGATCTAGGATGTGTTATTTTAGTGTTCCCTATATTTTTTGAGCAGTGTGTGTATGTGTATACGGAATACAATAGAGAGGTATATAAGTCTGATGACGGAATGACGGCAGCATCTTTTTAATTCATTGCAACTCTAGATGTAAGTGCCTCATATAAATATACCTCCTCTATAGATCTCCTCTGAATACTGAGCTATATGGTGTTGCACCCTTAAGAAATGGTATTTAAGCACATTACCTAAGAAAAAAAGGGAACTAGCACACTGCCAGTAATATATTCATTTTTATTCATATATTTTTAATAAGCACTTACAGCACTTTCTCTGCACATATTCACTTTACTGCTAACTTTGCACAAAAATAGCACCAAGTCACTTTTCTAAGAGCAGTATATTGACACATTGTCTTGCATATACGTACAAACTCCACACCAATGCCTGGACGGATGGGAACGGAGAGTTAGTACGAGTAAGGAACATCCAGATGCAAAGACACCATAAACAAGGCGAATGTTCTGCATATGTCTGGTACGCATTTTTTAACTATCACTTAAGGATTTGCAACGTTTTATTCACAAACACTGAAGGCGCAACTGATTTATCACTAGAACATATATATATATATATATATATATATATATATATTACCAATGTCTTTACCAGAAAGAACCAGGCGGCACTCCCAAATTTCCAAGTCAGGCAGGTGTATTAGAAAATCATGGTGTCTTAAACAGGCGTCAACGTTTCAAGGCTCGCAGGCCTTTTCGTCAGGACGTATATACCAGTGAAAAAAAACTAGAAACATAGCTAACCAATGTGTCCATCTTACCTTTATACATACGAGTGCAGTTCAGCACGAGGACGCCCGCTGCTCCCGCCCGGCCGGTAATAGGAGGGATTGTATACTGACGTATTTCCTGTTAGTCGGTTACCAAGGATACCTTCAAACCATGTACGTCCGCCGCTGATTACTGCACATAAACAAAGTGATTACCATATTTCATCTTAAGTGTTTCAATATACCCATAGACAAATGACATAGATATATTGAATGTGCAAATAATGTGAAACATACAACATATATAAATCAATTAAAAAATATTAAAAACCGGAATATCAGAATACTTCATCATCAAAGCTATAAATATTATATATAGCACAATTATTTCAAATCCTAACCAAAGCGCTACCTTTACATTTTCATAATGTGTATATTTTAATATTACATCAATATAAGAACCATAGAACTAGAGAAATATATTCCAAGAGATTTTTTCATTAAGTCCTCGGGGCGAAATAGTATCTAAAATGTGTATCCATTTTGACTCACACTGACTGAGACGCCTTTTACGATCCCCCCCACGAATGTCATTGGGGATATGATCTACTATCTTATATCTTAAGGAGGATAGAGTATGTTGAGCCTCCTTAAAGTGGCGTGCCACCGGCTGATCGCAATCTTTATTTTCTAATGCAGCTTTTATAGCAGAGCGATGTAAGGCCATACGCTCTCTAAACGTGCAAATAGTTTGACCTACATAATATAGCCCACATGGGCACATTATGATATAGACAACAAATTGCGATGTACAGCTTAAAACATGGTTAATTTTAAACTTCCGTCCTGTATGAGGATGTTTAAAGTAACACCCAGGTTCCATAAAACTACATGTCGTACATGATACACAGACGTTGTAGGGAGGTCATCCAGGCACGTGGAGGCCACACACACTACTGAGCCTCATTTTGACTTGTTTTAAGGACATTACATCAAAGTTGTATCAGCCTGTAGTGTGTTTTTCCACTTTAATTTTGAGTGCGACTCCAAATCCAGACCTTCATGTGTTAATAAATTTGATTTCCATTGATAATTTTTGTGTGATTTTGTTGTCAGTACATTCAACTATGTACAGAACAAAGCATTTAATAAGAATATTCCATTCATTCCGATCTAGGATGTGTTATTTTAGTGTTCCCTATATTTTTTGAGCAGTGTGTGTATGTGTATACGGAATACAATAGAGAGGTATATAAGTCTGATGACGGAATGACGGCAGCATCTTTTTAATTCATTGCAACTCTAGATGTAAGTGCCTCATATAAATATACCTCCTCTATAGATCTCCTCTGAATACTGAGCTATATGGTGTTGCACCCTTAAGAAATGGTATTTAAGCACATTACCTAAGAAAAAAAGGGAACTAGCACACTGCCAGTAATATATTCATTTTTATTCATATATTTTTAATAAGCACTTACAGCACTTTCTCTGCACATATTCACTTTACTGCTAACTTTGCACAAAAATAGCACCAAGTCACTTTTCTAAGAGCAGTATATTGACACATTGTCTTGCATATACGTACAAACTCCACACCAATGCCTGGACGGATGGGAACGGAGAGTTAGTACGAGTAAGGAACATCCAGATGCAAAGACACCATAAACAAGGCGAATGTTCTGCATATGTCTGGTACGCATTTTTTAACTATCACTTAAGGATTTGCAACGTTTTATTCACAAACACTGAAGGCGCAACTGATTTATCACTAGAACATATATATATATATATATATATATATATTTACCAATGTCTTTACCAGAAAGAACCAGGCGGCACTCCCAAATTTCCAAGTCAGGCAGGTGTATTAGAAAATCATGGTGTCTTAAACAGGCGTCAACGTTTCAAGGCTCGCAGGCCTTTTCGTCAGGACGTATATACCAGTGAAAAAAAACTAGAAACATAGCTAACCAATGTGTCCATCTTACCTTTATACATACGAGTGCAGTTCAGCACGAGGACGCCCGCTGCTCCCGCCCGGCCGGTAATAGGAGGGATTGTATACTGACGTATTTCCTGTTAGTCGGTTACCAAGAATACCTTCAAACCATGTACGTCCGCCGCTGATTACTGCACATAAACAAAGTGATTACCATATTTCATCTTAAGTGTTTCAATATACCCATAGACAAATGACATAGATATATTGAATGTG
Source organism: Pseudophryne corroboree (assembly GCF_028390025.1). Taxonomy (NCBI): domain Eukaryota; kingdom Metazoa; phylum Chordata; class Amphibia; order Anura; family Myobatrachidae; genus Pseudophryne; species Pseudophryne corroboree. The sequence continues at coordinate 632,288,106 of NC_086449.1, forward strand.
CAAATAATGTGAAACATACTACATATATAAATCAATTAAAAAATATTAAAAACCGGAATATCAGAATACTTCATCATCAAAGCTATAAATATTATATATAGCACAATTATTTCAAATCCTAACCAAAGCGCTACCTTTACATTTTCATAATGTGTATATTTTAATATTACATCAATATAAGAACCATAGAACTAGAGAAATATATTCCAAGAGATTTTTTCATTAAGTCCTCGGGGCGAAATAGTATCTAAAATGTGTATCCATTTTGACTCACACTGACTGAGACGCCTTTTACGATCCCCCCCACGAATGTCATTGGGGATATGATCTACTATCTTATATCTTAAGGAGGATAGAGTATGTTGAGCCTCCTTAAAGTGGCGTGCCACCGGCTGATCGCAATCTTTATTTTCTAATGCAGCTTTTATAGCAGAGCGATGTAAGGCCATACGCTCTCTAAACGTGCAAATAGTTTGACCTACATAATATAGCCCACATGGGCACATTATGATATAGACAACAAATTGCGATGTACAGCTTAAAACATGGTTAATTTTAAACTTCCGTCCTGTATGAGGATGTTTAAAGTAACACCCAGGTTCCATAAAACTACATGTCGTACATGATACACAGACGTTGTAGGGAGGTCATCCAGGCACGTGGAGGCCACACACACTACTGAGCCTCATTTTGACTTGTTTTAAGGACATTACATCAAAGTTGTATCAGCCTGTAGTGTGTTTTTCCACTTTAATTTTGAGTGCGACTCCAAATCCAGACCTTCATGTGTTAATAAATTTGATTTCCATTGATAATTTTTGTGTGATTTTGTTGTCAGTACATTCAACTATGTACAGAACAAAGCATTTAATAAGAATATTCCATTCATTCCGATCTAGGATGTGTTATTTTAGTGTTCCCTATATTTTTTGAGCAGTGTGTGTATGTGTATACGGAATACAATAGAGAGGTATATAAGTCTGATGACGGAATGACGGCAGCATCTTTTTAATTCATTGCAACTCTAGATGTAAGTGCCTCATATAAATATACCTCCTCTATAGATCTCCTCTGAATACTGAGCTATATGGTGTTGCACCCTTAAGAAATGGTATTTAAGCACATTACCTAAGAAAAAAAGGGAACTAGCACACTGCCAGTAATATATTCATTTTTATTCATATATTTTTAATAAGCACTTACAGCACTTTCTCTGCACATATTCACTTTACTGCTAACTTTGCACAAAAATAGCACCAAGTCACTTTTCTAAGAGCAGTATATTGACACATTGTCTTGCATATACGTACAAACTCCACACCAATGCCTGGACGGATGGGAACGGAGAGTTAGTACGAGTAAGGAACATCCAGATGCAAAGACACCATAAACAAGGCGAATGTTCTGCATATGTCTGGTACGCATTTTTTAACTATCACTTAAGGATTTGCAACGTTTTATTCACAAACACTGAAGGCGCAACTGATTTATCACTAGAACATATATATATATATATATATATATATATATTTACCAATGTCTTTACCAGAAAGAACCAGGCGGCACTCCCAAATTTCCAAGTCAGGCAGGTGTATTAGAAAATCATGGTGTCTTAAACAGGCGTCAACGTTTCAAGGCTCGCAGGCCTTTTCGTCAGGACGTATATACCAGTGAAAAAAAACTAGAAACATAGCTAACCAATGTGTCCATCTTACCTTTATACATACGAGTGCAGTTCAGCACGAGGACGCCCGCTGCTCCCGCCCGGCCGGTAATAGGAGGGATTGTATACTGACGTATTTCCTGTTAGTCGGTTACCAAGGATACCTTCAAACCATGTACGTCCGCCGCTGATTACTGCACATAAACAAAGTGATTACCATATTTCATCTTAAGTGTTTCAATATACCCATAGACAAATGACATAGATATATTGAATGTGCAAATAATGTGAAACATACAACATATATAAATCAATTAAAAAATATTAAAAACCGGAATATCAGAATACTTCATCATCAAAGCTATAAATATTATATATAGCACAATTATTTCAAATCCTAACCAAAGCGCTACCTTTACATTTTCATAATGTGTATATTTTAATATTACATCAATATAAGAACCATAGAACTAGAGAAATATATTCCAAGAGATTTTTTCATTAAGTCCTCGGGGCGAAATAGTATCTAAAATGTGTATCCATTTTGACTCACACTGACTGAGACGCCTTTTACGATCCCCCCCACGAATGTCATTGGGGATATGATCTACTATCTTATATCTTAAGGAGGATAGAGTATGTTGAGCCTCCTTAAAGTGGCGTGCCACCGGCTGATCGCAATCTTTATTTTCTAATGCAGCTTTTATAGCAGAGCGATGTAAGGCCATACGCTCTCTAAACGTGCAAATAGTTTGACCTACATAATATAGCCCACATGGGCACATTATGATATAGACAACAAATTGCGATGTACAGCTTAAAACATGGTTAATTTTAAACTTCCGTCCTGTATGAGGATGTTTAAAGTAACACCCAGGTTCCATAAAACTACATGTCGTACATGATACACAGACGTTGTAGGGAGGTCATCCAGGCACGTGGAGGCCACACACACTACTGAGCCTCATTTTGACTTGTTTTAAGGACATTACATCAAAGTTGTATCAGCCTGTAGTGTGTTTTTCCACTTTAATTTTGAGTGCGACTCCAAATCCAGACCTTCATGTGTTAATAAATTTGATTTCCATTGATAATTTTTGTGTGATTTTGTTGTCAGCACATTCAACTATGTACAGAACAAAGCATTTAATAAGAATATTCCATTCATTCAGATCTAGGATGTGTTATTTTAGTGTTCCCTTTACTTTTTCTGAGCAGTGTGTGTGTGTGTGTGTGTGTGTGTGTGTGTGTGTGTGTGTGTGTGTGTGTGTATATATACACACACACACACACACATATACATACATACATACATACATACATACATACATACATACACACATATACACACACACATACACACATACATATGCATAGACATAGAACCATATACTGCCGGCACTCCACTAAAAGTGCAATTTGCTCCGGTGCCACATCAGGTAAAACATAAATCCATACAGTATAAGAAGGCACTCTGGAGTCATCAATATTAGCAAAGTAGCAAACGTGTATTAAAAAGTCAGGTCGAGTACTTTCGGGGCCAGCGCCCCGTCCTCAGGACCACACGAATACAGAACAAACACAACACATAAACAAAACTTACCCCCTTATACCCCACCGCATGCAGTACTTGGGGAGGAGAGTACTGCATGCGGTGGGGTATAAGGGGGTACGTTTTGTTTATGTGTTGTGTTTGTTCTGTATTCGTGTGGTCCTGAGGACGGGGCGCTGGCCCCGAAAGTACTCGACCTGACTTTTTAATACACGTTTGCTACTTTGCTAATATTGATGACTCCAGAGTGCCTTCTTATATGGATTTATATATATATATATATATATATATATATATATATATATATATATATATATATATATATGGTCAATGTGCGGACCGGCACTCCTCCTAATGGGCTCAGACGCTCTGGTGCCTCCAGAAAACATGGAATGTAAAACAAGCAAAAAAGGCAGCTGCACTCAGAGGCTTAATGCAAAGTTCTTAGTGTATTAAAAGTAACACCTGATATCCAACGTTTCGGGGTTGGCACACCCCTTTGTCAAGGAAAAACAGCAATGAAGTGAATGAGAGAAAACTTACCTAAATACCCGGAAGAAGCCCGCCAAGTGAACAGCGCCGCCCTGGGTTCCGTTCCCTGAGCCCTGGTCCGGCGCGCACCATACGCGTCATTGATGACAAGAGGTCTGATTGTCAGGGAACCCGAGACGCCCGGCACTCCTGTCAGCTAGCGTTAAGTAAACAAAGCTGTGTGGTAACTATAGTACCCGTGCTCAGAAACCCGGAGACAAAAAGAGAGATCATGCAGAAAAAAACATATATTGAGGGACCCTGCTCGCCAGGCATGGACCTGATAGAAATTATATTAAAGCAAGAAAAAAAGCAATTGGTTTCCCCAGCACCCTGAATGATAACAGTAACCAGATATAAATCCCACATGATAATAGAATTCAGAGATCTTCGTTACACATATTTGCGCAAATGTGTGGTTAAGCCCCAAAGCCGCATCAAGGCCTCTGTATATTTGGGGTCCCTAGCGCTATATCTAGGTGCAGGGTGTGGCACCCCAAAACACCAGAATGAGCCAGAAAGCCCAGCGTGGCATACCAGTGTAAAAAACTATAGTGTTAATAAATTAGTATTTAGGAAGCCGAAGCTATAGAGAGGGTGATACAAACATGAAATGTAATTAAAATAGAGAAATAGTGTTAGAAAATTAATAAGTGAAAAGTGTTAATAGAATGTAAAGGTATGCCACACTAAAACCATCCAGCTCAGCCAGTCCAGAGGCACCACACCTCACACCTCCATTACCCCAATCTGGGTCTAATATTAACCAGCAAGGAGCCACATGATAATGGCTCCTTACTAAAAATATGTCTAAGCTAAGAGCTACCTACCTTGGAGCAACCCCATAATGCTCCATGTGGCATGTCAGGGCCTGCACCTCCTCCTAATGCAGGAACCTCTCTGCCTCTCACAACAGACATATAGATTGGTAAATGCTCAATTAGCTTAGTGATTTCATTCAGGTGCTCGAAAGGAAGGGGTATTTCTGAGCAAGAAAAAAAGCAATTGGTTTCCCCAGCACCCTGAATGATAACCCGTGCTCAGAAACCTGGAGACAAAAAGAGAGATCATGCAGAAAAAAACATATATTGAGGGACCCTGCTCGCCAGGCATGGACCTGATATAAATTATATTAAAAGCAACAGCATGTAACCAGTGAAAAAGTGTCCGGGAGCCGTGTCTATGTATAACGGATCCGTTAATAAAGCATTAGTGCGCTCTGAAAGACGGTTATTGTCCGACAGGAGTGATGTGGGCTGAGCTTGAGTCAAAAAGTGCCTGCCATGTCAAAAATGGTACACGGCAGATGTGAATGCCAGCGAGAGCTGGCTGAAGCATATTGGTAAGAATAAAAATAAAAATCCACAACAGGAGGTAAGTGACTGGAAACTTAAGTGAAAAAACATACCAACGTGGGGGGTGATATAGAAAAGAATTTGACAGAAACAATTAACTAATGTCAGTGTGGTAACATGTGATCCATGCCGGATGCTGATTTTAAATGCTGGTGCCTCGCAGCACTGGCGGCAGGGAATCTCTTTCAGGGAATGTCAGATGGGTGACTCGTGCAGAGAACCATTAACCCCCACGGCCTCAATGAAATTATGCCGTGGAATGTTTTTCTTTGAATATGCTTCACTTTTTGATCAGACCCTCCCCCGCTATTATGGTGCCTATTGATTTCCCCTAGATGGGATGTGGCATATTTTCCTCAGTGTTACAGTCTATGATTATTCTATCTCCTTATACTCTGCATGAGTCACCCATCTGACATTCCCTGAAAGAGATTCCCTGCCAAAGGTGGAAGTTTTGTACGATGGTCTGTGTACTATGTGTCATACACCTCCCAGTCAGTCCACAGCTCCTGTGCCTACTCAGGAGCCACCTCGCTGGTCTCAGCTCAAACCATGGTGCACCTGGGGGCACTACTGGACACACACAGTCAGCAGCTGTTTCTGTCTCCAGAGTAAGTCCTCTCACTTCAAGACAGGATAAGATCCTTCCTTTGTCGCCCCGGAGTGTCGATACACTCGGTGATGCAAGTACTGTACTTGGCCTGATGGTGTCGGCATTCGACATGGTAGAGTACGTTCAAATTAATTCCCGTCCTCTTCAGAGGCTTATTCTTTCTAAGTGAGATGGCCTACCTCAGCGGATCAGGTCTCACATGATCACTTTGACTCCGGAGGTTCATCGGTCACTGACCTGGTGGCTCTGGTACCAGCAGTTATGCAATAGCCATCCCTTCTGGATCCCCAACTGGGTCCTGCTGACTACGGATGCCAGTCTGAGGGGATGGGGTGCGGTGTTGGAGCAACACTCTTTTAGGGTCGCTGTACCAGCAAGGAGTCACTCCTCCCAATAAACATTCTGGAGCTGAGGGCGCTGTTCAAAGCACTATTTCTCGCCCTGCCTTTGGTACAGAACCACAGTGGCTTGCATAAACCATCAAGGCGGCACTTGAAGCCACATGGCAATTATGGAAGGGTCAAAAATCCTTCATTGGGCGGAACACCATCTGCCAGCTATATCGGCAGTGTTCATTCCGGGCATCCTATACTGGGAAGTGGACTTCCTAAGTCATCAGGACGTACACACCGGAGTGTGGAGTCTTCATCCAGAAGTCTTTCAACTCCTAGAGGACAGGTGGGACATAGAAACATAGACATAGAATTTGTCGGCAGATAAGAACCACTGGGCCCATCTAGTCTGACCCTTTTTTTTTTATTAAATATTATTTTTATCTCTAACCTTATTTGATCTTTTATTTCTTTGTAAGGATATCCTTATGTCTATCCCATGCATGTTTAAATTGCTCTACTGTCTTAGCCTCTACCACCTCTGATGGGAGGCTATTCCACTTGTCCACTACCCTTTCTGTGAAATAATTTTTCCGCAAATTTCCCCTGAACCTCCCCCCCTCCAGTCTCAGTGCATGTCCTCGTGTCCTATTGCTTCTCTTCATTTGGAGAATGTTTCCCTCCTGGACTTTGTTAAAACCCTTGATATATTGGAAAGTTTCTATCATGTCCCCCCTTTCCCTTCTCTGCTCCAAACTATACATATTGAGATTTCTTAGTCTTTCTGGGTATGTTTTGTGATGTAGGCCATGCACCATTTTAGTTGCCCTCCTTTGTACAGTTTCTAATGTATTAATATCCTTTTGAAGATATGGCCTCCAGAACTGAATACAGTATTCTAGATGAGGCCGTACCAATGACCTATACAGTGGCATTATTACTTCTTTCTTTCTGCTGCTGATTCCTCTCCCAATGCAGCCAAGCATCTGACTAGCCTTCCTCATTGCCTTGTTACATTGCTTACCTGCCTTTAAGTCATCTGAAATAGTGACTCCTATATCCCTTTCCTCCTCAGTAGTTTCCAGTATAGTGCCATTAATACTGTATTTAGCTTTAGGATTTTTGAGACCCAAGTGCATGATTTTGCATTTTTTGGCATTAAACTGTAATTGCCAGACTCTTGACCATTCCTCTAGTCTACCTAGATCCTCAATCATTTGTTTTACCCCACCTGGTGTGTCTACCCTGTTGCATACCTTTGTGTCATCTGCAAAAAGGCATACTTTCCCTTTAATGCCATTTGCAATGTCACCAATAAAGATATTAAAAAGCACTGGTCCAAGTACAGATCCCTGGGGTACTCCACTGGTAATATTTCCCTCCTGTGAATGCACTCCATTTACCACAACTCTCTGTTTTCTATCCTTCAACCAAGATCTTATCCATTCAATAATCCTAATATCCAATCCCAAACTTTCAAGTTTATTTAGCAGATGTAGACCTGATCGACACAATCACAAGGTTCCGGTCTTTGGATCAAGGACCAGGGATCCTCAGGAAGCATTCATGAATGCACTGGCAATTCCATGGAACTTTCGACTGCCCTACTTGTTCCCTCCAGTGTCTCTTCTGCCCAGGGCCCTACGGAAGTTCAAACAAGAAGGAGGATCACTACCGATAGTCGCTTCAGCATGTCCCAGAAGGCATTGTTTCTCAGACCTGCAGGGCCTGTCGACAAGGTGTCCCCTTCTACTTCCTCAGCAGCCAGACCTCCTCGTACAGGGCCCTTGTGTATACCCAGACCTGGCCAGACTGGCTTTGACGGAGTGGCTCTTGAAGCATCACTCCTGAGGGCCAAAGGTTTTCTGAGGCGGTTATTCAGACCATGTTGAAAGCCCGCAAACCGCCATCTACGTGGATTTATTACAGGGTTTGGAATTCTTACTTCACCTGGTGTGCTGATAAGAATTACGATGTCTCTAGGTTCAGAACGTAAAGAATTCTGGCTTTTCTGCAACGAGGCCTTGACTTAGGTCTTCATCTGGCCTCCCTCAAGGTTCACATATCTGCCTTGTCGGTATGGTTTCAGAGAAAAATTGCATCTATTCCTGATGTTTATACTTTCACTCAGGATGTCCTTCGGATTCAGCCTCCCTATGTCCCTCCTGTGGCTCCATGGGATCTGAATGTTGTACTGAATGCCCTGCAAGAGGCTCCATTTGATCCTCTTGAGACGGTGGATCTTAAATGGCTCATGGCCAAGGTCCTGTTCTTGCTGGCTATTGCCTGTGCAAGAAGGGGGTCGGACTTGGGTGCTTTGTCCTGTCGTCCGAACCTTTCTAATATTTCACCGTGACCAGGCAGTTCTACGAACTCGACTGGGTTATTTACCTAAGGTGGTGTCATCTTTTCACCTTAACCAATACATTGTGGTTCCGGCCTTTATATCTTTGGACTTGTCTCCTAAAGAGCGGTCTTTGGATGTGGTACGGGCTCTCCGTATCTATATGGAGAGAACTGCCTCTATCAGTAGGTCAGATACCCTTTTTGTCCTGTTGTGGTTTCCACAAATAAGCAAACCTTGGCCAGATGGATTAGAATGGTGTTTGCACAAGCTTATGCGCAGGTTGGTCTCCCAGCTCCTGCTGCTATTAATTCCTATTCTACTCGGTCTGTTTGACCTTCTTGAGTGGCCTGCTGTGCCGCGTCCGTAGAACAATTGTACAAGGCGGCAACATGGTCCTCAATGAACACATTTCTTGGGTTCCGTGCCTTTGATACTTTCGCCTCTCAGGATGCTTCCTTTGGATGCCAGATTCTCAAATCCGCTAAGGTGCGTCCCCTCCCTTGAGGAACTGCTTTAGGACTTACCCGATGTTTCCCTGTGTAACACAATGTACCATGCGGCAGAAACGCAGTGTTATGGTACACTTACCATGGTTAACACTCTTTCTGCGATGTACATTGGGTGCCACAGGGCGCCCACCCTGACGCACCAAGCTTCTATGGGTTTGTATGGCATTACCCACTGGTCCCTTCTCCTGTCGTGAGAATGTGGTTCTATGTGACTAACCTCTGCCTTCTCGCTTGCCTGATCCTGCATTGCCCTGTTAATTGACCTGTTGCTGCAGGCACCAACTCGAAAACTAAGCTCTCAGTGCCTGGAGGCGGGGTTATAGAGGAGGCCCCAATGCATCCTGGGACAGCCTAAAGCTTTAGCCTGTTGGTGCCTCTGGATCAAGAGCCACTCTACACTCCCGCTGTTTTTCTGTGGAACCCAATGTATCTTGCAGAAAGAGTGTTAACCATGGTAAGTCTACCATAACACTCCTTTTGCATGGTAGCTTTGAACAGAAAGGAACACAATTCTAAAAGCAATAAACCTACCTGAAAATATGATAATTTCCAGACTTCTTTTCTTCTCTTTGACTACCTTCACTTCTTTTTTTTTATACATTGTCTATTTCTAAGACACCGGCTTCCCTCTTAGCTTTAGCATTTGCAGTAAGAGGTGTTGAGCTTACCATATTAATTTCCTCATACCCATTTCTCAACCCACAAAAGTGTAACAAATTTTTCACAAGGGTCATATCAAAACATCTCTTATGTAGAATTCTTAGTAGAAGTAGACAATGTAAAGATGATAAAGAACCAAACTGTTACATTCTCTCCTGTTTATCTACTTACCTTGTGCTTACCCCACTTGTTAGAATATACAGCAATTATTTATTAAGTGTAGAATGTCATGACTGTTTTGTGAACCAGAGTCTATGGGAAGTCTGTGTGGGTAACTGGAAGGCTATGTGCGGAGTTGGATGGTCTGAAGGGAACAGTGCGATGGAGAGGTAAAGAGCAATCCCTGACCAGGAATTGAACTCTGGTCTCGGCAGAGAGCCGTATCCTGACCACTGGAACACCAGGAACTTTGGTGTTGATGACAGGATGGTGAATGTAGTAGGGAGGAGTGCAGTCGAAGATTAACCGGCTGAGTACTGGATGGATACTGTGGGTAATAATATAACACTCTCCTTACTTGGTAAGAAACATGGCAGGGTGATGAGCGAGGGTTAACAGGACCAATGCTGAGCAAAGGTCGGCTGGAACAAATGATGACACTTCTGGATAAGAAGCAAACTGGAGGGCTGACCGAGCTGGAACTGGGAGAATTGGACTGGAACCAGATTGTAATGCAACCGGACTGCAACAGGACAAACCGGATTGGAATGCAACTGTACTGGAACCGGACTGGAGTGCAACCGGACAAACCGGATTGGAATTCAACTGTATTGGAACTGGATTTGAGTGCAACCGGACTGGAGTGCAAGGACAAAACCAGATTGGAATGCAACTGTACAAAGGATTGCAGGTATTAAGGTAATATCTTTAACTCTGGGGAGCTCCGCTACTAGGCTCACACACTGAGCTGTGTGACTGATGGAACTGGGAGATTCTGAAATTCAGGTCTCCTTACTTATACCCATTGGTGCATGATGATTGGTGGATAGAGTCAGGTGATTCAAGGGAGTCTGTCTGGCTAAGGGCTGGATGAATCATGGTCAGGTGATCAGAACCTGTCACAGCAGTAATCCATGTTAGGCTCTGATGTGATTGAGGCCTAGCAGGCCGGGAAAAACTGAAGCCTAAACACCAGTAAGCAGAGCACTATGGAGAATCAGATGCTGCACAGAGGAATTCTCACACAGGTGACTTGATTAGGAGTTTACATTGCAGCTTGTGTGCTGAACTGTGAAGCAGGTGCAGGTTTGCAAAATATACTGGGCTGCAGAACAGATGCAGGCAATACTGAGGTAAGTCACAGAACATGAGTGATTTAGTCAGGACCGTGACATAGAAAACCTTTCTGCACAGCTAAACCCTCCACCCTAACACAATCTATTGTTACATGATTGTGTCTGGTATTGATATTTCTCAATTTAAAGGCCTCTCTTTACTGGGTGACACTGCATCTAAAGCTACTTTTAAGTCTTGCCTTGTCAAACTATCATGCACGCTGCAAGCTGATCATCTGCACTTGTATTGGCAACTGGTGATCAGGAGGTTTACCTCCTATACATTCAAATTAGCTTGAAGGGAAATTTACCTCACACTGATATGACAGAGTGCAGGTTTGATACTACTAGAAGGCCACTTTTGAGAGGAGTTACCAAAATGAAGGTAGTTCAGAAGGTATTCCCTTACAAATAATTATACACAAGGCTCATTTGTCATCAATGCGGTCATATGCATAACATTATGAGCAGTATGAGTTTATAGTCTGTATTGTGCGCACTCTGTGAGCTAATAGTCTGCATTGTGCACACCGTGTACAGTAGTATGAGCTAATAGTCCGCATTGTGCACACGCATGTACAGTAGCATGAGCTAATAGTCTGCTTGGTGCACACACATGTACCGTAATGAGCTGATAGTCTACATTGTGCACACGCATGTACAGTAGTATTAGCTAATAGTCCGCATTGTGCACATCAGTATACAGTATTATGAGCTATTAGTCACAGTCAGAAAGTGTGAAAAACATCTTGTCCTTGTAAAATACAAAAAGAATGAGTATCCAAGGGGCCTTGAGTTTTTTTTATAAGGCTATAGACCAGAGCGGGCCCTAGGCAAACTAGGCAAATGCCTAGGGCATTTGTAATGCCTATGGGCACAAGCAGTTTCTGCTGATTAACATGAGTATCCAGCATGCCTGTTTCTGTGTGTGACTGCGGCTGTAGCTGCATACGAAATGCTTTGTTACAATATATTCCTGGAAATCACTGTAACATAGCATTTCAAATACAGATACAACCCCAATTGCACAAAGAATATTGGCATGCCGCATATCATTTTAATCATCAGAAGCTGTTTGTGCGTCCTAGTCACATACATAGGTGTGCGCAGGGGGGGTTCCTGGTGCGCACAGGCACCCCCTAATGTCTGGCACCCTGATCTCACATGCCTGATGTAACGATCGCCGAGCAAGCTGATTACTGTCCCCTCTGCGCTGCACCCTGTCAGGACTGTATTACTGACCGGACGCCTGGGTTAATCAAGGGTGCCACTGCCACTGGCTTTCAAACTCCCAGCTCCACCTCCATGTACAAAAACAGTATGATGTGATGTGATTACCCGCCACACCCGCCACATGCCCACCTCTCTCGTTCTATGCTATGCCAACGCCAGCCACTGATGAGGATCAGCAACATTGACACGTCACTCGTTTTTCCAGCAGCAGCAGTACTAGTCTGCGACTGTCAGTGTCAGTGAGTGGCTGACTTGTAAGTAAGCTGCTGCAGCTTGCAGAGGAAAGAGAGGGGGAGCCAGACCAGGCTGAGGAGGAGCAGTGTAATTGCAGTGAGTGTCATCAGGGGTGTTTGTTTGGTGCACACCACAACATCTGACAATGTATCTGCTTTATTAGTATTGGTACAAGGGTGGACATTTTATATTGCGTTGACCGTCAATAGATGGTGCTAGACACGCCCAAAAGGCGGTGCTAGACACACCCCTCTGATGGTGCACCCCCTAATAAAATGTGCTGCGCACGCCTATGGTCACATAGCAATGCAAATAAGACACATTTTCGGCATTATGTGTGTCATTATGTGTATAAGGGCATTAATAAAGGTTGGCATAATGTGTAAGGTGCATTATGTTTATAAGGACATTAATAATGTGTGTCATATGTGCAAGGGGCATTACTGTGTGGTATTATTTGTATACAGGCATTACTAATGTGTGGCATTATGTGTATAAATGTGCGCACTGTTCCTATATAAAATATAGGGGGTAGGTGCACCTAAATGAGGTTTGCTACGACTGAGGGGTGATGTGCTGGGAAAGGGGTGCAGGGTCAGAGGGGGAATTAGTGGTGGTGCTAGGGGGCACCAGCCAAAATCTTGCCTAGGGCTTCATATTGGTTAGGGCCGGCTCTGCTATAGACATTGCATTTGTTGTTACTTGCTAATTGGCGTGTTTACATTCTATGCGCTGTGATTTTCTAATGTTATTTATCCAACAATCTGTAATTGATTCACACATTATTTGCCAAAAGCAACTTTCAGAAATTCATCCAAATTTCATAATAACATGAATCTCTTCACCCATGTCTACTGATAACCTGCTTTATCCCAACTAACAACAAAGAGGACTGAAGTAAGTAATTTAAGTTAACGAAAACTCCCTTAACACCAATGAACTTAGCCCAGGTCAGTGTACTTGGGAAAGTAAGCAGAATCTACTGTATCTATCACACAGTGAAAATGTGTCACATAATAGACCTTTTCTAGTAGTAATATTGGTATTAGAAATTTCTGTCCAGGGCCTGATTTCAGCATAGCATGCAATTCGCACACAATGCTGATATTCACGTAGTTGAGTGATTATTTGTTACTGCGCATACCTGAAAACTTCTGAAACCCCCCATGGCGCATGTGTTACCCTGAGTATATGCACAAAGGTATGGTATCAGAAAAGTGATGGGTGTTTCTGGGTGGTCACTGGGAGGTGGATTATAGCGCTCGCAGAAATGGTCCATTCAGTCGGCATATCATTGGAATATCGTGGGCATGTTAATGCAACCAGCTGCATATACAGATACACAGCCACAGGCATAGAAGGCCATAGTCAGATGGAGAAACTACACCTGCCACAAGGCTGGTTCAAGTTTTGATGGTGTGACCGATGATGGTGTCTAAGGATGTGCCAATCATTTATAGCATGCATGGATGCAATAAGTGGTTGTCCCAGTTATCGCACATTTAGCTGAACGGATGTACATTAGGGAGGGGTCTATATTGGCCAGAGACTAATTTACTGCTACGTGACCAAAGCAGTCGCATAGGGCCTGGCAGGTTTCAGGGGCCCTCCTACAGAGCTTAATCTATTCGGGTACAGCATTGTTACCGGAGCCGGACAGTCTGGCACCTCATCGCACTATCGCACTATACTGACTGACAAAATAAACTACAGCTCCAAGCAGCCTTTGCTGCCGGGAGCTTCCAGCAGCAAGGGCTGTCAGGAGCTGTAGTTTATTTTAAGTTGAACACTTTGTAGTGCAGAGCGGTGACGGACTATCTAGCAATGTCAGCCTCCTGACCACTTCCAGTCCCAGTGCCTCCTTCCCAGTCCTGACACATCTTGTCCGCTCCCGGTGCCTCCTGCCCACTCCCGACACCTCATGTACTCTCCTGGCATGGGTGAGGGGCATAACTACAGGGGGCATTATGTGTATAAGCAGCATAACTACAGGGGGCATTCTGTTTGTAAGCGGCATAACTACTGGGGGGCATTATGTGTATAAGTGGCATGACTACAGGGGGCATTGTGAAGAGGCATAACTACTGGGGGGTGTTATGTGTATAAGCAGCATAACTACAGGGGGCATTCGGTTTGTAAGCGGCATAACTACTGGGGTATTATGTGTATAAGCGGCATGACTACAGGGAGCATTGTGTCTGTAAGAGGCATAACTACTGGGGGGCATTATGTGTATAAGCGGCATGACTACAGGGGGCATTGTTTCTGTAAGAGGCATAACTACTGGGGGGCATTATGGGTATAAGCGGCATAACTACAGGGGGCATTGAGTATATGAGGCACAACTACTAAGGGCATTGTGTGTAAGCGGCACAACTACTGTGGGCATTATGTGTATAAGTGGCACACCTACAGGGTGCATTATGTGTGTAAGCAGCACAACTACAGTGGGCATTGTGTATGTAAGTGGCATAACAGCTGTGGGCATTGTGTGTATAAGCGGCACAACTACAGTAGGCATTATGTGTGTAAGGAGCATAACTACTGTGGTCGTTATGTGTGTAAGCATTATGTGAGTAAGTTGCACAACTACAGGGGGCATTATGTCTATGTGGCACAACTACAGTGGGCATTATGTATAAGCGGCATAACTACTGGGGGCATTGTGTGTAAGCAGCCCCACTACTATGGGCATTATGTGTATATGCGGCATAACTATAGGGGGCATTGTGTATGTAAGCAGCATAACTACAGGGGCATTGTGTTTTAAGCGTCACTACTACTAAGGGCATTATGTGTATTACCGGTATTGTGTATGTAAGGGGCACAACTGCTGTGGGCAGTATGTGTATAAGGCACAACTACAGTAGGCATTATGTGTATAAGCTGTGGGCATTACATGTGTAAGGGGCTGTATTACTTTGGGCATTATGTGTATAAGGGGCTCTACTATTTTGGGCATTATGTGTGTAAGGGACACTACTACTGTGGACATTGTGTATAAGGGGAACTACTGTGTGGTGTGGTGTAATGTGTATAAGGGTTACTACTGTGTGGTGTAACCTGAATAAGGGGCACAACTGTGTGTCATAACGTGAATAAGGGATGCTACTACTGTGTGTGGTGTAATATGAATCAGGGGCACTACAAGTGGTGAAATGTGAATAAGATTGTGCTTACCGGTATCAGGTAAAAACCATCCCGAAGTCTGCAGCTGAGCAGCTGTCTAAGCATCAGGGGTGTCCTAGGGTAAAGGGGGCGGGTGTTTCAATTCACCTGCCTAAATGTTTGGCAGGTGAATTACGAGAAGAGGATAAATGCTGGAGGTGTAGGCAGATGCAGAGTGGCACAGCAATGGTTAACCAGACTTGACTGGAATACTGAAGTGTCTTGAGCAAGGTGTAGCCAGGGCAGTCTTTTCGTATGGGCTCAATGGGCTCTTGCCCAAGGACCCCAGGAGTTTAAGGGCCCTAAGCTGATAGCTGAGGGTCTCCTTTTTCCAGTGGTACCAGATTTTAGAAAATCAGCCCTGGGGAACCGGAGATATCCGACTTGAAAGCAGTGGTCCCCATCCAAACCTGTTAATTGCTCTTCCCAGACAGATACAGTATCTCAGGTTCTGTCTGACTTAGAGTTTTTATGAGGGTATATAATCCTAAAGCTGTGACTCTCCCCTTTTGGTGGACACTGGCAGCTTGTCTCTACTATGGCCAGAACCAGAGATATCAGCCTTCAAGCAACTGGTCCCTGCTCCAGCTCCACACGCCTAATATGCAGTTTTAGATTTTCGTTGGTGAATTGCTCTGGCTCCTGAACTCTGATCCCAAAGTCCCCAGAACCTCCTGAAAGGCGGGACTCTAGTTTTTTTTTTTTTTTTTTATCCCATTCAAAAGGTAAGAAATATATTTTCAGGAACTTGAGATATCTGCAGACAAGCAAGTTGCCCCCCTACCAGAAAATGATGAATATTAATCCCACTCCACTATCCACCCCTCCCCTACATATTAAGCACCCCCTACCACCCTGGAAGTCATGTACCAGGGTTTCTTCATTCAGCCCAATGCCCCCTTCTACAGTTTAGCCACATCTGTGCAGTAAGGGATTAATTAGCAGAAATTAGTGTTCCAGGTCCTACATGCTGAGCAGAAGATAGAACACCCCCTACCGCCGGCAGGGCATCAAAGCTTCCGCTGATAGCACCCCCCACCCCTCCCACTGGAGGATGCGTAGGGGGCCCCGTGTATTACTGTGCCCAGGGGCCTATACTGCTGTTAAGACGGCTCTGGGTGTAGCAGGATGTAATGTTTAGCAGACTGTGAACTCTACCTTAAGACTAGAACCATACTTTAACACTGATGATGAGTAGTTACACAGCTATGAGCCAGGGCTTGAATACAGGACCATACTGTATCACAATCACTGTTGCAGGTAATGAATGTCCACAGATATGAGAGAATACTAAGGGGGTCATTCCGACCCGTTCGCATGCAGCGGTTTGTCGCTGCGGTGCGAACTGGTCCAGCATGCGCACTGACGTCAAAGCGGGGACCTGCATCGCTGGAGCCGTCGCACAGGGTAAGTAGGTCTAGGGCTAGTCTTCTTTTACACAAAACATTTTTAGCTTAGAAGGGCTGCACAAGTGTTCGCAGCCCTGCTAAGCTAAAATAAACTCCCCCATAGGCGTGGACTAGTTGATCGCACCAGCAGCAAAAAGTTGCTGGCTGCGATCAACTCGGAATGACCACCTAAGTACTTTATTGAAGCAGTGGTGTGATAATGTATAGCAGAGGAATCACAGTAGCAATCCAAGGTACAACATAAGCAGAGTGTAAATGGTTGTCCAATATGAGATTTGCAGCAAAGTAATCAAATAGTTGAACAAGAATCCAGAGTAATAATCCACAGAAGTAAGGGCCTAATTCAGACCTGATTGTAGCAGGAAATTTGTTAGCAGATGGGCAACACCATGGGGGTCATTCCGAGTTGATTGCACGTCACAACTTTTTGCTGCTTGTGCGATCAACTAGACACCACCGATGGGGGAGGCTGCGGTCGCTTGTGCAGCTCTGCAGATACTTTCCCTGTGCGATGGATCCAGCGATGAACAGACCCATTCGCACCGCTGCAACAAACAGCAGCGTGCGAACGGGTCGGAATGACCCCCCCCCCATGTACACTGAAGGTGGGGCACATATAACATGTGCAGAGAGAGTTAGATTTGGGTGGGATGTGTTCAAACTGAAATCTAAATTGCAGTGTAAAAATAAGGCAACCAATATTTACACTGCACAGAAACAATATAACCCACCCAAATCTAACTCTCTCTGCACGTGTTATATCTGCCCCACCTGCAGTGCACATGGTTTTGCCCACCTGCTAACAAATTTGCTGCTATGATCAGGTCTGAATTAGGCCCGAAGATTTCAGGATTTGCACAATTAATCCAAAATGCATGCAGGCATAGATGAAGTCCACAGTACTATGTAAACACAAGTAATTAATACTTAGAGAATCCACAAAGCACAGTGAAAGTCCGCAAATACTTAGCTAAGGTAGTCCTGGAAACACAAACTGGCAAAGGCAGGAGTTGCTGGAAGACATGAAACGGCAGACCAGACTTTCAGCATGAACAGGAACTTGGACTAAAGACACCAGGCAATTCAGATAGTTCTGGCAGGAAAATAAAAATAATAATATAATCGACATGTGAGAACTCAGCTGGCTGGTTTATAACAGCCACACTAACCAATGAAAAAAGCCAGGCTGTGAGTGTTAACTGTAATTACAAACCCTGTACACCTGCAGAGCTGCATGTACACAGAGAGCCTAAAGAACAGAAAACACAGGAAAGACACTGATAGATTGTTAATGTCAGCTGACACCAGGTGCATACTGAGTAGTCAGTCAGCTGACCCCAGGTGCATTCTGAACAGAGGGAACACATGCACCAACAGAATAATAACAGCGGGTCTGTGCAAGCTATCAGCTGGGAGGAAGGAGGGGATGGTGTTGGGGGGTTGTCTCTTCAATTTGCCACCTGGTCTGGGGTGGAAGTGTGTGTTCAAGCTGTCAAGGGGGGCAATTGTTGGCATACACTGACTGACCTGGGGTGGATTGTTTAAGTAAGAGGGGCCCCAAATCAGTGCCTTGCTTAGGGCCCCATGAAATGAAGTCTAAATCAGCCTCTGGTACCGGCATTTGCATAAAGCCACAGACAGGCAACCGCCAATAGATGCTGCTGCGTGTACTTTTGTGTGTGATTCATATTAGTCCCTCAGTATCCAACAGAGAGAAATCATAAAGATATGTTCATGTGATAGTGGTAATGATGTTAAGTATTGCATGATTGTATGATTGGTTTCTACTACTCTAAAATAGCATTTGTATATGCTGTACAAATGCTACACTTTGTCAATATGATTGAATATTATGTATTGCATTTGTATGAATGCTGCAAACTAGCACACATTTCCACTGTACGCTCTGTATAAATCGGCAATTTAACACTTGTGTCAAAGGGCATGGCTGGGAATTTCACACTTATAGAGGAACTCAATTGAGACAGAGCTTCTATAGAAATCACCACAACTTTTTTCATGCACCCCCAGAGCAAGTCTGATTTTTCCTAAAATCGTTATTTCTATGAAAAATAATTGAGACTTGCTCTGACACCCTTGCGGCACCTCCTCTAAGGACTAATTAAGCAATTGGATGTCTGTTATCACTTACCATCGGAAGTGCTGTCTTCATCTGTAGCAACAGTGAGTAATATGTGTGTGTGTGTGTGTGTGTGTGACCCCGATGTCTGTGTATGACCCCCCCACCTATCCTAGAGGCAGCAGTTGGGAGAACACCAACTCCTAGAAGCCACCTTCCCTCCCAGCTGCCCCCTCCCCAGTGCAAAGATAGTGGGGAGATCGCTAGGAGATGCGGAGACCACCAGACAGGTAAGTAATAATAGTAATTTTATTTATATAGCGCTCTTTCTCCAACAGGACTCAAGGCGCTTTACAGACATCAAAAACAATGCACATAATACAGAGGCTCTAAGTAATACAGCAATAGATAAGCCACACAGACATAAAAGAAAACCTTTAGTACACAGAAAGCATAATGCATGATTGGTATAGGCATTTTGGGTAATAACTTCCAAGGGTTCTGTATTCCACCCTCACAAGGCACCCGATGCTGGAGCCATCTTGAGCGCACAGCGTAGGATTACCCAGGGTGGAATAGTCTACCCCTAGAAGAGATGACACAAAATGGGGATGATTTCAGAGTCCTAAAGTTCAGAATAGGGTTCCAACAGAACTAGAGATCTGCGGCGGGCACTTTTCGTGTTTTGGTTCTGATTCCATGCTCGTATTTTGGATCTGGATTGGTTCTACAAAAACCACCCTTTCGTGTTTTGGTTTTAGATCTGGATGATTTTTGAAAAAAAACATAAAAACAGCTAAAATCACAGAATTTGGGGGTAATTTTGATCCTACGGTATTATTAACCTCAATAACATTCATTTCCACTCATTTCCAGTCTATTCTGAACACCTCACAATATTGTTTTTAGGCCAAAAGGTTGCACAGAGTTGGCTGTATGACTAAGCTAAGCGACACAAGTGTGCGGCACAAACACCTGGTCCATCTAGGAGTGGCACTGCAGTGGCAGACAGGATGGCACTATTCAAAAACTAGGCCCCAAACAGCACATCATGCAAAGAAGAAAAAGAGGTGCAATGAGGTAGCTGTATGACTAAGCTAAGCGACACAAGTGTGCGGCACAAACAACATGGGACGTGCTGGAATTTGCCCAGATGTAATACATGCAAAATATTGGTGGCACAGGAGTGCGTACCCCTAAACCACACACACGGCAAAGCCTGTAAATTTAATTTGGATAAGAATAACAACCCTTTTATTTGGAGCTATTATAATATGCAGCACAGGCGAGCATACCCCTACACCACACAGAGCAAACCCTGTAAAAATTATTTGGATAATAATATCAGTAATGTATATAACCCTTTTTATTTGGAGTAAATAATATACAGCATATGACACCACCACTGGACTTATGGCAGCACAAGACACCACCACTGGACTGATGCAGCACAAGACAGCACCACTGGACTGGACTTATACGGCAGTACCCCTGGAGTTGTATGGCAGTGTCAGACAGGATGGCACTTTAAAAAACTAGTCCCCAAACAGCACATGATGCAAAGAAGAAAAAGAGGTGCAAAATGGAATTGTCCTTGGGCACCCACCCTTATGTTGTATAAACAGGACATGCACACTTTAACAAACCAATCATTTCAGCGACAGGGTCTGCCACACGACTGTGGCTGAAATGTGTGGTTTGTTTGGGCCCCCAGCAAAAAAGCAATCAATCTCTCCTTGCACAAACTGGCTCTACAGAGGCAAGATGTCGACCTCATCCTCATTCTCCAATTCCTCACCCCTTTCAGTGTGTACATCCTCCTCCTCACAGAGTATTAATTCGTCTTCACTGGAATCCACCATCACAGGTCCCTGTGTACTTTCTGGAGGCAATTGCTGGTAAAGGTCTTCCTGGAGGAATTTATAATTCATTTTGATGAACATCATCTTCTCCACATTTTGTGGAAGTAACCTCCTACGCCGATCGCTGACAAGGTGACCGGCTGCACTAAACACTCTTTCAGAGTACACAGTGGAGGGGGGCAACTTAGGTAAAATAAAGCCAGTTTGTGCAAGGGCATCCAAATTGCCTCTTTTTCCTGCCAGTCTACATACGGACTGTCTGACATGCCTACTTGGATGCTGTCACTCATATAATCCTCCACCATTCTTTCAATGGTATCAGAATCATATGCATTGACAAATAGATATGTCAGTAATCGTTGGCAGGTCCTTCAGTCTGGACCAGAAGTCAGCACTCGCTCCTGACTACCCTGCATCACAGCCAGCGGGTGGGCTAGGCAATCTTATCCTTTTCCTCGCAGCCCCACTTGCGGGAGAAAATGAAGGAGGAGCTGTTGATGGGTCACGTTCCGCTTGAGTTGACAATTCTCTCACCAGCAGGTCTTTGCACCTCTGCAGACTGGTGTCTGCCGGAAAGAGAGATACAACGTAGGCCTTAAACCTAGGATCGAGCACGGTGGCCAAAATGTAGTGCTCTGATTTTAACAGATTGACCACCCTTGAATCCTGGCAAAGCGAATGAAGGACTCCATCCACAAGTACCACATACTTAGCGGAATCGCTCCTTCTTAGCTCCTCCTTCAATTTCTCCAGCTGCTTCTGCAAAAGCCTGATGAGGGGAATGACCTGACTCAAGCTGGCAGTGTCTGAACTGACTTCACGTGTGGCAAGTTCGAAGGATTGGAGAACCTTGCACAAGACGGAAATCATTCTCCTCTGCGCTTGAATCAGGTGCATTCCCCTCCTTTGCCTATATCGTAGGTGGATGAATAGGCTTGAATGGCCTTTTGCTGCTCCTCCATCCTCCTGAAGCATATAGAGTGTTGAATTCAACCCTCGTTACCACCTCTTGCTTCAGGTGATGGCAGGGCAGGTTCAGGAATGTTTGCTGGTGCTCCAGTCTTCGGCACGCAGTGGCTGATTGTCGAAAGTGGCCCGCAATTTTTCGGGCCACCGACAGCATCACTTGCATACCCTTGTCATTTAAAAAAAAAATCTGCACCAACAAATTAATTGTATGTGCAAAACATGGGACGTGCTGGAATTTGCCCAGATGTAATGCACGCACAATATTGGTGGCGTTGTCCGATATCATATATCCCCAGGAGAGTCTAAGTGGGGTAAGCCATTGTGCGATGATTTCCCTCAGTTTCCGTAAGAGGTTGTCAGCGGTGTGTCTCTTACAGAAATCGGTGATACATAGCGTAGCCTGCCTAGGGAGGAGTTGGCGTTTGCAAGATGCTGCTACTGGTGCCGCTGCTGTTGTTGAGCGGGAGGCAATACATCTACCCAGTGGGCTGTCACAGTCATATAGTCCTTAGTTTGCCCTGTTCCACTTGTCCACATGTCCGTGGTTAAGTGGACAGTCGGTACAACTGCATTTTTAGGACACTGAGGACACTTTTTATGACGTCTCTAAATTCTCGGTATCGCCTGCCTAGTGAAGTAGAATCTAGATGGGATTTGGTACCAGGGACACACTACCTCCATCAATTCTCTAAGTCCCACTGAACTAATGGCGGATACCTGATGCATGTCTAACAACAACATAGCTGTCAAGGCCTTAGTTATCCACTTTGCAACAGGATGACTGCTGTCATATTTCATCTTCCTCGCAAAGGACTGTTGGACAGTCAATTGCTTAGTTGAACTAGTACAAGTGGTCTTCCGACTTCCCCTCTGGGATGACGAAAGAATCCTAGCAGCAACAACAGCAGCAGTAGGCATACCACTCAGGGATCCTCCGGAGGAATCCCGATTAGGAGAGGACTCGTCAGTCTTGCCAGTGACATGAATAAGAATACTTTATTGTCATTAACAAGACAAGACAAATGAAATGTCAATGAAATTTTCCAATAAACATCCTGCACAATAATCAATCAATAAAACAAGTCTTACTTATAAATTATCTAATTTCGTTAAACCGTTGAGTGCATGTATAGCTGTTGGAAAAAACTATTAAGCATACATTTTGTATGCGTCCGTACACTTCTAAAGCGTTTTTGTGATGGTAATCTCTCAAAAACTGAGTAATTTGGATGACTAGAATCTGCCAATATGTTTCTAGCTCTTTTTAACACTCTCTTTTCATAAAGATTATGTTTACATGGAAGGGACACACCAATGACCCTGCCTGCAGTTCTGACCACACGTTCAAAGGAAATCTTCTCAGCCACAGTACAGTTTCCATACCATACTGTTACCCCGTAAGTCAGAACACTCTCTACTATAACGCGATAAAACTTAATCAGCATATCTGTACTCAAACAAGCAGCTTTAAGTCGTCTTAAGAAAAAAAGGCACTGCTGCGCCTTCTTAACTAAGAAAGTACAGTTTAAAGACCAGGTTAGGTCTCTTGAAATATAGATGCCAAGAACTTGAAAGAATCTACCTCCTCAATTTGCATACCATGCACAAAAACCAGGAATTAGCGGTTTTCGACTACCTCGCCTAAAATCAACTACCAACTCCTTCGTTTTAGATGTATTTAAAAGCAATTTTCCTTACTCCATTTTAACAATCTAAAAACTAGTGATGAGCGGGATCGGATCCTCGGGATCCGAATCCGCCCGAACTTCACCTTTTTTTGCACGGGTCCGAGCAACTCGGATCCTCCCGCCTTGCTCGGTTAACCCGAGCGCACCCGAACGTCATCATCCCGCGGTCGGATTCTCGCGAGATTCGTATTCTATATAAGGAGCCGCGCGTCGCCGACATTTTTCACTCGTGCGTTGGAAATGATCGTGAGAGGACGTGGCTGGCGTCCTCTCAGTTTCTATGTTCAGTGGGCTGCAAATATCTGTGCTCAGTGTGCTGCAAATATCTGTGCTCAGTGTGCTGCAAGTGCAAATATCTACGTTCTCTGCCTGAAAAACGCTCCATATCTGTGCTCAGTGTGCTGCAAATATCTGTGCTCAGTGTGCTAATTGCTTTATTGTGGGGACTGGGGACCAGCAGTATTATATAGTAGGAGGACAGTGCAGAGTTTTGCTGACCAGTGACCACCAGTATTATACGTTCTCTGAAAAACGCTCCATATCTGTGCTGCATTGTAGTATATAGTAGGAGGACATTGCAGAATTTTGATGACCACCAGTATAACTATATATATATATATATATATATATATATATATATATATATATATAGCAGTACGGTACAGTAGCCCACTGCTCTACCTCTGTGTCGTCAAGTATACTATCCATCCATACCTGTGGTGCATTTCAGTTTTGCAGTTTGCTGACCACCAGTATATAATATATAGCAGTACGGTACAGTAGGCCACTGCTCTACCTACCTCTGTGTCGTCAAGTATACTATCCATCCATACCTGTGGTGCATTTCAGTTTTGCACAGTTTGCTGACCACCAGTATATAATATATAGCAGTACGGTACAGTAGGCCACTGCTCTACCTACCTCTGTGTCGTCAAGTATACTATCCATCCATTCCATCCATGTGGCAGACCCTGTCGCTGAAATGATGGGTTTGTTAAAGTGTGCATGTCCTGTTTATACAACATAAGGGTGGGTGGGAGGGCCCAAAGACAATTCCATCTTGCACCTCTTTTTTCTTTCATTTTTCTTTGCATCATGTGCTGTTTGGGGACTATTTTTTTAATCTGCCATCCTGTCTGACACTGCAGTGCCACTCCTAGATGGGCCAGGTGTTTGTGTCGGCCACTTGGGTCACTTAGCTTAGTCACACAGCTACCTTATTGCGCCTCTTTTTTTCTTTGCATCATGTGCTGTTTGGGGACTATTTTTTTAATCTGCCATCCTGTCTGACACTGCAGTGCCACTCCTAGATGGGCCAGGTGTTTGTGTCGGCCACTTGGGTCGCTTAGCTTAGTCATCCAGCAACCTCGGTGCAAATTTTAGGACTAAAAATAATATTGTGAGGTGTTCAGAATAGACTGGAAATGAGTGGAAATTATGGTTATTGAGGTTAATAATACTATGGGATAAAAATGACCCCCAAATTCTATGATTTCTCTATCGTCCTAGTGGATGCTGGGGTTCCAGAAAGGACCATGGGGAATAGCGGCTCCGCAGGAGACAGGGCACAAAAAGTAAAGCTTTAGGATCAGGTGGTGTGCACTGGCTCCTCCCCCTATGACCCTCCTCCAAGCCTCAGTTAGATTTTTGTGCCCGGCCGAGAAGGGTGCAATCTAGGTGGCTCTCCTAAAGAGCTGCTTAGAAAAGTTTAGCTTAGGTTTTTTATTTTACAGTGAGTCCTGCTGGCAACAGGATCACTGCAACGAGGGACTTAGGGGAGAAGAAGTGAACTCACCTGCGTGCAGGATGGATTGGCTTCTTGGCTACTGGACATTAGCTCCAGAGGGACGATCACAGGTACAGCCTGGATGGTCACCGGAGCCTCGCCGCCGGCCCCCTTGCAGATGCTGAAACGAGAAGAGGTCCAGAATCGGCGGCAGAAGACTCCTCAGTCTTCTTAAGGTAGCGCACAGCACTGCAGCTGTGCGCCATTTTCCTCTCAGCACACTTCACACGGCAGTCACTGAGGGTGCAGGGCGCTGGGAGGGGGGCGCCCTGGGAGGCAAATGAAAACCTTTTTTGGCTAAAAATACCTCACATATAGCCTCCGGGGGCTATATGGAGATATTTAACCCCTGCCAGAATCCGTTAAGAGCGGGAGACGAGGCCGCCGAAAAAGGGGCGGGGCCTATCTCCTCAGCACACAGCGCCATTTTCCCTCACAGAAAGGCTGGAGGGAAGGCTCCCAGGCTCTCCCCTGCACTGCACTACAGAAACAGGGTTAAAACAGAGAGGGGGGGCACTAATTTGGCGTTAGAAATATATAAAAAAGATGCTATAAGGGAAAACACTTATATAAGGTTGTCCCTATATAATTATAGCGTTTTTGGTGTGTGCTGGCAAACTCTCCCTCTGTCTCTCCAAAGGGCTAGTAGGTCCTGTCCTCTATCAGAGCATTCCCTGTGTGTGTGCTGTGTGTCGGTACGTGTGTGTCGACATGTATGAGGACGATGTTGGTGAGGAGGCGGAGCAATTGCCTGTAATGGTGATGTCACTCTCTAGGGTGTCGACACCGGAATGGATGGCTTATTTAGGGAATTACGTGATAATGTCAACACGCGCCAAGGTCGGTTGACGACATGAGACGGCCGACAAACAATTAGTACCGGTCCAGACGTCTCAAAAACACCGTCAGGGGTTTTAAAACGCCCGTTTACTTTAGTCGGTCGACACAGACACAGACAGGGACACTGAATCCAGTGTCGACGGTGAATAAACAAACGTATTCCTTATTAGGGCCACACGTTAAGGGCAATGAAGGAGGTGTTACATATTTCTGATACTACAAGTACCACAAAAGAGGGTATTATGTGGGATGTGAAAAAACTACCGTAGTTTTTCCTGAATCAGATAAATTAAATGAAGTGTGTGATGATGCGTGGGTTCCCCCCGATAGAAAATATGGGCGGTATACCCTTTCCCGCCAGAAGTTAGGGCGCGTTGGGAAACACCCCTTAGGGTGGATAAGGCGCTCACACGTTTATCAGAACAAGTGGCGGTACCGTCTATAGATAGGGCCGTCCTCAAGGAGCCAGCTGACAGGAGGCTGGAAAAATATCATAAAAAGTATATACACACATACTGGTGTTATACTGCGACCAGCGATCGCCTCAGCCTGGATGTGCAGAGCTGGGGTGGCTTGGTCGGATTCCCTGACTAAAAATATTGATACCCTTGACAGGGACAGTATTTTATTGACTATAGAGCATTTAAAGGATGTATTTCTATATATGCGAGATGCACAGAGGGATATTTGCACTCTGGCATCAAGAGTAAGTGCGATGTCCATATCTGCCAGAAGATGTTTATGGACACGACAGTGGTCAGGTGATGCAGATTCCAAACGGCACAAAGGTGTATTGCCGTATAAAGGAAGAGGAGTTATTTGGGGTCGGTCCATCGGACCTGGTGGCCACGGCAACTGCTGGAAAATCCACCGTTTTTACCCTAAGTCACATCTCTGCAGAAAAAGACACCGTCTTTTCAGCTTCAGTCCTTTCGTCCCTATAAGAGTCATATCTGCCCAGGGATAGAGGA
This sequence comes from Pseudophryne corroboree, assembly GCF_028390025.1. Classification (NCBI taxonomy): domain Eukaryota; kingdom Metazoa; phylum Chordata; class Amphibia; order Anura; family Myobatrachidae; genus Pseudophryne; species Pseudophryne corroboree. Next base: position 632,315,182 of record NC_086449.1, read on the forward strand.
AAGGGAAGAAGACTGCAGCAGGCAGCCCATTACCAGGAACAGAAGCGTTCCACCGCTTCTGACAAGCTCTCAGCTTGACGCTGAGACCGTACAGGACCCCTGGATCCTACAAGTAGTATCCCAGGGGTACAGTTTGGAATGTCGAGACGTTTCCCCTGCGCAGGCTCCTGAAGTCTGCTTTACCAAGGTCTCCCTCCGACAAGGAGGCAGTATGGGAAAAAATTCACGAGCTGTATTCCCAGCAGGTGATAATTAAATTACCCCTCCTACAACAAGAAAAGGGGGTATTATTCCACACTATATTGTGGTACTGAAGCCAGAAGGCTAGGTGAGACCTATTCTAAATCTAAAAAAATTTGAACACTTACAAAGGTTCAAATCAAGATGGAGTCACTCAGAGCAGTGATAACGAACCGGGAAGAAGGGGACTATCTGGTGTCCCGAGACATCAGGGATGCTTACCTCCATGTCCCAAATTTGCCCTTATCACTAAGGGTACCTCAGGTTCGTGGTACAGAACTGTCACTATCAGTTTCAGACGCTGCCGTTTGGATTGTCTACGGCACCCCGGGTCTTTACCAAGGTAATGGCCGAAATGATGGTTCTTCTTCGAAGAAAAGGCGTCTTAATTATCCCTTACTTGGACGATCTCCTGATAAGGGCATAGTCCAGGGAACAGTTGGAGGTCGGAGTAGCACTATCTCGGATACTGTTACAACAACAGGGGTGGATTCTAAATATTCCAAAATCGCAGCTGATCCCGACAACAAGTCTCCTGTGCTTAGGGATGATTCTGGACACAGTCCAAAAAAAAAAAAAAAAGGTGTTTCTCCCGGAAGAGAAAGCCAGGGAGTTATCCGAGCTAGTCAGGAACCTCCTAAAATCAGTGCATCATTGCACAAGGGCCATGGTAAAAAAATGGTGACTTCCTTCGAAGCAATTCCAGTCGGCAGATTTCATGCAAGAACTTTTCAGTGGGATCTGCTGGACAAATGGTCCGGATCGCATCTTCAGATGCATCAGCGGATAACCCTATATCCAAGGACAAGGGTGTCTCTCCTGTGGTGGTTACAGAGTGCTCATCTTCTAGAGGGCCGCAGATTCGGCATTCAGTTTGGATGTTGGTGACCATGGAGGCCAGCCCGAGAGGCTGGGGAGCAGTCACACAAGGAAAAAATTTCCAGGGAGTGTGATCAAGTCTGGAGATTTTTCTCCACATAAATATAGCTAAGGATAAATTTATAATGCTCTAAGCTTAGCAAGACCTCTGCTTCAAGGTCAGCCGGTATTGATCCAGTGGGATAAAACATCACGGCAGTCGCCCACGTAAATAGACAGGGCGGCACAAGAAGCAGGAGGGCAGTGGCAAAAACTGCAAGGACTTTTCGCTGGGCGGAAAATCATGTGATAGCACTGTCAGCAGTGTTTCATTCCGGGAATGGAAACTGGGAAGCAGACTTCCTCAGTAGGCACGACCTCCACCCGGCAGAATGGGAACTTCATGGGGAAGTTTTCCACATAATTGTAAACCGTTGGGAATTACCAAAGGTGGACATGATGGCGTCCCGTCTGAACAAAAAACGGGACAGGTATTGCGCCAGGTTAAGAGACCCTCAGGCAATAGCTGTGGACGTTCTGGTAACACCGTGGGTGTACCAGTCGGTGTATGTGTTCCATCCTCTGCTTTTCATACCTAAGGTACTGAGAATTATAAGACGTAGAGGAGTAAGAACTATACTCATGGCTCCGGATTGGCCAAGAAGGACTTGGTACCCGGAACTTCAAGAGATGCTCACAGAGGACTTATGGCCTCTGCCGCTAAGAAGGGACTTGCTTCAGCAAGTACCATGTCTGTTCCAAGACTTACCGCAGCTGCGTTTGACGGCATGGCGGTGGAACGCCGGATCCTAAGGGAAAAGGCATTCAGGAAGAGGTCATTCCTACCCTGGTCAAAGCCAGAAAGGAGGTGACCGCACAACATTATCACCACATGTGGCGAAAATATGTTGCGTGGTGTGAGGCCAGGAAGGCCCCACGAAGAAATTTCAACTCGGTCGATTCCTGCATTTCTTGCAAACAGGAGTGTCTATGGGCCTCAAATTGGGGTCCATTAAGGTTCAAATTTCGGCCCTGTCGATTTTTTCTTCCAGAAAGAATTGGCTTCAGTTCCTGAAGTCCAGAAGTTTGTCAAGGGAGTATTGCATATACAACCCCCTTTTGTGCCTCCAGTGGCACTGTGGGATCTCAACGTAGTTCTGGGATTCCTCAAAACACATTGGTTTAAAACCAGTCAAATCTGTGGATTTGAAGCATCTCACATGAAAAGTGAACATGCTCTTGGACCTGGCCTGGACCAGGCGAGTGTCAAATTGGTGTTTTTTTTCTCAAAAAAGCCCATATCTGTTTGTCCATTCGGACAGGGCAGAGCTGCGGACTCGTCCCCAGTTCTCTCCCTAAGGTGGTGTCAGTGTTTCACCTGAACCAGCTTATTGTGGTGTCTTGCGCCTACTAGGGACTTGGAGGACTCCAAGTTGCTAGATGTGGTCAGGGCCCTGAAAATATAGGTTCCAGGACGGCTGGAGTCAGGAAAACTGACTTGCTGTTATCCTGTATGCACCCAACAAACTGGGTGCTCTTGCTTTTAAGCAGACTTTTGCTAGTTGGATGTGTAATACAATTCAGCTTGCACATTCTGTGGCAGGCCTGCCACAGCCAAAATATGTAAATGCCCATTCCACAAGGAAGGTGGGCTCATCTTGGGCGGCTGCCCGAGGGGTCTCGGCTTTACAACTTTGCCGAGCGGCTATTTAGTCAGGGGCAAACACGTTTGTAAAATCCTACAAATTTGATACCCTGGCTAAGGAGGACCTGGAGTTCTCTCATTCGGTGCTGCAGAGTCATCCGCACTCTCCCGCCCGTTTGGGAGCTTTGGTATAATCCCCATGGTCCTTTCAGGAACCCCAGCATCCACTAGGACGATAGAGAAAATAAGAATTTACTTACCGATAATTCTATTTCTCGGAGTCCGTAGTGGATGCTGGGCGCCCATCCCAAGTGCGGATTATCTGCATTACTTGTACATAGTTACAAAAATCGGGTTATTATTGTTGTGAGCCATCTTTTCAGAGGCTCCGCTGTTATCATACTGTTAACTGGGTTCAGATCACAGGTTGTACAGTGTGATTGGTGTGGCTGGTATGAGTCTTACCCGGGATTCATAAATCCTTCCTTATTGTGTACGCTCGTCCGGGCACAGTACCTAACTGAGGCTTGGAGGAGGGTCATAGGGGGAGGAGCCAGTGCACACCACCTGATCCTAAAGCTTTACTTTTTGTGCCCTGTCTCCTGCGGAGCCGCTATTCCCCATGGTCCTTTCAGGAACCCCAGCATCCACTACGGACTCCGAGAAATAGAATTATCGGTAAGTAAATTCTTATTTTAAGCTGTTTTTGAGGGGTTTTTGTAAAAAAAACACCCGAATCCAAAACACAACCGAATCCGACAAAAAATTTTCAGGGAGGTTTTGGCAAAACGCGTCCGAATCCAAAACACGGCCATGGAACCGAATCCAAAACCAAAACACAAAACCCGAAAAATGTCCGGTGCACATCACTACTAAAAACCTCCTGTCTATAAGCATCCTCATCATTTTCGCTAATCAAACCGACTACCGCTGTATCATCGTCAAATTTCACTACCTTAACAGATTCGACAGCTGAAAAACAATCATATGTAGATATGGAATATAATAATGGGCTCAGGACACACCCCTGAGGCACACCAGTTTTTAACTACACCTCACTAGAAACAAAACTACCTAGCTTAACTACTTGGGGGCGATCAGTCAGGAAATGTAAAATCCAATTACACGTAAACCCATTTAAACCTAGAGAAAAAAGCTTTGAGACCAGAGATACTGGTATTATAGTATTAAAAGCAGAACTAAAATCCACAAATAAAATTCTTACATATGTCCCCCTTCTTCTCTAAGTGGTTCTGCACCTGGTGTAATACAGTCAAAACTGCATCATCGATAGAGCGATTCCTCTCTATATGCAAATTGCAAAGGATCAAAATTTGCTGAAAAGTAAGATTTAATATGTCTTAACATCAGGCGTTCAAAGCACTTCATAACCAATTAGGTCAATGCAATAGGACGATAATATGTCTAGACATTTAGGCACGCTGCTTAGGCCTGCAGGACTACTGACGTTCCTCACTGAGGAGGAAGTTGACATTGCGGGAGTTGGTGGTGTGGCATGCAGGAGCGTGGGTACAAGAGGAAGAAGGGATTTAGGTGTCAGTGGACTGCTTACGCTCTTACCCAAAGTTTCTGAACTTGACAATGACTTTCTTATAATCCAGAGCATATTACTCATGTTTTGCTAGTTATTCTTATGATTTACCTTTGCCTCAGTTTGTGGAACTACAGATCACAGCTAGATCCTGCATAGTTGTCTCCCAGTGCCTCAGCTCCTGCATTCAGCTACTCCATACGGTGTTCTGCTCTCTGGTTCCTCTCTGGTCTCAGTTCCTCTGTGCAGTGGGTTTTGCCTTGTTCCTGCATTGAATTCCAGCTTCACCATCTTGCTGACGAACTTAGTCTGCCAACTACCGTTACCCTGTCTCCAAGTGTCCGCACCCCAGTCTGTCTGTGTACCGCTTCCTCCTGTGTCTCTCCTAGAGTTCCTGCTGTTGTTCCATCTCCACGGCCCCAGTGTACCATCTGGCCATGTGCACCCTGCCACCTTCTCCAATTCCTGTTTGTTCCTGCGTACCCCTGCAGTTTGTCTTATACATTTGGCATATCATACAACACCTCTGCCATACCTCTAGTCCAGTTTAGGTATCAAGTGACCCAGACAGGGGGCCGCGACCTACACGCCGGGAGCCGCGAAGCCCATATCCCCTTGCGGGTTTCCCTGGTGAAAACCTCCCGGCGTGTTAGACTCCGTGCCTCTGTTCTGGGTAACGTCAACCACTTGGTACCTGATCCCAAAATCCGGATTCTGCACCAGTTCCTGACAGACTTCTGATGAATGCGCAGCAGGTGACGTATAAGGGAGGATGTTCCTAGGTGGTTAACAACCTTACCACTACTTATTATGGATTGAAAAAGGCAACACATGGCTTGATACCTGTTGTCCGGATTTGTGGAGAAATAATTCCACACAGAAGAGGTGACTTTTTTGGTACTTTGCCCAGGCATGACAATGGGATTATTCATTCCACAGACAACAACTGTCTCCCCCGGTGCCTCATTTAAACAAACCACATCACCATCAGAATCCTCATCGTCAACTTCCTCCTCAGCGCCAGCAACACCCATATCCTCATCCTGGTGTTCTTTAACAGTGACATCTTCAATTTGAATATCAGAAACTGGACTGTGGATGCTACTTCCAGCACTTGAAGAGGGCGTGCAAATGGTGGAAGGAGCCACCTCTTCCCATTCAGTGTTGGGAAGGTTAGGCATCGCAACCGCCAACACATTTGGACTCTCCTTGGGGATTTGTGATACCATCTTAGAACTCACAGTTCTTTGCTGTGCTTTTGCCAGCTTAACTATTATCATTTTTCTAGCGGGAGGATGAGGGCTTCCATCATCATGTGTAGCTGAACCACTAGTCATGAACATAGGCCAGGTTCCTTGCCACTCCGTGTCGTAAATGGCATATTAGCAAGCTTACGTTTCTCCTCAGACCATTTAAATTTATTGTTTTGGGTCTTTTACTGAACTTTGGCTTTTTGGAATTTACATGCCCTCTACTATCACATTGGGCATCAGCCTTGGCAGACGACGTTGATCGCATTTCATCATCTATGTCATGACTAGTGGCAGCAGCTTCAGCACTAGGAGGAAGTGGTTCTTGATCTTTCTCTATTTTATCCTCCAAATTTTTGTTCTCCATTATTTTTCTTGCATTATATAACACAATATGTGGCACAGGAGAGCGTACCCCTATACCACACAGGGCAAACCATGTAAAAATGATTTGTATTAAATATTATTGACCCCTCTACTTGGAGTAAATAATATAGAGCACAGGACAGTATCACTGGACTTTTACGGCAGTACCACTGGACTGGATTTATACTGCAGTATCACTGGAATTATACGCCAGTACCACTGGAATTATATGGCAGTGTCACTGGAATTATACGGCAGTACCACTGGATTTATACGGCGGTATCACTGGAATTATACGCCAGTATCACTGTAATTATACGGCAGTACCACTGGACTTATACGGCAGTATCACTGGACTTATATGGCAGTACCACTGGACTTATACGCCAGTACTACAGGAATTTACGGCAGTATCACTGAATTTACATGGCAGTATCACTGGAATTATACGCCAGTACTACAGGAATTATACGGCAGTATCACTGGAATTATTTGGCCGTATCACTGGATTTACATGGCAGTATCGCTGGAATTATACGGCAGTACCACTGGACTTATACGGCAGTACCACTGGACTCAGTGATCGCGCTGAGCCCAAAAAAAAGTGGGTCCCAGGGACCCCTCACGTTTAGAAATTGGGGTCCTACCGGTTCTTTTCTGGGTCCCATCGGAATGAAGGTTTTTATTCATCTTAATCTTATTTGGACACTACAAAAGTGTTGGGCTGTGTAACATGCAGGACACCCTGCACCAGAGCTGTGTAACTAGACATTTTGGTGCCCTTTGACAGAAAGTGAATTGGAGCTCCACCTCCCAGACCCTAAACTATAGGCGGTGCGCGCCGAAGGCGCGGTGCAAAAATTTAGGGGCATAACTTCATGGGGAAGGGGCGTGGCCACATAATAGTGGCAATTCATATTACACCACACACGAGCACATTATACACATTGCACCAGGTAGAGCGCATTATACACATTGCACCAGGTAGAGCGCGTTATACACAATGCGCCAGGTAGAGCGCGTTATACACAATGCGCCAGGTAGAGCGCGTTATACATATTGCGCCAGGCAGAGCGCGTTCTACACATTGTGCCAGGAAGAGCGCATTATACACATTGCGCCAAGCAGAGCGCGTTATACACATTGCGCCAGGCAGAGCGCGTAATACACATTGCGCCAGGCAGAGTGCGTTATACACATTGTGCCAGGCAGAGCGCGTTATACACATTGCAGCCACCACCTCAGATCCCCCCAGACACAGTGATTGCGGGTGTCAGCGGGGAAGGGGGTGCCCACAGTCATCTCAGGTGTCAGTAGAGGGGGTGCCATGTGTTACACTGCATGGAGCTGAAAATTGTCCCTCTGAACAGACTTCTGTGGCTCTGTTGTGGAACTACATGTCACACAACACCCTGACATTCTGTGCCGCTGGCTGGCAGGACACGCTGAGGCGTGTAATTCTAGAACATCTAGAAAACCACAGAGCAGTGAAAGAACAGAGATCATTGTGGTTGGAGTTGGTATCTTTACATTGTACATCTCACTAGGGGTGTACTACATAGTGGCTGCACTACTGTAATCATAGGCGTACGCTGACATACGGGTGCCGCTCCGGACTCTTCCCCCCCCCCCCCCCCCCCCCTCGCCAGGTAACTGACTACGTCTTCCACCCCTTCCACTGGGACATAAGACTGCTCACCTGGGCCGCCCAGGTAACAGGTAAGCAGTCTATATCCAGGATAGGGGAAGTGAGAGTAACCTATAATGCCGCGGAAGGGGAGAAGTCCGGAGCGGCACCCGGATGTCGGCGTCAGCGCACGCCTATGACTGTAATGTTTCTGGGTGCCAGATGGCAATTAAAGTATGAGCTTTGGGGGGGGGGGATATTGGATCTGACGCATGCAGACACCTCCCCCACAGGAAAACTATCCACACAGACTCCCCACCCCCTGACATAGCGCTGAGCATCCAGAGAGGGAAGGATGAAGTCCTCGGGGGGCCCAGGGCACCAAAGACAGGAGGCCCCCCCCGCCGACTGTCAGTCGTCTCCCCCCCTGCTGCATGTGCTGCTCATCTCCCGCGATCACAGGCAATGGGAGCCGCACTGCAGAAGGGGGAGAAGATTAGACACCAGGCTTCCGGGGCAGGAGGGATCCGCGCTGCCGGGGTAGGAGTTCGGCTGTGCATGCGGCTTCCTCCCCCCTCCTCTCGGGCAGCACGGCCGGGGACTGAGTCAAGCAATCTCCAGCGTCTGCCGCCAGCAGCATCTCTCCTGGCAGCAGCGAAGGCTGGAGATTGCTTGACCGTGCTGCCCGAGAGGAGGGGGGAGGAAGCCACATGGACAGCCGAACACCTCCCCTGGCAGCGCGGATCCCTCCTGCCCCGGCAACCTGTAAGTCCGGGGTGCCCATTAACACAGGGGGGCCCGGGGTACTGACCCCCTGGATGCAGACCCCCCCTTCAAGCCACAGGGATGCCGACCATACGGATTCCCCCCTTCCACCCGCAGGAAAACTATGTACACAGCCCCCCCACCCCCCGGAGCGCTGAGCATCTGGACTCCTCCCAGTCACACTAACATGGACCACATATAGACTCCTGCCGCTGAGTAAGCACCCTGCTGCGGGAGGACTTAGTCCCCGCCACCGCCACACAAAGTTCTGCCGGCGCTCCACCAACAGTTAATTAACAGTCAGCGCACACAAACTGACCCCTGCTGCCATGCCAGGACATAACCAGAGAGCATCCGATTGGCTATAGCAGAGCGCGTCCTCAGGGACCCGCCCACTTTTAAAATGTGAGTCCCTGATCATCAAAACAGGGTAAAATAGGCGCTATAGCGCGTTTTTGCGAACACTGGGACTTATACGGCAGTGTCACTGGAATTATACGGCAGTACCACTGGATTTATACGACAGTATCACTGGAATTATACGGCAGTACCACTGGACTTATATGGCAGTACCACTGGACTGGAATTATACGGCAGTGTTACTGGAATTATACGGCAGTACCACTGGATTTATACGACAGTATGACTGGACTTATACGGTAGTACCACTGGACTTATACGGTAGTACCACTGGACTTATACAGCAGTACCACTTGACTTATATGGCAGTGCCACTGGACTGGACTTATATGGCGGTATCACTGGACATATACGGCAGTACCACTGGACTTATACGGCAGTACCACTGGATTTATATGGCAGTACCACTGGATTTATATGGCAGTACCACTGGATATATATGGCAGTATCACTGGACTGGATTTATATGGCAGTACCACTGGACATATACGGCAGTACCACTGGACATATACAACAGTACCACTGGACATATACGGCAGTATCACTGGACTGGATTTATACGGCAGTACCACTGGACATATACGGCAGTATCACTGGACTGGATTTATATAACAGTATCACTGGACATATACGGCAGTATCACTGGATTTATACGGCAGTACCGCTGGACATATATGGCAGTACCACTGGACAGGATTTATATAACAGTACCACTGGACATATACGGCAGTATCACTGGACATATACGGCAGTACCGCTGGACATATACGGCAGTACCGCTGGACATATACGGCAGTACCACTGGACATATACGGCAGTATCACTAGACATATACGGCAGTAACACTGGACTGGATTTATACGACAGTACCACTGGACATATGGCAGTATCACTGGACTGGATTTATATAACAGGACCACTGGACATATACGCCAGTATCACTGGATTTATACTGAAGTACCGCTGGACATATACAGCAGTATGACTGGATTTATACGGCAGTATCACTGGACTTATACGGCAGTATCACTGGACTTATACGCAGTACCACTGGACTGGATTTATACAGCAGTATCACTGGACTGGATTTATATAACAGTACCGCTGGACATATACGGCAGTACCGCTGGACATATACGGCAGTACCGCTGGACATATACGGCAGTACCACTGGATTTATACGGCAGTATCACTGGACATATACGGCAGTATCACTGGACTTATACGGCAGTACCACTGGACTGGATTTATACGGCAGTACCACTGGACATATACGGCAGTATCACTGGATTTATACGGAAGTACCGCTGGACATATACGGCAGTACCACTGGATTTATACGGCAGTATCACTGGACTTATACAGCAGCACAGGGACACCACCACTGGACTGATGCAGGACAACTAAGCACCACTGCAATGGACTGGACTTATACAGCAGGACTGGACATATGGCAGCAGAGGACACAACCACTGTGACTGGACTGATGCAGCACAAGACTCTACCACTGTACTGATGCAGGACAACACAGCACCACTGCACTGGACGTATACAGCTACACTGGACATATGGCAGCAGAGGACTCCACCACTGTGACTGGACTGATGCAGCATAAGACACTACACTGGACTGAGCAGCACAAGACAGCACTGGAATCGCCACCCCACTTTCCCTCCTGCACAGACACTGCAGACGGAGACGCGTCCTCTCGCTACATTCTCCAATTCTGGAGTGAAAATGGCGGCAACGCGTGGCTCCTTATATGGAATCCAAAACCCAGCGAGAATCCGGCAGTGGGATGATGAAGTTTTGACTCGTTCTGGTTTCCGAGTCAGGCGAGTTAAACCCTGCAGCGTCCTAAAGGACTGGCGCCCTGACCTATACTGAAAAAATAAGTCTACAAACACATGTTCATCTTGATTACAACCCCCACCCCCACACAGCAACCCTCCACCTTCAGCAAAAGGTGTTAATCAAATCTAACAAATATAAGGTCAGTAAACCATACACTATCGCTACAAGTTCTTTGCATAGTACAGTTATAAATCCGCTTTCTAAAGTTTTAATCATGCAATGTAAGTTGTAATAGTCTGCAATATTGTTTACCTAGTAATACTTCAGTAAAAACAGTTGGAATAGTCTGCAATATTGTTTACCTGTTAATGAGAAGGGGAGAGGAGGAGGAGTCAATTTGCAATCAATATCCGTTGAAGATGTAACTAATGACATTCAGGTATAACACTGCCATTGATTTTAGCTGCCACTTTATAACTAGCCACTTCATATACTAGGCACTGCAGTATCCTAAAGGACTGGTGTCCTGACCTATACTAAAAACAGTTGGAATAGTCTGCAATATTGTTTACCTAGTAATACTTCAGTAAAAACAGATGGAATAGTCTGCAATATTGTTTACCTAGTAATACTTCAGTAAAAACAGATGGAATAGTCTGCAATATTGTTTACCTAGTAATACTTCAGTAAAACCAGTTGGAATAGTATGCAATATAAGTATGCCTGCTCCCAACGGGTGTCGACAGCCATATGACTGTGACTTCTGAGTCAGGCCTCCAATCCTCAGGCATCTGGATGAATTATTCTCCTCTAACCCTAATCCCTATCCCTTCTACCCCGCAGCATAACCCTAACCTCCACCCGCAGCCTAACCCTCCCATCCTCAGCCTAACCTTAACACTATTGTCTGCAGCCTAAAAAACCTATCCCCCCCCCAGCCTGACAGTAACTCTTCCCCAGCTGCCTAATCCTAACTGCCCTGCAGCTTAATCCTAACACTCACCTCCGCAACCTAACCCTCCACCCATCCTCCCATAGCCTAACCCTCCCACCCACAGCGTAACTGTTCCTCCCAACTTTGAGATCTGGAGACCTGGGACCGCTGTGCACGCCTCCCATTATCGTCACAGTGGGGGCATGGCCAGCGCTCTGTGAGCTGCTGGCATGCCCCCAGTCCCATGCACAGCATCTATTCACCACTGTTCTGCTAAGGGCAGAGTGACAGGAGCCTCCCAACTACCCCCCCACCCCCACAACTGCGGGACCCTGCGGCCCGCGGGTGGTACAGTCCCCAAAAGATGTGAAAATCTGGACAGTTGGGAGGTATGGCGTAAACCTAATGTCTATTATAGGCGTGCGCAGGAGCCAACACTTGTGTACCCCTCTGGGATTTCCTCCCCCTTCACCAGGTCACGGACTGCCTCCTCCACCCCTTGCTCTGGGACATGGGCTATTTACCTGGGACACCCAGGTAAGCATTCTGTATTCTGGAGTCAGGTAGTCCCAGAGTGGCACACCCGGTCGGCTCCTGCACATGCCTATGATGTCAATATTCAGACAATGTCAACATTTCACCAGTTGACAATCTCAGAATGTTGCCTGTTTACATTTTAACAATGTGAACATCATAACTGTCGACATTGTACTGCCAACATCATAACTGTCAACATTGTAGTGTCGACGTTATAAATGCTGACATTGTCATTGTCAACCATTTGACTACATACCCTTATATTGTTAAATAGAATAAACCTTATAGAATCTGATGCCCCAGAATTGGGGAACGCCTTCTTTACCTAGCCATTATTATTAATTGTTACTCATTTTACCAACCTTCAACATACTAAATAGGTAAAGCAGCTTGTTATATGGGAGGCAAGCCGGCTACAGGGGTCCTGGTAATGAAAAAAACAATACCTTTCCACATACTTTTTTGGATTTAACTTTAGGAATTTACAAATGTCAAACACATTAGTAGCTTTACTTTCAATGTCCTAATTGATACTTAATTACATAATAACATTTATTAACCCAATGTAGCTATTTGTTGCTTATGCTAAAGATTACATCTTATTATTATATACTGTAGAATGACTGCATAGGAACTATCATCAAAGCAACAGAATCCTTGTACAAGAAATCTTAAATGTATAACATACAGTACGATATTGTGTGCGCTGAAGCATTTCACCATGAAAGCCGTTGGGCTTTTTGTCCCTGCGAAGAGTTAATCTTATTAAGGATTTGGAAACCTCTATGTAGCACAATTAAAGCATAAAGCTTTAAAAGGGCTAACAGCAAGTACTGTATCACACACACATACAGTACAAAACAATTCAATTCACCTCTTCTGTAGCTACACTGATCCCAGTAATCCGTTTCCCAATAGTGGTTGCACTGTCAATTCTTTTCCACACTGTCTACAACAAATGCGCCTGGATTTCTGTATCTCCCAGCATATGATACATCCCTTTGACAAGAGAACAATTAAGATGTTTGTTTCATATACTTTTTTATTTATTCAATTGTTTAAAGGAAAACACCCAACAAAGGGCCCAATACAGCTTGGTATGCTTATGTGCGGAAATCAATATTCTGCGATTTCCGCACTTCTGCGCATGCACACATGACGCTGCACGCACACTCAATGAGTTAAACTGCAGTTAAATGAGTTAAACTGCAAACTCATGTGATAGCAGTCTAAGTGCTGGCGGGGGCGGTGGTCGTGGGGCGACTTTGCACATTTTGTGGGCACCAGCGTGGCATGGGGGGCGCGGTTCAGACAAGGGAGACGTGTCTGGACTGTTTGCGGGGCTGGCCGTGACGGCTGCGTGACATCACATGCAGCCGATGCGACCCAAAACATGGCCGCCTTTGCAGCTGGGTGCTACCGTGAAGATGAAAGCGCTTCACTGCTTAGCGAAGCACTCGCATTTTAGTGGGCGGGAGGACCCTTCATGCAGGGCGGGCTTGCCCTGTGCTGGGCGGCCCCCCTCGCATGCTAGTGGAAGGAGTTGTAGTTTTGCAAATTTTCACAAAATTACAATTGATGATGAATTAGGCCCAAAGTGCTGAGTTACAGTATATTAAATATAAATGGACGTAGTAACTGCTTCAATTTAAGCAAATGTTTGGCTATATTTGTCTTGTGGAACTTGTGCTGCTTTTGTTTGTTGTATATTTTTTAGGAATAGGCTACACTGTAGATTTTTAATTTCACAACTTTGAAATTACAATGATTTGGTGCTGATTCGGACACTGCTCCTTAGTCGCCCATAACCAGTGAAAGTTAGCATACTGCATAAACGAAGAGTCAGATTTACGTACTATTGTGCTTTTCTGGACACTTTCGAGTTGGATGGATCTACAGGCCTAAATCTGAGTGACACATAATGCAGTCACATTCGCTGGTATTCTGTGTCAGATGCCTTCATGTGGCCACACCGTCCCAGCCCTCTGTCGGCAAGAGTGGCTGTAGATGCGGTCATTAGCATTTGCCCCAGCCCCATCTTTCCTGCAGGAGATCACACTGAAATCAGATGTAAGCACACAGATCAGAATAGGACGCAACCTTGTGCACATGCCCATGGCACATCTATTATATGTGCTAACGTTTTGTTACCAGCCTGTTGCCACCCAGCGGCCGAGATATGTACAACTTAGGTTTGATCATAAGTATTGTAAAAGGCATCTGCGGCCTCTGTGCAGTTTGCTAAAATCGCTCCATCCATCCGCATTCATAATTACAATCAGGATCAGGCCCCTAGTGTCCTTAATAAACAGTTATTGTAGGCATAAGTTTCTTAGCTGTGTTGTCAGAGTGTAGCTTTATCCCTAACATTGTTACCATTGTCCTAGAGACCACACAGAAGAAGAGCAGTTTGGAACACTGTAGCAGGACTGTGTATCCTTCACCTGTCCCAGGAGCTGTTCTCTATAGAATTCATTCTCTTCTGCCACTTAGCATAAAAGTAATTCGCTTAATTCACGGAGATGTCCAGGGCCTGATCAACCAATAGGCTGATCAGGCTGGATTCTGGAGCGCAGGATCCTGGGGGGGGGGGGGTGCGGCGCACACCAACGATGCACCCAGCCGAGCACCCGGAGCTGCTACACCGTTCCCGCCCCTGCTCCCAGAGCTTCTGGCCGTTGGCTGCCGAGGAGGGTCCAGGAGGGATCTCACCGCCGCCTTCCCGCTCCAGCCGCAGGGTCCAGGAGGCTCCTCACCATCGCCGCCGCTGTCCCGCTCCATCTGCAGGACCCTAGCGGGTCCTCACCACCGCCGCCGCCCCACTCCAGCTGCAGGGTCCATGCTCCTGCCTGTTGGGGAATTGGTAGGTATAAAAAAGCTACTATTTATTTTATGCGACTCCTGCATCCTGATTCTCCAAACACCCCCACACCTCCTGCCCGACGCACCAGCAGTACCAGGTTCCCCCTGTGCTTTGTAAATGCTCACCTGTGGAGTCCTCATTGTGTCCTCATTGTGGTCAGTAAGCCCCCCAGTACTCCTGTAACCTGCACCGCAATTCCCTCACGCAACACTGGACTGGGACCCTACATCCATGCTAGACCCATGTGAAGACCCCAGTTCGGCAAAATATAAAAATATACTGGGAGTCTGACAGAGGAGATGATCTGTAGAATGCAATTGTGATGGAAAGAGGGACCAGAATGCCATGGATAGAATTAGAGGCTAATGAATGGCTAGAATGAGCAATAACAATTGATGGATAGAATGAGAGAGTCAGGAGGGGATGGATAGAATAAGAGATGGTAGAGAATAATTGGAATGATGGGAATAAATGGATAGACTAAAGGACAGGAGGGGAAGAATATTAGCTAAAATAATCTAAGCAAAAAAATTGGTGGGGAGGGAGGGGGGCAGCCACTTCTGTATTAGTTTAGGGCGGCTGGAACCCTTAATCAGGCCCTAGTGATGTCAATGAAAGGTGAGGTGATAATTATAGAAATTTTCCATTTCCTGTACGTGGAATGTGCCAGTTGCTAGACCGGCCAGGCGTAGTGACATTCTGTGCTGTATGTGCGGGGAGTCACTCGAACAATTACATAGGGAATCACCAGGCAAGAAGGCAAACTTATAATTACTGTAGTTCTCACAAAAGGCAAAGTATTATGAAGTGTGCCTGAATGAAACATAAGGACTACTACCCATTGGTCAGTGTGGTTTAAAATACACGGGCAACAGTAAAGTAGACTCAATAGATTGGGCATCGCCCACAAAAAGATGGGAAGCAATAACGTATGTGTATTTATTACTAATGACCGTGTAGCAATGCTTTTTTCTTGTAAATGCACAAACTGTGACATGTGTGATATACCTGTAGAGCATGTTAATTCAGTATTTGGTCTGAGGCCAGATAAGAGTACAGTAGTTTAATAGTGGGATTGCATTATCGTGACAACCACCTTTTTTAACTGTGCAGTGTTAAGTGTTCCTACAGTATGTAAGAAAAGATTAGTAATTAGCCAAGTATTGAGTATTATTATCCTTATGGTAAACCAAACCTGTGCAGGCATGGGATGCAGTCAATATACCGGCTGTCGGGATCCCAGCATTCAGGAGACTGACGCCGGGATCGCAAAAGCCGGTGGAATGCCGATGCCCAGAATCCCGACAAACGCTGGGTATTCCCACTCGGTTGGTGGGTCTACGTCACCAACCGAGTGGGAATAAAACCTGTCGCAAGTGAAGCGAGCCACCGGGCCCGATGTGTGGCGAGCCCAGCGAGATGGATGCCGCTGTCGGTATAGTGACAGTCAGCATCCCGTCTGCCAGGATATCATATGCAGACATATGCAGTTATTGTAATTACAGTATACTGTAAATTGTATTTAAATCCAAGGTTTGATCCATTTATACACCGTTATGCCAAAAATGTATGTAATAATGATTTATTTACTGTATGCAAAGTAGAGGTCTGTCATCATGGCTGCTATCAGAAATTGTGGGGCCCATTGCAAATGTAACAGATGGTCCCCTACCCCCCTGATGGTGGCCCATTCTATCCTCATGTAAGGAAAACACACAGACATTATATCCATAAATATCGATGCTAAAGTAAAATTCACTCAGTTTCGGTACTCAGTCTCTTAGGGACAAATCTACATTTTAAATCTAATAATTATAATTTCTTATTGCCGCAAATTGAAATTATTCATTGGCCCAACATACTATTAATCACATCCATCGATGGGGCAACAAAAGGATCTCGTCCCTACTATGTGTAAGAAGTAGCATGATTGCAAAAGCAATCACTTCCCTTCACCTTTGGGAGCTGGGGCTGTTCTGGGCATGCGCTGTCTGCTGACCACACAAGTGCGGCGACCATTACTCCTGGTAATTTCTACATTACTGTATGTAGCAATATATACATTATGTGGCTAATGCACCTAATTAAAATTCAAATGCAGCAGGAGGAGTCTGTAGGAGATAGACGCCTCCTGTTTGCATTTGCGTCACAATGTTTTTAGGCAGCTGAATCATACTTAGGCTGGCTGTTAAATCTGTAAGTCTGGGTCCGATGACGCAGACCCTGGACCCATCACGCCTTCAAAGCCGGAACGACACAACCCTATTTTGAAAAAATGTGCTCGGTGCGGCCCACATTCCGGAACCCAAATGCTGCAGCATGTCAATCATGCTACAGCTGACAGGAAGAAGTGAGCAGGATGGACTGGGGCTCTAAATTAACCCTGGCATTTTACTGTAAACAAGACAAGGGGGCATGGTCATGACTCAAGGGGGCATGTCACGAGTCACAGGGGCCTGGCTCCATGGCAAGCCCCTGTTTCTCTGTATGCCAGGTGGTTAAGCAAAGCACTGGGAGGAGGAGCTGCTCGGTGAGCCCCCATCTCCATGCAGCCGGACTGGCCCATCAGGCCATCGGCCCTTCTGGCATTTGCCAGATGTGACAGATGGCCAGTTCAGCCCTGGCTGCGAGCTGTATCACAAAACCCATTCTGCACATGCCCAGAACAGGTCTTGTGACTGTGCAGACCCGCAACCTTTGTATTTATATGTAAACCACAAATGTGAATTAAGCCCATGTTCTCTGTACAAGGGTGAGAAATCATAGAACCACTTGGCCCATCTAGTCTTGGGAGCCAATTAACCTACCAGTATATTTTTGAAAGTGGGAGGAAACCAGAGTAAACAGAGAAAACCCATGTGAAGAAAAGGGAAAACATGCAAACTCCATACCGTTAGTGCCTTGATGGCAATCAAACCAATTACCTCAGTGCTGTAAAGCAGTAATGCTAACCACCACACTAATCCTGCAGCAGTGAAGGGGGTTCATATACACTAAACATTACCTCAATGTGGATGTCCTATAACCAGGGCCGTAAATAGGTGTGTGCCAGTGGTGCCTGGCACACAGCGCAGATGCGCTGGAGGCGCAGGACCACCGGCATACCCGTCTGGCCGCTCTGCCGCATTCACCACTGCCGTTGCCAGCGCCGCACTGCGGGGTCGGCCCACCTCTTCCCAACGTCACCGCCTGGCATCCAGCTGCATTGCCCGGCTACCTCTCTCATAGGTAGCGCTGAAGCCAAGTCCCCACTCCTTTCCCTGCTCTGTCCCCACTCCATCCCCGTGTGCTGTGAGAGATGACGTTTCTCCCAGCCCGCACCCAGCCAACCCACAATACCCTGTGCTGTGAAGAGTGCAGCGTAGGGCGGGAAGTGGACAGGAGAGGCATGCCAGATCGTTGTAGGTCAGATGAGTCAGTCTCTCTCTCTCTCCCTCTCTCTTACCCCTCTCTCCCTCTCTCTCCCTCCCCCCCCCCTTCCATAATGTGTAAAATATGGGGACTGACTGTCATAATACAAAAAGGGGTACTGCCTGTTATAATGTGTAAAAAAGCAGGACTGCCTGCCATCATGTGTAAAAAAAAAAAAAAAAAAAAAGGGGGGGGGGGACTGCCTGCCATCATGTGTAAAAAAGGGGGACTCTGCCTGCATAATGTATAAAAAGGGGGACTGCCTGCCATAATGTGTAAAAAAAAAAAAAGGCAGACTGCCTGCCATTTTGTGTAAAAAAAAAAAAAAAAAAAAGGGGGGGGGACTGCCTGCCATCATGTGTAAAAAAGGGGGACTGCCTGCTATCATGTGTAAAAAGGGGGACTGCCTGCCATGTGTAAAAAAAGGGGGACTGCCTGCCATCATGTGTAAAAAAGGGGGACTGCCTGCCATCATGTGTTAAAAGGGGGACTCTGCCTGTTTAATGTGTAAAAAGAGGGACTGCCTGCCATAATGTGTAAAAAGGGGGACTCTGCCTGCCATCATGCGTAAAAAGGGGGACTCTGCCTGTTTATTGTGTAAAAAGGGGGACTGCCTGCCATCATGTGTAAAAAATGGGGACAGACTGCCATCATGTGTAAAAAAAAAAAAAGGGGACTGCCTGCCATCATGTGTAAAAAAAAGGGGACTGTCTGCCATCATGTGTAAAAAAGGGGACTGCTTGCCATAATCTGTAATAAAGGGGAGTCTGCCTGCTTAATGTGTAAAAAGGGAGACAGCCTGTCATAATGTGTAAAAAAAAAAAAAAAAAAAAGGGGGACTACCTGCCATAATATATTAAAAAAAAGGGGAACTCTGCCTGCCTGAAGGGTAAAAGGGGGACTCTGCCTGCTGTAATGTGTAAAAAGGGAACTCTGCCTGCCGTAATGTGTAAAAAGGGGGACTCTGCCTGCCGTAATATGTAAAAGGAGGCTCTGCATGCCGTACTGTGTAAAAGGGGGAATCCACCTGCCGTTATGTGTAAAAGGGAGCTCTGCCTGCCGTAATATGTAAAAGAGGGACTCTGCCTGCCGTAATGTGTAAAAGGGAGCTCTACCTGCCGTAATGTGTAAAAGAGAGCTCCGTGGCCTGCATTGGGTTTTGCCGAAACTGCCCTTGCGGGTTTTGTTTTTGTATCTGGATTTTTTTTTTTCCAATCCTGCAGTACTATTAACCTTAATAACATTAATTTCCACTCATTTCCAGTCTATTTTGAACACCTCACAGCTCACAATATTGGTTTCATCCAGTTTAGGCCGAGGTAGCTGGATGACTAAGCTAAGTGACAGAAGTGGACGGCATAAACGTGGCACATCTAGGAGTGGCACTGTAGTGACACACAGGATATTAGTTTTATAAACTATGCCAAAAAAATGCTTCAAAGAGCACATAATGCAAAGAAAAGAGATGCAAGATGGAATTGTCCTTGAGCCCAACCACCCACACACCCTTATGTTGTATATTAAACAGACATGCAAAGTTTAACAAACCAATAATTTCGGCGACAGGGACTGTCACTTGTGGCTTAAATGATTGGTTTGTTTGGACCCCCACAAAACAAGCTGGCAATGGGCAGTGCACAAACTGGCTTTAGTACTTTAAATAGGCACAATTTCGCCATCAGCATCCAATTCCTTACCCCCATCAGTGTGTACATCCTCTTCTTCACAAACTATTAATTCGTCCCTGCTGGAATCCACCATAAAAGGTACTCTGTACTTTTTAGAGGAAATTGCTGGTAAAGGTCTTCCTCGTGCAAGTGATTTTGATGAACATCATCTTTTCCACATTTTGGGGATGTAACCTCCTACGCCGATCGCTGACAAGGTTTCCTGATGCGCTAAAAACTCTCGGAGTACACACTGGAGGATGGGCAACTTAAGTAACAGAAAGCCAGTTTGTGCAAGGGCCTCCAAAATGCCTCTTTTTCCTGCCAGCATTGAAATGGACTGCCTAACATGTCTATTTGGATGCTATCACTGAAATGATCATCAACCATTTTTCCAATGGTGACAGCATCAGATGCACAGTGACAGTAGACATGTCAGTAATTGTAGGCAGCTCCTTCAGTCCGGACCAGATGTCAAAAGTATTTCCTGAGTGATGTTCATCATCGCCAGTGGGTTTCTTTGGAAAATATATTTTTTTCCTCGCAGCTGCAGTTGCCAGAGAAGGAAGAGATGTTGCATTGTCACGTTCTGCCTGAGCTTACAATTTTCTCACCAACAGCTCTTTGCATCTCTGCAGATTTTTTCACGTTGGAAAGAAAGACATAACTTATGACTTAAACCTAGGATCAAGTACAGTTGCTAAAATATAGTGATCTAATTTCAAGAGTTTGACGACCCTTGAATCCTGGCAAAGTGAATGAAGGGCTTCATCTACAAGTCCGACATACTTAGCGGAATCGCTCTGTTTCAGCTTCTCCTTCTCCAGCTGCTTTTGCAAAAGCCCGATGAGGGGAAAGACCTGACTTAAGCTGGCAGTGTCTGAACTAACTTCACATGTGGCAACTTTGAAGGGTTTGTGAACCTTGCACAACACAAAATATTTCTCCACTGTGCTTGACTCAGGTGCATTCCTGCTCCTTTCCCTATGTCATAGGTGGATGTGTAGGCTTGACTGGCCTTTTGCTGCTCCTCCATCCGCTGAAGCATCTAAAGGGTAGAATTCCACCTTGTTACTACCTCTTGCTTCGGATGATGGCAAGGCAAATTCAAGAGTGTTTGCTGGTGATCCAGTCTTCTACATGCACTTGCTGAATGTCGAAAATGTCTCGAAATTTTATGGGCCATCGACAGCATCTCCTGCTCTATTATTACTTTAAAAATTTCTGCACCCCCAAATGAATTGTGTGAGCAAAACATGGGACGTGTTGGAATTTGCCCAGGTGTAATGCTCTCACAGTATTGGTGGCATTGTCAGATATCACAAATCCCGAGGAGAGTACAAGTGGGGTAAGCCATTGTTTTTCTAAGAGGTTCTCAGTGGTGTGCCTCTTACTGAAACCAGTGATACACAGCATAGCCTGTCTCTGAATGAGTTTGCATTTGTGAGATGCTGCTGCTGGTGCCGCTGTTGGTGCCGTGGAAAGGCACCACATCTACCCAGTGGGCTGTCACAGTCATGTAGTCTTTAGTTTGCCCTGTTACACTTGTCCACATATCCGTGGTTAAGTGGACAGTGGGTACAACGGCATTTCTTTTCTGAGGACACTAATAACACTTTTTGTAATGTCCTTGTAGAGGCTAGGAATTGCTTGTCTAGTGAAGTGGAATCTAGACGGGATTTGGTACAGGGGACACAGTACGTCAATCAACTGTCTAAGTCACACTGAACTAATGACGGATACTGGACGCACATCTAACACCAGCATAGATGTTATGGCCTCAGTAATCCACTTTGTAACTGGGTGACTGATGTCATACTTAATCTTCCTTGCAAAGGATTGTTGAACAGTCATTTGTTTTACTAAACTAGTAGTCTTCCTGGTCCCGTTCTGGGATGAAGATCGACTCACAGCAGCATTAGTAGGTGTAGCACTCAAGGATCAAGGAAGGAGGAATCCCGATAGGAGAGGAGTCAGTCATGCCTATGAAATTTAATACAGGACTACTTCCGATCCTGATTGAGGAGGAAATTGATGTTGAGGGTGTTGGTGGTGGGGATTGCAGGCGCTTGGATCCAACAGAGAAAAGCGAGCTAGATGTCGCTGGACCAGTTATATTCTTAACCAAAGTTTCTGAATGTGTCAACAACTTGTGATGTATGTGCTGCAAGTGGCGTTACAGCGAGGAGTTTCCTAGGTGGTTAAGGTCCCTACCTCTACTTACAACGGCTTCACAAAGGCTACAGATGGCAGGACAGTTATTGTCCGGGTTTATGAAGAAATAATTCCACACATAGGAGGTGGATTTTTTTGTCTTTTTTCCAGGCATGACAATGGGCTTTTTCATACCATGGGCAACATTGCCTCCACTGGTGCCTTATTTAATCAAACCACATCCCCATCAAAATCCTCATCGTCAACATTCTCATAAGCGCCAGCTACACCAATATCCTCCTCATCCTGATGTACTTCTGCAGTGACATCCTCAGTCTCAATGTCATCACGTTGACTATGCTGCTCCTCCCAACACTTGCAGGGGGCGTGCAAATGGTGTAAAGAGCCTCCTCTTCCCGTACAGTATTGCAAAGGTCAGGATTATGCATCGCAACCATAGACACACTTGGACTCTCCTTTAGGATTGGTGATATTTCTGAACGCACAGTTGGTTCCTGTGCCTTAACAAGTTTAATTTTTTTAACTCTTCTACAGGGAGGAGGGCTTACATCATCACCAGTCATAAACACAGGCCAAGACCGCAGGCCTTTCCTTGCCACTTTGTGCAGTGAATGGCATATTGCCAATTTTACGTTTCTCATCATCTAACTTTCCTTTTTTATTATTTATCACTGTAAAATTTTGTTTCTTTGATTTTAAATGCCCTCTACACCATTGGGCATCGGCCTTAGCAGATGACATGGACGGACTAGTGGCAGCAACTTCAGGATTAGTAGCAGGAAGTAGTTCCTGATCTTTCAATTGTTTGCCCTCACAGCAACAGTGTCGCACAAATGAGTCAGGAATAATTATTATTTTTTATATCACACACTGCACCCCTGGAGGACACAGCCCTTGATGGACAGACAGAGCAGCCCCTTTCAGTCAGACAGCCCCATTTTATGAACAGAGAACCCCTGAAGCAGCCCCTTGTGTATACCGGAGTACCACAGCAGCCCCTACCTTTAGACAGCCCCTTAAAGAATAGCACACAGCACAGCACTGAGAGGCAGCACATGTACACTGTACACCCCCAGTTTACTTTATGGACACCTAAAGCACCCATTTTATGGACAGATCACACCTGCAGCAGCCCCTTGTGTGCACCAGAGTACCACAGCAGCCCCTTTCTTAAGTTCAGACAGCCCCTTAAACAATAGCAATCAGCACAGCACTGACAGGCTGCACATGTACACTGTACACCCCCAGTTTATGGACACCTAAAGCACACATTTTATGGACAGAGCACACCTGCAGCAGCCCCTTGTGTGCACCAGAGTACCACAGCAGCCCCTTTCTTAAGTTCAGACAGCCCCTTAAACAATAGCAATCAGCACAGCACTGACAGGCTGCACATGTACACTGTACAGCCCCAGTTCAGGGCCAGATTAAGCCTTGGGGGTGCCCAGGGCACTGAAGACAGGAAGGCCCTGATGGAAGGTTGGGGATGTATATTAAATTGTGCATACCTTCCAACATGTCCCATTCCAGGAGGGACAAAATACTCTCTACCTACCTGAATTTCCCACTTAATATATGATTGGCATCACCTGTGTTGAACTATTTAATTGATAAGAAAGGTACTTTCAACACAGGTGAAAGCAATCATAAATTAATAAGGAAGTCCACATAGAGAGCATTTTGTCCCTCCTGGAATGAGTCATGGTGGGAGGTATAGACTGTGTATATTAAATATAAACCAATGGTGTATATTAGTTTTAACTAATGGTTTAATAATGCCTGGGTACTGTTTATAGCTCCACCTAATTGAAAGACGCCTATTTTATAAACTTTTCTTGTAGTGGAACAAAGACAACTTAACCTTACAATACACATAGAAAACTAAAATAATTTATCTTGTCACATGCAAGAATAGCAGCAGCCTCTGTACTACTTACACATTGGGACAGGACTCAGGAGGACTCTGTGTGTGTCTCTATCTCTAGACCCAAATGGTTTAGTTGCATAACAGTTTACACAGGACTCAGACACCCAAGCGAGGAGGAGGAGAAGCTGGGATCTCTGTGTCACTTACAGCTCTCCACCCTTCTATCTCTCCTCCGGTCAGAAAGCTCTGTCGGTGGCTTATGAAACAAGATATTCCTGTGTCTCTGCCTGCACTGCATACTGTCCTGCTCACATTTTGGCTGCTGGTGCTGCTGCTGCTGCTTAAGAGGGGAAGCTAGTGATGTCACTGTGCTCTGGCCGGGGGGGGGGGGGCACTGACAAAGGGGGCCCGGGGTACAGTTGCCCTGTACCACCCCTTAATCTGGCTATGCCCCAGTTTATGGACACCCAAAGCATCCATTTTTTGGACAGAGCATCCCTGCAGCAGCCCCTTGTGTACACCAGAGTACCACAGCAGCTCCTTCCTGAAGTTCAGACAGCCCCTTAAATAATATCACACAGTACAGCACTGCACTGACATGCAGCACATGTACACTGCACAATCTCCAATGCCGGAGTGAAAATGGTGCCGATGCACAGAGACTTATATAGAATCCAAAACTTGCGAGAGTCTGACAGCAGGATGATGACGTTTTGCCTCGCTTTCAGATCCGAGGCTGGCGGGAAAACCCGAGCCAGACTCAGATCCTGGCTCGGATCTCAATGTCCGGGTGGGTGCGGTTCCTGGAGAACCGGACCCGCTCAGCTCTAATTTAAAGCTAATAAAAGCTTTATATACAGTGGCAAGAAAAAGTATGTGAACCCTTTGGAATTTCCTGGATTTGTGCATAAATTGGTCATAAAATGTGTTCTGATCTTCATCGAAGTCACAACAATAGACAAACACAGTCTGCTGAAACTAATACCACACAAACAAATACAGAGTATATGTTCTCATGTTTTTATTGAACACACCATGTAAACATTCACAGTGCAGGGTGGACAAAGTATGTGAACCCCTAGGCTAATGACTTCTCCAAGAGCTAATTTGAGTCAGGAGTCAGCCAACCTGGAGTCCAATCAATGAGACGAGGTTGGAGGTGTTGTTTAAAGCTGCCCTGCCCTATAAAAAACACACACCAGTTTTGAGTTTGCAATTCTGAAGAAGCATTGTCTGTGGTGAACCATGCCTCGCAGAAAAGAGCTCTCAGAAGACCCACGATTAAGAATTGTTGACTTGCATAAAGCTGGAAAGGGTTACAAAAGTATCTCTAAAAGCCTTGATGTTCATCAGTCCACGGTAAGACAAATTGTCTATAAATGGAGAAAGTTCAGCACTGTTGCTACTCTCCCTAGGAGTGGGCGTACTGTAAAGATGACTGCAAGAGCACAGTGCGCAGAATGCTCAATGAGGTGAAGAAGAATCCTAGAGTGTCAGCTAAAGACTTACAGAAATCTCTGGCACATGCTAACATCTCTGTTGACGAATCTACCATACGTAAAACACTGAACAAGAATGGAGTTCATAGGAGGATACCACAAAGGAAGCCACTGCTGTCCAAAAAAAACATTGCTGCACATTTGAAGTTTGCAAAAGGGGACCTGAATGTTCCACAGCACTACAGGCAAAATATTCTGTGGACAGATGAAACCAAAGTTGAGTTGTTTGGAAGGAACACACAACACTATGGCCCTCATTCCGAGTTGTTCGCTCGCTAGCTGCTTTTAGCAGCATTGCACACGCTAAGCCGCCGCCCTCTGGGAGTGTATCATACCATAGCAGAATTGCGAACGAAAGATTTGCAGAATTGCGAATAGAAATTTCTTAGCAGTTTCTGAGTAGCTCCAGACTTACTCAGCCATTGCGATCAGTTCAGTCCGTTTCGTTCCTGGTTTGACGTCACAAACACACCCAGCGTTCGCCCAGACACTCCCCCGTTTCTTCAGACACTCCCCCGTTTCTTCAGACACTCCCGCGTTTTTCCCAGAAACGCCAGCGTTTTTCGCACACTCCCAGAAAACGGCCAGTTTCCGCCCAGAAACACCAACTTCCTGTCAATCACACTACGATCACCAGAACGATGAAAAATCCTTGTTGTGCCGTGAGTAAAATACCTAACTTTTGTGTAAAATAACTAAGCGCATGTGCTCTGCGAACCTTGCGCATGCGCAGTAAGCGACTAATCGCAATATAGCGAAAATCGTCAAAGAGCGAACAACTCGGAATGACCACCTATGTGTGGAGAAAAAAAGGCACAGCACACCAACATCAAAACCTCATTCCAACTGTGAAGTATGGTGGAGGGGGCATCATGGTTTGGGGCTGCTTTGCTGCCTCAGGGCCTGGACAGATTGCTATCATTGATGGAAAAACGCATTCCCAAGTTTATCAAGAAATTTTGCAGGAGAATTTAAGGCCATCTGTCCACCAATTGAAGCTCAACAGAAGATGGGTGATACAACAGGACAGCGACCCAAAGCACAGAAGTAGATCAACAACAGAATGGCTTCAACAGAAGAAAATACGCCTACTGGAGTGGCCCAGTCCTGACCTCAACCCGATTGAGATGCTGTGGCATGACCTCAAGAGAGCTATCCACACCAGACAACCCAAGAATATTGCTGAACTGAAACCGTTTTGTAAAGAGGAATGGTCCAAAATCCCCCCTGGCCGTTGTGCAGGTCTGATATGCAACTATAGGAAACATTTGGTTGAGGTTATTGCTTCCAAAGGAGGGTCAACCAGTTATTAAATCCAAGGGTTCACATACTTTGTTCACCCTGCACTGTGAATGTTTACATGGTGTGTTCAATAAAACATGAGAACAGGGGGCGTGGCTTGCTGCCTGACTGAGCTGACATGTCCCAGGGGAGCTCCTGATAAAATCACTCACTAACCCCTTTAATACCGAGCCACCCGTGCTATATCTACACCTGGAGCACTGTTATCTCGTCCCTGTGAGGGAGAGCTGCGGAGCCGGAGAACAGGTTTTTCCTGTTCTTGCAGGTTGCGGGCTTCCTCCTGTGTGGAAGCCGGGACCTAAATTTAGCACTTCTCTGGCTGGACGACTCTGCGGGAGCCGTGCGGATTCAAGCGGCCCTCGCTGATTACACTCCCCACCCTCTTTGCAGACCCTTACCGGGAGCCGTGGAGGCGCTTACAAGCCCCTGAAGCCGGGAACCGAGAGTCGAATAGAGCCGCGGGTGCCCGTGAACATCCAATGCCGGTGGCCATCTTGGAGGGGGCAGAGGGAACCACTCGGATGCCGCATGTCTCCAAGCGGCTCTTACCTACTGTACTCGATTGACTATCTATACTCGGATTGACTATGTCTTTGTTGATCGCGCCACGACCCAGAAGCTCCTTGGTGCTCAACATTACCCATCTCCTGGTCAGACCATTCCGCTGTGCTATTTGAGCTATCAACTCCCTCCTCACCCCCCCCCCCCCCTACTCGCTCCTGGCGCTTGAATGACTCCCTTCTCCTCAAGAAATGCACTGTCGCTGAAAGCACTACCGCGTTGACAAATTATTACACTGACAACGCATCTCCAGATATCGCTCCTTCCGTGTTATGGGAGGCGCATAAGGCCACCATCCATGGCCACCTCATAAGCCTTTCCTCTGCCCAAAAGAAGAGCGAGGCACAGCGTATCAGATACTTAGAGATGGCACTCGCTGCACTGACCCATCTGCATCAGCGCCACCCCAAGAAGAAAACATACTTCAAACTGTTGGCAGTTAAGCGCCAACTGACCCAAATTCTAACCAAAAAGGCAGTCAAAGCACTCTTGCGGGTGCGTCAGAGGTTCATTGAGAAGTCTGATAGAGCTGACACCTCCTTAAACGCCGCTCTCAAGTTCTACAAATCATCAGTGTCTTTAATCACCGCTCTCAAGTCATACAAATCATCAGTGTCTTTAACCACCGTTCTCAAGTTCTACAAATCATCAGTGTCTTTAACCACCGCTCTCAAGTTTTATAAATCATCAGTATCTTTAGTCACCGCTCTCAAGTCATACAAATCATCAGTGTCTTTAACCACCGCTCACAAGTGTTTCAAATCGTCAGAGTCTTTAACCACCGTTCACCAGTTCTTCAAATCACCAGTATCTTTAAAAATATCACTTACAAGGTCTTCAGTCATTATTATCTTGTACCAACACTCACAAGTACTTCTTTTCCTGGAATCCTTAGCATTGCTTACAAGTTCTCCTATAGGCCTGGACATTTCTCCATACGTTCCTTCTCTGTTATGTGACATTGTGTTGCTCTCTTCCTGCAATAAAGTTCTTTAATATTTTCAACAAGCTTTACTGTCAGAGTCCTGTATGAGGAAGACCTATATTAAGCCATCCCTGTTCCGACCCAACTGTGGTTCCTCTCTCCTACCATCGGGAGAACCCCCAAGTTCACAACACCCCCAACCTAGGTCAGTGACAACTTTGAATGTTTTGTCGGTTAATGATAACGGCCTCAACTCTCCTACCAAACGCGCCATGGCCATTTCATTATTTAATAGATGGAAATGCGTTATTGTCTTACTCCAGGAGACCCATTTCAAATCCTCCCACCCCTCTTTGTCCTGTAAACAATTTCCACATGTTTACTACTCAACTATGCCTGCCAAGCGTAGAGGTACAGCTATCATGTTACGCCGTGGTCTTCCCATAGCTGTCCATGATACCATATCGGACGCCCAAGGCCGCTACGTTATTTTGTAATCAGGTTCCTCTCATTCTGGCCTCCATATATGCGCCCAATATGCAGCAGGGTTCCCTTTTCACTGCCTTTTTCGATGATCTGTCTCGGCTCCCTACTAGTATGACTATAATTGGGGGTGACTGTAATGTTACTATGGACCCTCTTATGGACAGATCCCATCCTGGTGCTGCTCCTATTACTCCTACCAAATTGGCTAAACTATTACAATCTCAATTATCACTTTATAATCTATACGACGGCTGGAGAACTTTATATCTCACAGCGAGAGGATTTACACATTACTCCACTCCCGTATGATCTCTATACTCGGATTGACTATGTCTTTGTTGATCGCGCCACGACCCAGAAGCTCCTTGGTGCTCAAACATTACCCATCTCCTGGTCAGACCATTCCGCTGTGCTATTTGAGCTATCAACTCCCTCCTCACCCCCCTACTCGCTCCTGGCGCTTGAATGACTCCCTTCTCCTCAAGAAATGCACTGTCGCTGAAAGCACTACCGCGTTGACAAATTATTACACTGACAACGCATCTCCAGATATCGCTCCTTCCGTGTTATGGGAGGCGCATAAGGCCACAATCCATGGCCACCTTATAAGCCTTTCCTCTGCCCAAAAGAAGAGCGAGGCACAGCGTATCAGATACTTAGAGACGGCACTCGCTGCACTGACCCATCTGCATTAGCGCCA
Organism: Pseudophryne corroboree; assembly: GCF_028390025.1. Taxonomy (NCBI): domain Eukaryota; kingdom Metazoa; phylum Chordata; class Amphibia; order Anura; family Myobatrachidae; genus Pseudophryne; species Pseudophryne corroboree. The sequence continues at coordinate 632,344,626 of NC_086449.1, forward strand.
CCCCAAGAAGAAAACATACTTCAAACTGTTGGCAGTTAAGTGCCAACTGACCCAAGTTCTAACCAAAAAGGCAGTCAAAGCACTCTTGTGGGTGCGTCAGAGGTTCATTGAGAAGTCTGATAGAGCTGACACCTCCTTAAACGCCGCTCTCAAGTTCTACAAATCATCACGGTCTTTAATCACTGTTCTCAAGTCATACAAATCATCAGTGTCTTTAACCACCACTCCCAAGTTTTGCAAGTTGTCAGTGTCTTTAACCACTGCTCTCAAGTTCTACAAATCATCAGTGTCTTTAATCACCGCTCTCAAGTCATACAAATCATCAGTGTCTTTAATCACCGTTCTCAAGTTCTACAAATCATCAGTGTCTTTAACCACCGCTCTCAAGTTCTACAAATCATCAGTGTCTTTAACCACCGCTCACAAGTGTTTCAAATCGTCAGAGTCTTTAACCACCGTTCACCAGTTCTTCAAATCACCAGTATCTTTAAAAACATCACTTACAAGGTCTTCAGTCATTATTATCTTGTACCAACACTCACAAGTACTTCTTTTCCTGGAATCCTTAGCATTGCTTACAAGTTCTCCTATAGGCCTGGACATTCCTCCATACGTTCCTTCTCTGCTATGTGACATTGTGTTGCTCTCTTCCTGCAATAAAGTTCTTTAATATTTTCACCAAGCTTTACTGTCAGAGTCCTGTATGAGGAAGACCTATATTAAGCCATCCCTGTTCCGACCCAACTGTGGTTCCTCTCTCCTACCATCGGGAGAACCCCCGAGTTCAGAACACCCCCAACCTAGGTCAGTGACAGTATACTCAGGCCTCATGGACCCGGGGGATCGGAGCCCAGAGGCAAGTACCATCCATGACTTGATTTCTCGAGTACAAAGTCAGGAAGCAGCACAAGGCCAGGTGATGCATTATCTCCAGGAATTGTCTGGCCGGCTGGATCAAATTCAGACTTCTCTGGCTTCAGTAGTACCGGCCCCAGCTCCAGTACCTGCTCCAGTGGTTGTTTCTAGTAATGTTCCATCCTCCTCTGGAACCAGGTCATGCCTTCAGCTCCCTACTCCTTCTCGCTATAATGGGAATCCTAAGAATTGCTGTGGTTTTCTCAATCAGTGCGAGGTACATTTTGAACTTCTTTCACATAACTTCCCTACTGATCGGTCGAAGGTGGCATACATTATTTCTTTGCTCGAGGGTTCAGCGTTGGATTGGGTGTCTCCGTTATGGGAGCGATCTGATCCATTTGTTTCTAGTTACACGAATTTCATTGCGTCATTCCGGAGGATCTTTGATGAGCCAGGCAGGACGACCGCTGCCTCTGCAGACTTGCTTCGTGTCCGACAAGGCTCTCGTTCAGTGGGACAGTATGTGATTAATATTCAGACCATAGCCTCAGAACTGCGTTGGAATAATGATGCCCTTCGGGCTGCCTTTTGGAACGGGCTCTCCGATCGTCTAAAGGACGAGTTGGTCACTAGAGATTTGCCGGATTCTTTAGAACAGTTGATCTCGCTCTGTGTAAAGGTGGATCTTCGCATGCAGGAACGAGGTGGCGAACGTAGTTGGTCAGATCGATCAAGGGTCCGATCTTTTCCGTCTAAGCAAACGGTTATTCCAAATCCTGATGAACCCATGCAGATTAATCGATCTCGGCTGTCCCCGGAAGAACGTCAGCGTCGTCGTGAGGGTAGACTCTGCCTCTACTGTGGAGCCGCGGATCATTTTCTCAAGTTTTGCAAGTCTCGTCCGGGAAACGGGCAGTCCTAGCTTGTTCCGGAGGAGTCGAGCTAGGGGTTTCTTCTAAACTTTCTCCGTCAGTGGACTGTTTACTCTCCGTGTCTCTGTTCTCCAAGTCAATAGCCAAACCCGTTAAGGCTCTGCTGGACTCAGGGGCTGCAGGAAATTTTATTTCCCTTTCCTGTGCTCAGAATCTGGGTTTTCAGTTACGGTCGGTCGAACGACCTATTACGTTGACTGCTATCAATGGTACCCAAATTTCTAATGGTCTGATTTCAAGTTGTACAGTACCAATCAAACTGCAAGTGGGAGCTCTGCATCAAGAACATCTGGAGTTCCTAGTGATTCAGGAGATGCCCCACGATCTGGTTCTTGGCCTTCCTTGGCTTAAACTTCACAACCCTCACGTCGCCTGGAGTTCGACACAAATAACATCTTGGGAGTCCTTTTTGTCATTCAAATTGTCTTACCCCTGTCTATCCGCTCCGTGTATCTTCCAAGTCAGATGAAGGGCTCATTCCGGAGGCCTATCGGGAGTTTTCTGACGTGTTCTCGGAGCAAGTGGCAGATCTGCTACCACCGCACAGACCCTGGGACTGTCCCATTGAGCTCATTCCGGGGAAAATGCCACCTCGGGGTTGCACTTATCCCTTATCATTACCCGAGACCCAAGCTATGTCGGACTATATCAAGTCTAATCTGCAGAAAGGATTCACCTGCCCCTCTACCTCCCCGGCGGGGGCGGGTTTCTTTTTTGTGAAGAAGAAGGACGGAGGGCTAAGACCATGTATTGACTATCGTGGTCTAAATGATGTCCCCATTAAGAATAAGTATCCTTTGCCGCTCATTACGGAGCTCTTTGATCGAGTTCGCAGAGCCCGAGTTTTCACCAAGCTTGATTTAAGGGGAGCTTATAATTTGATACGTATCCGACAGGGAGACGAATGGAAGACGGCCTTCAATACCAGGGACGGGCATTACGAGTACCTGGTAATGCCATTTGGCCTCAGCAACGCACCTGCCGTCTTCCATGGATTCATTAACGAAGTCTTTCGGGATTTGCTATACCTAAGTGTCGTGGTATATTTGGATGACATTCTGATATTTTCTAAAAATCTCACAGAGCACAGAATACAGGTCAAAGAGGTACTTCTTCGACTACGAGAGAATCATCTTTATGGCAAGATTTCCAAATGTACCTTTGAGGTTTCTTCTATTCCATTTCTTGGTTACATCATTTCGGGCACGGAGCTTCGTATGGATCCAGAGAAACTCACTGCCATCCGGGACTGGACTCAGCCTCTTTCTTTGAAAGCGGTACAACGATTTCTGGGCTTTGCAAATTACTACCGGAAATTCATAAAGGGATTCTCTACCATCGTGGCACCTATTACTGCCCTAACCAAGAAGGGTTCTGACCCAAGTCATTGGTCCTCCGAAGCTATAGCAGCGTTCGCTCAGTTAAAGGCAGCCTTTATGTCCGCTCCAGTACTTCATCAACCAGATTTTTCAAAACCATTCTTTTTGGAGGTTGATGCTTCCACGGTAGGCATAGGTGCCGTGCTTTCGCAGTACGCTCCAGATGGGAAGTTACATCCATGTGGTTTCCATTCTCGCAAATTCTCTCCTGCGGAACAGAATTACACCATTGGAGACAAAGAACTTTTGGCAATAAAATCTGCCTTGGAGGAATGGAGATATCTTTTGGAAGGTGCTAAACACCTAATTACAATTTTCACTGATCATAAGAATTTGCTGTACCTCACGACGGCCCAGTGCTTGAATCCCCGTCAAGCTAGATGGGCGCTCTTCTTTACTCGGTTTTCGTTTGTCATTAAGTACCGGGCTGGGACTTTTAACACCAAGGCTGATGCTTTATCCCGTTCCTTAACAGCTTCGGATGAGGAGAATTCCGTTGAGAAGGCTTTGATTCTTAGTCCAGTTTCTATGTCGGCGGCTCCCACCGCTCTGGGTCCTCCTCCCGGGAGAATGTCTGTGCCAGCTAAATTTCGACCAAGGTTGTTGCAGTGGGCTCATATTTCCAAGTTTTCCGGTCATCCTGGAGTTCAAAAGTTGTGGGAGTTTCTACGAAGGTCTTACTGGTGGGGCACTATGAAGAAGAATATTCAAGATTATGTCAACTCATGTTCTCAGTGTGTTCAGCACAAAATTCCTCGTTTGCCTCCTGCGGGGTTGTTGCATCCACTGTCCATTCCTCAGAGGCCTTGGACCCATATCTCTATGGACTTTGTCACTGAATTGCCCCTCTCCAAGGGTCACAGTACTGTCTGGGTAATTATCGACCGTTTCTCTAAGATGGCACATTTTGTACCTTTGACCGGGTTACCATCAGCTCCCAAGTTGGCTTTGTTATTTATCCGAGAACATTTCCGCCTGCACGGCTTACCTCAGGAAATCGTCTCTGATCGGGGGGTACAATTCACTGCGAGATTCTGGAGAGCTCTCTGTACGGCCTTACAAATAAAACTCAAGTTTTCATCCGCTTACCATCCACAGACCAACGGGCAAACTGAACGCGTCAATCAAGATTTAGAGACTTTTCTCCGTGTTTATCTCTCTCCCTCGCAAGATGATTGGGTGGAACTGTTGCCATGGGCCGAGTTTGCCCATAATCATCTGTACCACTCTTCGACTGGTGAGTCCTCATTTTTCATTAATTATGGGTTCCTTCCTCAAGTTCCTAAATTACCCATTTGTCCTCCGGAGGATGTTCCTGCTGCAGCCTCTACTCTTCGGCACTTCAGTCAAATTTGGAGTCGAGTTCATGCTAATCTCAAGAGAGTCTCCGGCCGCTATAAGTTCTTTGCAGATAGGAAGCGACGAGCAGCTCCCCAATACAAGGTTGGTGACAGGGTATGGCTCTCCACCCGCAACCTCCGGTTAAGGGTGCCCACTATGAAGTTCGCCCCAAAGTTTATTGTTCCTTACCCCGTGTTACAAGTCCTGAATCCGGTTGTCTGCAAATTGGGATTGCCTTCCCACCTCCGGATACCAAACTCCTTTCATGTTTCTCTCCTTCGCCCCCTTATTTTAAACCGGTTCCATTTAAAGTCCCCGAGGCCAACCTCTGCAGAGTCTGAAGCTGGAACGGACTTTAAAATCAAAGCTATTCTTGACTCTCGTTATCTTCACAAGAATCTACAGTATTTAGTGGAGTGGAAAGGTTTTGGCCCCGAGGAGAGGAGCTGGGTCAAGGCTACTGAAGTTATGGCTCCCCGACTGGTGCGGATTTTCCATTCCAGACATCCAACAAAACCTGGAAAGTGTCCGGGGGCCACTCCTGGAGGAGGGGGTACTGTCACACGCCATAGGCGGCGTTCACCGCGCTTACCCCTGCGTGCCTGCTGGTCTGTGTTGCAGCCTCCGCCTTCGGTGGTCCACGGGCTCCGGCGTCTGACTGGCGCGGCTCCCGGTGGTTCCCTGGGGCAGTGGCGCCGCCATGACACCCGGCATCACGGGGGCGGGGAGCAGGTGACGTCATCAGACTGTTCCGCCAATCCAGCGGAGGCGCGAGATTCAAAGTCAGACGCCAGGCAGAGCCTCGGCGCCTGAGTATCGTCTTTTCCCCTGACGTGGATGCCAGTGCTCTTGTTCCCGACGTATCTCTCTGCAGTCGTACCCCAGTGTATCCGGCACTTCCAGGTGCCAGTTGCTGCACAGTTCAGCGTATACTGCGGCTGGTGTGTTTCTCTGTAATCCAGTCACCAGTGCTTCTTGGAGTCAGCGTGTGCTGCGGGCTAAACGCCGCTCTCAAGTTCTACAAATCATCAGTGTCTTTAAACGCCGCTCTCAAGTTCTACAAATCATCAGTGTCTTTAATCACCGTTCTCAAGTCATACAAATCACCAGTGTCTTTAACCACCGCTCCCAAGTTTTGCAAGTTGCCAGTGTCTTTAACCGCCGTTCTCAAGTTCTACAAATCATCAGTGTCTTTAACCACCGTTCTCAAGTTCTACAAATCATCAGTGTCTTTAACCACCGTTCTCAAGTTATACAAATCATCAGTGTCTTTAACCACCGCTCTCAAGTTTTATAAATCATCAGTATCTTTAGTCACCGCTCTCAAGTCATACAAATCATCAGTGTCTTTAACCACCGTTCACCAGTTCTTCAAATCACCAGTATCTTTAAAAACATCACTTATAAGGTCTTCAGTCATTATTATCTTGTACCAACACTCACAAGTACTTCTTTTCCTGGAATCCTTAGCATTGCTTACAAGTTCTCCTATAGGCCTGGACATTCCTCCATACGTTCCTTCTCTGTTATGTGACATTGTGTTGCTCTCTTCCTGCAATAAAGTTCTTTAATATTTTCACCAAGCTTTACTGTCAGAGTCCTGTATGAGGAAGACCTATATTAAGCCATCCCTGTTCCTACCCAACTGTGGTTCCTCTCTCCTACCATCGGGAGAACCCCCGAGTTCACAACACCCCCAACCTAGGTCAGTGACAACTTTGAATGTTTTGTCGGTTAATGATAACGGCCTCAACTCTCCTACCAAACGCGCCATGGCCATTTCATTATTTAATAGATGGAAATGCGTTATTGTCTTACTCCAGGAGACCCATTTCAAATCCTCCCACCCCTCTTTGTCCTGTAAACAATTTCCACATGTTTACTACTCAACTATGCCTGCCAAGCGTAGAGGTACAGCTATCATGTTACGCCGTGGTCTTCCCATAGCTGTCCATGATACCATATCGGACGCCCAAGGCCGCTACGTTATTCTGTAATCAGGTTCCTCTCATTCTGGCCTCCATATATGCGCCCAATATGCAGCAGGGTTCCCTTTTCACTGCCTTTTTCGATGATCTGTCTCGGCTCCCTACTAGTATGACTATAATTGGGGGTGACTGTAATGTTACTATGGACCCTCTTATGGACAGATCCCATCCTGGTGCTGCTCCTATTACTCCTACCAAATTGGCTAAACTATTACAATCTCAATTATCACTTTATAATCTATACGACGGCTGGAGAACTTTATATCTCACAGCGAGAGGATTTACACATTACTCCACTCCCGTATGATCTCTATACTCGGATTGACTATGTCTTTGTTGATCGCGCCACGACCCAGAAGCTCCTTGGTGCTCAAACATTACCCATCTCCTGGTCAGACCATTCCGCTGTGCTATTTGAGCTATCAACTCCCTCCTCACCCCCCTACTCGCTCCTGGCGCTTGAATGACTCCCTTCTCCTCAAGAAATGCACTGTCGCTGAAAGCACTACCGCGTTGACAAATTATTACACTGACAACGCATCTCCAGATATCGCTCCTTCCGTGTTATGGGAGGCGCATAAGGCCACAATCCATGGCTACCTCATAAGCCTTTTCTCTGCCCAAAAGAAGAGCGAGGCACAGCGTATCAGATACTTAGAGACGGCACTCGCTGCACTGACCCATCTGCATTAGCGCCACCCCAAGAAGAAAACATACTTCAAACTGTTGGCAGTTAAGCGCCAACTGACCCAAGTTCTAACCAAAAAGGCAGTCAAAGCACTCTTGTGGGTGCGTCAGAGGTTCATTGAGAAGTCTGATAGAGCTGACACCTCCTTAAACGCCGCTCTCAAGTTCTACAAATCATCAGTGTCTTTAACCACCGTTCTCAAGTTCTACAAATCATCAGTGTCTTTAACCACCGCTCTCAAGTTTTATAAATCATCAGTATCTTTAGTCACCGCTCTCAAGTCATACAAATCATCAGTGTCTTTACCCACTGCTCACAAGTGTTTCAAATCGTCAGAGTCTTTAACCACCGTTCACCAGTTCTTCAAATCACCAGTATCTTTAAAAACATCACTTACAAGGTCTTCAGTCATTATTATCTTGTACCAACACTCACAAGTACTTCTTTTCCTGGAATCCTTAGCATTGCTTACAAGTTCTCCTATAGGCCTGGACATTCCTCCATACGTTCCTTCTCTGCTATGTGACATTGTGTTGCTCTCTTCCTGCAATAAAGTTCTTTAATATTTTCACCAAGCTTTACTGTCAGAGTCCTGTATGAGGAAGACCTATATTAAGCCATCCCTGTTCCTACCCAACTGTGGTTCCTCTCTCCTACCATCGGGAGAACCCCCGAGTTCACAACACCCCCAACCTAGGTCAGTGACAACTTTGAATGTTTTGTCGGTTAATGATAACGGCCTCAACTCTCCTACCAAATGCGCCATGGCCATTTCATTATTTAATAGATGGAAATGCGTTATTGTCTTACTCCAGGAGACCCATTTCAAATCCTCCCACCCCTCTTTGTCCTGTAAACAATTTCCACATGTTTACTACTCAACTATGCCTGCCAAGCGTAGAGGTACAGCTATCATGTTACGCCGTGGTCTTCCCATAGCTGTCCATGATACCATATTGGACGCCCAAGGCCGCTACGTTATTCTGTAATCAGGTTCCTCTCATTCTGGCCTCCATATATGCGCCCAATATGCAGCAGGGTTCCCTTTTCACTGCCTTTTTCGATGATCTGTCTCGGCTCCCTACTAGTATGACTATAATTGGGGGTGACTGTAATGTTACTATGGACCCTCTTATGGACAGATCCCATCCTGGTGCTGCTCCTATTACTCCTACCAAATTGGCTAAACTATTACAATCTCAATTATCACTTTATAATCTATACGACGGCTGGAGAACTTTATATCCCACAGCGAGAGGATTTACACATTACTCCCCCCCCCCGTATGATCTCTATACTCGGATTGACTATGTCTTTGTTGATCGCGCCACGACCCAGAAGCTCCTTGGTGCTCAAACATTACCCATCTCCTGGTCAGACCATTCCGCTGTGCTATTTGAGCTATCAACTCCCTCCTCACCACCCCCCCTACTCGCTCCTGGCGCTTGAATGACTCCCTTCTCCTCAAGAAATGCACTGTCGCTGAAAGCACTACCGCAATGACAAATTATTACACTGACAACGCATCTCCAGATATCGCTCCTTCCGTGTTATGGGAGGCGCATAAGGCCACCATCCATGGCCACCTCATAAGCCTTTCCTCTGCCCAAAAGAAGAGCGAGGCACAGCGTATCAGATATTTAGAGACTGCACTCGCTGCACTGACCCATCTGCATCAGCGCCACCCCAAGAAGAAAACATACTTCAAACTGTTGGCAGTTAAGCGCCAACTGACCCAAATTCTAACCAAAAAGGCAGTCAAAGCACTCTTGTGGGTGCGTCAGAGGTTCATTGAGAAGTCTGATAGAGCTGACACCTTGCTGGCCTGGAAGTTGCAAGCGAAGCGTACTCAAAACCGCAGTGTTACCCTACAATGCACTGATGGTTCCACTGCGTTTGATCCGACGGTTATGGCCTCTCAATTTCGATACTATTATTCGTCCCTATATAACCTTCCGTCTACCGCTGACTCTGGCTTTCATTCAGCCCCCGGACTGCAACAATATCTATCCTCTTGTTGTCTTCCCAAACTTTCTGAGTCTAATGTGTTGAGACTTAACGCCCCCATCTCTGTGGAGGAAATCTCGTCGGCCATTAAACAACTACGCCGTTCGGCAGCCCCTGGTCCTGATGGCTTTACCGCTTTATATTATAAAAAATTCACAACCCCTCTGCTTCCTATGCTTAAATCTTTGTTTAACTCGGTACTGGAAGGAGGTTCATTTGACGAGACCACCACCAGGGCCAACATTGTTATCATTCCTAAGCCAGAAAGAGATCCCCTAGAGATGAAGAACTATAGGCCTATCTCTCTTCTGAATTTTGACCTAAAGCTCTTTGCTAAAATCCTAGCAAGCAGACTTGCTCCCCTCCTACCCTCCCTTATACACCCCGACCAAGTCTGCTTTATCCCGAGTAGACAGGCTGCTGACAACACTAGGCGCCTCATTGATCTTATCCACCTTGCACAAGACAAGTCCCTTTCGTCCCTGGTGGTGGCCTTTGACGCAGAGAAGGCCTTCGATAGGGTGGCTTGGCCATTTATACAACAAACACTCCTCAATATGGCCTTGCATGGGGCCTTTTATAAAGGCGTCACCTTGCTATATCATAATCCTTCAGCCTCCATCTTCTTCAACGGCTTATCTTCTGATCCCCTCCCTATTAGAAACGGCACTCGACAGGGTTGCCCCCTGTCGCCCCTACTCTTTGCCCTAATTATGGAACCACGCGCAGCTAGAATTAGATTGAATTGTAATATATCGGGTATAGTTGTAGGACATCAGAATCATAAAATCGCACTATACATTGATGATGTTATCCTTACTCTTACGGATCCTCATGTCTCCCTCCCTAACCTGATGGAGGAAATCACGACCTGCAGCCGTTTTTCGAACTATAACATTAATTCTGACAAAACTGAAATCCTAGCCCTACATGTTGCGGACCCAGACCTCCGTCTTCTTCAGTCCTCTTTCCCATGTACCTGGCGAACTGACAAACTCAAATACCTGGGCATATATCTGACTAAAACTTATTCTGGTCTATATGCTGCCAATTTTCCAAGATTGCTTTCTTCCATTAAAACTGACTTGACCGTTTGGAATAAATATTTCATATCCTGGTTTGGACGCATGACGGCAGTTAAGATGACTCTATTACCGCGCCTGCTGTACCTGTGGCAAACTCTCCCAATCCATATTCCTACTAAAATTCTCAAAAATCTTCAAGCTGATATCACCAGGTTTATCTGGGCAGGGAGAAAACCCAGAGTAAAGATGCGAATCTTACAAAAGCACTGCCTTGCAGGGGGTCTGGGAGTCCCTGATCTTCTCAAATACTACAGAGCTACTCACCTAACTGCGTGTATCCTCTGGCACGCTACTCCTGGCCACAGAGTCTGGACACATTTAGAGGCAGCCACACTTCAGACGTACTCTTCTTACTGTCTTTTATGGTGTACGCCGAAACATCGCCCACCTGCATCCTCTTTACTACCCACTGTACGTTTCACTCTATCTATGTGGGACTTTCGTTCTCAGCTTTACCAGCTACGGTCCCTTCATCCCCTCCTCCCTCCCTAATGGAATAACCCTAGCTTTCCGCCAGGTGCAAATCATCTAGCGTTTGACTCATGGACCGACAAAAATATACTTTTCCTTCTAGATATTGCTCCCCTTCATTCGTTCCCAACGTTTGCTGATCTGCAATCCCACTTTTCCCTCCCACACTCGGCTTTTTATCAATACTTACAGATACGCCACTTTTATAACTCTCTTCCCGGACCTTTCTCCGTGAGAAATAAGTCGAGTTTTGAATCCTTATGCCACAATTGCCAATCCACTAAGGGTTTACTTTCGTCAATATATCAAATATTGCTTGCCCATAATCTACCCCAAAAAGAACCACACGAACTAGTCTGGGAAAGAGAGGTGGGTGAGACTCTGACTGTCGAGGAATGGTCTTATATCAAAACAGAAATTTCCAAAAGCTCCGTTTCAGTTCGGATTAAGGAAAATTCGTACAAATTATACTATTGCTGGTACTTGGTACCTGCACACCTCCATTCATTGGAGTATATTTACCAAGGTCCCGATTTTGACCGAGATGGTGTTTTTTCTTTAAAGTGTCATCTCGGTAATTTACTTAACTAAAATCACGGCAGTGATGAGGGCATTCGTATTTTTATTACGGCTGTGTAGTAAAAATACGAATGAATACACCATCGGTCAAACGCGGCTGTTTAGGTATTGAACACGGTCATTTACTAACCATTCGTATTTGAAATCTCTTGCGTGAAAATGCATGTGCGGCCGTGAAAAAATACTAATCGTACAAAAAGCCTAAAAAAAAGTAGACCTGCTTTTGAGAAGCGTGTTTACATGTGTTGTCAATTCTACATTAGTCACACCTGACTTTTTGTACCTTTTAAAAGGGGCCCCAACACATTTTTTGCCACTCTCAATCTGAAATGGCTGCTACTGTGTGTAGTACTGCTGTCTTGTTTGCTGGGGGATACCTGACACTGGGGGTAATTCCAAGTTGATCGCAGCAGGACATTTTTTTGCAGTTGGGCAAAACCATGTGCACTGCAGGGGAGGCAGATATAACATGTGCAGAGATAGTTAGATTTGGGTGGGTTATTTTGTTTCTGTGCAGGGTAAATACTGGCTGCTTTATTTTTACACTGCAAATTAGATTGCAGATTGAACACACCACACCCAAATCTATCTATCTCTGCACATGTTAAATCTGCCTCCCCTGCAGTGCACATGGTTTTGCCCAACTGCTAACAAAAATCCTGCTGCGATCAACTTGGAATTACCCCCACTGCTCCATGAGGCTACAATAAACCCAGGCCAGGAAAATCAACATGGTCAGCAGGTTGTACATGTTCCGCGTAGGCTGGCCATGGCTTGTTTTTTTAGTGGGCGTTTAAATGATAACAAATTTGCTGATGACCATGTTATACAGATGCTCCGACTAAATGTAAATTTACATTTTACCTCTGTATGACCTTGTCAAACTGAACCTAGACCCTGAGACAGCACGCTCTCGCTCTGCCTCAGGCCTGCACAAACTCCTGCCTGTGTTGCACTTTATAGCTACTGGCAGCTTCCAGCCTGTGACTGGCGATGTAATTAGTATCTCACAGGCCACCTTTTATAAATATTTAATTCAGGTGAGTGAAAACATACATACACGTCTATGTCTAAGTGGTGCTTCTGTAATGTAATAGAACACAGTATTGTATTGATTACAGGTCATGACACTCACCTTTTAATTTTGGAATGTCCACTCAGGTTTTGGATGTCTTGGATGGCTACATAGATGCCTCTCTCTGCTTCCCTACCCTGGAGTCGCAGTGGCATGCAGTCAGGGTAGCTTTATCTGATCTTGCGGCCATGGCCAATGTGTTGGGTGCCATAGATTAGACACACGTTGAGCTGAGTACACCTAGGGGCAGGCAATATATTTCTACTAATACACATCTGGCCCAAGATACTAATGTGCATGTGGTTTGTGGAGCTGATTAAACAATACACATATTCCGTGTTAACAATTTATTCATTTTAACACACAAATTTTTGTTAAAAAAAAACAACCACATTTTAATGGTCAACATATTATGAGCACGCATTATTATTTGTGGGTTTTTTTGTGTGCTGGGTGACGAGGATTGTGCTGGCTCGTTGGTGCGGGTTCACTACTCAGTTGTTAAAAGTTTGTGGGAATAGTTGGATTCAGAGCCATAATTACTGTTTAAACACGAAGAACTCTAACAAAAATTCCTTATTGTGATGTAAACATATGTGGTACCTGATGAGAAGTAAACTAAACGATGCTTATGCTTTTCTGCCTGACTTCATTGGGTGTGTATACTTTAAATTAGAAAAAAATTTGCAAAATAATCCATACACAAAGGCGCATAATGCAAACAACTATACTACTTAAAACCAAAATGTCGTAGCTTGACACAACCACAATATTGCACGCTAAGGTCCCAATTTTTGATGCTAAGAATAAAACATTAGCCACAAATATCTGCTAAAACTTGGAAACATCACAACCAAATATGCAAGAAAAAACACATCAAGCACACAAAGGACAACCCAGAACAACACACAATAAACATAAATGCTATGAAATGTATTAAAAAAAAAACCTTTGAAAAAAACATATTCATCACACTTCTTTAAAATACACCTACAAACATTTACTTTTGACATAAAACACCAGAAAAAGGCCAAGGCAACCAGAAAAAAAAACTATACAAAGGATAAAAATGTACATAATTGAGAATAACACTACATCAGGCCTGGCCAACCTGTGGCTCTCCAGATGTAGTGAAACTACACATCCCAGCATGCCCTGCCACAGTTTTAGCATTCCCGAATAGCAAAACTGTGGCAAGGCATGATGGGACTTGTAGTTTTACAACAGCTGGAGAGCCACAGGTTGGCCAGGCCTGCACTACATCACCAACACATTAGAAGAATGAACAAACTGACAACCACAATTAGCTAGAAGACATTTCAGACAACTAAGGACAAAGCACAGATGTTTAAATAAAAAAAAATAAAAAAATAACTCACTGTCCTGCCTTGGCCGATCCGAATCCCGGACATGAGTGGCACCAACCACTTCTGGCGGAATGAGTGCACGCACAGGCTCCTCCCAATCACGGTAAGATGCACGGAAGGGGTGTCCACCCCCTGATTTAGCCTCCTTGGCCATCTTCGCCTTGACACGGCGCTCCATTGTATCCAATGGTGGGAACTTTGCGGTCAGCGGTTGACCGCGAGTAACCTCAACCGCTGACCGCAAAGTTCCCACCATTGGATACAATGGAGCGCCGATGTTTGGTGTAAATGTGATACATTTTTACAAAGTCCATTTCATTCTATAAACTTGGCACAACTATATATACAACTCCGGTACATGGCAGTGAAGAGAGGGAACTGGGACATCTGCAGTGCATATACAGTAGGTCACAGGTTCTCAAACTCGGTCCTCAGGACCCCACACAGTGCATGTTTTGCAGATAACCCAGCAGGTACACAGGTGTATTAATTACTCACTGACACATTTTAAAAGGTCCACATGTGGAGCTAATTATTTCACTTGCGATTCTGTGAGGAGACCTGCAAAACATGCACTGTGTGGGGTCCTGAGGACCGAGTTTGAGAACTTGTGCAGTAGGTGAACGATTACGTTAGGCTTTAAAATTGATGTGTTATTCTTTAACAAAATTCTACAAACGTTAGCAATGTTAGCAGTATATGATGGTATATGAAAGTAACTCAAAGATTTAAAATGAGATTTCTAAATATAGTTTAGGGTTAAAAAACTAAAAAATACAGTTTAGGTCTTGCACTTTCAGTTTAGTAACTGGATGGAGGGCCCAAACTAGCTGTATGTGGAGCACCTGTCAATAGGAACATTGTAAAGAAAATTTGCCAAACTAAAACAGACATTGTGCATAGCAGACATTAGTACATAGTATTAGCAATATGGGGTTACATGAGGAACGACAGCGGTCCTGCGGGTGGTCAGTTACCTCTGCTAGTCAGTATAAATCACTTGCTCTCAGCTTAATTCTTCTGTCTGATACAGGATTTTCTACTGACTGCACTAAGACTATAGAGATGTTTAAATTGGTCCAAATGCATACCCTCCAACATTTTACACATAAAAATTGGTACAAATTAAGGGAAGGGGCCTGGCCATGGATAAAGGAGATGTGGCCACGCCCCTTTTCCTATACTTTCAGTGGAAATTAGGAGTGTCAAAAATCTGTTCAGACCATAAAAAAAAGGTACTGTACATGCCAAAAAGGTACAGTTGGAGGGTATGCAAATGTAAAAGGCTGGATGTTGTGTGGGGTTGGTTGGCTAAGCAGTGGCAGTAGCTGTCCAGTTCCTATTGTGGAAAGATATATTTCTGCAGCAGGTTACATTGGTTTACACAGGGAAACATCATGGGGTAGAGTGGATCTTGATCCAGAGGCACCAACAGGCTAAAGCATTAGGCTGTCCCAGGATGCATTGGGTCCTCCTCTATAACCCCGCCTCCAGGCACTGTGAGCTATGGGACCACCTGTGCTATTACAGCCACAAATTATTCCTATGGTTAATCTGCCTTGGGCGGAAAATTTGTCTAACCATTTGCAGCAATTAAATCATTCCTTGGTCAGACAAAAATCAACTCCAGGTCACTCTAGTGTCTCTGGGTCATCTAAGCTAGCTGCTTCCTTCTCATAATCCACGAATCTCCCATATGGTTCATCTGAAGAGGAGGGGGAGCATACTGTCCTGTCAGACACTGAATCAGGTGTTTCTGATGAGGATTCTCCATTGCAACTTGATGTCCCTGCCCTTGTGGTTGCTATTAAGCAAATCCTACAAATCATTGATGATGAGGATTCCACTACTGTGGCTAAGAAAACTGATATGTTTAAACGGCAGAAGGTGGTTAAAAATCTTTTACCCCATTCTGACCATTTGGTGGACATCAGGCAGGAGCCCTGGTCTAATCCAGGGAAGAAATTCCCTCTGTCTCAACGGGCCTAGGCTCACTATCTTCTCCCTGCAGAGTTATGTAACAAGTGGAAAAATTCACCGCCGGTGGATTCTCATGTCACCCGCCTACTGGTGTCGTCCACTCTTCCTGTCACCACTGTCACTTCACTGAAGGAAACGATAAGCATGTGGAGGGATGCCTGAAATCTATTTACTCCCTGTACATAGACTCACTATTGCGGCCTCTTGGGCTGCAAAAGGAATTGAAGCATGGGTTCAGGCCTTAGAGGAAGAGCTGCCCGAGGATATATCTGACAATGCCAGACAATACCCGTCTCACATTACCACCACCACCTATTACATTCAGGAGGCATCCTCTGAGGTGGGTGTGTTGGCAGCCAAGGCATTGACTACGTCTGTCCTGGCTCGTGCTCCCAAAACCACTAAACCCAATCCTGGGTGGCCCATCAGCCTGCTTCTAAACAAGACAAGCCTGCCGCATGATGGGGCGGTCCTCCCCCTGGAGGACCCCAGGGTGGGAGGCCGACTTCTTCAGTTCACTCAGGTCTAGTTAATGACCACTCAAGATGCATGGGTGCGAGAAATTGGCTCTCACGGGTATGCAGTCTCTTTCAAGAGACGTCCCCCGTGTCAGTTTTGCACCTTGGTTATCCCTTCGGATCCATTAAAGGTGCAAGTTTTTCAAAAGGCTGTGAGTTCTCTCCTGAATACAGGAGTGGTAGTGCCGGTTCCTCTGGCCCAGAGAGGCAGAGGTTTCTACTCGACCCTGTTTCTATTTCCGAAACCCAATGGGTCTTTCCGGCCTATACTCAACCTCAAATCACTGAACAAGTTTGTGAGAGTGTCCAAGTTCCATACAGAAACACTGTGCTCAATTATACTGGCTATCAGTTCCAGGCTCCGCCATTTGGACTGGCTACGGCTCCTCGGATCTTCACCAAGGTCATGGCCATAATGACGGCCCATCTCCATCGCCAGGGAGTCAGGATCCCGCCGTATCTGGATGACTTGCTGATTCTGGCAAACTCCCACAATGTCCTCGTCAGTCATCTACAACTGACGGTAAGCTTCCTACAAGCCCATGGGTGGCTCATCTATTGGAAGAAATCCTCACTGGTCCCAGCTCAGAGCATGGTGCACCTGGGGGCACTCCTGGATACACACAGTCAACGACTGTTTCTGTCTCCAGAAAAAGTCCTGAGACTTCAAGACTAGATAAGATGCTTCCTTTGTCGCCCCAGAGTGTCGATACACTCTGCGATGCAAGTACTTGGCCTGATGGTGTCGGCATTCAACATGGTAGAGTACGCTCAATTTCATTCTCACCCTCTGGAGGTTAATCCTTTCCAAGTGTGACAGCCTACCTCATCGGATCAGATCTCACATAATCACTTTGACTCCAGAGATTTGTCTGTCGCTGACCTGGTGGCTACAGGACCAAGAATTGAGCAGGGGCCATCCCTTCTGGATCCCCAACTGGGTCCTGCTGATAATGGACGCCAGTCTGAGGGGATGGGGGGTGGTGTTGGAGCAACACTCTTTTCAGGGTCGCTGGACCAAGAAGGAGTCACTCCTCCCAATAAACGTTCTGGAGTTGCGGACGGTGTTCAATGCATTGACACTCACCCTGCCTCTGGTACAGAACAGGCCAGTTCAGGTACGGTCAGGCAATGCTACTATAGTGGCATACATAAACCATCAAGGCGGCACTCGAAGCTGCATTGCTATGATGGAAGTGTAAAAAATCCTTCGTTGAGCGGAACGCCATCTGCCAGCAATATCGACCGTGTTTATTCCGGGCATCCTAAACTGGGAAGCGGACTTCCTCAGTCGCCAGGACGTGCATGTCGGAGAGTGAAGTCTTCATCTTGAAGTCTTTCAACTCCTAGTGGAGAAGTGGGGCCTACCAGACGTAGACCTGATGGTGTCTTGACACAACCACAAGGTTCCGGTCTTCGGATCAAGGACCAGGGATCCTCAAGCAGTGTTCGTGGACGCACTGGCAATTCCATGGAACTTTTGGCTGCCCTACGGTGTTCCCTCCAGTGTCACTCCTGCCAATGGTCCTTTGGAAGTTCAAACAAGAAGAAGGATTTCTGCTTTTAGTCGCTCCAGCGTGGCCCAGGCGGCATTGGTTCTCAGACCTGCAGGGTCTATCGACAGAGCGTCATCTTCTACTTCCTCAACGACCAGACCTCCTCGTACAGGGCCCTTGTCTTTATCCGGACCTGGCCAGGCTGGCTTTGATGGCATGGCTCTTGAGGCATCACCCCTGAGAGCCAAAGGATTCTCTGAGGCGGTCATCCAAACTATGTTAAAAGCCCGCATACCAGCATCTGCTCGGATTTATTACAGGGTCTGGAATTCTTACTTCACCTGGTGTGCTCATAAGAATTATGATGCATACAGATTCAGAACTTCCAGAATTATGGCTTTTCTGCAAAGAGTTTAGAAAAAAAAATGGGTGAGGGAAACCGCACTAGTCAGAAAAATGTAATATATATCTGATAGTTTTCCTCTGAAAAACTGATTTTATATCCAAGAATATTCTTGTTATTTAGGTAACCATACATATAATAAATTGTTTTCTTTTTAGGAGTATACTGGGTTACCATCAGTGGTGCTCCCTTGAGCCAGGAAATATCAATGTGAACACAAAGAGAAAATAGAAGACTCTTATTTGGGAGCACTTTAATTCAGATGGACTATTGCGTTCTAATACAAGTAACTGATAAGATCCAATTTTTAATAAGGTCTCATTAAAACTAATTATAGGAGTTCCATTAAAGCCAATATGTGAATCAATAACAAAGCGAAAATATAAGAAAAAATTGAAATACACAATTAGTAGCGCAAATGCTACAAATACATAATGAGCCGAAATATGCATTTTGTGGTCGATATATAATCACGTTATAGCTATAATGGTGTTCTCATACTGGGAGATATATTACTGGGTACATATGTATGGCTATTTGCACAATTTGCGGTACCCATTGTGTTAAGTTTTTATAAAATATTGGTGATTTGACCGTATTTCCTATTGGGTGCATATGAATGGCTTTCTGTATGAATTTTTGCTGGGAGACATCCATTGTGATAATCCTCCACATGATACTGTACATGACCATTGTATCTAGTATTTGAACTTGTAGTCCTTATTGTCACACGTATGTTCAGTATATGCATTTTTCACACTGAGTATTCATTACCTTTTCCGGAGTGATCATTGTCTATCATAGTTAAGTGATAATAGAGGCAAGCATAATATCTGTGGACATACCCCACTGGAGATGCCCAATCTCATCTGATCTTGGAAGCCAAGCAGTGGAGGGCCAGGTCAGTACTTGGATGGGAGACCATATTGGAATACCCTGGTACTGCAAAAAATTGCTGCGTACTTTAACATCACTAACAAAGAGCACCATCTGGCACTTCGGTTTTTATGACCTATGATTCAATTCCCTCCAATAAATTTTCCCTATGGGATTTATGCAGAAAAAATTATGGCCATATATCTCACAGTATGAGAACACCATTATAGCTATAACGTGACTATATATCGACCACAAAATGTATTTTCCGGCTCATTACATATTGTAGCATTTGTGCTACCAATTGTGTATTTCATTTTTTTCTTATACAGGGCGGGATGTACTATAAGACATCGCCGCCCCTCGCCGCCTACCGCAGCGATACTAATCGCATATGTACTAACATATGCGATTAGTATCGCAATGCGGTATAGGAGGCCCCCCGCGATGATGTCTTCAGGGGTCGGCGGGGGTCAGCGGGGATCTCCATTACCCCCCAGACCCGGGAGGTGACGTGTGCAGGGAGTCTCCGGGCTTCTCCTCCTCCCCCCTGAAGCCGGAAGGAGACAAGGCTGTGCTGCGGGGGAGAAGGAGGGGGGGGGGGGGCCGCACCAGCAGCAGCACACAGGTATGCGGGGGGAGGGGGGTCATCGTGAGCGGGGCGGCGGCGGGATCCGGCGGCGGTAAGAATCCCATAGGCTTCTATAGGGTATCGCCATAAAAAGATGGCGATACCCTATGGGGCGAAAATGCGACGGTCGGGGATTAGTACATATGAAAATGCGGTAAAACGGGGGTTTTACCGCATTTTCCCTTTAGCAAATCCCGCCCACAGTATTTTCGCGGTGTTATTGATTCACATATTGGCTTTAAGAACTCCTATAATTAGTTTTAATGAGACCTTATTAAAAATTTGATCTTATCAGTTACTTGTATTAGAATGCAACAGTCCATCTGAATTAGAGAGCCAAATAAGAGTCTTCTACTTTCTATTTTCTCTTTGTTTTCTGCAAAGAGGCCTGGAATTAGGCCTTCATTTGGCCTCCCTCAAGGTTCAAATATATGCCTTGTCGGTATGGATTCAGAGAAAAATTGCGTCTATACCTGACATTCATACATTCACTCAGAGTGTCTTACGGATTCAAACTCCCTATGTCCCTCCTGTGGCTCCATGGGATCTGTCTGTTTTACTAAATGCCCTGCAAGAATCTCCATTTGAACCTCTAGAGATGGTGGACCTTAAATGGCACACGGCAAATGTCTTGTTTATACTGGCTATTGCCTCTGCAAGATGGGTGTTGGACTTAGGCGCATTGTCCTGTCATTCACACTTTCTAATATTTCATCGTGACCAGGCAGTACTTAGAATTCGCCCAGGTTATTTACCTAAGGTGGTGACATCTTTTCACCTTAACCAAGAGATTGTGGCTCCGACCTTAATCTCTTCTGATTTGTCCTCCATAGAGCAGTTTTGGATGCGGTACGGGCTCTCCGTATATATGTGAAAAGGAGTGCTTCTATCAGGAGGTCAGATTCCCTTTTTGTTTTGTTTTTCACAAACGTGGCTGGCCTGCAAATAAGCAAACCTTGGCCAGATGAATTAGAATGGTAATAGCACAAGCTTGTGCGCAGGCTGGTCTCCCAGCTCCTGCTGCTATTAATGCCCATTCTACTCGGTCTGTTGGACCTTCTTGGGCGGCCCGCCGTAACGCGTCTGCAGAACAATTGTGCAAGGCGGCTACGTGGTTCTCTGTGAACACATTTATTAGGTTCTATGCCTTTGATACTTCCGCCTCCCAGGATGCTTCCTTTGGACGCCGGGTTATCATACCTGCTAAGGCGCGTCCCCTCCCTTGAGGAACTGCTTTAGGACATCCCCGATATTTCCCTGTGGAAACCTGCTGCAGAAAAAGAGAGTTATGGTAGACTTACCATTGTTAACTCTCTTTCTGCGAGGTACATTGGGTTCCACAGGGCGCCCACCCTGACGCACCTAGCTTATATGGGTTTGCATGGCATTAGCCACTGGTCCCTTCTCCTGTCGTGAGAATGTGGTTCTATGTGACTAACATCTACCGTCTCTCTTACCTGCTCTTGCATTGGACTGGTTAATGAAACTTGCCCCAATGCTTCCGGGGACAACCTAAAGCTTTAGACTGTTGGTGCCCCTGGATCCAGATCCACTCTACTCCCTGCTGTTTCCCTGTGGAACCCAATGTACCTCGCAGAAAAAGAGTTAACAATGGGAAGTCTACCATAGCTCTCCATTTAGTCATTCTCTTAGTTGTAGTGGAATTATTTTAATTTTTAGTTGTTTTTTCTCTGACGTCCTAAGTGGATGCTGGGACTCCGTAAGGACCATGGGGATTAGCGGCTCCGCAGGAGACTGGGCACAACTAAAGAAAGCTTTAGGACTACCTGGTGTGCACTGGCTCCTCCCACTAAGACCCTCCTCCAGACCTCAGTTAGATTCTTGTGCCCGGCTGAGCTGGATGCACACTAGGGGCTCTCCTGAGCTCCTAGAAAGAAAGTATATTTTAGGTTTTTTTATTTTACAGTGAGATCTGCTGGCAACAGACTCACTGCAGCGAGGGACTAAGGGGAGAAGAAGCGAACCTACCTAACTGGTGGTAGCTTGTGCTTCTTAGGCTACTGGACACCATTAGCTCCAGAGGGATCGACCGCATGGAACCGGCCATTGATGTTCGGTCCCGGAGCCGCGCCGCCGGCCCCCTTACAGAGCCAGAAGCAAGAAGTGTTCCGGAAAATCGGCGGCAGAAGACTTCAGTCTTCACCAAGGTAGCGCACAGCACTGCAGCTGTGCGCCATTGCTCCTCATGCACACCTCACACTCCGGTCACTGATGGGTGCAGGGCGCTGGGGGGGGGCGCCCTGAGCAGCAATATAAACACCTTGCCTGGCAAAATCATCACAATATATAGCCCCAGAGGCTATATATGTGATAAATACCCCTGCCAGAATCCATAAAAAAGCGTGAGAAAAGTCCGCGAGAAAGGAGCGGAGCTATCTCCCTCAGCACACTGGCGCCATTTTCTCTTCACAGTGCAGCTGGAAGACAGCTCCCCAGGCTCTCCCCTGTAGTTTTCAGGCTCAAAGGGTTAAAAAGAGAGGGGGGGGGGCACTAAATTTAGGTGCAATATTGTTTATACAAGCAGCTATTGGGGGAAAAATCACTCAGTTATAGTGTTAATCCCTGCATTATATAGCGCTCTGGTGTGTGCTGGCATACTCTCTCTCTGTCTCCCCAAAGGACTTTGTGGGGTCCTGTCCTCAGTCAGAGCATTCCCTGTGTGTGTGCTGTGTGTCGGTACGGCTGTGTCGACATGTGGGATGAGGAAGGTTACGTGGAGGTGGAGCAGAGGCCGATAAATGGGATGTCGCCCCCTGTGGGGCCGACACCAGAGTGGATGGATAGGTGGAAGGTATTAACCGACAATGTCAACTCCTTACATAGAAGGCTGGATGACGTAAAACAGCTGTGGGACAGCCGGCTTCTCAGCCCGCGCCTGCCCAGGTGTCTCAAAGGCCATCAGGGGCTCAACAAAGCGCCCGTTACCTCAGATGGCAGACACAGATGTCGACACGGAGTCTGACTCCAGTGTCGACGAGGTTGAGACATATACACAATCCACTAGGAACATCCGTTACATGATCTCGGCAATGAAAAATGTGTTACGCATTTCTGACATGAACCCAAGTACCACATAAAAGGGGTTTTATTTTTGGGGAGAAAAAGCAGCCAGTGTTTTGTTCCCCCATCAGATGAATGAATGAAGTGTGTAAAGTAGCGTGGGTTCCCCCGATAAGAAACTGGTCATTTCTAAAAAGTTACTGATGGCGTAACCCTTTCCCGCCAGAGGATAGGTCACGTTGGGAGATATCCCTTAGGGTGGATAAGGCGCTCACACGTTTGTCAAAAAAGGTGGCACTGCCGTCTTAGGATACGGCCACCTTGAAGGAGCCTGCTGATAAAAAGCAGGAGGCTATCCTGAAGTCTGTATATACACACTCAGGTTATATACTGAGACCTGCAATTGCCTCAGCATAAATAGTGCTGCTGCAGCGTGGTCTGATACCCAGTCAGATAATATTAATACTCTAAGACAGGGATAATAGTTTGCTAACATAGAGCATATTAAAGACGTCGTTTTAGATATAAAGGATGCACAGAGGGATATTTGCCGGCTGGCATCCAGAATTAATGCAATGTCCATTCTGCCAGGAGGGTATTAGAAACCCGGCAGTGGACAGGTGATGCTGCCTATAAAAGGCACATGGAGATTCTGCCTTATAAGGGTGAGGAATTGTTTGGGGATGGTCTCTGGGACCTCGTATCCACAGCAACAGCTGGGAAGAACATTTTTTTACCTCAGGTTTCCTCACAGCCTAAGAAAGCACTGTATTTTCAGGTACAGTCCTTTCGGCTTCAGAAAAGCAAGCGGGTCAAAGGCGCTTCCTTTCTGCACAGAGACAAGGGAAGAAGGAAAAAGCTGCACCAGCAGCCAGTTCCCAGGATCAAAAATCTTCCCCCGCTTCCTCGGAGTCCACCGCATGACATTGGGGCTCCACAGGTGGAGACAGGTGCGGTAGGGGCGCGTCTCGGGAACTTCAGGGACCAGTGGGCTTGCCCACAGGTGGATCCCTAGGTTCTGCAAATAGTATCACAGGGATACAGGCTGGAGTTCGAGGCGACTCCCCCTCGCCGTTACCTCACATCAGCCTTGCCTGCTGCCCTCGGAGAAAGGTAGTACTGGCGGCAATTCACAAGCTGTACTTCCAGCAGGTGAAATCAAGGTACCCCTCCTTCAACAAGGCCGGGGTTACTATTCCAAAATGTTGTGGTACCAAAACCAGACGGTTCGGTGAGACCCATTCTAAAATTGAAAGCCTTGAACACTTATATACGAAGGTTCAAGTTCAAAATGGAATCGCTCAGGGCGATTATTGCAAGCCTGGAGAATTTCATGGTATCACTGGACATCAAGGATGCTTACCTGCATGTCCCTATTTACCCTCTTCACCAGGAGTACCTCAAAATTGTGGTACAGGATTGTCATTACCAATTCCAGACGTTGCCGTTGGTCTGTGCCCGGCACCGAGGTATTTACCAAGGTAATGGCCGAAATAATTATCCCGTACTTGGACGATCTCCTTATAAAGGCGAGGTCCAGGGAGCAGTTGTTCGGCGGAGTAGCACTATCTCGGGAAGTGCTACAACAGCACGGCTGGATTCTGAATATTCCAAAGTCGCAGCTGGTTCCTACGACGCGTCTACTGTTCCTGGGTATGGTTCTGGACACAGAACAGGATAAAAAGGGTTTCTCCCGGAGGAGAAGTCCAAGGAGTTGTCGTCTCTAGACAGAGACCTCCTAATACCTATACAGGTGTCGGTGCATCAATGCACGCGAGCCCTGGGAAGGTAGCTTCTTACGAAGAAATTCCATTCGCCAGGTCCCATGCAAGGATTTTCCAGTGGGATCTGTTGGACAAGTGGTCCGGGTCGCATCTTCAGATGCATCGGCGGATAACCCTGTCTCCAAGGGCCAGGGTGTCGCTGTTGTGGTGGCTGCAGAGTGCTCATCTTCTAGGGGGCCGCAGATTCGGCATACAGGACTGGGTCCTGGTGACCACGGATGCCAGCCTTCGAGGCTGTGGGGCAGTCACACAGGGAAGAAACTTCCAAGGCTATGGAAAAGTCAGGAGACTTCCCTACACATAAATATTCTGGAACTAAGGGCCATTTACAATGCCCTAAATCAGGCTAGACCCCTGCTTCAACACCGGCCGGTGCTGATCCAGTCAGACAACATCACGGCGGTCGCTCATGTAAACCGACAGGGCGGCACAAGAAGCAGGATGGCGATGGCAGAAGCCACAAGGATTCTCCGATGGGCGGAAAATCATGTGTTAGCACTGTCAGCAGTGTTCATTCCCGGAGTGGACAACTGAGAAGCAGACTTTCTCAGAAGACACGACCTCCACCCGGGAGAGTGGGGACTTCATCCAGAAGTTTTCCAAATGATTGTACACCGTTGGGAAAGGCCACAGGTGGACATGATGGCGTCCCGCCTCAACAAAAAGCTACAAAGATATTGCACCAGGTCAAGGGACCCTCAGGCGATAGCTGTGGACGCTCTGGTAACACCGTGGGTGTACCAGTCGGTGTATGTGTTCCCTTCTCTGCCTCTCTTACCCAGGGTAATGAGAATAATAAGAAGGAGAGGAGTAAGAACTATACTCATTGTTCCGGGTTGGCCAAGAAGAGCTTGGTAACCAGAACTCCAAGAAATGATCTCAGAGGACCCATGGCCTCTGCCACTCAGACAGGACCTGCTGCAGCAGGGGGCCTGTCTGTTCCAAGACGTACCGCGGCTGCGTTTGACGGCATGGCGGTTGAACGCCGGATCCTGAAGGAAAAGGGCATTCCGGAGGAAGTTATCCCTACGCTATTTAAAGCTAGGAAAGAAGTGAACGCAAACCATTATCACCGCATATGGTGGAAATATGTTGCGTGCTGTGAGGCCAGGAAGGCCTCAAAGGAGAAATTTCAGCTAGGTCGATTTCTGCACTTCCTACAGTCAGAGGTGACTATGGGCCTAAAATTGGGTTCCATGAAGGTCCAGATTTCGGCTCTATCGATTTTCTTCCAAAATAGAACTGGCTTCACTGCCTGAAGTTCGGACTTTTGTTAAGGGAGTGCTGCATAGTCAGCCCCCGTTTGTGCCTCAAGTGGCACCGTGGGATCTCAACGTGGTGTTGGATTTCCTGAAGTCGCATTGGGTTGAGCCACTTAAATCCGTGGAGCTACAATACCTCACGTGGAAAGTGGTCATGCTGTGGGCCGTGGCGTCGGCCAGGCTTGTATCAGAATTGGCGGTTTTGTCATACAAAAGCCCTTATCTGTATTTTATATGGATAAGGCGGAATTGAGGACTCGTTCCCAATTCCTTCCTAAGGTGGTATCCGTTTTTCGTGTGAACCAACCTATTGTGGTGCCTGCGGCTACTTGGGACTTGGAGGATTCCAAGTTACTGGACGTAGTCAGGGCCCTGAAAAGTATATGTTTCCAGGACGGCTGGAGTCAGGAAAACTGACTCGCTATTTATCCTGTATGCACCCAACAAGCTGGGTGCTCCTGCTTCTAAGCAGACTATTGCTCGCTGGATCTGTAGCACGATTCAACTTGCACATGCTGTGGCTGGACTGCCGCACCCTAAATCTGTAAAAGCCCATTCCACGAGGAAAGTGGGCTTTTCTTGGGCGGCTGCCCGAGGGGTCTCGGCTTTACAACTTTGCCGAGCTGTTACTTGGTCGGGTTCAAACATTTTTGCAACAGTCTACAAGTTTGATACCCTGGCTGAGAAGGACCTAGAGTTTGCTCATTCGGTGCTGCAGAGTCATCCGCACTCTCCCGCCCGTTTGGGAGCTTTGGTATAATCCCCATGGTCCTTACGGAGTCCCACCATCCACTTAGGACGTCAGAGAAAATAAGATTTTACTCACCGGTAAATCTATTTCTCGTAGTCCGTAGTGGATGCTGGGCGCCCATCCCAAGTGCGGATTGTCTGCAATACTTGTTTATAGTTATTGCCTAACTAAAGGGTTATTGTTGAGCCATCTGTTGAGAGGCTCAGTTATATTTCATACTGTTAACTGGGTATAGTATCACGAGTTATACGGTGTGATTGGTGTGGCTGGTATGAGTCTTACCCGGGATTCAAAATCCTTCCTATTTGTGTCAGCTCTTCCGGGCACAGTATCCTAACTGAGGTCTGGAGGAGGGTCTTAGTGGGAGGAGTCAGTGCACACCAGGTAGTCCTAAAGCTTTCTTTAGTTGTGCCCAGTCTCCTGCGGAGCCGCTAATCCCCATGGTCCTTACGGAGTCCCAGCATCCACTACGGACTACGAGAAATAGATTTACCGGTGAGTAAAATCTTATTTTTTTTGTTTTGAACTTGAAGAGTTTGTATATCCAGGTTGTTAGCAGAGTAACTGGTGTTCAGGAGAATGACTCACATACCCCAATCAGATGGCTTACTCGCTAAGAAATCCCTGACCCAATTTGACACCATTTTACAGTGATTTACCAGTTTTACAGAACCAATTAAACCCTGGGAAAAAAGGGTGGGGGAAAGGGCGTACAGTCACAGGAAGTGGGCATGTATACAACTGTAGTGGGCTTGCAGTGACAGCCAAAGTACAGTAAGGGCCAAGGGTGAAGCTACCATAGGTGCAGGGAGTGCAGCTGCTATGGGGCCCAGAGCTGAGAGGGGTCCACCGTTCCTATTACATGTGTTATATAAATTTTTCTCTTACGTCCTAGAGGATACTGGGGTTCCATTTAGTACCATGGGGTATAGCCGGGTCCACTAGGAGCCATGGGCACTTTAAGAATTTGATAGTGTGTGATGGCTCCTCCCTCTATGACCCTTCTACCAGACTCAGTTTAGAAAATGTGCCCGGAGGAGCCGGTCACGCTTATGGAAGCTCCTGAAAAGTTTTCTGCATTTATTTTTCTGCTTGTTATTTTCAGGCAGGACTGGATGGCACCAGCCTGCCTGCTTCGTGGGATTTAGGGGGGCAATGGCCCAACTTCTTGTAGGGTAAATGCTCCCGTTCCCCGCTGACAGTACACTAGCTCCTGAGGGAACTATTCGCAAGCCCCACCATGGAGAGCGTACATTCCCGTAACACGCCGCCACCCCTAACAGAGCCAGAAGAAAGAAGAGTGGTGAATACTAAGCTGGCGTCCCGGTTAGCGGGTCGCCGGCCATTATGGTGGCATGAGGGTACGGAGACACATGGCTTCTAACCGTGGCGGATTGTGTCTCCAGACTCAGTACACAACTGCGTCTCAGTACACCGTACACAGTACCCACAATGGCAAACAAAGCCTTAAAACGGTTCTGTCTCCATTTTAAGCACAAAAGACCTCTGCCAGTATAAAAAAAGTTGGAAGACCACGAGCCATTGAAGGGGCGGGGCTTCACTATGAGAGGATCAGCAGCTCACCAGCGCCATTTTCCCTCTGCAGTGGACACAGACGTTGACTGACAGGGACGCACAGCTCCTCCGGTGTGACTCCAGATTACCTCAGCGGTATCAGGGGGTCATAGCAGGGGGGGATCGATTATTAGTGTATTAAGTACCCAATCTGGGTACTTAGTCTACGACCTGGCTAAGCTTGGCATTAGCAATAAGGACACGGTGTGCTTGCTCCAAATACCTCTGTGTCTCCCTAGAAGGGCTCTTTGTGGGTTAATTGTGTTTCTACTGCCTGGTACACTGGGCTCCACAGGGAATGACATTGGGGTGTAGAGTAGGATCTTGATCTGAGGCACCAACAGGTTAAAAGCTTTGACTGTTCCCAGAATGCATAGCGCCGCCTCCTCTATAACCCCACTCTTGTGCACAGGAGCTCAGTTTTGTAGTTGGTGTCATGCAGTGCAGGCATACAACAGGTGGGCTGCTCCAGCAGCCCTCAGAAGAGATTTTTTAAGTAAAAAATGAAGACTTTAAGGGCTGCAGCAGAGACACTGTGAGTGTTAGATGTCAGTCAGACATCTCCTGCTGCAGCTCCATCACCTCCCCCAGCGGCGCTGTATACTCCTGCACCCTGATTGCCGGGTACTTACAGCGGAGGCTCCGGTTTTCTTCAATCAGGCACACACACCACCGCAGCTCTCCAGGATCGCGTGGCCGTATTCAGGGAGGAGGTAAGTGGGTCCCCCAGGCGGGACCCGCTGTAAACCGCGATCCAGCGTGGCCGGTGGGAGGCGGGCCGTGCACGCTGGCATGGACACTGAGGCAGTACAGGGACCCCACTAGACCACCAGGGCAAGGGCACAGGTCGGATTCTCTCAAAAATCCGTTTCCTAAGGCCCACAGTACCCGGTGGTGAAGTCCAGCAAGGGGATAAGGCTCTGACCTGTAGCCCCTCCCCCAGGGCTCCATTTACAGTAAATGTTCCCGCCCTGGAGCTGCATATCTCTCTCCCTCACTCCCTGTCAGTGTTTGGGTACCATTAGGTCAAGCTGAGCTGATCCTGGGACTGTTTGGGCAAATCCTCCTTTGTAAAGCCGCCTGCATGTCAGCGCTGTGCATTTTACAGGACACTTAAGTATTCTACATGTCTGTTGACAGTGTTAATTAAGAAAAAGTGCATTTAGTCAGGGTTATTTAGTACAAGTACCATGTGATATACATCCAGTTTTTACTGTGCGTTGTTATATCTATTGAGTGTATAGCCATACCTAGTATTACTCTGTATTGCTAGTCCAGTGCAGTTTTATTGCATGTCATAATTTCTGCATTGTACAATGTGACTATGTGTGTGTGCATATAGCTGCTGTGTGACCTCCATTTCGTGTATCTCACTCAGATTGCTATCCCTATATTCTGTAACCTGAGGGGGCTAAGTGCGTCAGGATTATTACTTAATATAGGTGTTTCACAAGCTATACTTATTGTGTATTTTTCACTGTGATTCTTAGTCACCATATACCTCTGTACTACACAGGGCGTTCTTGTCAGGTGTTGTGCTGCTGATCTTGTACTTGGTTGCCTTGAATTGAGCTTTCAGACATGTCAGCTACAAGAGGCGACGGAGCTGGAGCTGATCCCACATTGCGTGGTGGTGACGCTGCAGACGCACTGTCCACTCAGTTACAGCAATTGAACCAGTCACTGACTAAACAGAAATGTCACCCTCGCCCGCCTAGGCACAAGGGGTCCTCTAAGCGGGCTATTACTTCCTCACAATCCACCAACGTCCCAGACACCTCATCTGATGTGGATGGCGTATATACTGACCCCACAGACACTGATAATGATGATTCTGAATCTGTTTCACAGGTGGATGTTCCTGACTTGTTAGAGGCTATCAGGATGATTCTTCAAATTACTGATGACCCAGAGCCTGATACTGCCCCTAAGAAACCAGACAGATTTAAACGTCAGAAAGTGGTTAAACAAGTTTTACCTCACTCTGACCATTTAGTTGACATATGTCAGGAATCCTGGGAGAATCCAGGAAAGAAATTCACGCCTCACAAGAAGATGCTGGCTCTCCATCCCCTTGCGGCGGAGCTAAGTAAAAATTGGGAGACACCCCTGCCAGTGGATTCGCCAGTGGTGCGGCTGGTGGTATCCTCAGCTCTGCCTGTTACTACCGTCACGTCTCTGAAAGAACCGACGGATAAGCGTGTGGCGAGTTGTTTAAAGGCGATTTACACCTTAGCAGGTGCTGTGCATCGGCCCACCATTGCAGCGACAGAACCAATTGGCTTCTCTCCCTGAGGTCCAGACGTTCTTCAAATGTGTTCTACACTTCCAACCTCCCTTGGTGCCTCCCACGGCACCTTGGGATCTCAATTTGGTGCTGCAATTCCTCCAGTCGGACTGGTTTGAACCATTACCAAATGTTGACATAAAATATCTTACATGGAAGATTGTCACACTGTTGGCCTTGGCTTCAGCGAGGCGTGTGTCGGAGCTGGGGGCGTTGTCTCACAAGAGCCCCTATTCAATTTTCCATGAGGATAGAGCTGAACTCAGAACTCGTCAGCAATTTTTTCCTAAAGTGGTGTCGGCGTTTCAAAACAACCAACCTATTGTGGTTCCGGTGGTTACCGACATCTCTGCTACTTCAAAGTCTTTGGAAGGGCTTTGAAGGTGTCTGTAAAGAGAACAGCTCGTCACAGAAAATCGGACGCACTGTTTGTTCTTTATGATCCCAATAAGATTGGGTGTCCTGCTTCTATGCAGTCAATTGCACGCTGGATCAGGCTCACTATCCAGCATGCTTATTCCACGGCAGGCTTGCCGGTTCTAAGATTTGTACAGGCCCAATCTACTAGATTGGTGGGTTCTTCTTGAGCGGCTGCCCGCGGTGTCTCGGCTTTACAGCTCTGCCGAGCAGCTACTTGGTCCGGTTCTTACATGTTTCCTAAGTTCTACAAGTTCGATACTTTGGCCTCTGAGGAGCTTCAGTTTGGTCAATCAGTTCTGCAGGAACCTCAGCACTCTCCCACCCGGTTTGGGAGCTTTGGTCCTTCCCCATGGTACTAAATGGAATCCCAGTATCCTTTAGAACGTAAGAGTAAATAGGATTTTAATTACCTACCGGTAAATCCTTTTCTCATAGTCCGTAGAGGATAATGGGCGCCCGCCCGGTGCTTCGTTCTTCCTGCACTGTTACTTGGTTAAGTATGGTTGGTTCAGCTGTTGCTGTTCCTGTTTTCAGTTGGGTCAGCGTAGCTTTCCTCTTGTTTGTATGTGCTGGTTCGAAAACTCACCACTATCCTTTTATATCCTTCTCTCAAAGTATTTCTGTCTCCTCGGACACAGTTTCCTAGACTGAGTCTGGTAGGAAGGGCATAGAGGGAGGAGCCAGCCCACACTATCAAATTCTTAAAGTGCCCATGGCTCCAAATGGACCCGTCTATACCCCATGGTACTAAATGGAGCCCCTGTATCCTGTATGGACTACGAGAAAAGGATTTACCGGTAGGTAATTAAAATCCTATTTTCCCCATTTGGTGATACATAGAGGCACTTACAAATTTTTGCCTTGGGGCCTACAATTTATCTAGTTATGCCCCTGGACTCGCTCTTTGTAATATGGAATAAACGAACAGGAGGGCACTATACTGTGAGTGTAATATGAACTGGGGCACTGTAACGTGGCATAACATGAACTGGAGACACTGTATGTCATAATATGAATTGGGAGTACTGTGTTGCATAATGTGTACTGGCAGTCCTAAAATGTGACAGAACGTGAACTAGGACACTACTAAG
Source organism: Pseudophryne corroboree (assembly GCF_028390025.1). Classification (NCBI taxonomy): domain Eukaryota; kingdom Metazoa; phylum Chordata; class Amphibia; order Anura; family Myobatrachidae; genus Pseudophryne; species Pseudophryne corroboree. The sequence continues at coordinate 632,376,491 of NC_086449.1, forward strand.
GTTCAGAAAATCAACTAGGACACTATTGTGGGGCATAACAATAACAAATGCTGCATATACAGTGGGTGTCTCTCTAGAAGCACTGGGATAGGGGCCCCTTCAAAATGTTGCTATGGGCCCACAATGTACTGGCTACGCCCCTGGTAAGGGCACAATGTGGGTGTGCAGTCTCAATCACAGCCTCCTGTAGGGCTCTAAGTTGCGGGTGCTCTGACCCTAGTGTTAGTGATAATGATGACCGTGTGAGTTTGGACACAAACTGTAGAACCACATCCATTTCTGCAAAACTCCTAAAACTGATCTATCAGTGTTTTAAAAGTAATATTACATATTACACAGCACTACAGACTCACTTTAAATTAGAGATGAGCGGGTTCGGTTCCTCGGAATCCGAACCCGTCCGAACTTCAGCCTTTTTACACGGGTCCGAGGCAGACTCGGATCTTCCCGCCTTGCTCGGTTAACCCGAGCGCGCCCGAACGTCATCATCCCGCTGTCGGATTCTCGCGAGGCTCGTATTCTATCGCGAGACTCGGATTCTATATAAGGAGCCGCGCGTCGCCGCCATTTTCACACGTGCATTGAGATTGATAGGGAGAGGACGTGGCTGGCGTCCTCTCCGTTAGAATAGATAGAGACACTTGATAATCCGTTCTCTGCCTGAAAAAAAACGATACACAGTCACATACCATATCTGTGCTCAGCCTCAGTGTGCTGCATGATAATATCATCTATGTATATCTGACTGTGCTGAGTGCTCACTGCTCACACAGCTGAATTGTGGGGGAGACTGGGGTGCAGTTATAGCAGGAGTACAGTGCACACTTTTGCTGCCAGTGTGACTGACCAGTGACCACCAGTATATTGTCTGCCTGAAAAAGTTAAACACTCCTGTGGTGTTTTTTTTTTTTATTCTATAAACGCATTCTGCTGACAGTGTCCAGCAGGTCCGTCATTCATTATATTATATAAATATTTACCTGCAGTAGTGCTATATTTTTTTTGTTCATCTCTATCATCTTTATCATCTCTATATTAGCAGACGCAGTACGGTAGTCCACGGCTGTGGCTACCTCTGTGTCGTCAGTGCTCGTCCATAATTGTATACCTACCTGTGGTGGGGTTTTTTTTTTCTATCTTCTTCATACTAGTAGTTTAGGAGTCTGCTGACAGTGTCCAGCAGGTCCGTCATTATATTATATATACCTGCAGTAGTGATATATATATATTTTTTTTATATCATTATCATCTCTATACTAGCAGACGCAGTACGGTAGTCCACGGCTGTAGCTACCTCTGTGTCGTCAGTGCTCGTCCATAATTGTATACCTACCTGTGGTGGGGTTTTTTTTTCTATCTTCTTCATACTAGTAGTTTAGGAGTCTGCTGACAGTGTCCAGCAGGTCCGTCATTATATTATATATACCTGCAGTAGTGATATATATATATATATTTTATATCATTATCTCTATACTAGCAGACGCAGTACGGTAGTCCACAGCTGTAGCTACCTCTGTGTCGTCAGTGCTCGTCCATAATTGTATACCTACCTGTGGTGGGGTTTTTTTTTCTATCTTCTTCATACTAGTAGTTTAGGAGTCTGCTGACAGTGTCCAGCAGGTCCGTCATTATATTATATATACCTGCAGTAGTGATATATATATATTTTTTATATCATTATCATCTCTATACTAGCAGACGCAGTACGGTAGTCCACGGCTGTAGCTACCTCTGTGTCGTCAGTGCTCGTCCATAATTGTATACCTACCTGTGGTGGGGTTTTTTTTTTCTATCTTCTTCATACTAGTAGTTTAGGAGTCTGCTGACAGTGTCCAGCAGGTCCGTCATTATATTATATATACCTGCAGTAGTGATATATATATATTTTTTATATCATTATCATCTCTATACTAGCAGACGCAGTACGGTAGTCCACGGCTGTAGCTACCTCTGTGTCATCAGTGCTCGTCCATAATTGTATACCTACCTGTGGTGGGGTTTTTTTTTCTATCTTCTTCATACTAGTAGTTTAGAAGTCTGCTGACAGTGTCCAGCAGGTCCGTCATTATATATTATATATACCTGCAGTAGTGATATATATATATTTTTTATATCATTATCATCTCTATACTAGCAGACACAGTACGGTAGTCCACGGCTGTAGCTACCTCTGTGTCGTCAGTCACTCATCATCCATAAGTATACTAGTATCCATCCATCTCCATTGTTTACCTGAGGTGCCTTTTAGTTGTGCCTATTAAAATATGGAGAACAAAAATGTTGAGGTTCCAAAAATAGGGAAAGATGAAGATCCACTTCCACCTCGTGCTGAAGCTGCTGCCACTAGTCATGGCCGAGACGATGAAATGCCATCAACGTCGTCTGCCAAGGCCGATGCCCAATGTCATAGTACAGAGCATGTAAAATCCAAAACACAAAAGATCAGTAAAAAAATGACTCAAAAATCAAAATTAAAATCGTCGGAGGAGAAGCGTAAACTTGCCAATATGCCATTTACCACACGGAGTGGCAAGGAACGGCTGAGGCCCTGGCCTATGTTCATGGCTAGTGGTTCAACTTCACATGACTATGGAAGCCCTCATCCTCCCGCTAGAAAAATGAAAATAGTTAAGCTGGAAAGAGCACAGAAAAGAACTGTGGCCCTCATTCCGAGTTGATCGGTCGCAAGGCGAATTTAGCAGAGTTACACACGCTAAGCCTACGCCTACTGGGAGTGTATCTTAGCTTCTTAAAATTGCGACCGATGTATTCGCTATATTGCGATTACAAACTACTTTGCAGTTTCTGAGTAACTTCAACCTTACTCTGCCTGTGCGATCAGTTCAGTGCTTGTCGTTCCTGGTTTGACGTCACAAACACACCCAGCGTTCGCTCAGACACTCCCCCGTTTCTCCAGCCACTCCTGCGTTTTTTCCGGAAACGGTAGCGTTTTCATCCACACGCCCATAAAACGCCGTGTTTCCGCCCAGTAACACCCATTTCCTGTCAATCACATTACGATCGCCGGAGCGATGAAAAAGCCGTGAGTAAAAATACTATCTTCATTGTTAAATTACTTGGCGCAGTCGCAGTGCGAATATTGCGCATGCGTACTAAGCGGATTTTCATTGCGATGCGATGAAAAATACCGACCGATCAACTCGGAATGAGGGCCTGTGTGCTCTGAGATGGTATCACAAATCCCCAAGGAGCGTCCAAGTGTGTCAGAGGTTGCGATGCCTGACCTTCCCAACACTGGACGGTAAGAGGTGGCTCCTTCCACCATTTGCACAACCCCTGCAAGTGGGGACAAATTAATACTCAGTGAGGAGGATTTACACTGTGAAAGGGGTGAGGAATCGGAGGATGATGATGAGGTGGACATATTGCATCTGTAGAGCCAGTTTGTGCAAGGAGAGATTGATTGCTTCTTTTTTGGTGGGGTCCCAAACAAACCAGTCATTTCAGCCACAGTTGTATGGCAGACAATGTAGCTGAAATTATGGGTTTGTTAAAGTGTGTATGTCCTGTTTATACAATATAAGGGCGGGTGGGAGGGCCCAAGGACAAGTCTATCTTGCACCTCTTTTTCTTCTTTGCATCATGTGCTGTTTGGGGACTAGTTATTTTAAGTGCCATTCTGTCTGTAACTGCAGTGCCACTCCTAGATGGGCCAGGTGTTTGTGTCGGCCACTTGTGTCGCTTAGCTTGGCCATCCAGCTACCTCATTGCACCTCTTTTTCTTCTTTGCATCATGTGCTGTTTGGTGCCTATTTTTTAAATCTACCATCCTGTCTGCCACTGCAGTGCCACTCCTAGATGGCCCAAGTGTTTGTGCCGCACACTTGTGTCGCTTAGAATAGTCATACAGCTACCTCATTGCGTCGCTTTTTCTTCTTTGCATCATGTGCTGTTTGGGGACTAGTTTTTGAATAGTGCCATCTTGTCTGCAACTGCAGTGCCACTCCTAGATGGGCCAGGTGTTTGTGCCGCACACTTGTGTCGCTTAGAATAGTCATACAGCTACCTCATTGCGTCGCTTTTTCTTCTTTGCATCATGTGCTATTTGGGGACTAGTTTTTGAATAGTGCCATCTTGTCTGCAACTGCAGTGCCACTCCTAGATGGGCCAGGTGTTTGTGCCGCACACTTGTGTCGCTTAGAATAGTCATACAGCTACCTCATTGCGCCGCTTTTTCTTCTTTGCATCATGTGCTGTTTGGGGACTAGTTTTTGAATAGTGCCATCTTGTCTGCAACTGCAGTGCCACTCCTAGATGGGCCAGGTGTTTGTGCCGCACACTTGTGTCGCTTAGCTTAGTCATACAGACACCTCGGTGCAACTTTTAGGCCTAAAAACAATATTGTGAGGTGTGAGGTGTTCAGAATAGACTGGAAATGAATGTTATTGAGGTTAATAATACCGTAGGAGCAAAATTACCCCCAAATTCTGTGATTTTAGCTGTTTTTATGTTTTTTTCCAAAAATCATCCAGACCCAAAACCAAAACACGAAAGGGTGGTTTTGGCAAAACCAAGCCAAAACCAAAACACGAAAATGGAATTAGAACCAAAACCAAAACACAAAACACGAAAAGTGCCAGCCGCACATCTCTACTTTAAATATATAAAAAAATGCTTCAGATTCAGTTGGGGATGGGGGAGCCTGGATATATATTTGAAAGGGTTACCATGAAAAAAAGTTTTTAAAAAAATAGATAGATAGATAAATGTAGTGGTCCGGCACTCACATAATGGTAGCAGTTTCGCCCAGTGCCCTCACAGATGCAGAAGCAAATATAAAGAAATGTATCCTGATGACAATGTAAATTGAAATTGAAACGTTGATACTAGAACGTAGTGCTGTTGTTCTTTCACAAGCTGTGAGTGCCGCACATTCTCTCTTTGTGTGTGTGTGTGTGTGTGTGTGTGTGTGTGTGTGTGTGTGTGTGTGTGTGTGTGTGTGTATGTATGTGTGTGTATATATATATATATATATATATCTACCTTGCTACTTATTGCAAATGCACCAATCCACTTGGGTACATATTATCAGCTTTATCTAATTTATCTGACTAATAACTGTAATGCAATTGCCAGGGGCATATTATGAGAGGAGGGGGCCTGTGTGCAGTTCACATCCGGGTCACCTCCTCTCTATCCAGCAATGCAGTAGACTCTGGGCACTAGGGCCACTAGAAGACCCTAGCACTGTGCTAGAGTCTAGTGTGCATATATATGTCTCTGGAAAAATGGTGTAGTGGCCATTTTCCCAGTGCGTTTCCCACTGCACAAAACAGTGGGAAAATGGCCACGGCACCATAGTCCCAGTCGTATATGTGCAGCACTGCTGCCACCAATGCGGTACTGGAGGAATAAATATTGAAGAAATAGGGTCCAGCATGGGCACTCCTGGACTCAGGAGCCCATGTACTGCACACCCGGCACCCAGGGCTGTTTTAAGGGCCTGGCAAGCCGTGCATTAGCACGGGTGCCTGCGGCTACTGTTTGCATAGTATTTGATGTGGTCTGGCTGTCCGCATGAAATGCTATTGAAAATGTCCCTCCCAAAATGGCCGCCGCCCCAGAGGAGACAGTTTTCAAGGATGCTAGAGGTGGCGGTGGCCGTTTTGGGAGGGACATCGCTCCTCTGAAGTGTCGGCCAGGACCGAGCCATGGCTGCAGCATGGAGGTGTGAAACCCCTGACAATGAGCAGGTAGTGGGGCTGGTAATGGTGCAAGGGGCAAATACTGTGTGGGACATGCAAGAGTATTACTTTGTGGGGCATATGTTGCAAGGGGCATTACTGTGTGGGGCATAATGATGCTAGGGGTATTTCTGTGAGGGGCATATGGTGCAAGGGGTATTACTGTGAGGGGCATATGGTGCAAGGGGTATTACTGTGAGGGGCATATGGTGCAAGGAGCATTACTGTGAGAGGCATATGGTTCAAGGGGCATATGGTGCAAGGGGCATAATATGGTGCAAGAAGCATTACATTGTGGAGCATAATAAGGTGCAAGGATTATTTACTGTGTGGGGCATATGATGAAAGGGTCATTTACTGTATGGGGCATATGGTGCAAGGGGCATAATATGGTGGAATTTCTTTTTTCCTGTGTTAGCCAATGTCTGGGGGTGCAGGGTCAAAAACTGGGGTGCAAGGTAGCCCTTTCCTGAATGGACACACCCATTTTAGTGAGGCCACACCCATTTTAGTGTGGACATGCCCCTTTTGTCAATGACATTCTAAGATGACATGTTGCTGCTATAATGTATGTATATGGTAACATACTGCGGCTGCTGTAATGTATGTATAACATGGTGACATGCTGAGGCTGCTATAATGGGGATGCAGTTACCTTCCCGACAGATGGGATCCCGGCGGTCAATATACCGACGATGGGATCCCGAAGGAGGACGCAATGCCAGCGTCTACATACCGATGCCGCATGGGATTCCGATCGTCCTCACAGCGGGACGCGCTGGCGTCCTGTCGCGGTGGGGGAGTTTAGGTTTAGGCAGGAGAAGGGGGGTTAGTGTTAGGGAGCAGGGACGGGAAGGTTAGGGTTAGGTACTGGGGAGGGAGGGTTAGGTTCAGGCACTTAGAGGGGTAGGTTAGGGTTAGGCATCTAGTGGGGAGGGTTAGGTTTGGGCAGTGGGGAAGGGAGGGTTAAGGTTAGGCACCAAGCAGGGAGGGTTAGGGTTAGGTACCACCAGGGAGGGTTAGGTAACCCCCAAGGGAGGGTTAATGTTAGGGTAGGAAAAATGTGAGGATTAGGGGTCTTAATGGCTGTGGGGATTCTGATGGATGGGATGCCCCTGTTGGTACTGACCACCGGCATCCCGTCCATCGGCAAATCATAATGATCCTCTATAATGTATGTATATGGAAATATGCTGCGGTTACTAAAATATACGTATAATATGGTGACCTGCTGCTGCTATAATGTACATATATGGTGACCTGCTGTATGTATATTGTGACTAGAGATGAGTGGGCTTGGTTCTCAGAGAAGCAAGCCGACCCAAACTTCCGGGATTTTCTTTGCTGCTTGTTAACTACTATTACTTATGAGCAATGATTTTCCATACACGAATCTTAGTAAATTTCCTTGTTGTATTGTTTTCTGTTGAAACTCTTAAAAGTATTTGCGAGTTGGTTTGATTGGTTTTTGCTAAAACATTACTACTTTGCAAAACATTTTCTCTATCGTCCTAGTGGATGCTGGGGTTCCTGAAAGAACCATGGGGAATAGCGGCTCCGCAGGAGACAGGGCACAAAAGTAAAGCTTTCCGATCAGGTGGTGTGCACTGGCTCCTCCCCCTATGACCCTCCTCCAAGCCAGTTAGATTTTTGTGCCCGGCCGAGAAGGGTGCAATCTAGGTGGCTCTCCTAAAGAGCTGCTTAGAAAAGTTTAGCTTAGGTTTTTTATTTTACAGTGAGTCCTGCTGGCAACAGGATCACTGCAACGAGGGACTTAGGGGAGAAGAAGTGAACTCACCTGCGTGCAGGATGGATTGGCTTCTTGGCTACTGGACATCAGCTCCAGAGGGACGATCACAGGTACAGCCTGGATGGTCACCGGAGCCTTGCCGCCGGCCCCCTTGCAGATGCTGAAGTAAGAAGAGGTCCAGAATCGGCGGCAGAAGACTCCTCAGTCTTCTAAAGGTAGCGCACAGCACTGCAGCTGTGCGCCATTTTCCTCTCAGCACACTTCACACGGCAGTCACTGAGGGTGCAGGGCGCTGGGAGGGGGGCGCCCTGGGAGGCAAATGAATACCTATTTTGGCTAAAAATACCTCACATATAGCCTCCGGAGGCTATATGGAGATATTTAACCCCTGCCAGAATCCGTTAAGAGCGGGAGACGAGGCCGCCGAAAAAGGGGCGGGGCCTATCTCCTCAGCACACAGCGCCATTTTCCCTCACAGAAAGGCTGGAGGGAAGGCTCCCAGGCTCTCCCCTGCACTGCACTACAGAAACAGGGTTAAAACAGAGGGGGGGCACTAATTTGGCGTTAGAAATATATAAAAAAGATGCTATAAGGGAAAACACTTATATAAGGTTGTCCCTATATAATTATAGCGTTTTTGGTGTGTGCTGGCAAACTCTCCCTCTGTCTCTCCAAAGGGCTAGTGGGTCCTGTCCTCTATCAGAGCATTCCCTGTGTGTGTGCTGTGTGTCGGTACGTGTGTGTCGACATGTAGGAGGACGATGTTGGTGAGGAGGCGGAGCAATTGCCTGTAATGGTGATGTCACTCTCTAGGGAGTCGACACCGGAATGGATGGCTTATTTAGGGAATTACGTGATAATGTCAACACGCTGCAAGGTCGGTTGACGACATGAGACGGCCGACAAACAATTAGTACCGGTCCAGACGTCTCAAAAACACCGTCAGGGGTTTTAAAACGCCCGTTTACTTTAGTCGGTCGACACAGACACAGACAGGGACACTGAATCCAGGGTCGACGGTGAATAAACAAACGTATTCCTTATTAGGGCCACACGTTAAAGGCAATGAAGGAGGTGTTACATATTTCTGATACTACAAGTACCACAAAAGAGGGTATTATGTGGGATGTGAAAAAACTACCATAGTTTTTCCTGAATCAGATAAATTAAATAAAGTGTGTGATGATGCGTGGGTTCCCCCCGATAGAAAATTATGGGCGGTATACCCTTTCCCGCCAGAAGTTAGGGCGCGTTGGGAAACACCCCTTAGGGTGGATAAGGCGCTCACACGCTTATCAAAACAAGTGGCGGTACCGTCTATAGATAGGGCCGTCCTCAAGGTCCAGCTGACAGGAGGTTGGAAAATATCATAAAAAGTATATACACACATACTGGTGTTATACTGCGACCAGCGATCGCCTCAGCCTGGATGTGCAGAGCTGGGGTGGCTTGGTCGGATTCCCTGACTAAAAATATTGATACCCTTGACAGGGACAGTATTTTATTGACTATAGAGCATTTAAAGGATGCATTTCTATATATGCGAGATGCACAGAGGGATATTTGCACTCTGGCATCAAGAGTAAATGCGATGTCCATAACTGCCAGAAGATGTCATGGACACGACAGTGGTCAGGTGATGCAGATTCCAAACGGCACAAAGGTGTATTGCCGTATAACGGAAGAGGAGTTATTTGGGGTCGGTCCATCGGACCTGGTGGCCACGGCAACTGCTGGAAAATCCACCGTTTTTACCCTAAGTCACATCTCTGCAGAAAAAGACACCGTCTTTTCAGCCTCAGTCCTTTCGTCCCTATAAGATCATATCTGCCCAGGGATAGAGGAAAGGGAAGAAGACTGCAGCAGGCAGCCCATTCCCAGGAACAGAAGCGTTCCACCGCTTCTGACAAGTTCTCAGCATGGCGCTGAGACCGTACAGGACCCCTGGATCCTACAAGTAGTATCCCAGGGGTACAGATTGGAATGTCGAGAAGTTTCCCCTTCGCAGGCTCCTGAAGTCTGCTTTACCAAGGTCTCCCTCCGACAAGGAGGCAGTATGGGAAAAAATTCACAAGCTGTATTCCCAGCAGGTGATAATTAAATTACCCCTCCTACTACAAGAAAAGGGGTATTATTCCACACTATATTGTGGTACTGAAGCCAGAAGGCTAGGTGAGACTTATTCTAAAAAAAATTTTTGAACACTTACAAAGGTTCAAATCAAGATGGAGTCGCTCAGAGCAGTGATAACGAACCAGGAAGAAGGGGACTATATAGTGTCCCGGGACATCAGGGATCCTTACCTCTATGTCCCAAATTTGCCCTTCTCACTAAGGGTACCTCAGGTTCGTGGTGCAGAACTGTCACTATCAGTTTCAGACGCTGCCGTTTGGATTGTCCACGGCACCCCGGGTCTTTACCAAGGTAATGGCCGAAATGATGATTCTTCTTCGAAGAAAAGGCGTCTTAATTATCCCTTACTTGGACGATCTCCTGATAAGGGCATAGTCCAGGGAACAGTTGGAGGTCGGAGTAGCACTATCTAGGATACTGCTACAACAGCACGGGTGGATTCTAAATATTCCAAAATCGCAGCTGATCCCGACGACACGTCTGCTGTGCCTAGGGATGATTCTGGACACAGTCCAGAAAAAGGTGTTTCTCCCGGAAGAGAAAGCCAGGGAGTTATCCGAGCTAGTCAGGAACCTCCTAAAAACAGTGCATCATTGCACAAGGGTCCTGGTAAAAATGGTGGCTTCCTACGAAGCAATTCCATTCGGCAGATTTCACGCAAGAACTTTTCAGTGGGATCTGCTGGACAAATGGTCCGGATCGCATCTTCAGATGCATCAGCGGATAACCCTATATCCAAGGACAAAGGTGTCTCTCCTGTGGTGGTTATAGAGTGCTCATCTTCTAGAGGGCCGCAGATTCGGCATTCAGGATTGGATGCTGGTGACCACGGAGCCCAGCCCGAGAGGCTGGGGAGCAGTCACACAAGGAAAAAATTTCCAGGGAGTGTGATCAAGTCTGGAGACTTTTCTCCACATAAATATACTGGAGCTAAGGGTAAATTTATAATGCTCTAAGCTTAGCAAGACCTCTGCTTCAAGGTCAGCCGGTATTGATCCAGTGGGAAAAACATCACGGCAGTCGCCCACGTAAACAGACAGGGCGACACAAGAAGCAGGAGGGCAATGGCAAAAACTGCAAGGACTTTTCGCTGGGCGGAAATTCATGTGATAGCACTGTCAGCAGTGTTTCATCCCGGGAATGGAAACTGGGAAGCAGACTTCCTCAGCAGGCACGACCTCCACCCGGGAGAGTGGAAACTTCATCGGGAAGTTTTTTCCACATGATTGTAAACCGTTGGGAAATACCAAAGGTGGACATGATGGCGTCCCGTCTGAACAAAAAACGGGACAGGTATTGCGCCAGGTCAAGAGACCCTCAGGCAATAGCTGTGGACGTTCTGGTAACACCGTGGGTGTACCAGTCGGTGTATGTGTTCCCTCCTCTGCTTCTCATACCTAAGGTGCTGAGAATTATAAGACGTAGAGGAGTAAGAACTATACTCATGGCTCCGGATTGGCCAAGAAGGACTTGGTACCCGGAACTTCAAGAGATGCTTACAGAGGTCTTATGGCCTCTGCCGCTAAGAAGGGGCTTGCTTCAGCAAGTACCATGTCTGTTCCAAGACTTACCGCAGCTGCGTTTGTCGGCATGGCGGTGGAAAGCCGGATCCTAAGGGAAAAAGGCATTCCGGAAGAGGTCATTCCTACCCTGGTCAAAGCCAGAAAGGAGGTGACCGCACAACATTATCACCACATGTGGCGAAAATATGTTGCGTGGTGTGAGGCCAGGAAGGCCCCACAAAGAAATTTCAACTCGGTCGTTTCCTGCATTTCCTGCAAACAGGAGTGTCTATGGGCCTCAAATTGGGGTCCATTAAGGTTCAAATTTCGGCCCTGTCGATTTTCTTCCAGAAAGAATTGGTTTCAGTTCCTGAAGTCCAGAAGTTTGTCAAGGGAGTATTGCATATACAACCCCCTTTTGTGCCTCCAGTGGCACTGTGGGATCTCAACGTAGTTCTGGGATTCCTCAAATCACATTGGTTTAAAACCAGTCAAATCTGTGGATTTGAAGCATCTCACATGAAAAGTGACCATGCTCTTGGCCCTGGCCTGGACCAGGCGAGTGTCAAATTGGTGGTTTTTTCTCAAAAAAGCCCATATCTGTTTGTCCATTCGGACAGGGCAGAGCTGCGGACTCGTCCCCAGTTCTCTCCCTAAGGTGGTGTCAGTGTTTCACCTGAACCAGCTTATTGTGGTGCCTTGCACCTACTAGGGACTTGGAGGACTCCAAGTTGCTAGATGTTGTCAGGGCCCTGAAAATATGTTCCAGGACGGCTGGAGTCAGGAAAACTGACTTGCTGTTATCCTGTATGCACCCAACAAACTGGGTGCTCTTGCTTCTAAGCAGACTATTGCTAGTTGGATGTGTAATACAATTCAGCTTGCACATTCTGTGGCAGGCCTGCCACAGCCAAAATATGTAAATGCCCATTCCACAAGGAAGGTGGGCTCATCTTGGGCGGCTGCCCGAGGGGTCTCGGCTTTACAACTTTGCCGAGCAGCTACTTGGTCAGGGGCAAACACGTTTGCTAAATTCTACAAATTTGATACCCTGGCTAAGGAGGACCTGGAGTTCTCTCATTCGGTGCTGCAGAGTCATCCGCACTCTCCCGCCCGTTTGGGAGCTTTGGTATAATCCCCATGGTCCTTTCAGGAACCCCAGCATCCACTAGGACGATAGAGAAAATAAGAATTTACTTACCGATAATTCTATTTCTCGGAGTCCGTAGTGGATGCTGGGCGCCCATCCCAAGTGCGGATTATCTGCAATACTTGTACATAGTTACAAAAATCGGGTTATTATTGTTGTGAGCCATCTTTTCAGAGGCTCCGCTGTTATCATACTGTTAACTGGGTTTAGATCACAAGTTGTACGGTGTGATTGGTGTGGCTGGTATGAGTCTTACCCGGGATTCAAAATTCCTCCCTTATTGTGTACGCTCGTCCGGGCACAGTACCTAACTGGCTTGGAGGAGGGTCATAGGGGGAGGAGCCAGTGCACACCACCTGATCGGAAAGCTTTACTTTTGTGCCCTGTCTCCTGCGGAGCCGCTATTCCCCATGGTCCTTTCAGGAACCCCAGCATCCACTACGGACTCCGAGAAATAGAATTATCGGTAAGTAAATTCTTATTTTTAAACAGAAATAACTGCCATGTGTTTGTGTAGCTACTCTGTTGCTTAGTAACCAGTCAATTCGCTGAAGCCTTTGGCCTATGCTGGTGAACAAAAACTGTGAGGTGGTTAAAAATGAGTGGAAATGACTGGAAATTAATGTTATTGAGGTTAATAATACTTTTAGCTGTTTTTATCATTTAAAAAAAATATAGATCCAAAACCAAGCCTGTGAGGGTGGTTTTGGCAAAACCAAAACACGAAGTTTATACAGATCCAAAACAGGGGGGCAGCACACATCTCTAGTCACAATCTAGACTCATCTTAACCAAGGGGGTCATTCCAAGTTGATCGCTCGCTAGCAACTTTTTGCAGCGCTGTGAACAGATAGTCGCCGCCTATGGGGGAGTGTATTTTAGCTTTGCAAGCATGCAAACGCTTTTGCAGCCGACGGCACTAAAAAGTTTTTTGCCGTTTTTGAGTAGCTCTGGACTTACTCAGCCACTGCGATCACTTCAGTCTTTTTGGTCCCGGAATTGACGTCAGACACCCGCCCTGCATACGCTTGGACACGCCTGCGTTTTTCCAAACATTCCCAGAAAACGGTCATTTGACACCCACAAATGCCGTCTTTCTGTCAATCACCTTGCAATCGGCTGTGCAAATGGATTCATTGCCCAGCATTTCCAAACACTCCCAGAAAACGGTCAGTTGACACCCACAAATGCCGTCTTTCTGTCAATCACCTTGCGATCGGCTGTGCGAATGGATTCATTGCCCAGCACCAATCCTCTTTGTACCCGAACAACGCGCCTGAATTTAACCTGATCGCAACACTGCAAAAAGTTGCAAGCGAGCGAACAACTCGGAATGACCCCCCAGGTGTGACAAGGGGAGTAGGACACGGCTTGAGATTTGCAGATGCACTAACTCTGAATTGGTCTCAAAGATCCAAATAAATTTGTGATTGCATATTGCAATTGCAGGTGCATTTGACTGAATTGGTGCAATGTCGTTAACGATTTCCCCTGAACTCCCCGGCAGCTCCCCAGCAGTCCTGGACAAATGATATTGTGCATTAAAGTGACAAATTTGGCAAACACACTAACGATATATATCGAACGTTCGCTACCGATAATGCCAAATCTTCCCTGCAATACGGAATATCTGAAGATACGACAAATGACCCGTGGGACCGCGCATCAGCATTGTTATTGTTAATGGACACTGAACGATTTGCACTATTATGAATGATTTATCATTCCGATGCGCCGGAAGCAGACAAATCGTTCATAATATCGTCTAATGCAGGGGTGGGGAACCTTTCTTCTACCAAGGGCCATTTGGATATTTATAAAATCCTTCGGGGGCCATACAAAAATTATCAACTTAAAAATGAGCCTGCCCCCAGTAGATATGCCCCCAGTACATATGCCCCCAGTCAGTAGTTATACTCCCAGTCAGTAGTTATGCCCCAGTAGATATGCCCCCAGTCACTTGTTATGCCCCATTAGATATGCCCCGTCACTTGTTAATCCCAATTAGATATGCCCCCTAGTAGCGACACTTACACACACACACACACACATAAAAAAAATAAACCCACAATACTCTCCAGCCCCGCTCCTGCTTCCGGACCGTTGCCCTCTGCCTGGCCGCTCGCTCCTCAGAACTATGGGAGAGAAGTCATGACATCTCTCCCATAACACCGCACAGCAGCACACGCACACTGCCTGAGCTCCTGCCTCCGGCTGCTACTGAGGGTAAGAAGCCAGGTGAGCCTGGCCGGGCCGGATCAAGTGGCTCTGCGGGCCTTATACGGCCCTCTGGCCTGTGGTTCCCCACCCCTGGTCTAATGTATGGCCACCTTAAGAAAGCAAAATCTTTCTGCCCAGAGCTTTCATTTTCAAATATAGTTTACATTGTACATTTTAAACCACAGTATAGTCTAGGAACAAAATTAGTTATTTTATTATCTTGCTTTGGTAGAGTTTACTTTACCCACAGTTAAATCAAGCAAAAACACCTACACTATTAAACAAATGTACATTAGTCATTGCAGGCAGCATTTACCTAGGATACCTGAGGTCATGGATTATGTCATCTTTCAAAAGCTGAAGAACTGTTTTTTCTATAGAAGCAACTGTTTAAATGAAATATTTATATAAATGCTTCTTCCTCTCTTGGCTTACTGCCTACAAATACTGTAAATGTCTTGTTAACAACACTTGTCAGGCTAGACTGTAGTAAATCTGTTTCATATAACGTGCATTGGAATTTCAAATATACAATATCACATGATATGGACCTTTACATATCTTTGGTGTACAGCCAGTGACCCGCACAGCAGATTCCAAAGTCCAAACAACATTGGTGTGCTCATAGATTAGTGCCCTCTCCCCAGGCTTTAAAATTGTTTATATAATACATACAGTATATGATCTAATTTACACCTTATAGCAACTACATTTACAAAGCATAAATATATGCTTCTCCTTACTTCGCAAAACAATGCAGTCATACAGTTGGATGTAACGTTCATTGCAGCACCTTGCTCCTGGAAACGCTATACTGTAAGTTGAGCACTGGAAAGTTGTGCATCTGTAATTGTAGCTAGCTAGTTACAGGGGAAACTTAGTCAAACTTGGCTCCATCTTTACAGTATGTTTTTAATTGTCCAAACACTTTCAAAACATCTATGCTTTTAATATAAACCAGACTCTTAGTACTATTAACAAGGATTGGCTTGGATGATCTCCATTTGTCCTACATGGACAGTGTAAAGGTGGGTACACAGTAGGTCATGTGCTCTATGTGCGCCGTCGCCTTGTGTGTTCCCTTCCCTGCCGGTGTGGTCGGTGGCAGTGCGTACACACTGACCGATATGACAGTAAGATCGCTCAGTGACGTCATGCTGCGACCGGGCCGTGCATGCAGCTTTTGTCCGAGAGTCCGAATTGAGCTGCATGAACCTGCCGACAGCGAGGGCCATTAACGACCCACGAGGCTGTGCATCGCTCGGCAGTGACGGCATACACACTGGCCATAATAGTAAACAACGTCGCTCAGGAAGGGCATAATGAGCGACGTTGTTTAATATTATCGCCTAGTGTGTATGCACCTTAACTGTTCCTAGAGTTACTTTGTTTCCCAGAATAATGTACCTGCTAAAAACACTGCTGACATTAGTCACCACGCACACAAAGACAACAGGTTTGTCAGTACTTCAGTTTGTAATTTGAAAGTAGTTAAATCAAATTGCAACAATCTATTCTGTGGAATCAAACTCCCTAAGTTGACATAACAGTATACAGTCAAGCAACCCAACTGAGATACGTGATACTGGCTCCATAACCAAGATTACTATGCCAACACTTCCCCAGAGATGAACCTAATCACTTTCCCCCAACTATGTGACCATGCGGTTCCACCACCTATCTTAGATAAAAACCCTTCTAATGACCCCACAAAGTATGGGCCACACAGTGTTGTAAATATAAACTTGGTGATCACAAATATATTTGTAAGCGTGTGTATGTACATGTGTTTAGGGCAGACTAGATGGATCTTGTGGTTCTTATCTGCTGTCAAATTCTATGGGCGGTATCCTATTAGCAGCAGTACTTGACAGCTGCTAATAGAATCACCGGGGGCTAGTTTATAATCTCCGATGCCGGCATCGTTTTCTCCCGATGCTGGCACTTATGGGGGATTATGCATCAAGCACCCAAAACGTAATCTGCCATCAGTGGCCACCAGAGACGCGATAACAGGTATTCAAATCCCCAATCCCATGTGTTTTCGTGTGATCTCGGGTTCAATTGTGGCCAATCAAAACAGCCTCTAATTGGATACCGCGGTAATGACCATTGGTCATACATTGCAATATCCAGCAGTTTTGATAGGCCGAACCGGCATCAGGGATAATAGGAAACCGCCCTATGTTTCTATGCATTTGCAATTACTACATAACCTAAAATTTCAGGACAGCATGACTACCTAACCATTGATTGACAACTTGAACCTCAGAACCTTACACTTATGGAGGTCCTGTGTTCTGGACTTGAACTAGAGATGAGCGCCTGAAATTTTTCGGGTTTTGTGTTTTGGTTTTGGGTTCGGTTCCGCGGCCGTGTTTTGGGTTCGAACGCGTTTTGGCAAAACCTCACCGAATTATTTTTGTCGGATTCGGGTGTGTTTTGGATTCGGGTGTTTTTTTCCAAAAACACTTAAAAACAGCTTAAATCATAGAATTTGGGGGTCATTTTGATCCCAAAGTATTATTAACCTCAAAAACCATAATTTACACTCATTTTCAGTCTATTCTGAATACCTCACACCTCACAATATTATTTTTAGTCCTAAAATTTGCACCGAGGTCGCTGTGTGAGTAAGATAAGCGACCCTAGTGGCCGACACAAACACCGGGCCCATCTAGGAGTGGCACTGCAGTGTCACGCAGGATGTCCCTTCCAAAAAACCCTCCCCAAACAGCACATGACGCAAAGAAAAAAAGAGGCGCAATGAGGTAGCTGTGTGAGTAAGATTAGCGACCCTAGTGGCCGACACAAACACCGGGCCCATCTAGGAGTGGCACTGCAGTGTCACGCAGGATGGCCCTTCTAAAAAACCCTCCCCAAACAGCACATGACGCAAAGAAAAAAAGAGGCGCAATGAGGTAGCTGACTGTGTGAGTAAGATTAGCGACCCTAGTGGCCGACACAAACACCGGGCCCATCTAGGAGTGGCACTGCAGTGTCACGCAGGATGGCCCTTCCAAAAAACCCTCCCCAAACAGCACATGACGCAAAGAAAAAAAGAGGCGCAATGAGGTAGCTGACTGTGTGAGTAAGATTAGCGACCCTAGTGGCCGACACAAACACCGGGCCCATCTAGGAGTGGCACTGCAGTGTCACGCAGGATGTCCCTTCCAAAAAACCCTCCCCAAACAGCACATGACGCAAAGAAAAAAAGAGGCGCAATGAGGTAGCTGTGTGAGTAAGATTAGCGACCCTAGTGGCCGACACAAACACCGGGCCCATCTAGGAGTGGCACTGCAGTGTCACGCAGGATTGCCCTTCCAAAAAACCCTCCCCAAACAGCACATGACGCAAAGAAAAAAAGAGGCGCAATGAGGTAGCTGACTGTGTGAGTAAGATTAGCGACCCTAGTGGCCGACACAAACACCGGGCCCATCTAGGAGTGGCACTGCAGTGTCACGCAGGATGTCCCTTCCAAAAAACCCTCCCCAAACAGCACATGACGCAAAGAAAAAAAGAGGCGCAATGAGGTAGCTGACTGTGTGAGTAAGATTAGCGACCCTAGTGGCCGACACAAACACCGGGCCCATTTAGGAGTGGCACTGCAGTGTCACGCAGGATGTCCCTTCCAAAAAACCCTCCCCAATCAGCACATGATGCAAAGAAAAAGAAAAGAAAAAAGAGGTGCAAGATGGAATTATCCTTGGGCCCTCCCACCCACCCTTATGTTGTATAAACAAAACAGGACATGCACACTTTAACCAACCCATCATTTCAGTGACAGGGTCTGCCACACGACTGTGACTGATATGACGGGTTGGTTTGGACCCCCCCCAAAAAAGAAGCAATTAATCTCTCCTTGCACAAACTGGCTCTACAGAGGCAAGATGTCCACCTCATCTTCACCCTCCGATATATCACCGTGTACATCCCCCTCCTCACAGATTATCAATTCGTCCCCACTGGAATCCACCATCTCAGCTCCCTGTGTACTTTGTGGAGGCAATTGCTGCTGGTCAATGTCTCCGCGGAGGAATTGATTATAATTCATTTTAATGAACATCATCTTCTCCACATTTTCTGGATGTAACCTCGTACGCCGATTGCTGACAAGGTGAGCGGCGGCACTAAACACTCTTTCGGAGTACACACTTGTGGGAGGGCAACTTAGGTAGAATAAAGCCAGTTTGTGCAAGGGCCTCCAAATTGCCTCTTTTTCCTGCCAGTATAAGTACGGACTGTGTGACGTGCCTACTTGGATGCGGTCACTCATATAATCCTCCACCATTCTATCAATGTTGAGAGATTCATATGCAGTGACAGTAGACGACATGTCCGTAATCGTTGTCAGGTCCTTCAGTCCGGACCAGATGTCAGCATCAGCAGTCGCTCCAGACTGCCCTGCATCACCGCCAGCGGGTGGGCTCGGAATTCTGAGCCTTTTCCTCGCACCCCCAGTTGCGGGAGAATGTGAAGGAGGAGATGTTGACAGGTCGCGTTCCGCTTGACTTGACAATTTTGTCACCAGCAGGTCTTTCAACCCCAGCAGACCTGTGTCTGCCGGAAAGAGAGATCCAAGGTAGGCTTTAAATCTAGGATCGAGCACGGTGGCCAAAATGTAGTGCTCTGATTTCAACAGATTGACCACCCGTGAATCCTTGTTAAGCGAATTAAGGGCTGCATCCACAAGTCCCACATGCCTAGCGGAATCGCTCCCTTTTAGCTCCTTCTTCAATGCCTCCAGCTTCTTCTGCAAAAGCCTGATGAGGGGAATGACCTGACTCAGGCTGGCAGTGTCTGAACTGACTTCACGTGTGGCAAGTTCAAAGGGCATCAGAACCTTGCACAACGTTGAAATCATTCTCCACTGCACTTGAGACAGGTGCATTCCATCTCCTATATCGTGCTCAATTGTATAGGCTTGAATGGCCTTTTGCTGCTCCTCCAACCTCTGAAGCATATAGAGGGTTGAATTCCACCTCGTTACCACTTCTTGCTTCAGATGATGGCAGGGCAGGTTCAGTAGTTTTTGGTGGTGCTCCAGTCTTCTGTACGTGGTGCCTGTACGCCGAAAGTGTCCCGCAATTTTTCTGGCCACCGACAGCATCTCTTGCACGCCCCTGTCGTTTTTTTAAAAATTCTGCACCACCAAATTCAAGGTATGTGCAAAACATGGGACGTGCTGGAATTTGCCCATATTTAATGCACACACAATATTGCTGGCGTTGTCCGATGCCACAAATCCACAGGAGAGTCCAATTGGGGTAAGCCATTCCGCGATGATCTTCCTCAGTTGCCGTAAGAGGTTTTCAGCTGTGTGCGTATTCTGGAAAGCGGTGATACAAAGCGTAGCCTGCCTAGGAAAGAGTTGGCGTTTGCGAGATGCTGCTACTGGTGCCGCCGCTGCTGTTCTTGCGGCGGGAGTCCATACATCTACCCAGTGGGCTGTCACAGTCATATAGTCCTGACCCTGCCCTGCTCCACTTGTCCACATGTCCGTGGTTAAGTGGACATTGGGTACAACTGCATTTTTTAGGAGACTGGTGAGTCTTTTTCTGACGTCCGTGTACATTCTCGGTATCGCCTGCCTAGAGAAGTGGAACCTAGATGGTATTTGGTAACGGGGGCACACTGCCTCAATAAATTGTCTAGTTCCCTGTGAACTAACGGCGGATACCGGACGCACGTCTAACACCAACATAGTTGTCAAGGACTCAGTTATCCGCTTTGCAGTAGGATGACTGCTGTGATATTTCATCTTCCTCGCAAAGGACTGTTGAACAGTCAATTGCTTACTGGAAGTAGTACAAGTGGGCTTACGACTTCCCCTCTGGGATGACCATCGACTCCCAGCGGCAACAACAGCAGCGCCAGCAGCAGTAGGCGTTACACGCAAGGATGCATCGGAGGAATCCCAGGCAGGAGAGGACTCGTCAGACTTGCCAGTGACATGGCCTGCAGGACTATTGGCATTCCTGGGGAAGGAGGAAATTGACACTGAGGGAGTTGGTGGGGTGGTTTGCGTGAGCTTGGTTACAAGAGGAAGGGATTTACTGGTCAGTGGACTGCTTCCGCTGTCACCCAAAGTTTTTGAACTTGTCACTGACTTATTATGAATGCGCTGCAGGTGACGTATAAGGGAGGATGTTCCGAGGTGGTTAACGTCCTTACCCCTACTTATTACAGCTTGACAAAGGGAACACACGGCTTGACACCTGTTGTCCGCATTTCTGGTGAAATACCTCCACACCGAAGAGCTGATTTTTTTGGTATTTTCACCTGGCATGTCAACGGCCATATTCCTCCCACGGACAACAGGTGTCTCCCCGGGTGCCTGACTTAAACAAACCACCTCACCATCAGAATCCTCCTGGTCAATTTCCTCCCCAGCGCCAGCAACACCCATATCCTCCTCATCCTGGTGTACTTCAACACTGACATCTTCAATCTGACTATCAGGAACTGGACTGCGGGTGCTCCTTCCAGCACTTGCAGGGGGCGTGCAAATGGTGGAAGGCGCATGCTCTTCACGTCCAGTGTTGGGAAGGTCAGGCATCGCAACCGACACAATTGGACTCTCCTTGTGGATTTGGGATTTCAAAGAACGCACAGTTCTTTGCGGTGCTTTTGCCAGCTTGAGTCTTTTCAGTTTTCTAGCGAGAGGCTGAGTGCTTCCATCCTCATGTGAAGCTGAACCACTAGCCATGAACATAGGCCAGGGCCTCAGCCGTTCCTTGCCACTCCGTGTGGTAAATGGCATATTGGCAAGTTTACGCTTCTCCTCCGACAATTTTATTTTAGGTTTTGGAGTCCTTTTTTTACTGATATTTGGTGTTTTGGTTTTGACATGCTCTGTACTATGCCATTGGGCATCGGCCTTGGCAGACGACGTTGCTGGCATTTCATCGTCTCGGCCATGACTAGTGGCAGCAGCTTCAGCACGAGGTGGAAGTGGATCTTGATCTTTCCCTAATTTTGGAACCTCAACATTTTTGTTCTCCATATTTTAATAGGCACAACTAAAAGGCACCTCAGGTAAACAATGCAGATGGATGGATTGGATACTAGTATACAATTATGGACGGGCTGCCGAGTGCCGACACAGAGGTAGCCACAGCCGTGAACTACCGCACTGTACTGTGTCTGCTGCTAATATATAGACTGGTTGATAAAGAGATAGTATACTCGTAACTAGTATGTATGTATGTATAAAGAAAGAAAAAAAAAACACGGTTAGGTCACTGGTATATACAATTATGGACGGGCTGCCGAGTGCCGACACAGAGGTAGCCACAGCCGTGAACTACCGCACTGTACTGTGTCTGCTGCTAATATATAGACTGGTTGATAAAGAGATAGTATACTCGTAACTAGTATGTATGTATAAAGAAAGAAAAAAAAACCACGGTTAGGTGGTATATACAATTATGGACGGGCTGCCGAGTGCCGACACAGAGGTAGCCACAGCCGTGAACTACCGCACTGTACTGTGTCTGCTGCTAATATATAGACTGGTTGATAAAGAGATAGTATACTCGTAACTAGTATGTATGTATAAAGAAAGAAAAAAAAACCACGGTTAGGTCACTGGTATATACAATTATGGACGGGCTGCCGAGTGCCGACACAGAGGTAGCCACAGCCGTGAACTACCGCACTGTACTGTGTCTGCTGCTAATATATAGACTGGTTGATAAAGAGATAGTATACTCGTAACTAGTATGTATGTATAAAGAAAGAAAAAAAAACCACGGTTAGGTCACTGGTATATACAATTATGGACGGGCTGCCGAGTGCCGACACAGAGGTAGCCACAGCCGTGAACTACCGCACTGTACTGTGTCTGCTGCTAATATATAGACTGGTTGATAAAGAGATAGTATACTCGTAACTAGTATGTATGTATAAAGAAAGAAAAAAAAACCACGGTTAGGTCACTGGTATATACAATTATGGACGGGCTGCGGAGTGCCGACACAGAGGTAGCCACAGCCGTGAACTACCGCACTGTACTGTGTCTGCTGCTAATATATAGACTGGTTGATAAAGAGATAGTATACTCGTAACTAGTATGTATGTATAAAGAAAGAAAAAAAAACCACGGTTAGGTCACTGGTATATACAATTATGGACGGGCTGCGGAGTGCCGACACAGAGGTAGCCACAGCCGTGAACTACCGCACTGTACTGTGTCTGCTGCTAATATATAGACTGGTTGATAAAGAGATAGTATACTCGTAACTAGTATGTATAAAGAAAGAAAAAAAAACCACGGTTAGGTGGTATATACAATTATGGACGGGCTGCCGAGTGCCGACACAGAGGTAGCCACAGCCGTGAACTACCGCACTGTACTGTGTCTGCTGCTAATATATAGACTGGTTGATAAAGAGATAGTATACTCGTAACTAGTATGTATGTATAAAGAAAGAAAAAAAAACCACGGTTAGGTCACTGGTATATACAATTATGGACGGGCTGCCGAGTGCCGACACAGAGGTAGCCACAGCCGTGAACTACCGCACTGTACTGTGTCTGCTGCTAATATATAGACTGGTTGATAAAGAGATAGTATACTCGTAACTAGTATGTATGTATAAAGAAAGAAAAAAAAACCACGGTTAGGTCACTGGTATATACAATTATGGACGGGCTGCGGAGTGCCGACACAGAGGTAGCCACAGCCGTGCACTACCGCACTGTACTGTGTCTGCTGCTAATATATAGACTGGTTGATAAAGAGATAGTATACTCGTAACTAGTATGTATGTATAAAGAAAGAAAAAAAAACCACGGTTAGGTGGTATATACAATTATGGACGGGCTGCCGAGTGCCGACACAGAGGTAGCCACAGCCGTGAACTACCGCACTGTACTGTGTCTGCTGCTAATATATAGACTGGTTGATAAAGAGATAGTATACTCGTAACTAGTATGTATGTATAAAGAAAGAAAAAAAAACCACGGTTAGGTCACTGGTATATACAATTATGGACGGGCTGCCGAGTGCCGACACAGAGGTAGCCACAGCCGTGAACTACCGCACTGTACACTGGTTGATAAAGAGATAGTAGTATACTCGTAACAACTAGTATGACGACGGTATAAAGAATGAAAAAAAAACCACGGTTAGGTGGTATATAATACAATTATGGTTGGACGGACTGCCTGCCGAGTGCCGACACAGAGGTAGCCACAGCCGTGAACTACCGCACTGTACACTGGTTGATAAAGAGATAGTAGTATACTCGTAACAACTAGTATGACGACGGTATAAAGAATGAAAAAAAAACCACGGTTAGGTGGTATATAATACAATTATGGTTGGACGGACTGCCTGCCGAGTGCCGACACAGAGGTAGCCACAGCCGTGAACTACCGCACTGTACACTGGTTGATAAAGAGATAGTAGTATACTCGTAACAACTAGTATGACGACGGTATAAAGAACGAAAAAAAAACCACGGTTAGGTGGTATATATTATAATACAATTATGGATGGACGGACTGCCTGCCGAGTTCCGACACAGAGGTAGCCACAGCCGTGAACTACCGCACTGTACACTGGTTGATAAAGAGATAGTAGTTTACTCGTAACAACTAGTATGACGACGGTATAAAGAACGAAAAAAAAACACGGTTAGGTGGTATATATTATAATACAATTATGGATGGACGGACTGCCTGCCGAGTGCCGACACAGAGGTAGCCACAGCCGTGAACTACCGCACTGTACTGTGTCTGCTGCTAATATAGACTGGTTGATAAAGAGATAGTATACAATACTACTAATATACTGGTGGTCAGGCACTGGTCACCACTAGTCACACTGGCAGTGGCACTCCTGCAGCAAAAGTGTGCACTGTTTAATTTTAATATAATATTATTTATCATGTACTCCTGGCTCCTGCTATAACAACCTGCAGTGCTCCCCAGTCTCCCCCACAATTATAAGCTTTATATACAATACATTGATGTGCAGCACACTGGGCTGAGCAGTGCACACAGACTGAGTCACTGTGTGACTGTGTATCGTTTTTTTCAGGCAGAGAACGGATATATTAAATAAAACAAACAACTGCACTGTCTCTGGTGGTCACTGGTCACTGTGGTCGTCAGTCACTAAACTCTGTCTGCACTCTGCACTCTCTTCTAATCTACAGTATCACAGCAATCTCTCTCTCTCTCTCTCTCTTCTAAATCTAATCTAAATGGAGAGGACGCCAGCCACGTCCTCTCCCTATCAATCTCAATGCACGTGTGAAAATGGCGGCGACGCGCGGCTCCTTATATAGAATCCGAGTCTCGCGAGAATCCGACAGCGTCATGATGACGTTCGGGCGCGCTCGGGTTAACCGAGCAAGGCGGGAAGATCCGAGTCGCTCGGACCCGTGAAAAAAAAAGTGAAGTTCGTGCGGGTTCGGATTCAAAGAAACCGAACCCGCTCATCTCTAACTTGAACCTTAGGAATGTTAGGGATACACCTGGTGTGGTCACCTGGCCACGGTGGGTGGGCCCATATGTTTTGGCCAAAAAATATGCATAAAACCTCAAATATACTTCATGTTAAATTGCAGAGTTTCTTATAATTGTTGTGATTGCCAGTGCTATCAGTGTTTAGTGTGAGTGTGCACCTACATTTTCTCTTTTTTCTGTGTGGCACTTCAAGTCTCAACATTGTAGCAACCATTATTATGTTTAGAATTAGGGTGGGCAGTGATCAAATAGACTAATATAACCTACATTACAACATTATGCTGGCGCTGTGGTGAGGTCATTCTGTCACCTTTTGGAATAACTTTTTAAATGCCCTTCTGTCTATTACTCCCCAAAACATGAAGCAATATCTCTGCATTATAACTTCTTCCGCAACCAGACAGACAGTGCAAGAACCAAATCTGGTTTTGTTTTGTGGCTGGACCAGTATATAAATGTTTGGGGCATATTTATCAAATTATACTCACAGGATATTCTCTGAGAGCACCCACTTCAGTGGGGGGATACCCACAATTATTAGGATCCCCCGAATGTACGAAGGAGGGATCATAGCAGATATAGGAATGATCCCTCTTTTTCCGACAGCAGCCGCAGCCCCTATAGGTTTCTATGTGGGCTGAGAAGCTGACAGAGTCACCAAGCCATTCCACAGCTTGACCTTGACTGGATAATGCCATTTCCAGATCGCATTACCTTATATAGCCTACGCAACACATGCGTGGTCTGCTAATCACATGTTTGCACAACAGCCCTGTTTCCTGATATAGAAGGGAAATTATTACTTTGATATAATTTCCCTTTTTGCAAATCACAGGAGTATATAAGTCTCTCGGAGGCTGCCTGTGGTCACCTCCACTCCCCTCTAGGTGAGATATTTTCTCAAGGGTTGGTTGCTCCAATGCTTCTGTAATCGACAGTTATTAACCATAGATAACATGGGCCTCTCCAGGTATGTGAATTCATAGAGCACAGAGATAACACTGATATATTTTTAAGATTTATTCTGAAAATGACTCCAGGGTTAAGTTACATCGAAAACGGTTAAATAACAAGATGTACCATTATGATATGCACAGATTGACTTCAAGAAAATAAAAGGAATAAAGTCAGAGCCATAAGTTAACTTACTCTGAGGCTTAAGTGATCTGGGGGAGATAGACTCCATGAAGCAGTAGTTGGGCCCACTTCTAGCGCAAACATGCTCTCTTCAAGAGTGACAAACAACAGTGTGTGTTCTGAGCCATATAGTTCCACAACCTCTCCTTCCTCAGTAGCCACTACCCTCCAGGAAAAAAAAATATTGTTCCTTTGTTCTCACAAAGGTCTATGTAGATGCAAATTAGGCTGCCTATGGGACCACTAAACTCAAATACTCATGTACATCTCTCTTGTTTAAGGGACATGGTTGAATAGTCATACCTTTTGGTAGGGTATGGGATCCCCGGGTGTAGTATGGTATGCCGGCGGCCGGGCTCCCGGCGACCAGCATACCGGTGCCGGGAGCCCGACCGCCGGCATACCGACAGCATGGCGAGCGCAAATGAGCCCCTTGCAGGCTCGCTGTGCTCGCCACGCTGCGGGCACGGTGGCACGCAACGCGCGCCACGCTATTTTATTCTCCCTCCAGGGGGATCGTGGACCTCCACGAGGGAGAAAAAGTGTCGTTATGCCGGCTGTCGGGATTCCGGCGCCGGTATACTGTGCGCCGGGATCCGGACAGTCGGCATACTGAAGACCACCCGGGATCCCCTGACCTGGCTAGGCTTAATGACAGGAAGCTGACACTCTGCTGGCCTGTTTGTCTGTGTCCAGAGCTAGAGCAAAGGCACCCATACTGTGAAAAGCATACACTGTCCACGGCACTGTAATCATTAAAAGATTCTAGGTCACACCTCTTCAAGGCTTACATAATGCATACCCTCCAACTGTACCTTTTTGGCAGGTAGAGTACCTTTCTCTGACGTCCTAGTGGATGCTGGGAACTCCGTAAGGACCATGGGGAATAGACGGGCTCCGCAGGAGACTGGGCACTCTAAAAGAAAGATTAGGTACTATCTGGTGTGCACTGGCTCCTCCCTCTATGCCCCTCCTCCAGACCTCAGTTAGATTTCTGTGCCCGGCCGAGCTGGATGCACACTAGGGGCTCTCCTGAGCTCCTAGAAAGAAAGTATATGTTAGGTTTTTTATTTTACAGTGAGACCTGCTGGCAACAGGCTCACTGCAACGAGGGACTAAAGGGGAGAAGAAGCGAACCTACCTGCTTGCAGCTAGCTTGGGCTTCTTAGGCTACTGGACACCATTAGCTCCAGAGGGATCGACCGCAGGACCCGTCCTTGGTGTTCGTTCCCGGAGCCGCGCCGCCGTCCCCCTTACAGAGCCAGAAGCATGAAGATGGTCCGGAAAATCGGCGGCAGAAGACTTCAGTCTTCACCAAGGTAGCGCACAGCACTGCAGCTGTGCGCCATTGCTCCTCATACACACTTCACACTCCGGTTACTGAGGGTGCAGGGCGCTGGGGGGGGCGCCCTGAGCAGCAATAAAAACACATTGGCTGGCAAAATAATCACAATATATAGCCCCAGAGGCTATATATGTGATAATTACCCCTGCCAGAATCCATAAAAAAGCGGGAGAAAAGTCAGCTAAAAAGGGGCGGAGCTATCTCACTCGGCACACTGGCGCCATTTTCTCTTCACAGTGTAGCTGGAAGACAGCTCCCCAGGCTCTCCCCTGTAGTTTTCAGGCTCAAAGGGTTAAAAAGAGGGGGGGGCACTAAATTTAGGCGCAATATTGTTTATACAAGCAGCTATTGGGGAAAATTCACTCAGTGATAGTGTTTATCCCTACATTATATAGCGCTCTGGTGTGTGCTGGCATACTCTCTCTCTGTCTCCCCAAAGGGCTGTGTGGGGTCCTGTCCTCAGTCAGAGCATTCCCTGTGTGTGTGCGGTGTGTCGGTACGGCTGTGTCGACATGTTGGATGAGGAGGCTTATGTGGAGGCGGAGCAGATGCCGATAAATGGGATGTCGCCCCCTGTGGGGCCGAAACCAGAGTGGATGGATAGGTGGAAGGTATTAACCGACAGTGTCAACTCCTTACATAAAAGGCTGGATGACGTAACAGCTGTGGGACAGCCGGCTTCTCAGCCCGCGCCTGCCCAGGCGTCTCAAAGGCCATCAGGGGCTCAAAAAACGCCCGTTACCTCAGATGGCAGACACAGATGTCGACACAGAGTCTGACTCCAGTGTCGACGAGGTTGAGACATATACACAATCCACTAGGAACATCCGTTGCATGATCTCGGCAATAAAAATTGTGTTACACATTTCTGACATGAACCCAAGTACCACATAAAAGGGGTTTTATGTTTGGGGAGAAAAAGCAGCCGGTGTTTTGTTCCCCCATCAGATGAGTAAATGAAGTGTGTGAAGAAGCGTGGGTTCCCCCGATAAGAAACTGGTAATTTCAAAAAAATTACTGCTGGCGTACCCTTTCCCGCCAGAGTATAAGTCACGTTGGGAGATATCCCCTAGGGTGGATAAGGCGCTCACACGTTTGTCATAAAAGGTGGCACTGCCGTCTTAGGATACGGCCACTTTGAAGGAGCCTGCTGATAAAAAGCAGGAGGCTATCCTGAAGTCTGTATATACACACTCAGGTATTATACTGAGACCTGCAATTGCCTCAGCATGAATAGTGCTGCTGCAGCAGGGTCTGATACCCTGTCAGATAATATTAATACCCTAGACAGGGAGAATATGGTGCTAACATAGAGCATATTAAAGACGTAGTCTTATATATGAGGGATGCACAGAGGGATATTTGCCGGCTGGCGTCCAGAATTAATGCAAGGTCCATTCTGCCAGGAGGGTATTAGAGACCCGGCAGTGGACAGGTGATGTTGACTTTAAAAGGCACATGGAGATTATGCCTTATAAGGGTGAGGAATTGTTTGGGGATGGTCTCTGGGACCTTGTATCCACAGCAACAGCTGGGAAGAAAAATTTCTACCTCAGGTTTCCTCACACCCTAAGAAAGCACTGTATTATCGGGTACAGTCCTTTCGGCTTCAGAAAAGCAAGGGGGCCAAAGGCGCTTCCTTTCTGCACAAGGGAAGAAGGAAAAAGCTGCACAGACAGCCAGTTCCCAGGATCAAAAATCCTCCCCCGCTTCCTCTGAGTCCACAGCATGACGCTGGGGCTCCACAGACAGGTGCGGTGGGGGCGCATCTCAGGAACTTCAGGGACCAGTGGGCTTGCCCACAGGTGAATCACTAGGTTCTGCAAGTAGTATCACAGGGATACAAGCTGGAGTTCGAGGCGACTCCCCCTCGCCGTTACCTCACATCAGCCTTGCCTGCTGCCCTCGGATATAGGGAGTTAGTACTGGCGGCAATTCACAAGCTGTACTTCCAGCAGGTGAAATCAAGGTACCCCTCCTTCAACAAGGCCGGGGTTACTATTCCAAAAATGTTGTGGTACCGAAACCAGACGGTTCGGTGAGACCCGTTCTAAAATTGAAATCCTTGAACACTTATATACGAAGGTTCAAGTTCAAAATGGAATCGCTCAGGGCGATTATTGCAAGCCTGGAGAATTTTAGGGTATCACTGGACATCAAGGATGCTTACCTGCATGTCCCTATTTACCCTCCTCACCAGGAGTACCTCAAAATTGTGGTACAGAATTGTCATTACCAATTCCAGACGTTGCCGTTGGTCTGTCCCCGGCACCGAGGGTATTTACCAAGGTAATGGCCGAAAGAATTATCCAGTACTTGGACAATCTCCTTATAAAGGCGAGGTCCAGGGAGCAGTCGTTTGTCAGAGTAGCACTATCTCGGGAAGTGCTACAACAGCACGGCTGGATTCTGAATATTCCAAAGTCGCAGCTGGTTCCTACGACGCATCTACTGTTCCTGGGGATGGTTCTGGACACAGAACAGAAAAAAGTGTTTCTCCCGCAGGAGAAAGCCAAGGAGCTGTCATCTCTAGTGAGAGGCCTCCTGAAACCAAAACAGGTGTCGGTGCATCACTGCACGCGAGTCCTGGAAAAAATGGTAGCTTCCTACGAAGCAGTTCCATTCGGCAGGTTCCATGCAAGAACTTTTCAGTGGGACATCTTGGACGGGATCGCATCTTCAGATGCATCGGCTGATAACCCTGTCTCCAAGGACCAGGGTGTCTCTGCTGTGGTGGCTGCAGAGTGCTCATCTTCTAGAGGGCCGCAGATTCGGCATACAGGACTGGGTCCTGGTGATCACGGATGCCAGCCTTCGAGGCTGGGGGGCAGTCACACAGGGAAAAAAATTTCCAAGGACTTTGGTCAAGTCAGGAGTCGTCCCTACACATAAATATTCTGGAACTGAGGGCCAATTACAATGCCCTAAGTCAGGCAAGACCTCTGCTTCAAAACCAGCCGGTACTGATCCAATCAGACAACATCACGGCAGTCGCCCATGTAAACCGACAGGGCGGCACAAGAAGCAGGATGGCGTGGCAGAAGCCACAAGGATTCTCCGATGGGCGGAAAATCACGTCTTAGCACTGTCAGCAGTGTTCATTCCGGGAGTGGACAACTGGGAAGCAGACTTCCTCAGCAGACGCGACCTCCACCCGGGAGAGTGGGGACTTCATCCAGAAGTCTTCAAACTGTTGGTAAACCGTTGGGAAAGGCCACAGGTGGACATGATGGCGTCCCGCCTCAACAAAAAGCTAAAGAGATATTGCGCCAGGTCAAGGGACCCTCAGGCGATAGCTGTGGACGCTCTAGTGACACCGTGGGTGTACCAGTCGGTGTATGTGTTCCCTCCTCTGCCTCTCATACCAAAGGTACTGAGAATAATAAGAAGGCGAGGAGTAAGAACGATACTCGTGGTTCCGGATTGGCCAAGAAGAGCTTGGTACCCAGAACTTCAAGAAATGATATCAGAGGACCCGTGGCCTCTACCGCTCAGACAGCAGGGGCCCTGTCTGTTCCAAGACTTCCCGCGGCTGCGTTTGACGGCATGGCGGTTGAATTCCGGATCCTAAAGGAAAAGGGCATTCCGGAGGAAGTCATTCCTACGCTGATAAAAGCCAGGAAAGAAGTAACCGCAAACCATTATCACCGTATTTGGCGAAAATATGTTGCGTGGTGTGAGGCCAGGAAGGCCCCTACAGAGGAATTTCAGCTGGGTCGTTTTCTGCACTTCCTACAGTCGGGAGTGACTATGGGCCTAAAAATTGGGTTCCATTAAGGTCCAGATTTCGGCTCTGTCGATTTTCTTCCAGAAAGAACTGGCTTCACTGCCTGAAGTTCAGACATTTGTAAAGGGAGTGCTACATATTCAGCCCCTTTTGTGCCTCCTTTGGCACCTTGGGATCTCAACGTGGTGTTGAGTTTCCTGAAATCACATTGGTTTGAGCCACTTAAAACTGTGGATCTGAAATATCTCACGTGGAAAAAAGTGGTCATGTTATTGGCCTTGGCTTCGGCCAGGCGTGTGTCAGAATTGGCGGCTTTGTCATGTAAAAGCCCTTATCTGATTTTCCATATGGATAGGGCAGAATTGAGGACTCGTCCCCAGTTTCTCCCTAAGGTGGTATCAGCTTTTTACAAGAACCAACCTATTGTAGTGCCTGCGGCTACTAGGGGCTTGGAAGATTCCAACTTACTGGACGTAGTCAGGGCCTTGAAAATTTATGTTTCCAGGACGGCTGGAGTCAGGAAAACTGACTCGCTTTTTATCCTGTAGGCACCCAACAAACTAGGTGCTCCTGCTTCTGAGCAGACTATTGCTCGCTGGATTTGTAGCACAATTCAGCTGGCGCATTCTGCGGCTGGATTGCTGCATCCTAAATCAGTAAAACCCCATTCCACAAGGAAAGTGGGCTCATCTTGGGCGGCTGCCCGAGGGGTCTCGGCTTTACAACTTTGCCGAGCGGCAACTTGGTCAGGGGCAAACACGTTTGCTAAATTATACAAATTTGATACCCTGGCTGAGGAGGACCTTGAGTTCTCTCATTCGGTGCTGCAGAGTCATCCGCACTCTCCCGCCCGTTTGGGAGCTTTGGTATAATCCCCATGGTCCTTACGGAGTTCCCAGCATCCACTAGGACGTCAGAGAAAATAAGATTTTACTCACCGGTAAATCTATTTCTCGTAGTCCGTAGTGGATGCTGGGCCCCCATCCCAAGTGCGGATTGTCTGCAATACTTGTATATAGTTATTGCCTAACTAAAGGGTTATTGTTGAGCCATCTGTTGAGAGGCTCAGTTATATTTCATACTGTTAACTGGGTATAGTATCACGAGTTATACGGTGTGATTGGTGTGGCTGGTGTGAGTCTTATCCGGGATTCAAAATCCTTCCTTATTGTGTCAGCTCTTCCGGGCACAGTATCCTAACTGAGGTCTGGAGGAGGGGCATAGAGGGAGGAGCCAGTGCACACCAGATAGTACCTAATCTTTCTTTTAGAGTGCCCAGTCTCCTGCGGAGCCAGTCTATTCCCCATGGTCCTTACGGAGTTCCCAGCATCCACTACGGACTTCGAGAAATAGATTTACCGGTGAGTAAAATCTTATTTTTTTTTTTGGTCTGTACCGATTTTTATCTCTTCAAACTTCCATTGAAAATACAGGAAAAGGGGCATGACCACGCCCCCTTCCGTAATTTGTACTGATTTTTCTGTGTAAAATGTTGGAGGGTATGCATAATGTACATAATGCAGATATAGTTTTGAAACTAGCAAAACAGACATTCATGAAATACACATTTTGGGATAACGATAATAATTCACATAATGGACACGGCTGGGTTATAACTCATATGACTGTGCACACAGTTTACCTAGGGCACCCAGAATGCATCCAGTCATGACATGTGACTGAGGAATCGCCATAACCTATGGCAATGCCACATTTGCATACAAGAGTCTATGTTTTCCTTGATTCTCTGAAACTAAGCAGCACTTATAGCCTGTCTTGTTTGTTTTTTCTGCTAAAACCAGAGAGACAAATACATGGAGGCTCCCTGCAAAAGCCACAGGCCCAAAAGCAGCACCAAACTACTATATACAATACCAGGCTGGGCTGGTCACACTATACAAAGAATTTCTGTGAGACTCCAATTGGGTTGGCAGAACTCCTTATGTCCCTAACACAAATGCCAGATGCACACCCTTTGTCGTAATCCGTGGTGCTATTGCAATAGTGAGGCACTGGGCTGCCTTTCCATTTCCGGGTGTAGTATGGTATGCCGGCGGTCGGGCTCCCAGCGACCAGCGTACCGGCGCCGGGAGCCCGACCGCCGGCATACCGACAGTGTAGCGAGCGCAAATGAGCCCCTTGCGGGCTCGCTGCGTTCGTCATGCTGCGGGCACGGTGGCGCGCGTATTTATTCTCCCTCTAGGGGGGTCATGGACCCCCATGAGGGAGAATAAGTGTCGGTATGCCGGCTGTCGGGATCCCGGTGCCGGTATACTGTGCGCCGGGATCCCGACAGCCGGCATACTGAAGACCACCCCCATTTACACAGTGGCCAGATCAGAGTTTGTGGTACTACCCCCACCTCTACACTTCTATTCAGCAGAGATACAGGGCCTAATTCAGTAAGGATAGCAAATTCTTCTAATTAGCAGTATTTTCAATCCTTTGGAGCGCATGCTGGGGGCTGCCCATCGCAGGGCATGGCCACCCAGCATGCCGACCACTGCCTCCCCCGTTAAACAAGCAGAAATTGCAATTGCATTGCAATTTCTGCTTGTTAGCAGAAACTAAGGAAGCCATCTTCTCGATCATGGCAGCTGCCACCGTGATCATGCCCTCAACACGTCCCTGACATGCCCCCGTATGGTCGCCTCCGCCCCTCGTTCGCGCCGCACCACCCCCGCAATGCTCCGACTCCTCCCTGGAAACGGAGCGTTGACTGCCACCCCCGCCCCGCGACCTCCTCTGTCTAACAGGCAGAGGTGATCGCATTTTCTGCGCCCCTTCTGCAGAAAATATGGGCGCATACGCAGGACGGGCACTGCGCATAAGCCTGCAGGGTGACCGTAAAAATTACGGTTGGATCGCGATTTGCGATCCAACCTGAATTAGCCCCACAATCCTCTTCCTACTACTGTCTGCCTCAGGTACTGCCATTCACAAACCCTGGCCTGCAGAAGTGTGATGTGAACTGCGCCGATAACACTATATATAGAAGAAGGATTTTTCAAGACTGACAATGCATAAAGCTATTAACAGAGACTAATGAACTTTGCTACGGTTTGATGGTGGTAAAAGTGACTGTTCTTGTTGCCTGATATTGTTGTTTAAGAAGTGAGCGCGTTTATAAGTTATGCCAAGAAGAATTTTTGTGGTACTTGATTGATTTGGTGTGTTAGGTGATACACTGTGTGCATTTTCAGCTCCATAAGTGTGCAGTCAGAACACCCTAGAATATAAAAATTGTTCTAGAACAATTGTAAAGAAGAAAAGAAAATATGTTAATGCTAATGATAATCAGTGCCAGGGACAAGTACAGTAGTTACATTCCTCTGTCACATGTGGTATATTCATTACTAAAGTGTGAATGGGCAGCTCATCCTTTTCTGAAACAAGTGTGACAGTGGGTTATCATAAACACAATCCATTGGGTAGTTACTGCATGTAAGTAATATCAATTAAAACACTCATGCCCTAAATATGGCACCGGACACATGGTAAAATAGTGTTATGCCTCCCACAACAGAGATTGCGGGACTGTCCCTATTTCACGAGTTCTATCTCATGACTGCCATAATGGGTATTCTCCGGCGTCTCACAATAGTGATAGGTGCCTCTTCTGAGTGTAGCAATAAAACTGTGTCTCTATAATGGGGAGGGGAGGCCTGGTACATCCTAAATAGTGTGCACGCCCCAGCCTGCTGCAGGCACAACCCATGTCCCGATATTGGGAATGTATGCATTTACCTTGTAGCCGATGGATCTGCTATCACATAAATACAATTATTTATTAATTTGGATCAACAACTGAGGGATGAGGCCTATATTTATTCCTAATACAAGACATTACTCCTGGTCCTAAAATAATGGTTTTAGGTTTAAAACACGTTAATTTATCTAAAGTGTGAAAATCCATTTTTACTGAGACAAATTTTACCAGGAAAAAGGCTTCTTTCCATTTGCTTTATAAATGAAAGGGGTTACTGCTCACAATAATTTCACTAGCTTGAGATTTCAGGCATCTTTAAACTCATGCCCTTGCCTTATGCTGACCAATACAAACAATTGGGTGAGGGCTTTGGAAACAAATACACAAAGGGGGTGTTTTGTTCATATGTTTGTAAATCCAGTCTTCAGGACACAGAGACATGTGAGTTCACTGCTGTGCTGTTTATTCCATCACCAACTCCAGACACACTGCACACTGGACCACCCACTTCCCAGCATCCCCCTGGTCCCAGGGACCATCACTGAAGATTCAGGCTTACACAGATTAGTAAGGGAGTGTCTACAAATATTAAGCATTCTAATACACTAACATCACATCCTCTTTTCTTTAAAGATGAGCCCTGTACGCTTCAATGCAACAATTAACAACATCATATTAAGAACATGTTGGTTTGTGTGACATTATAGTTTTTATTTATTAATTGGTGTTATGGCATCCCAGAGGAGATTTTTAGAAAGGAATGAAAGACGTAATGTACTTCTACAAGAGCGGCTAGCTGCAGAGTCTCACTCCACGGAAGCTAATCCGCTAGATATGCATCACCTATATAACAGACTGGAAAGTCTCCTTAAAGCAGAAACCAGACATTGGCTTGATAAAATGACTTTATCAAAGTATATTAAAGAAAAAATGGTTCCTATAGGCCTTAGGCTACACAAGTCATTTTCCTTTAAGGATGATGCAGATCTATTGAAAAAGTGGAATGAGATTCTGGACAGCTGCTCCTTTTCTTTGATGGAGCTGCTTGTAACCTACCGTGAAACTAAGGTTACTAATATATGCACTGAGATAGAAAAAGTGCAAAATATGCTGGAACCATTTAACATTAGGTCGGATTTTAATAATTGTGACTATGTTTTAAATCAAAGAGTAGAGGAATTTGAAAAGGAGATCATTTTTAACAAAAACAAGAAGCTAGATAGAGATAGATATGATTATTCTAACAATACTGTACACTCTTATAATAGAGGGGGGAGAAGGACTGCAGATATGTTTAAACAACCTTATAGCGCCAAGAAACTGTCAGATCCCTCTAAGAACAATTATAAAAATAATAAATCTACCTCTGTCTCTACCAGAGGCAATACTCAGAGCAGAGAAGAGAATTTAGACAAACATCACCCATGGCAATCTCGACACATATAAGGGAGTATGCCCAAAAAGGAGCTAGACCTAAGCATTCACTCCAACCGTCTATGAGACATGAGGAGTCAAGGAAGATCATTGACTCTCAACCTTTTTTAGAACAGGAACTCTACCCTATTTGGAAGAACAGGAACAGATTCAGCCCCTTAGACTCAAGGTCACCAAAAAGAGGAAGGGATTCCAATTTAGAGGATGTAGAGGAGGAAGAAACGAATCCCGCAAAAAATCTAAAACAAAAGTGAGAAACAAGGGGATCTTTAACCTTTCCTCCAGAATATTATCTGAGAGCGAAAAGGCTATTTTAGCCAAAGGGCTAAAATTTGCTCCTACTAAGGGTCCCCAGTTCTTCAACCTCTTCATCGAGCTAAATAGGTTCACACGTGATCTCTGTAGAAAAAGATATTTCTTGAATAAAACCCTGAAGAAAAAGGGGATCCTGGGCACTCCCATTATACTAGACTCCAGTGATCAACCTTCCCTAGATATTCTTATAGATCTACAATCTGAGGGGAACCAAGCACAGTTAATTCCAATTTATCATACACAAAAAACCAGCAAGGTCTTTCAAAATAAAAGTGAATTCTATCCTACATACTACAAAAGTGGTTACATAGAATCATTCTATGCTACCACTCTTCAGGACCTGAGGAACCTCTGTGGGGATGAGGGAAAAGATAGAGAGAGAAAACATAAACATAGAGGAGCGAAATTCAGGGACAATCTACATACTAATGAAAGACAGGCTCTTAAGACTCTTCAGAAAGATAAATCTATCATAATTAAGGCAGCTGATAAGGGGGGTGGAACAGTTATTCAGGATGTTTCAGATTACTTACAAGAAGCTTACCGTCAACTTTCTAACAATAAATTCTACTCTAAGCTATCCGGCGATCCTACCCCGAGGTTTGTAGGGGAACTTAAGGGGATACTTCTGGAGGCTGTCAAATGTGGCGCAATATCCAGGACTGAGTATCATTATTTGTTTAATACATACCCGGTTACCCCCACTTACTACCACCTTCCCAAAATACATAAATCACCTACCTCACCCCTGGGCGTCCTATTATTTCGGGAGTGGGTTCACTTACTTCTAATTTATCAGCATTTGTGGATACCTATCTTCAACCTTTTGTTAAAGATCTTAAATCACACATTAGAGACACTACTCACGTTTTACACCTTATCAAGTACATCAAGTGGCAGAAGAATTATCTCTTAGTCACTTGTGATGTCGAATCACTATACACTAATATTCCCCACGATAAAGGTTTGAAAATTATTAAACACTATTTAGACCTTGATCTCTCCATTTCTAGTAATCTCAATCAATTTATTCTTAAGGCTATTCACTTTATACTAACACGTAATTATTTCAAGTTTAATGGTGATTATTATTTACAGACTCACGGTACCGCCATGGGCACCAGGTTTGCCCCTAGTTTTACTAATTTATATATGGGTCACCTCGAAGATGAGTACATCTGGGGTGGTCCCTTTGGGGCGAACCTGGTGCTCTATGGCAGGTATATAGATGATCTTTTTATTATTTGGGATGGGGATTATCACTCAGTCACTCAGTTTGTAGATCACCTTAACACTAACACTTTTGGTCTTTCCTTTACAAGTACCATTCATCATACTGATATAAATTTCCTGGATATTGCGCTACATACCGATTCAATCTCAGGTAAAATATCAACTAAAACTTTTAAGAAACAAGTTGACTGTAGTTCCTTTTTAAATGATTCAAGTTGCCACCACCGTCCATGGGTAACGAATATCCCTAAGAGCCAATATTTGAGGCTCAAAAGAAATTGTTCGAATGAAACTGACTACTTAATACAGAGCAGTGAACTTAGATCAAGGTTACCCCCAAGAGGTTTTGGATAGAGCTCTCATTGAAACACAACAAAGGAATAGAGATGATTTACTAAAAATAAAAACCACTGATATTCTTCCCCCTCCAGAATCTAGTGATAGTGAACCTATATTTATTTCAAAATATAATAGTGCTTCGCACTCGATAAGGAAGATTCTAAATAAGAATCTTCCCATACTTAAAATGGATAGAATCCTTGCAGGTTCCTTGGAAAAGGAAGTTAAGATCATCTTTAAGAAAACTATGAATCTCCAAAACCTTTTGTCTCCTAGCCATTTTGTTAAATCAAATCACCTCTCAGGTTCTAGTCTCAACTCCTCGAAATTAGAAGCTAGTTCATTGATACCCATTCCCATTTATGGACATGGGAAACCCAGAACAGGATGCCAAAGATGTAATAGATCTAGATGCATGACTTGTAGGTTCATCATCGAGAGTAATCAATTCTCTTCATTTAAAACTGGGAATACCTTTGATATTGTGGGTCAAATCACTTGTCAAACGACTTTTGTAATATATCTAATTACCTGCAACTGTGGGGTACAGTATGTAGGTAGGACCATTAGACAACTTAATGCCAGGTTCCTAGAATATAGAAGACTGGTCTTTAATAAATCAATGAAACACAGTGTACCTCGACATGTTAATTCCCTACATGATGGGGATTGTAGGGTCTTGTCTTTACAGGGGATAGAACATATTAACAAAACTTCACGAGGCGGCGATAGATACAACCACCTCTGCAATAGAGAAGCCTTCTGGATTTGCAATCTAGAAACTCTGCACCCTATGGGCCTTAATGAAAATATTGAACTTAATGGTATCTGATTTTCCCTCTCTTGCTTAAACCTGCTTGTATGTGTGGATGCACATGCACGTTCTCACATGCTTACACGTGCAACTGGTGTGCATGTGCGTATTTGCTGAGCTTGGCGTCCACACACACACTAGATATGGATGCCCTGTCTCTACATTATTGGTGCTTATGTATCTATTTTTTTGTGAGTAGGTTCCATATTTATATTAAGCTATTCTCCCTATATACTAGGGTAGGTGTTGTCACCCCCTTTTTTCCAAAAGTAAATTATCTTTCCTAATAGTCTTCTTCCTATATTTCTCACTATCAAAATGGTATTATTATTTTAGTATCTCATCTACGCTAAATTTAACAACGAACTGGGTATGAGTTATAAACTACCTATGTCTGTCTATAGTTAATACGCTTCTCTATTTCTCTCTCATAGGTTTCTCTCTCTTTTTTCTTAAACTGTGTAGTTCTGGTTTCAATTTGAACCGTGTATGATCATATTTATCAAAAGATTGTTTAAACTCCCTCCTCTATATAACAGTAGATATTTATTCTACCTATAAAAAATAAAAATATTTTAAAAAAATAAACTGTGAAAATTTGTTCCTTGTCTCTGCTCTTGAACCGATGACCTTTTGGCCGAAGTCCATTCCTTTGTCCGCTGGGCTATTGCAGCTGTGAGAACAAGTACTGGTTCTCTCTCTCTCTCTATATATATATATATATATATATATATATATATATATATATATATATATATATATATAACCTCTCTGGGATGCCATACCTATGCTATTAGCCGCTTTCGGTATAAGGGTGATTACTATAAAGTGATTACTATAAAGTGAAAATTAAAAACTAAAATGTAATTATGATACATCAAGGGTAATTAAAAAATAAAAAATAAATATACTACAACCCTTGCAAAACTTACTATAATTTATAATATAGGAGTGATAAGTTTATTTGCTCCAAGTAAGTTTCTCTATGTGTCAATTATATATATATATGTAAATTATGAGACCATCGATACATACATTTTCGACACCTTCTCTACCGATAGCGGCAATTTAATGTTTATAATTTTCCCCTTTTTTTGTTGCTTAACCCATGCTGTATTATCATTTGGAAACCATATAATGTGTACACCTGACTAAAATCAGTGAATGAAATATGTGCAAATGACCCAACACAGGCCCTCATTCCGAGTCGTTCGCTCGGTATTTTTCATCGCATCGCAATGAAAATCCGCTTAGTACGCATGCGCAATATTCGCACTGCGACTGCGCCAAGTAATTTAACAATGAAGATAGTATTTTTACTCACGGCTTTTTCATCGCTCCGGCGATCGTAATGTGATTGACAGGAAATGGGTGTTACTGGGCGGAAACACGGCGTTTTATGGGCGTGTGGTTGAAAACGCTACCGTTTCCGGAAAAAACGCAGGAGTGGCTGGAGAAACGGGGGAGTGTCTGGGCGAACGCTGGGTGTGTTTGTGACGTCAAACCAGGAACGACAAGCACTGAACTGATCGCACAGGCAGAGTAAGTGTGGAGCTACTCTAAAACTGCTAAGTAGTTTGTGATCGCAATATTGCGAATACATCGGTCGCAATTTTAAGATGCTAAGATACACTCCCAGTAGGCGGCGGCTTAGCGTGTGTAACTCTGCTAAATTCGCCTTGCGACCGATCAACTCGGAATGAGGGCCACAGTGTGAAACCCAATTACAACTTTCAGGTGTGAATAAAGAGACTCTAAAGCTGATTGGTTGCTGACCATTTAAATACACATACACCTGTTAAATGGGTATTCACACTTCCTGAGGAAACCGCCGGTATCGTGGGCGGAGAAACGCGTAGAGGATCACCTTTGCTACCTGTCCACTGCTGGAGATTCTCACGGACCTTCCGTTACTGAGATTGAGGGATTAGGACGTTCTCTCATCACCTAACTGGACACATTTCTGCTAAAACTTCCCCTGCTGTGCTTGAAAAAGCCCCGTTCTGCTGAGGTGCTACGCAGTCTATACGATTCCCTTTGCCGGACATCCTGACACAGCCACTGTCAGCTGCTGAGAGCCACCTCCGCTAATTGCTACTGACGGGAATCAGCGCATACAACCACGGGTGAGAACGGATCCTAACACTAGGGGTGAGCAACAACAATTCAACCCCTCTGCTTAAATTTATCAGCAGATTTTCCAATTAACCTGCCGAGACATTTATCTAAGCCCCTTATCAGTACGGATGCCACCAGCATAATACATTATTGTGGACTGCAATATCATAATGGGCGTATAAGCCGTTTACAGTCAATTTATTTATTGTGAATGTGATTAACTTTATATATGCATATGTATTTGCACTGCTTTTGTTTTTAAACTTTCAATTAATCATTCTAGGTGGTTTTTTCCACCGTATTTATTATTAAATGATTTTTTATTTGATATCAGCGCTCCTTTAATGTTTTTTATTGAACATTAAACTATATATTAAGAACATCATCTAACACGTTTCAATGAGTCTCTCAGGTCTGCGTATTTCCCTTTTGGGTCTTTCATACACAGTCTGTGTTTCATCTACCATGTTGGACCTTTCTAGAATCGTGGTTTGTTCACCATTATGAGGATCATCATACATGTCAGATGAAGGGTATTCTTCAGTCATGTTGTCTTCATTATGGTTAGGTTGAGATCTTAAATCCACCCGATTTCTTCTTACTTCCGTTCCATGCTCTGTATGTATAGTATAAGATCTTGGTGCTACTTGTGCTTGCACAATACCTTTCTGCACCCAAATACCTTTCTCGTGATCTCTGAGACGGACTTGGTCACCCGATTTTAGATCAGATAAGCTTTTTGCTTGCCTGTCATGGAACAGTTTCTGTTTCGCCTGTTGACGTTCTACTCAGTCTGACCAACGCTGAGTTATGTGTATTAAGCAGTTCATCGTGTATCGGGAGATTTGCTCTAATCCTCCTTCCCATCAGCATTTGTGCAGGAGAAAGTCCATTCTGTAAAGGTGTACTGCGGTAGATTAAAAGACTTTTGTAGAATTCTTCTTTACCTTCTTGAGCTTTTTTCATGAGACTCTTTACAGTTTTTACTGAACTTTCCACCAACCCATTTGAGCGTGGATAGTGGGGACTTGACGTAGTATGGACAAATTCCCACTCATCAGCAAATTGTCTAAATTCAGCACTGGAAAACTGAGGACCATTGTCAGTGAACACTTCCATAGGAACACCATGCCTTGCAAAGATTGACTTCATGCAATTGATTACGGCTTTACTAGTAGTTGTATGTAGTGTCTTCACCTCAGGGTAGTTAGAGTAATAATCAGTCACAACAATGTACGTTTTTCCATTACAATCAAACAAATCTGCGCCAACTTTCTGGTACGGTCTCTCTGGCACTGCGTGAGGACTCAGTGGCTCGACTTGTTGTTTCGATCTATACGTAAGACATAATTCACATGTAGCTGTAGTCTGTGCTATGTCTTGGTTCATTCTTGGCCAATACATAACTTCACGCGCTCTCCGCTTACATTTTTCTTCTCCTAAGTGGCCTTCATGTATCTTGCACAGCATAGTTTTTCTTAGTCGTGCAGGTATGACAAACCTATTGCCTTTGTAAATAATACCATCGACAACTGTAAGGTCACTGCGGTACATCCAATAATCATGGATAGACAGCGGGCATGCATGTTTTTCTGCTGGCCAACCTTTCAGAATGATATCTTTCAACACTTTCATTGTGTCATCTGTCTCAGTTTCTTTCCTAATCTGTTCTTGTCTTGCAAGAGACACTGGTAGAGAAGCTACAATCAAATTAACATAGGCTTCTATCTCTTCATCCATCAGACTTTTGGAACCCTCACTTTTGTCCACAGCATGAGAAAGTGTATCAGCAATGTACATGTATTTGCCGGGACAGTACAGCAAGTGTACATCATATTTCTGTAGTCTGATAAGCATTCGTTGAATTCTCATGGGACAGTCATGTAATGATTTAGTCATGATAGCTACCAATGGCTTGTGGTCAGTTTCCACTGTAAGTGTTTGACCATACACAAACTGATGAAATCGCTCACATGCATATGTGATAGCTAGAAGTTCTTTTTCTATCTGAGCATACCTTGTTTCAGCACTTGTCAGTGCTCTTGATGCATAGATAACTGGTTGCCATGTATCCTCATGTTCTTGTAACAGCACTGAGCCTAGGCCAAATTGCGAAGCATCTGCTGAAATTCTTATTCTTTTCGCAGGATCAAAGAATTTTAGCACTGGTTGCTCTGTAATGATCTGTTTCAAGTTTTGCCAACTTTCTTCTTGTTCATGTGACCACATCCACTCGTTATCTTTGTCCAACAACCATCTAAAAGAGGCTGTTCGTTCAGAGAGCTGAGAAATAAACTTTCCTAAGTAAGTAATCATTCCTAGGAATTTTCTGACGTCGTCTTTGTTGTTAGGACATTCCATGTTCACTATGGCTGATATTTTCCTTGGGTCTGGTTTTACACCTTGATCCGAGACCACATCACCCATAAAGGTAAGTGTATTCACGCCAAATTCACATTTGTCCTTGTTTAGCTTTAGATTCACTTTCTTGACAAGTTCCATTACTTGTCTCAATCTAGAATCATGTTCTTCCTTTGTAGATCCCCAGACAATGTCATCCATCATTGTTTCAACACCTGGAATATGTTCAAAAATCATTTGTATCTTTTTGTGATATACTTCTGGAGCAGACAATATTCCATATGGTAGTCGAAGAAATCTGTATCGACCTTCTGGTGTATTAAATGTACAAAGCTTTGAGCTGGCCTCATCTAGCTTCATTTGCTAAAATCCTGAAGATGCGTCCAATTAACTGAACCATTTTGCTCCCGCAAATTGCGACATGATTTCATCTCTGGTTGGTAGTTTTAAATGTTCTCGTTTAATAGCTTTGTTTAAATCTCTGGGGTCTAGACATATTCTGAGTTGTCCATTTTTCGTTTCAACAATTACTAAGGAGCTTACCCATTCAGTAGGCTCATCAACTTTCTGTATCACACCCAAGGCTTCCATGCGATTTAACTCTTGTTTCAGTTTTTCTCTCAGCGCAAATGGCACTTTTCTACAGGGGTGTATCACTGAAGAAACTTGTGTGTCTATATTTATTGTATGCTCTCCAGGCAAACAACCTAGACCTTCAAACAAGTCCCTGTATTCTGTAAACATCGATTTGCAGTCATCTTCTACTTGTGATGTCACCATAAAAACTTTCTTTAGCAAGCTTAGTTTCTCACAGGAACTTAATCCTAGAATCGGTTGCACATT
Organism: Pseudophryne corroboree; assembly: GCF_028390025.1. Taxonomy (NCBI): domain Eukaryota; kingdom Metazoa; phylum Chordata; class Amphibia; order Anura; family Myobatrachidae; genus Pseudophryne; species Pseudophryne corroboree. The sequence goes on from NC_086449.1 coordinate 632,420,805, forward strand.
TTTATCCACAATCAGTAGAGATGTTTAAACTGTTGTCCCTTATATTTCAGTGTCACTAAGCATGTACCTTTCACAGGAATTTCCTCCCCAGTGTACCCTGTAACTTTCACTTTGGCTGGATGAATTTTAGGTTTTACTCTAAAAGTCTTATAGTCTTGAAACAATATTAAATTCACCTGCGCGCCAGTATCAAGCTTAAAGGGAATGACAATCTCATTCACAGTTAAAGGGACAATCCATTCTTTCTTATCTGCACTGCAAAGTTCAATGCAATCCACAAAGAATTCCTCTGTTTGTTTAACAGCATGCACTGTGGTTGTTTTACTTTTCATTTTACAGCATTTGGCAAAGTGATTAAGTCTACCACATTTCATGCAGGTTTTACCATAAGCCGGGCACATTTTAGGATTGTGAGCATTTCCACATCTACTACACATTTCCTTATTAGACTGTGGCTTAGACTGCTTCATTCTTGAGAATGGAGGTTTGCTTGGCTCTGTGTTCTGCACTACATGGACAGCAGCATCAACTTCCTTGTGTAACGTTTTGGCTTGAAATCTAGTTATTTCTGCAGATCTACACATAGGGGGTGATACCGAGTTGTTCGCTCGCTAGCTGCTTTTAGCAGCATTGCACACGCTAAGCCGCCGCCTACTGGGAGTGTATAGCAGAATTGCTAACGAAAGCTTCGCTAATTTTCTCGTAACAATTACCCCGCAGTTTCTGAGTAGCTCCAGACTTACTCAGCCATTGCGACCAGCTCAGTCCTTTTCGTTCCTGGTTTGACGTCAGAAACACACCCAGCGTTTGCCCAACCACTCCCCCGTTTCTCCAGCCACTCCTGCGTTTTGCAACTGGAACGCCTGCGTTTTTCCGCACACTCCCATAAAACGTCCAGTTTCCGCTCATAAACACCCACTTCCTGTCAATCACACTACGATCAGCACAGCGATGAAAAAGCTTCGTTATGCCGTGAGTAAAATACCTAACTTTTGTGTAAAATAACTATGCGCATGTGCTCTGCGAACCTTGCGCATGCGCAGTAAGCGACTAATCGCAGTATAGCGAAAATCGACAATGAGCGAACAACTCGGAATGACCCCCATAGTCACTGCCTTTTCTAGTGTTAGGTCTTGCTCTCTCAGCAATCTCTCTCTGAGTCCATTATAAGGTATTCCACAGACAATACGATCTCTAATCAGTGAATCCTTTAAATCACCAAACTCACAGGTTTTAATGAGCGATTGCAGCTCTGTAACATACTGATCAAATCCATCTACAGACTTCTGATCACATGTGAAAAACTTTTATCTTTCATATGTCACATTTTTCCTTGGCACAAAGTAATCTTCAAACTTTTGCATTATAGAAGATAGCACCATATTCTGCCCCTCATCAAACTGAAAACTATTATAAATATCCAGCACATCCTCTCCTATCACATGGAGGAAAATGGATGCCTTCGTTTTGTCAGCCTCTGTATCAGCTCCACATGCAGCAAGATATATATTAAACCTTTGCTTAAATCTTTTCCAGTTTTCAGACAAGTTACCAGACATCAGCATGCTGATTGGAGGAGCCAGTTTATCCATGGTTACTCACTGTTTGAAGAGAGGAGCACACGGCAGGCTTTGCAGACACTATCACAGCCTTACAGACTGCTGCAGGATTCTTTCACACTCTGCGAGCACTAGCAGTCCAAGTTAAACTTCTTCTGACACCATGTTTTGTTCATATGTTTGTAAATCCAGTCATCAGGACACAGAGACATGTGAGCTCACTGCTGTGCTGTTTATTCCATCACCAACTCCAGACACACTGCACACTGGACCACCCACTTCCCAGCATCCTCCTGGTCCCAGGGACCATCACTGAAGATTCAGGCTTACACAGATTAGTAAGGGAGTGTCTACAAATATTAAGCATTCTAATACACTAACATCACAGGGGGGAGGTGGTCAAAGGCATACAAGAAAAATTGGAGGCCTAAACAGTGGAGAGAAAGGAGAATGATAGAGTATGTGTGTGTGTGTGTGTGTGGGGGATGCAGTTCACTTTTCATTATTATAAACCACATGGTGAACCTATAGAAGGTGGTATTTTTAAGGCAGCTGTGACGGAGAGGGAAGTAAAAAGATACCTTTATGCATACCACCCAACATGGGTGGACAGAATGCTCTGCTCCTGGACTTCTCTCTTAATTTATGATTGCCATCACCTGCACTGAATCACCTTTCTTATTCATTTACCTGTTCAACACAGGTGCTTGCAGTCATAAATTAACAGAAAAAGTCCAGAAGCAGAGCATTCTGTTCCTCCTGGAGAGGGTCATGTTGGGAGGTATGCTTTATGGGAGGAACTTATTCCATCTTATTGTAAGTAAGGTACAACATTTGTTTTTAACTTCAGCACCCGACATAGAGATCTCTCACCCCTGAAAGAGAAATCGGGTCCAGACAATATTACACTATATATTGTCCTTGTTTCTTATTAACTGTATTCTGAGGATAACATCATGGAGAATAAGAGACTTGGAGGGATACGGCTGCTATAAAGATACCTTTACAAGTACATCTAAACTATTGTAGCTGTAAGTTGGGTATGCCCACCAGTTTGATTTATATACCACGTGGTGATCCTATGGAAGGTGGCATTCCTTGAGAGAGTGGTGATGGAGAGGGAAGTAAAAAGATACCTTTATGGGAGGAACCTACTCCACTTTATTGTGAGTACGGTACAATATCTTTTTTTGGGCATTGGCTCTCATTCCAAGTTGTTCGCTCGCTGCTAATTTTAGCAGAATTGCTAATAGGCTAAAATCCGGCAGTTCTGCGCATGCGTATGCACAGCAGGGCGCACGTGCTAAGCAAATTTACACAAAACTATGCTATTTTACTCACAGGCGAACGAGGCTTTTCAATCGCTCTGCTGATTGACAGGAAGTGGGTGTTTCTGGGCGGAAACTGGCCGTTTTCAGGGAGTGTGCTAAAAAACGCCTCTGGAGCTACTCAGAAACTGCAAGGAAATTGCTTTCGTTAGCAATTCTGCTAATATTGGGGGTAATTCCAAGTTGATCACAGCAGGATTTTTGATAGCAATTGGGCAAAACCATGTGCACTGCAGAGGAGGCAGATATAACATGTGCAGAAAGAGTTAGATTTGGGTGGGTTATTTTATTTCTGTGCAGGATAAATACTGGCTGCTTTATTTTTACACTGCAAATTAGATTGCAGATTAAACACACCCCACCCAAATCTAACTCTCTCTGCACATGTTATATCTGCCTCCCCTGCAGTGCACATGGGGGGTCATTCCGAGTTGTTCGCTCGCAAGCTGCTTTTAGCAGCTTTACACATGCTAAGCCGCCGCCTACTGGGAGTGAATCTTAGCATAGTAAAATTGCGAACGAAAGATTCTCAAAATTGCGATTACACACCTCTTAGCAGTTTCTGAGTAACTTCAACCTTACTCGGCATCTGCGATCAGTTAAGTGCTTGTCGTTCCTGGTTTGACGTCATAAACACACCCAGCGTTCGCCCAGACACTCCTCCGTTTCTCCAGCCACTCCCGCGTTTTTCCCAGAAACGGTAGCGTTTTTTCCCACACGCCCATAAAACGGCCTGTTTCCGCCCAGAAACACCCACTTCCTGTCAATCACACTCCGATCGCCTGAACGAAGAAAAAGCCGTGAGTAAAATACCTAACTGTATAGCAAATTTACTTGGCGCAGTCGCAGTGCGAACATTGCGCATGCGCACTAAGCGGAAAATCGCTGCGATGCGAAAAAAATTACCGAGCGACCAACTCGGAATGACCCCCATGGTTTTGCCCAATTGCTATCAAAAATCCTGCTGCGATCAACTTGGAATTACCCCCTTTAGCAGAATTGCTAATCTTTCGTTAGCAATTGCTAATCTTTCGTTAGCAATTCTGCTATGCTAAGATACACTCCCAGAGGGCGGCGGCTTTGTGTTTGCATTTCTGCTAAAAGTAGCTAGCGAGCGAACAACTCGGAATGAGGGCCATTGACACCATCCATAGAGATCCCTCACTCCTGAAAAAGAAACTGGGACTAGACAATACTACACTATGGAGGTCATTCCGAGTTGTTCGCTCGCAAGCGGATTTTAGCAGATTTGCTCATGCTAAGCCGCCGCCTACTGGGAGTGAATCTTAGCATCTTAAAAATGCGAACGATGTATTTGCAATATTGCGATTACACACCTCGTAGCAGTTTCTGAGTAGCTCCAGACTTACTCGGCATCTGCGATCATTTCACTGCTTGTCGTTCCTGTTTTGACATCACAAACACACCCAGCGTTCGCCCAGACAATCCCCCGTTTCTCCAGCCACTCCTGCGTTTTTTCCGGAAACGGTAGCGTTTTTTCCCACACGCCCATAAAACGGCCTGTTTCCGCCCAGTAACACCCATTTCCTGTCAATCACATTACGATCGCCAGAACGATGAAAATGCCGTGAGTAAAATTCCTAAGTGCATAGCAAATTTACTTGGCGCAGTCGCAGTGCGGACATTGCGCATGCGCATTGAGCGGAAAATCGCTGCGATGCGAAGATTTTTACCGAGCGAACAACTCGGAATGACCTCCTATATATTTCCCTTTGTCTCTCATTACATATACTCTGAGGATAAGACCACATGGATAACCATATCTAAAGAAGAAGGATTTTTCAAAACTGACACAGCACTGCATAAAGCTATTCACAGAGACTAATGAACTTTGCTATGGTTTGATGGTGGTAAAAGTGATTGTTCTTGTTGCCTGATATTGTTGTTTAAGAGGTGAGCGCATTTCTAAGTTATGTCCAGAGGAATTTTTGTGTTACAATTGTTCTGTTTGGGACATCCTCGTGTTTTTTCCTGTACAGGGTATTTACTGTATCCTTTCTGTCCTGTATGTGGCCTGTGCATTCCTGCGTTTCTCTTGCCTTACTCTTATACTTTTATATATATGTTTGTGGTTGTGGACATTGTGGATGTCGCTATTGGTTTATTTTTAATAGTGTCTTTGATTTCACCATGAGGTGATGTATGTATGGGAAAAGTGTTTGGAGACTGTGGATGTGTGGTACCTTATGCCACAACTCTCTGAATGTAACATCACTGACACTGGTGGGAGATAACAGAGTACACACAGTTAGCATATGGAAAAATCTGGCCGCCATTTTGTTCCATTTAACAAAAAATTTGAAGTTCAAACTTTTGCTCTACTTTTGATGGGTGTTCTTCAGTATGCTGCCGGCCGGGATCCCGGCGAACAGCATACCGGCGCCGAGATCCTGACCGCTGGCATGCCGACACATATTCTCCCTCTTGAGGGTCCATGACCCCCCTGGAGGAAGAATAAATAGCGTGGTGCGCGTAGCGTGCCACCGTGCCCGCAGCGTGGTGAGCGCAGCGAGCCCGCAAGGGGCTCATTAGCGCTCACCCAGCTGTCGGTATGCCGGCTGTTAGGATCCCGGCGCCGGTATGCTGGCCCCTGGGATCCCGGCCGCCGGCCACTCATACTACACCCACTTTTGACTTAGCATTTTTATGATGCACGGGAAATCACAACTTCTTCGAACGCTGCATGACAGCAAACTATCTGTGCGAGAGGGGTGAAACTTGCAAAACCATTTTGGGATAGTCCAAAGTCAATGTTGCCAAGGGCGTAGCTACCATGGGTGCAGGCAGTGTAGCTGCTATGGGACCCAGAGCTGAGAGGGACCCACCTTCCCTGTCAAAGTTACGTGTTATGTACATTTTTCGCCATTGGGTGGACGTAGGGGTCCTTTCAAACTTTTTCCTTGGGGCCTGCAATATATCTAGGTATGCCCCTGGACCTGCTCATTGTAGTGTGGTATAAAAAGAACTGGAGGGCATTTTAATGTTATATACTATAAACCGGGGCCCTGTATTGTGGCACAATATGAACGGGGAGCACTATATATCATAATGTGAATTGGGGGTACTGTTCGGCATAATGTGTACTGGCAGCTCTGAAATGTGACATAGGGTGAACTTAAGCACTACTGCGATTCATAAAAGAAACTAGGGCACTACTATGGGGCATTACATTAAATAAGGCTCTATTATGGTTCAGAAAATGAACTAGGGCACTATTATAGGGCATAAAAGTAACAACTGCTGCAGAAAAGTGTTTCTCTAGAAGCATTCGGATAAGGGCCCCTTTTAAATGTTGCTATAGGGCCCCAAAAGTTCTGGCCACGCCCCTGAATGTTGCCCAAATCCCTTATACTGTAACTCAATCAGTATGGTTTATTCTTTACAAGTACTATCTTGTTCTTTAATAGCCATACCTGGTATGTGATAAAGAAACAACAATCCCCTAATGTGGTAAATACACAATCTCTTATTAATGGGTGGCAGCTTGTTCGTCAGAGTACCAACAGCTAGATCAGTAATGAGATCTCGAAATGGGTGAAGTGAAAACAGGTGCCCCGCCCAATAGTGTAGTATATTAGATGAGACTGTGCTATATATATGGATGTTTCCCATATTTGACCTTGTTTCCCATATTTGGCCATGCCCCTTCTATATCCCAGCCTTGCAGCTGTCTCAATGGTACTGATTTTAACATAGGGCCTAATTCAGATCTGATCCTTGCTGTGCGTTTTTGCACAGCGGGCGATCAGATCCTAACTGGGCATGCGTATGCACCGCAATGTGCAGGCACGTTGGAGGGCTACAACGGGCATCGGCGGTCAGCGAAGGGATGGCGCAAAGGATCCGTTTGCACAGGCGTTCGCAAGGTGATTGACAGGGGGTGTCATTCCGAGTTGATCGCTCGCTAGCTGTTTCTAGCAGTCGTGCAAATGCTAAGCCGCCGCCCTCTGGGAGTGTATTTTAGCTTAGCAGAAGTGCGAACGAAAGGATCGAAGAGCGACTACAAACAATTTTTGTGCAGTTTCAGAGTAGCTCCAGACCTACTCAGCGCTTGCGATCACTTCAGACTGTTCAGTTCCGGATTTAACCTCACAAACACGCCCTGCGTTCGCCCAGCCATGCCTGCGTTTTTCCTGGCATGCCTGCGTTTTTTCGAACACTCCCTGAAAACAGTCAGTTGACACCCAGAAACGCCCACTTCATGTCAATCACTCTGCGGACAGCAGTGCGTCAGAAAAGCTTCGCTAGACCTTGTGTAAAACTGCATGGGCCGTTGTGAAAATATGTTGCGTGTGCACATTGCGCCGCATACACATACGCAGAAGTGCCGTTTTTTTGCTTCATCGCTGTGCAGCGAACATTTTCAGCTAGCAATCAACTCGGAATGACCCCCAGGAAGAGGCTGTTTGTGTATGGCAACTGACCGTTTTCAGGGACTGTCCGGAAAAACGCAGGCGGGCTCAAGCGTTTTCAGCACTACCCTTCCCCTGTAGGCGGCGACTATCTGATCGCAGGGCAACAAAAGACGCAGCCCAGCGATCAGATCTGAATTAGGCTCATAGTTGTAAGTGTATGATATGAGCTCACAATCTGATTAATGCATTAAAACTTATCCACATTAACTTTTATTACCCCTGACCTTGTGGCAAATCTGTATTTTCTGACCTAAGTTGTGCTCTGAATACTCTAAATAGTACAGTGTTCCAGTTACTATGGACATGAAAAGTGACCGTTCTCTGACACTGTTTCACATTACTTTTATAGACAAGCTTGTGTTTGTTTTTAGGGCATACATAGGAGACTTGAATAATGGATGCTTACAGCTACCACAAATAAAATATCTGAATGATCCCTGTCATTTCAAATATTCATCTTTTCTTTTATTAGTATTTCACATGTAAGATCAGGGCTGTCTAGCATGCAGTTCAGAAGCAGCCCTACAATGGGGGTAATTCCAAGTTGATCGCAGCAGGAAATTTTTTAGCAATTGGGCAAAACCATGTGCACTGCGGGGGAGGCAGGTATAACATGTGCAGAGAGAGTTAGATTTGGGTGGGTTATTTTGTTTCTGTGCAGGGTAAATACTGGCTGCTTTATTTTTACACTGCAATTTAGATTGCAGATTGAACACACCACACCCAAATCTATCTCTCTCTGCAAATGTTATATCTGCCCCCCCCCCCCCCCCCCCTGCACTGCACATGGTTTTGGCCAACTGCTAAAAAAAATTCCTGCTGCGATCAACTTGGAATTACCCCCAATGTTCTCTATAGTCCACATCATCCCTAATAATCAACGTAGATATGTGACATTAATTGTTTTTTTACAATATTCTGCCAATAAGATTATAGCGATAACGTACAGTAGTTTATTTTATGAACTATCTAGTTCCCTAGTTTACATAACGTCACATACTAGGACTGCCAGTGCTCATTATACCACACAGTACAGTGTAATAACCAGCTGTATTGTGACTGTGGGGGAAATGTATTAACCCCATTCGCTGCAGAAGACCAGAGCTCTGCGTACGCCGGTCAGCTGCAAATCCGTTCACAACTCTCACCATCAAATGTTTTTTTCCAGTCTGTGCATAGCCCAGGACCTACTCCTACAGTGCAATTGCAACAGGCTGTTCTGGGCCAGAGCTGACGTCACACACCCTCCCTGAAAACGCTTGGGAACGCCTGCAAATTTACTGACACTCCCAAAACAATGGCCAGTTACCACTCCCAAATGTTTGCTTCCTGTCAATCACCTTGCGTACGCCTAGCGGTCAAAAAAGAGGCTGGATTCATTCGCAGTTTGGCCTCACGCGCGCACATTACGATCCAAACGCATTCGCAGACGATCGATAATCGTCCACCCTGCCAAACGCACAACAGCGATCAGGTCTGAATCAGGCCCTTGGTCTTTCACACTATGTTGCCCAATAGAGGACCTGTGGGCTGTTATCTCTGCCTTGGTGGTCTCCTCTTTTAAATGATGTGTCTCCTTAGTACTTATTGTCTGGTGATCACCTACTATTCCTATAATAACACTGGCAACTTTATGCACACCCATGTTTTAGAGGAAAGGTTCTGTCAAATAACAGGCTCCACCTGTGATCACCGGACAATATTATCCTGCGCTACGGAAAATAGGCAATTTTTCATATATCAGTGCAAGGCTATTATATAATTACAGTACACCTAAAAATGTGGGATCAATCAAGTAGCGTGCTGGCTTGGGCCAGTACATTTCTATAAATGTTGGGCCCCTGGTACTCCGAGTGCAAGCATGCATATGAATTAAGCTGCCTTACAGCTATTGCTAAGTACAGTAGCCCCGCCATGTCCTAGATTCTTATAGAGGTTGAGCTCCAAGTGCAGTGTCTTCATGACGTCTGTGTAGTGAGGAGTAGCCAGGAGTCAGACACCATGCAGACAGCTGCAGGAAAACACACTAAGATGATGAGGAGCGGAAAAGAGAGAGGAGCTGAAGCCAGGGGCGTAAGTTCATCCAAGGTCACCCAGAGTCAAGTTTGATACCCCCCCCCCCTTAAAAAAAAATTGGGAAAAGAAATATTGTGTGTGTGTGTGTGTGTGTGTGTGTGTGTGTGTGTGTGTGTGTGTGTGTGTGTGTGTGTGTGTGTGTGTAGATAGATAGATAGATACTATAAACAGATACAACTTGCAGAACAAAAATTATATTGTCACGATCCGGGTAATTTCTCGTCAATACTAAATGCCTCCTGAGACTGTCCCAGCGTTCCAAGCCCGGATTCCATCTGTGCTGTCTGCGTGCAGCACGCTGCATCCCTTTGTCTCAGGTCTCCTCACTGTGATTCTGGCAGCATCAGGGTTAAATTTCACATGCAGGTTACAAACAGACTTTCCCTCCAAAAGCTAACATGGGCGCAGCCATGTTTTCCTGATCACATGTTACCTTTCAGCCTATCAGCTGCACTCTGCTCTCAGCCTGATTACCCAGCAGCTGCACTCTGGACTCTGGTTAATTGCCCAGCCAATACCTGCTTCCCAGCAGGTATAAATATCCTGTTCCTGGGCTGGGAAGTTGTCAGTGCTTTCATTGTCTTCAGTGATTCCAGCCTGTAAGCTTCACTACAGACTTTCTCCTGTGATTCCATTCTGCAGTTCAGCCTGACTCCCTGGTCGTTACACTCTGCAGTGTAACCCAACTCTCCAGAGATTAACCCTCTAAAGTCTACCCTGATTCACCTGTGTCTGAACTCAGGCTTTCCAGTAGCCATCCTTCATTTCTCAACTTCCAGCGCACTCCAGCTTCATTTCTCATCTACCTGCGAACCCCAGCTTTATTTCTCATCTTCCAGCGAACCCTAGCTTCATTTTTACTTTACAGAACTCTCCTTCACATTCCAGACTACTGGTTTTAACCAGTTGTGCACCAAATTACCACTTGTGACTTTCTATTATTCTTTTGCACGTTATATGACTTTTTATTTAATAAAATCACTGAAAGAGATTTCCAGTTGTCGTGGTCACACCTTCGGGCTCTACATAGTGCTACCTTGCATATTTCTAGGAGTCTACTCGCTCCTCCCACATTCCGGTACCCATCAGCCCCTACAACTGAGGCTCCCGGTCACCATCACCAGCCCTCAGTTGTGACAGTAAGCACTGACCTAATGGAGCCGGTTGGAGAACGAGTCCAAATGTTTAAGCCTATGCAAGAACTGGCGGTCCGCCTTGAACATCAGGTGGCCGCCCGAGGCCATGTCATCCACTGTCTCCAGGACCTCTCCTCCTGGCTGGATGAAATTCAAGCAACCCTTCGTGGGTCAGGGGCGTCCAGTGTGTCGACTGCAGTATCTACAGTGGTGTCCCCACCCGCCATGCCCATCTCTGCTCCACGTCTCCACTTGCCGACTCTTACTAAGTTCGATGGGTCTCCAAAAGCCTGCAGGGGATTCCTAAACCAGTGTGAGATTCACTTCGAGTTACAGCCTGGCAGTTTTCTCACAGACCGCACCAAAGTTGCCTATGTTATCTACCTTCTCAGTGGCTCCGCCCTCGACTGGGCATCACCTCTATGGGAGAGATCAGATCCTCTGTTGTCCTCCTATTCTGACTTCGTGGCAACTTTTAGGCGCATCTTCGATGAGCCAGGCCGTGTGACATCTGCCTCTTCTGAAATCCTCCGGCTTCCTCAGGGGACACGAACTGTCGGCCAGTATTTAGTTAAATTTCAGACTTTGGCTTCCGAAATTTCCTGGAACGATGACGCTCTCTATGCAGCCTTCTGGCAAGGATTATCTGAACGTATTAAAGATGAGCTTGCTACCAGAGACTTACCTTCCAAGTTAAACGAGCTCATATCGCTCTGCACAAAAGTTGACCTACGGTTCAGTGAAAGGGCTAATAAGCGAGGCAGGTCAACATCCTCAAAGACCTCTACTCCTCGTCAGCCATCTCCGCCTAAGGACGAACCAATGCAGATTGGTCATTCTCGTTTATACCCAGCAGAGTGAAGAAGACGCCTCTTTAAACGTCTCTGCCTGTATTGTGCTGCACCTTCCCATGTTGTCAACGCTTGTCCTGAGCGCCCGGGAAACTCCAAGTCCTAGCCCGCCAAGGAGAGGGTCAGCTAGGAGTAATGTCCTACTCTCCATCTTTTAGTGATTGCAATCTTCAGTCTCGCCTCAAGTGGGCCAGCGTACCAGGAATCTTATAGCCTTGTTGGACTCTGGGGCAGCCGGAAACTTTATGACTGAGAGATATGTCAACCAGTGGTCCCTACCCACTGAGCAACTGGCATCTCCCATATCCTTGACTGCCGTGGATGGTAGTAGGATTTCCAATGCAGTTTTCACGTCCAAGACTCTACCAATCCGTCTGAAGGTAGGAGCCTTGCATTCAGAACTGATTTCGTTCCTAGTGATTCCAAAGGCCACTCATCCCGTGGTTCTGGGCCTCCCATGGCTCCATCTTCACAATCCTCAAGTTGACTGGAGGACTAACCATATCCTGGCATGGGGTCCCTCCTGTTCTGAGACTTGTTTGTCTAAAGTGCTTCCCATTTGCACGTCCTCCTCCAAGTCTTCCGATGTTCCACCTCCACCTTATCAAGACTACACAGATGTTTTCAGCAAATCCTCTGCGGACATCCTTCCCCCTCATAGAGAATGGGACTGTCCTATCGATCTCATCCCGGGGAAGGCTCCACCTCGAGGACACACGTATCCCTTGTCGTTGCCTGAGACTCATTCTATGGAAGAATACATTAAGGAAAATCTGGCGAAGGGATTTATCCGGCCTTCTTCCTCTCCGGCTGGCACAGGCTGCTTCTTCGTGAAGAAGAAGGATGGCGGCCATGTATTGATCATCGAGGCCTGAACGACATCACAGTGAAAAACTGGTACCCTCTGCCGCTTATCACCGAGTTATTCGACCGCGTCAGTGGAGCCACCATATTCACAAAGCTAGATTTGAGGGGTGCCTACAACCTCATTCGAATCCGGAAGGGTGACGAGTGGAAAACCGCTTTTAACACTCGTGACGGACTTTATGAGTACCTTGTCATGCCTTTCGGGCTCAGCAATGCTCCAGCTGTATTCCAGCACTTCGTGAACGAGATCTTCAGGGATATTCTCTATCGTAACGTGGTAGTCTATCTCGATGACATTCTCATCTTTGCAAATGACCTGGAGGAACATCAGTTCTGTGTAAAGGAGGTCCTGTCCCATCTTCGTGCCAACCGCCTTTACTGCAAATTAGAGAAATGCGTTTTTGAAGTTAAATCCATCCCGTTCCTGGGGTACATTGTATCCGGTTCCAGTCTGGAGATGGACCCTGAGAAACTTCAAGCAATCCAAGATTGGCCGATTCCTGTTCCTAGGGTTTGCCAATTATTACAGGGAATTTATTCAAGACTTTTCCACCATTGTAGCGCCTGTTACTGCTCTTGCCAAAAAGGGTGGCAACCCTTCCAAATGGTCAGAAGAAGCAACCCAAGCCTTTCATTTGTTGAAACAAAGATTTGTCTCTGCTCCGGTTTTGAAACAGCCAGATACCAGTTCGCCCTTCATCCTTGAGGTGGATGCCTCTTCTGTTGGAGTGGGCGCAGTCCTGTCTCAGAGAGCTGTAAATGTTGATTTACTTACAGGACTAAAAGCAACACTTTAAAAAGACATTCAATACACTTTAAATGGAGCCGCTGCGGCCGCTGTAATCAATCCTTAGCCTACGTACTTTTTACCCAGTTTGCGTACAAAGCCCCGTACCGTGTACGCACTTTGCGTACAAACGCCGCGATGGTCATACAAAGTACACGCGGTGCGTACACACACAAAGACACACTGTGAGCACTTTGCAGCTACACGTGTGACTAGATTACACTTATATAACACTAGCAGGGAAAGAGAGACACAACACCAATTTGTATTTCAAAGACTATGTTGAGATCTGACCCACCAACGGTTCTTTACTAGCAGGGGGTTACAATAACAACAATACAATACAATAAGAAAATGGCTACAGTCAATGGTACATACGTTTTGGTTTCGCCTGCGCTTCCCGGTCCAGTCCTCAATCATCAAGGTTGTTGATCTTCAGAGATTGAGAGAGTGACCTGGCCTGCAGCTGGCTATTTATACATTTGTCCAAAACCTAACACAATGGGAACTGTAATCTCTTTATCCATTGGACACAGGGATGGTCATTTACAGTACAGGAGAGGTCATAGGTCAGTTTGAATAGGTGGGTGATGTCTGTTCCAGGTGCACTTGCAGATGGTCTCCTCTTGGTTCCCGCCGCATATCAAGTGTACAGTAAATACAGTTAATATTTATATTCTGCTCCTGCGCATAACTATTCGCAGGAGCGTGCGATCTTCTGCAAACTAACACCGGAATATTGCTCTTAAAATACCCTACAGCTGGATACCAAACACCTCCTTATAACCTAGTTCTGTCCCCTCCTGTCCTGTAAAGGTGAATCCCTTTGTTCTTATACCATTTAAACATGTGTAACTCACTGGTGTGGTACAGGGAGACTATGTGTACATTGTGCACTATTTGGATTAAATATGTAATGTGTTTTTATGGCTTTTCAATGCGATTAAAAACATTACCGTAATTACTCATACCACGCGCTAATACGCAGGACCACGGGAGTGACCACACGTAAATTGCGAATATGCGCACGCACGGCAGTGCAAGTACGCACACGGAGGCCATCTGTGTGTAGTTTGTACGTGATGTGTGTACTGCAATATTTTTCGACTTCGACAGTCCACCCTTTGGCAGTCATCAATAACTGCCACTAACTAATCAATAAACAGAAAAATATTACCTATACAATATATACAGAAGCTTGGATGATCGGGGGAGAGTTGTAGGTGGGAAATGTATGACCTAGTGGGATAGTAAAAAGCATGTATGTATGAATCAATGTCTGAGGGGCATGTATTATTGTGCCGTATATGTTCTAAATAAGCTTCGAGGTATTGCAAAGTATACATTAAATCCTTCTCATTCCGTATTAAGGGTCTGTAAATGGGCAAACAAACATTACCGAGCTCTTTTCGGCTTCTTATTCTAACAAATGGGGAGCACATTTAGTTGATGATACATGGAAGGGGGAACATATGTGAATGCTACTATATGTGTATAACACCTGTCGACTATGTGTGCCATTAACTGGAGGTTGGAGTGATGAATAGAAGACACATATATAAAAATACATTCACATAAACATTTTGGGTAGAGTTGACGTCTTTTCTGGTTGGATGTATCTGGGCAGAGGGGGAGACAGAGAAAAACAGGTGAAAGAAACAGGCCATGAAATTCATTTTTACAATCCTTATCATTTCACAGTTTCTATTGATGGATCATAAATAAAATCTGCTGCTGTAACAGCGCCCTCGCTCCTTAGACTCATCAAATTTGTGCTGCGCTTGCGCCACGTTAGAATTCAAACACACCTTAATATCAGGCCAATAATTATGATGACTCCCAGGATACAAAGGAGAAACTTCCCAACACTCATAATGACATTTTGAGCCCTCTCTCCTAACCCTGAGAACCATTTGCGTGGGTTCAACCATGAGACCCAGCCGATCAGTTCATTACCCACAGTCGCTAAGGTAAGGTTGTGCTTCCTCCTGAACTCCCACTTCAACTGTAAGATCTCGTCCATCTTCTGAACGATGATCTCCGTGGGGTCGTCAGTGCTATTCATGATATACGTACAACATTTCACGCCATATTGAGTTGCCAGGGTAACACAGTACCCACCTGTCACAGCTGTAACATAATTAAGGACCATCCTGTGCTGGGTCAGTTCCTTCTTGTAGGCTTGTAACTCCCTTCCCGTATACCTGAAGGTGTCATCATACATCTCGGTGATATTGGCTATCAAGTTTGCTAGCGCATGGATGTACCTATAATTTATAGTTCCTCTGGCAGTACGGGTGATCTCTAATGCGAGAAGGAACTGAATCCCGGTGTATTCATGGATCAAATCAGAGGCTGCGTGCTCTGCCCTATCTATGAGGTGTCTCTTGATGATGTGTTCATAGTGAGTATGAGTATAAGGAGTCTGAGCGCTGCGGTGAACGTCTTTCATCTTATCATGGGTTATGGTCATGACCTCTGGTAGTACCCTTCCAATGTAACACAATACCTCAGAGCTTGGAGCAAGCCACTTGTACGCTTTCCTCCCACATATGAAATAGGCATCGTCTTGGAGAACATAGGGGACAAAATGTAACATCACCATATTGCAAACTTTCCATGTAAAGAAACCAATCCCTAGTTCTCTCATTTGTTCAGTACAAGTATCGGGCTGGATGATATGGGCACAATACCCTGACGATACTTTTCCAACCCACATGGTCTTGCTTCCACGTGTACACCTATACCGAAAATACCTCCCACTGTTGGCTATCTGGCGTACAAGTTCAGAGTCAATAGGAATCCTATCAGCTCTGTGTGAAAAAGTCATTGTCTGGTTATTCCAAGTCACTTCCCAATTTCCGAGTTTTCGGTAATTGGAAATATTGAAACACAACAGGGACCTATCTACGTTGTACTGGTGGAGCTTCAAGCTAGGGGGCCTAGAGATATTGAATTTCTTGTCCACCGGTCTCTCACCCCATAATTCGAGTACCTCATCTATTGCTAAAGGTATGGTACTAATCCTGACTTACTCTGTCCTTGAGGTACCTGTGAGCACACCCAACATTCTGTCTGGTTTAAGACCTTACCCACTAGTGAGTGGTAATCACTTAACGGATGTCGGTCCATGTCGATATTAATGTTGGACTGACATCTCTGGATGCACCCATCTTCGACTATGTTCTCACAATTCCAACAAATACAATATTCATCAGACAATATCCCTTCACATTGCCTCCGAGCTCCATGACTACACGAGTGCTTACTGATACCAGCCTTTACTCGAGGGATGTGCTGCTCCTGCGATCCTACAAATTCGTACTAGCCATCAGAACCCATTCCAGATCCCCGCTCGACCTCTCTGGGACCCTCACCAAAACAAATTGTCCTGATCAAAAACAGAATTACTAGCAGAACACGAAACGCAATCTCTTGTGATAGATCTATTTCGTTAGGGGAAAGAAGGAAAATAAGGAGAAAAGAAAGAAAAATGCAGTGGGGGTGAAAAAAGAAAATGGTGCGACAACCGCCTTGGTCTTGTTGCTCTCCGTGCTCAGGTGCCTTTCAACAGTCCTGCCTCTCAACTTTCCCGGAACAAACACTCTAGTTATACGAGGTTCTCTTCACCTTGCTCTTTGAACACACAGTTCACTTGGAGGAACACACAGTTACCAAATTTCTTTGTCACGAGTTCTCTCCGGGTCAGCGACCTTCTTGCAGTGGGACGAGTGGACCCAAGTTTCTCTTTCGGCGACTTTTAGTGCTGTCGTGCTGGTTAACAAGACTTGGTATGGTCCTTCCCACCTGTCTATGAGGCAACCTGAGCGTAAGAAATTTAAAATCATCACATAATCCCCAGGCTCAATGTCATGACAATTACTGTTTGGTAGGTCAGGAATCACCAGCTTTAGATTTCTTTGTTGATTTCTCAGCTGCTGGTTCATCCTAACCAAATATTTCACAGTTACAGTATTTCATTATTGCATTTCAAATCATCCTGGGGGTCTATCATTACATGAGGTTGTCGACCAAAAAGAATTTCAAAGGGTGATAAGTTAAGCGGAGACCTAGGAGTGGTTCTGATGCTGTACAACACTAGTGGCAAAGCTTCTGGCCACAACAATCCAGTTTCAGCCATCACTTTGCTCAGCTTGTTCTTAATAGTGCTGTTCACTCTCTCTACTATTGCACTCGCCTGTGGCTGGTACGTAGTATGCAGCTTGCTAATAATTCCCATCCGTTTGCACATGACCTGAAAGACTTCACCTGTAAAATGGGTACCCCTATCACTTTCAATCATTCTAGGGATACCATATCTACACACAAATTCCTGCACAATTTTCTTTGCAGTGAACGTAGCAGTATTTGTGGCAGCAGGGAACGCTTCTACCCAGTTGGAAAATACATCAATACATACTAACACATATTTCAAATTCCTACAGGGTGGTAACTCTATGAAGTCGATTTGTATTACCTGAAAAGGTCCGTCTGTCGGAGGGATATGTGATGGCTCTGTTGGTATTGTCTTACCAATATTCTTCCTCAGGCAAGTAAAACATGTCATTGCTCTCTTACCTGCATGAGAAGAGAATCCTGGCGCACACCAGTAGGCTCTTACCAGCTTGCATATACCCTCTTTGCCCAGATGAGTCAGACCGTGTGCCGCCTCAGCTACACTTGGAAGATATGCTCTGGGGGCCACTGGCTTACCGTGTCCACCTGTCCAAAGTCCTGAGGACTCCTGACCATACCCCTTCGATTTCCAGACCGCCTTTTCCTGTAGCGAACACAAATTTTGCATTTCAATTAGCTGTTGTGTGTTGACCGTGTTAAATGTCACCAGTGATGTGATGTTCATCTGTATGAGGGTGCTTGCTGCTAATTTAGCAGCTTCGTCTGCCCGGCTGTTACCAAGTGAAATTGGGTCTTGGTTGTAAGTGTGTGCTTTGCACTTGATAACAGCCACTCTGTCTGGTTCCTGTATTGCTGTCAAAAGCCTTTTGATGTGGGACGCATGCGCTACAGGTGTGCCAGCTGCCGTCATGAAATTTCTGAGGTGCCACAGGGCCCCAAAATCATGCACCACTCCAAAGGCGTATATAGAGTCTGTGTATATATTAGCTGACTTACCCTTGGCCAATTCACATGCTCTGGTTAGGGCAAACAGCTCAGCAACTTGTGCTGAGTGCGGTGGGCCAAGGGGTTCAGTTTCTATGATACCTTCGTCATCTACAACTGCATATCCGGTGCACAAGTCTCCCGATTCCGTCTGTCTGTGGCAACTACCGTCAGTGTAGAAGGTAAAGTCTACTCCTTCCAGTGGGTTGTCACTGATGTCAGGTCTCGCAGTGGAAGTTTGGTTCAGGTATTCCATACAATCATGCGTATCAGTATCTGCACTAAATCCTCCTTCACCATCATTCTCATCCTCCGCCCTTTGTGCCTGTCCAGGCACACTTGGCAAGTAAGTTGCAGTATTTAGTGAGCTGCATCTCTTAATGGTGATGTTTACAGGAGCCATCAGTGATAATTCCCACTTTGTAAACCGAGCAGATGAGACATGGCTGGTTTGGGCGGAATTTAGTAAGGCTGATACTACATGAGGTGTATGGATGGTCAGGTCGTGTCCTAACACTACATCCTCGCTTTTACTTACAAGCAAAGCTATCGCTGCAACACTTTGCAAGCAAGTGGGGAGAGACCGCGCTACAGTGTCCAACTGTGCACTGTAGTAGGCTACCGGTCTGCTGGCATCACCATGTCTCTGTGTTAAGACTCCTGCCACGCACCCAGCACTTTCAGTACCGTACAATTCGAAGGGCTTCTCATAATCTGGCATACCTAATGCAGGTGCTTGCGATAGACACTGTTTGAGTCTCTCAAACGCCACTTCGGACTCATCTGTGTGAGAGATCCGTTCCAGTTTGTTCGAAGAGACCATTTCTTGCAAAGGTAAAGCCAGTATAGAGAACCCTGGAATCCAGTTTCGACAGTACCCACACATTCCAAGGAAAGTGCGGATCTGTTGCTGAGTTTGTGGCAGAGTCATGTCACGAATCGCCTGTATTCTATCAGCGGTGAGGTCCTTGTGTTAAGCAATGTCCCAAATATTTGACCTGGGTCCGGCACAACTGCAACTTATCCTTTGAAACCTTGTGTCCTGTATGGGAAAGATGAACAGAAGCTGTTTCGTATCTTTCAAGGATGATTCGAGTGAGTCAGAACACAACAAAAAGTCATCGACATACTGTACTAGCACTGATCCACTCTCTGGTTGAAAGGATTGTAAACAGTTATGCAAGGCCTGGGAGAAAATACTCGGGCTGTCAATGAAACCTTGGGGGAGACGAGTCCAGGTGTACTGTACTCCCCTGTATGTAAAGGCAAAGAGGTATTGGCTGTCGGGGTGAAGAGGGACAGAAAAGAAAGCAGAACAGAGGTCAATGACAGTGAAGAATTTTGCTGTAGAGGGAATTTGCATGAGGATGACAGCTGGATTCGGCACTACGGGGAATTGGCTCTCAACTATTTTGTTTATCCGTCTTAGATCCTACACTAGCCTGTAACCCCTCCCCCCACTCTTTTTCACAGGGAAGATGGGACTATTGGCGGTGCTGGACGTCCTGACTAGGATGCCCTGCTGTAGCAGCCGCTCTATGATGGGGTACACTCCTAATTTTACCTCTGGCTTCAGAGGATACTGAGGGATTTTTGGAGCTATCCTACCATCTTTTACTTATACTGCTACTGGAGCTACATTCGCCATCAATCCAGTGTCCTGGCCATCTTTGGTCCAGAGGGGTCCCGGTATTCGTGAGATAATTTCCTCTACCTTTGATGGACAAGTGTCTAACGGTAGAATGCAACATTAGCCTTTGAGGGGTGTCTAGTATAGCTTGCACTTCTTGAGCATGGTTCTCAGGTATATCCAAGAAGACACCCTCACGAGTACAGTATATGACACACCGCATTTTACACAGTAAGTCTCTGCCGAGTAGATTAGTCGGAGCCGATGCAGCCAACAGAAAAGAATGTTTGGTTTACAAGGGCCCTATCGTAATCTCTGCAGGTCTACTCAGAGTGTATTGTTGCACCGTTCCTGTTACTCCCATTGCCGAAATCGTTTTACCCATGGTTTTTACACCTGATGTGGAATTCAACACTGATCTGGCCGCCCCTGTATCTACAAGGAAAGGTAATGGTACACCAGCTACATCAACCATGACCTCCGGTTCACTACCAAGGCTAGCAATCAACTTCACTGGCTGCAGACTACAGGTGTGGCCCAACCCCTATTGTGTAGTGGGACCCTCCCGCAGCACATTGGCAGCTACAATATGTGAGGGGGGTAGCTGTGATTTTTCGGAGGCCTGCCAGTCCCTCCATTGTGGGTACTTCCTTGTTTCCCCTCTATGTGGCTTGTAATCTCTTCTATATGGTCCCTGATCCCAATTATGTGAATTGTAGTATGGCTCGTATTCAGGTCTAGGGGGTCTGTATACGTTATGTGTCCCTTTGTTCTGTCAAAGTAAAAAAATATTGAACACCCAGCACGTATAAACTGCACACACATGCCCACTGCGCGTGCACTTGTTCTGCCATGCGTGCACATATCCGCAATTTGCGTATGGCCGCTCCTGCCGTCCTGCGCATCAGCGCGTGGTATGGGTATTTACGGCAGAGTTTGTGTACGCATGGGGAGCCATCAAAACACATTACATATTTAATCCAAATAGTGCACAATGTACACAGTCTCCTTGCACCACATCAGAAAGTTATAGCTGTTTAAATGGTTGCAGAACAAAGGGATTCACCTTTACAGGATAGGAGGGGACAGACTAAGGTTATAAGGTGGTATTTGGTATCCAGCTGTAGGGTATTTTAAGGGTAACATTCCGGTGTTGGTCTGCGGAAGATCGCATGTTCCTGCGGATAGTTATGTGCAGAAGCAGAATATAGATATAAACTGTATTTACTGTATATTATGTATGCGGCGGGAATCCAGAGGAGACCACCCACCAGAGCAGTTGAGAAAGACATCGCCTACCTTTTCAAATCAACCTATGACCTCTCCTGTACTGTAAAAGTGCATTCCTGTGTCCAATGGACAACGGGATTACAGTATCCATTGTATTGCTTTTGAAAGACTTTTATAAATAAAGCCTGCTGCAGCCCGGCCTGACACAATACTCACAACATTATCTATTTGATGACGGAGGACCTGACCGGGAAACGGACGCGAATATACTCACGTATGTACATTGACCTGTAGCCATTATTCTGTTATATATTGTCTTGTATTGTAGTGTATAATTTGTATTGTAAACCCCCTTTCAGAAATAATCCACTGTGGTGTCGGAACCCAGCGGTTAATCACAATTGGTGTTGTGTGCTCATTGCCCTGCTAAGGTTTAAAGTGTATTATCATGATTGCATTGCATTGCTGTAGAAGGTTTAAAGTGTATCTCTGGGTGTGTACGCACTGTGAGTACTTTGTATCGTCAGCGCGGCGTGTGTATGCAAAGTCCGTACACTGTACGGGACTCTGTACGCTAATAGCGTAAAAGGTGCGTAGAGTGTGAATTAAGTATAGCG
The DNA here is from genome assembly GCF_028390025.1 of Pseudophryne corroboree. Classification (NCBI taxonomy): domain Eukaryota; kingdom Metazoa; phylum Chordata; class Amphibia; order Anura; family Myobatrachidae; genus Pseudophryne; species Pseudophryne corroboree. The sequence continues at coordinate 632,442,443 of NC_086449.1, forward strand.
GCCGCAGCGGCTAAAAGTTTAAAGTGTATTTACGGTGTGTTTAAGGTATAGCTTTTATACCTGTAAAGATAATCAGCATTATCAGTTCCTACAGTCCCTTGCAAAATGTCCTTCCTTATTACAATAGAAGCATACGAGGGCGTGGCCTGGCAATGGAGGAGAGCAGTCGCAGCTTCTCAGGGCTCCTGCTTGAATAACATCTTTCATACCCTCCTTGCTGCCCAGACCCGCTCCTTTTCACTGTCCTGCCCCCTCAAGTCCCTTCATAACCCCCCCGGCTCATTACTGACCTGGGCCGCGGAATCGGGGAGCGTCGTGGAGGCTCCCGCGGATTGTGGCCTGATCCCCACGCCGAAGCCGGGGCTTCGATTTTGGAGCTGACCCGCTGGCACCCGGACACGCCGTGTCCGCATCCTTCAGCCTACCTGACATCTTCTGGGCGGCCTTGCCGGGCCGGACGCACCCGTCGTACCCTGTAGCCGCCTGACCCTGGGTCTGGGAGCAGCCTGACCCTGGCCTCATCGCTGGAGCTGTGGCGCTGGCGCCCGCCCGCTGTACTGCGGGACAGACTACTGCAGCAAGTGAGTGCCTGAAGCCTCTCTAACACGGGGAGCAACCCTGTGGCCGCCGGCCCAACAGTGGGTGCCTTGTTTCCGCTGCCGAGGGGGAGTCTCCTGCCTAGGGCCCTCAGCCTCCGTGGAACCTCCAGATAAACGGCTGCCTCTATCCTGCAGCACCTGGCTCCCTACTCCGGCTCTCCTGGGAGTCCTCCTACAGCCATCCGCAGCACTCCCTCCCTTATCTGCATCTCAGTGGTGGGATACCGGGGGACCACCATAGAGGGGGCTTGGAACGGCCCTGTAACCGGGATCTCCTCTATACCCCCACTCCGCTGAACCTCGAAACGGACCCTGGCACCCGCACCATATTGCCGCCATCTATCTGTGCGGAGAAAGCCTGGCTGATACCCCACTTGACACTATCCTGCTGAGCCTTTAGCCATATTTGATTTTATTGGCCAGCCGGCCTTCTTTATTAACCCAATACCCGCTGGGCCTGGGGACAACCCTCAATTCCTGCTGGCAGTGGACAGTTTGCCCCTTTATTGTATTATTCAGCGGTCACCCTCATCATTTCTCCCCCGGTACACCTGCATGCCTCGAATACTAGGGTGAAAATACGCTATACCCCATATTTTCTGTGCTCCCGGCTGGAGGGAACCTCACACCTCTCTCACCTTCCGAGAGACATGACCAAAATGAGGCTGTTCTGAATACGTATGCCTTGTAAGTGAGACCCGATATACCCTTTACTATTCGAGCTCTCTGTGCCACAAATCTCGCCCTCATAAACTACCCCTGCATGGAAAAGTTCCTGATTCCTCTGCCTGTAATGTCTACAGGCACTACTCAGCATTCCCGAGAGGATACTCCCTGTGGCGATTCATCTGATTCTGACCATTCGACCACACGTTAATTATCTCAGCGCTCTTGCAAATCATGGCCACTTGTAAAACAACCTAAGATGAAACACAAGGACCTGCTAGTGGTCTTAGGACCAATCCTCGACGAAAAGCTGGTAGGCAACAAGGAAGCCATAGAATCCTCCTCGACCCTGCTCAGTCAACACTCCACTCACCTGGACGAAGTGGAGCAGAGGATATCAACCTTAGAGGACAACTTGGAGGAGGCGCAACCGCTCTCTACAGGCCAAATAATTAGAGGTCTCTGACCTCTCAGAAAAGCTAGATGACCTCGAAAATCGCAGCAGATGTAACAACTTACGGGTCATAGGCATCCCAGAATCGATAAAAGGTCTTGAGCTACTGAACCTCCTTTCATCAGGCATTCCGGAGCAACTTTCTATGGATCTGAAAGGACTTCCCCTTATCATCGAAAGAGCCCATAGATTGGGGCCTGAACGCAGAAATTCTTCTGGACGCCCTCGTCCATAATGAGGATCCTGAATTATGCGGACAAATCGAGACTTCTTGACCATTACCGCAAGGCTGGTAGCCTCTCCATCAATGGGGACCGCCTCCTCATCTTTCAGGACTTCTCTGCACTAGTGGCCACTGGCTACGAGACGCAGAGAGTTCGCTCCCATCTGCAAGCACCTATTTGAGGCGAAGATCAGATTCTCCCTACTCTACCCGGCTCGCCTCAGGGTCTTCGAGGATGGCAAACCGCAGGTCTTTGATGATCCTGAGGAGGCCGGGCGGCATTTCTCTCTCACCAACACGTGAATGCCTGATCCTGTCTGCTGGTGACCTTTTGCTACCCGAGCCTGCTCTCAGGTCTCACTTTACGAACTGCCTTGAGTGTAACCATTACACACTCAAGACTTGTTTTGTTATTTTTTTCTTGTTATTTTTTGTTGTTTCTGTTTCTGTTTATAAGTTTTGTTAGTTTTGCTAGATTTATCTGCCTAGGCCGGGACCCCTACCCTCCATTGGGGAAACCCTCCCCCGCTCGCTGGGACGTGGTGGGACCCTACTTTACCCTTTACATTTTTCTGCTAATGTTTTGTCCAGCAGGGGTGGGTTGATATGTCTTCTGACGCCCACCCACTATCTCATGTAGACGGAATCCCAGATACCACATCACTCCGAATCGTCTCTTGGAACGTAGAAGGCCTAAATCACCCGGTTAAACGAAGAAGGTGGCATCCCACCTGAAACACATGTCCCCCCATGTCGTCTTCCTTCAGGAGACGCACTGGTTGGACGACCCTAGACATACCCTACGTGCTCCATGGATCGGAGATTGTATCTCGTCTCCGTATCATTCCAAATCTAGGGGGGTGGCGATACTTCTACATACCAATCTACAATATTCTATACTGAGAAAACTTTGTGATCCTGGGGGTAGATTCTTACTATTGGACATCACTGTCAATAACACTGTTTATACCCTTCTTAATCTTTATGCACCCAATGTTTCACCTGACTCCTTTTTTGCAGATCTTCTAACAACCCTCCTTAGTTGGGCTAGTACAAACCTGATTATCGGTGGGGACTTCAATTTGGTAGCTGACCCATCCATGGATAGATCCGGGGTAAGTACCTCCTCTAACACACCCCATACGCTTCTACTTTCCTCCTTCTGCACGCAATTGGACCTATTAGACCCCTGGCGCATCCTCCATCCCACTCTAAAAGACTTTACTTTCTATTCCCACCCTCATTCCTCCCACTCTAGAATTGATTAAATTTTTACCTCCACTGGCCTTCTCCCCAAGGTAACCTGCACCTCCATTGAGAATATCATTATTTCCGACCATGCCCCGATCTCTCTGCACATCCAATTAACTCTGCCTCCACGTAGTACTCCTAGGTGGCGCTTCCCTGCCTATTACGCCACTCCACTGATTTCCTTTTACATTTGAAGCAATCCTGGCTTAACTACAACCTAGATAATAGCGATCAGTGCTCGGATTCGACAATATTCTGGGGTGCTGCCAAGGCCGTCCTCCGGGGTCACATAATGTCTTATACTCATTCCAAAAGGAAGAAGTTCACTTCTCAATTACAGACCTTAAGTGCCACTCTTACCTCAGCGTATCGAAGGTATACCCACCATGATACCCCCGCACACAAAGAGGCTTATCTCTCTGCCAAAATCATCTACGATACGTTCCTCACAGAGCGGGCCCAACTGTCCTACGATTATCAACGGAACAAATTTCATAGATGGGGTAAATTACTGGCCAATCTGATCAAGGGCCCTAAATCCCGCACGTGGGTGAACGCAGTCCACAGCTCTGGCAGGTTGACTACTGATCCCGAAACTATTTGCACCGAATTTAGAAATTTCTACCAATCTCTTTCTGGAGAAAGCCTCCCTCTTGGTGCTGACCCAGGAGGAGAGAGACTCCCTGGAATCCCCGGTTACGGCTGAGGAGGTGATAGATGTTATTAAAACCTTACCAAACAACAAAAGCCCTGGACCTGATGGTTTTGGCGCCACTTGAATAGAGTCTTGCTCCATCAACGATTTGGCGAGAATTTCCGTGGCCTTATCAACTCCCTTTATAGTCACCCTACTGCGCAGGTGGTAGTCAATAATATTCCTTCGCCTCCCTTCGTCCTTGAAAGAGGAACTAGACAGGGATGCCCTCTCTCTCCCGTCCTCTTCGATCTGGCTTTAGAACCCTTTTTACGATACATCCTGAATCTACCTACCTTTAAGGGAATTAAGATAGGCAACAGAGAGATTAAATTGATGGTGTTTGCAGATGACATCCTCCTCCTCACCTCCAATCCGAGACACTCTGTTCTGGCATTGCGGGATGCTATTGAATATTTCTCCTCCTTTGCTGGCTTCTCCATCAACTATGACAAATCAGAGGCTTTAGCCATATTTCCTCGAGTCACCATGGGTTGGGATACTCCTTTTCCATTCCAGAATAACAGGCGCTTAACAGTATATATATAAAGGTATACTTAGTAACACATCCCTGGAATGTGCAGGAAAGATGGAGCTTCAAATTGTCGTGTGGACGGGCGTATTTTCCTTTTCTGAAGCAATTCTTTCTCCTCAGATCGATGTTAACATGGAAAAAATGGTGTATATATATATATATATATATATATATATATATATATATGTGTGTAATAATGTTTAAATAATGAATAAGTCTCTCTCAATGTCAGAGATATTAAACACAGAAAAGGCAATATTCATCCATCGATGAGGCGTACCCCAACTCACTTTCCAAACGAAAGAAGAAAGCCTATCAAGGTATCTTTTTCTATCCACCTCTGTGTTTAGAAATCACAGATTTAGGTGATAAACCCTCTTTGCCAAGGAAATAAGCGTACCTCACTCACACAAAAAGGGGGTGGTTGAAACACATAAAGATATCTTTCATACTCTGTAAGTTGAATGTAAGGCGTACCCTACTCACGGAAATAAAGATTATATTCAAGCACATCTGGGTTTCTTTCGATGATCAAACGTGTTAATGATTGGTACTAATTTTCCTCATGTGTGGATAGATCCCAAAATCAAAAAAGAATATGGTTCACGATATGTCCACATGAAAAAGGTTTGTATTTTATTAAAAAACGCCCCGTACATAAGGGGTGAGCACAATGAACACAATAAAAAGGTATGCACAGTCCATTAGATGTTATAGCAGCGTGGATAATGCATCCAAAAACATACAGAATTTTTTTTTAAGTCCAAGACTTAAATAAAAAAATTTAGTTAAAAGCAATAACAGTTCATACCTAAATGGTATAGTAGAAGGTCCACACTCTCAGCTGGTCAACATGTTTCGGCCTGTCATAGGCCTTTATCAAGTCTTGATAAAGGCCTATGACAGGCCGAAACATGTTGACCAGCTGAGAGTGTGGACCTTCTACTATACCATTTAGGTATGAACTGTTATTGCTTTTAACTAAAAATTTTTATTTAAGTCTTGGACTTAAAAAAAATTCTGTATGTTTTTGGATGCATTATCCACGCTGCTATAACATCTAATGGACTGTGCATACCTTTTTATTGTGTTCATTGTGCTCACCCCTTATGTACGGGGCGTTTTTTAATAAAATACAAACCTTTTTCATGTGGACATATCGTGAACCATATTCTTTTTTGATTTTGGGATCTATCCACACATGAGGAAAATTAGTGCCAATCATTAACACGTTTGATCATCGAAAGAAACCCAGATGTGCTTGAATATAATCTTTATTTCCGTGAGTAGGGTACGCCTTACATTCAACTTACAGAGTATGAAAGATACCTTTATGTGTTTCAACCACCCCCTTTTTGTGTGAGTGAGGTACGCTTATTTCCTTGGCAAAGAGGGTTTATCACCTAAATCTGTGATTTCTAAACACAGAGGTGGATAGAAAAAGATACCTTGATAGGCTTTCTTCTTTCGTTTGGAAAGTGAGTTGGGGTACGCCTCATCGATGGATGAATATTGCCTTTTCTGTGTTTAATATCTCTGACATTGAGAGAGACTTATTCATTATTTAAACATTATTACACATATATATATATATATACCATTTTTTCCATGTTAACATCGATCTGAGGAGAAAGAATTGCTTCAGAAAAGGGAAATACGCCCGTCCACACGACAATTTGAAGCTCCATCTTTCCTGCACATTCCAGGGATGTGTTACTACTGTAAGTATACCTTTATATATATATATATACTGTTAAGCGCCTGTTATTCTGGTGTCCCACACATTTGTATTTAAACTTGTGCTATCTGAACTTTTTGGTGAGGTTCTGTTGTGGTGAACCGGCCTACGGGCTGCTCTTCTTTGCGCCGTTTGCTAGGGATTCACAACTTTTTAGTTTTGTGTCCTTTTCCATTCCGTTGGGCTCATACACATATTACATACCTTGGGATTCTTCTTCCCTCTGACCCCACCCGTCTCTATTCTGACAATATACGCCCTGTTCTTGTCAAAATTCAGACTGAACTGCTGCTCAGGCAAACACTACCCTTCAATTTAATGGGACGATGCAACCTAGTTAAAATGGCTAGCTTTCCCAAACTGCTCTATGTCCTCCAGATGGTTCCGATAATGCTCTCGAAATCTGACTTATCTTCCCTTAACTCGTCCATCTCCAAATTTATTTGGGCCAATAAACGTCCCAGAATAAGCTTTTTCAAATTGTCCCAGACGGTACAGAAAGGGGGTTTGAATCTGCCGGACATAGAGCAGTACAATAGAGCATGCCTTTTACGTTTCGCTATGGACTGGCTTAGAGGTACCTCAGTCTTTACCGATTGGATGATTGACTCCCAACTCTGTGCTCCTCTATCCTTACACTTTCTTCTCCATGCGACTAAATCTGAACTATTGTCCTTGCACATTGACAACCCACTTTTGACTTCTACCATCATAGCATGGCGGCTGTCTAGAAAATCTCTGCAGCTACAATACACCTACTCATTATTTTTGCCTTTGGTCGGTAATCTGCAGTTTCAGAATTATAAAGCCTCTTTTCCCTTCACCGCTTGGCACGCGGCTGGAATTGTGCAGATCGCCGACCTTCTGGACTCAGGGAGGAAGTTACTCTCCTTCGCTGATGTACTGACTAAATTCAACATCAACCCTCACCACATATTCTTCTTCTTTCAAGCCTTGCACTACATACAATCGGTCCTCTTACACCTGTCAGATTTTACTAACTCCCTAGACACACTCTTGCGCTCTGGGACGTATTCCATCTCAACTATTTACGCCCGCATACGTACAGAACATATACCCACCTCTGACATACCTCAGGTTCAGAAGTGGTTCTCCCAAATTCCTGCTATGTCTCCTAACGATATCATGGATAGTTTTACAGCCTCTCTAAAAATTATCCCGGCCAGCTTATACCAGGAAATGTCCTATAAGATCCTACATAAAGCCTATATCTCTCCAAAGAGGAGTCATTTGATGGGTTAATCTGACTCGGCAAAATGCATAAAATGCTCCGCACTGATAGCTGATTTGATGCATTGCTTTTGGCAGTGCCCTCATATTCAGGCTTTTTGGGCTGAGCTGAGGGCCTATGGTACCTCCGAGTTGGGCTTACACTTTCAATGCACTGCCTCTTGGGCTCTCTTTGGACATATTCGTGACCAAACTGATCTCCCCTCCCAGGATGCGAAACTGGTGGTAATCCTCTCAGCAGTAGGCAGAAAAGCTATACTTCAGCAGTGGATCCATGACACCCCTCCCACATTACCTCTAGTGACCTCTATTCTCCTTTTCCTGTTCACAATGGACTGGTTAGAAATATCCCTCAATAAGGAAATACTGACTCCTGCGCTATTTCAATGCTGGGGTCGATTCATACATAAGCTACCCACTATAACAAAATTGGCTATTCAGCAGAGTTTCTGCTGCACCACATGGTATGGCCTACAACTCCTGACTGATAACCCTCCGGTCTCTCTCCCATAGGCACCCAACTCCCTATGCTTTCCCATCTCTGCCGTATACACCTCTCTTTTCTCCTGCTTTCTGGTTCTCCGTCAACCTCATATTTTCTCTGGCTCTGATGATGTCTCCATGGATGGGTCGGCGTTCCCTTACCCTGGGCAGGTACTATTTTATTTAATTTTTCCCGTTTGTTTATAGTTTTTGGTTTTTGTGTTCCCCGACAGGGAGGATGCATTTAAATGTTATACTGTTGTTATTTTTGTTGTATTTTTATACCAGATTTGTGACTGTTTATTCTGCAAAATAGCTCTTATATGACTTTTATGATTCTATTGTCTATAATCTTGGTATGTTATTTGAGAAAATGGAAAATGTGAGGTTTTACCTTGGGCTCCACCATCTATGTGTTTGGTTAACTTCAATTTGTGATACAACTGGGACTGGTGTATTGGTGGGTCCCCATGCTATTTCTTGCTACTTTTGCTTGTATTTTGCAAACCTCAATAAAATATATATTGGAAAAAAAACAATAGAAGCATACTATTGACCGGGACTTACCATCAGGGGTCTGCGGTTTTGGCTGATGTGGATTTGCTGTAAGAGCCTGTATACTCACCGTCATCAACTTGTCCCCTTGCGACTCCCTGTGCTTACTGATGTTCCGATCATGCTCGACAGCGGACTCTCTCAATGCAGCAACCGAGATATCTCTCCAATTAGGTAGAGAGGTTTGTACCCTTGTTCTCAGTGCCTCCTTTAACCCATACATTAATACAGAAACAGCTACCTCCCTGTGATGTGCATTATCCTTAATGTCCTCTATCCCAGTATATCTAGCTATTTCCTGCAGTGCTCGATGGAAATATTCGGATGCCATTTCACCTTCTTTTTGTCTTATGGAGAAGATTTTATTCCATTTAACAACAGTAGGGAAATACACTCCTAATTGCAGGTTGATTTGCCGTACATTCTCCTGATTGTATTCATCAGTGAGAGGTACCTCTGCGTCTAACTTACAATCCGTTATGAATTTCGGGATGTCAATATTTGAGGGTAAACACACCCGTAGCACTGTTCGCCAATCTTTATTTGTGGGCTCGTGGGCGTTACCTAACTCTTCAATGAACCTCTGGCATCCGACTAGATCTTTTCTGGGATCAGGAAATTCTGACATAATTGACCTTAACTCTGCCCGGGACCAGGGACAATGCATGGCAATGTTCCTGATGGGAGTCACCCCCTGAGTGTCAGTTTTCCCGTTGGGAACTGCAATCACCCTGACAGGATTTAATTCAACTACATCATTCTGGCTTGACTCTATAATGTGGGGAGCTATTGTCTCTGCATAGTGTATGGTGCCGTACTTACCTGTGGACACGACCTCACTTATCCCTCCGCTAGGGGGCCTTGCTACAACTCTTGGTGGTTGGGCCGTGCACACCTGGGGTCCTGTATGGTGGCTGCTAGAGAGAGTGCCGATATCGTGCTGGGCTCATCTTCCTGCTCACAGTCCTGAGGAAAATTTAGAACGGGATACAACTGGCAAGGGTTAAGGTTAGGGTTAACACATTTATCAATCATTTTCCTATCCTTTACCGATGCACTATTGCTTGTAGCCAATTTCTCTCCATCAATATATGGTGGTGGTGGTGGTGCGCTCGCAATTGCTTTCCCGCTAGATTTGGAACTTGCTGTGCAAGCCAGTTCCTTTTGCATCTCCCCCTCTTGCTGCCACAGGTTTAAACAATTAGTATGTCTGACCCTTTGTTTTTGGATTTAATCAGACATACTTTAATCCTTATGTTCTGTAACACTTCTGATTCAAAGCTATAAACCTTTGGGAATGGGGCCCTATCTTCCGCAGTCATACGTACCCACTCATTGCAAAAAGCCTCCGTGTGTGAACAATATTTTTCACACATAATAAACCTTGCTGACCCTTTCGGCCGCAATTCTGACCTTCTCGGTCCCAACTCTTCTGCCTGAACCCTAGCTACCAAACGCCCACTGCTTGTGCAATTGGATCCCATCATAGACTTTTTGCCTATAAACGCAATCCCCAAATGCACAATACAATAGACTGTGAAAGACACCTAACGCTTTCACTCCCTCCTTCTCCGCTGACGTACCACGACTCACTCCAATAGTGAACACTGCGTACCCAGTGAGGCCCTAACTGGCTTCTATTCACTGGAAGTTTTTAGGAGTAACTTACCTCTTCCAGCGAATATCCGCCGCTGAAGATTTTCCTGAGAGAGACCAGCGAAAACTTCCCTTTTTGACTTCCACAAATCACGCTTGCGTAAGCTCTACACAGCGATAATGATACTGCGATTTTACGCAAAAGCTCGTAAAAGGGGTATCAAGTTGCGCTATGTATCGCACCCACAAACATGCGGTCCAATCGCACAGCGTATAGGTACTTGTTACCTATCCACCCTACAACCATTGGAATCGAATCACAAGCTGCGAAACCTCAGCCGGAGCGTAATACAAAACCTTTTATCTTCAGTTCACAATTCCTATACTTCTGCACAATGCACAATTCTATATCATGCTCCTCTACAAATCACCTCACGATTTGCGTATTATCTCTACCTTTATTAACGTGAGTCAGCCGCCTCACGCCACCAAGTCTCCACTCACTTGGTGTACCCACGGGACCTGAATTTCCGGAGTTCAAATCCTCTCACTACAATTTCACTCACTCAAATACACCTTATTTTTCTTTTCTGCACAGAAATTTTTTTACTCCCTTTAGGTCGGCCGCTTTACTCCAGAGGTGCTTACAGTTTTTAAACTAAATTTAGAGTAACCTGCTTTTGAAATCGGATAGTTATGTGCTATTGTATTAAATGTCTACTATCCCACCTTAATTGAACAAATATCGTGTGCTTTATACTTAGCGTCCGTATTCCTACACAACCTTGCGTAAACATGCGACCAGCGTGCCTTTTACGCTACGAGCGCTCTCCTGTACTTTGTCCGGACCAGGTGTACAAACGTGCGTCCGCAATAAAACAAATCACACAATCTCTATAAATGTTAGCAATACAAACTATAATTACTCACTTAATACACCGCACACTTGTTCCGTATAACCCTTTACGACTGGGCCAGAACTGCGTTTTGTGTTTTCTGATAATTACTCCCTTAAATACATTTATTTCAAATTTATCTATATAGCAAACAAATGTATCCGATTTCACACAGGTTTAAGAATTACTACCCTATGGCAACAATGTATGGGAGAGTCTGCAAACTATTGGTACGCTTTGTGTACGCTCTTGTCTCCAAAATTACACAGACTTTTAAATAGCTTTTTTCCTGTATACCTCCGGGCTCTATCAGCACCTCTATAGACCAGACAGAGCAGACGCAATCTAATCAGCACACAAATAGGATTTTTAGAACATCCAACAACCAGAAACAGGTTTAACGTAGATATCTTTCCACCCTTTGCTGATAGATAAAAGTCTGCTATGACCTGCTAGCCTTTGAGTATGTGAAAAAACCGGATCAAGCTCCCAATTGTAAATGTTGATTTGCGTACAAAGCCCCGTACCGTGTACGCACTTTGCGTACAAACGCTGCGATGGTCGTACAAAGTACACGCGGTTCGTACACACACAAAGACACACCGTGAGCACTTTGCAGCTATACGTGTGACTAGATTACACTTATATAACACTTGCAGGGAAAGAGAGACACGACATCAATTTGTATTTCAAAGACTATGTTGGGATCTGACCCACCAACGGTTCTTTACTAGCAGGGGGTTACAATAACAACAATACAATACAATAAGAAAATGGCTACAGTCAATGGTACATACGTTTTGGTTTCGCCTGCGCTTCCCGGTCCGGTCCTCAATCATCAAGGTTGATGATCTTCAGAGATTGAGAGAGTGACCTGGCCTGCAGATGGATATTTATACATTTGTCCAAAACCTAACACAATGGGAACTGTAATCTCTTTATCCATTGGACACAGGGATGGTCATTTACAGTACAGGAGAGGTCATAGGTCAGTTTGAATTGGTGGGCGATGTCTGTTCCAGGTGCACTTGCAGATGGTCTCCTCTGGGTTCCGGCTGCATATCAAGTGTACAGTAAATACAGTTAATATTTATATTCTGCTCCTGCGCATAACTATTCGCAGGAGCGTGCGATCTTCTGCAAACTAACACCGGAATATTGCTCTTAAAATACCCTACAGCTGGATACCAAACACCTCCTTATAACCTAGTTCTGTCCCCTCCTGTCCTGTAAAGGTGAATCCCTTTGTTCTTATACAATTTAAACATGTGTAACTCACTGGTGTGGTGCAGGGAGACTATGGGGTAAATTTACTAAGATTCGTATTTTCCCGTTTCAGGTCAAAGTTCAATCACGAATGACATCGAAAGTGTAAAACTGCAACTTTTTGAATTGATTACGACTAATTTACTAAGCTGTCGTATTCGGGTTTTTCTTTTGTTCCGATGTCGATGTCATTCGTGGTTTTTTTTCTATTTTTACGGCAGTGATTAGCAAAACACTGCCGACTTTTTTTACAATCAATCTCGGCCGGATCTGTGTGATCCGTGCTGGGGTTTATTTTTTATTTTTTATTTTTATTAAACACTGTAAAATAATAAAAAAAAATGCGTGGGGTCCCCCCTCCTAAGCATAACCAGCCTCGGGCTCTTTGAGCCGATCCTGGTTGCAAAAATATGGGTAAAAAAATGACAGGGGTTCCCCCATATTTAAGCAACCAGCATCGGGCTCTGCGCCTGGTCCTGGTCCCAAAAATACGGGGGACAAAAAGAGTAGGGGTCCCCCGTATTTTTAAAACCAGCACCGGGCTCCACTAGCTGGACAGATAATGCCACAGCCGGGGGTCACTTTGATATAGTGCCCTGCGGCCGTGGCATCAAAAATCCAACTAGTCACCCCTGGCCGGGGTACCCTGGGGGAGTGGGGACCCCTTCAATCAAGGGGTCCCCCCCCCCAGCCACCCAAGGGCCAGGGGTGAAGCCCGAGGCTGTCCCCCCCATCCAATGGGCTGCGGATGGGGAGGCTGATAGCCTTTGTTGTAAAAGAAAAGATATTGTTTTTAGTAGCAGTACTACAAGGCCCAGCAAGCCTCCCCCGCATGCTGGTACTTGGAGAACCACAAGTACCAGCATGCGGCGGAAAAACGGGCCCGCTGGTACCTGTAGTACTACTACTAAAAAAATACCCAAAAAAAGACAAGACACACACACCGTGAAAGTATAATTTTATTACATACATACACACATACATACATACTTACCTTAAGTTCCCACGCAGGTCGGTCCTCTTCTCCAGTAGAATCCAAGGGGTACCTGTTGAAGAAATTATACTCACGAGATCCAGGGGTCCAGGCTCCTCGGGAAATCCAGGGGTAATCCACGTACTTGAAAAAAAAAAAAAAAACGGTGTCCCGACCACGAACTGAAAGGGGACCCATGTTTGCACATGGGTCACCTTTCCACGAATGCCAGAAACCCACTCTGACTTCTGTCTAAGTGGGTTTCTTCAGCCAATCAGGGAGCGCCACGTTGTAGCACTCTCCTGATCAGCTGTGTGGTCCTGTCCTCACTGACAGGCAGCAGACGGCAGTGTTACAATGTAGCGCCTATGCGCTACATTGTAACCAATGATGGGAACTTTCTGCTCAGCGGTGACGTCACTTTAGGTCAACCGCAGGGCAGAAAGTTCCCATCATTGGTTACAATGTAGCGCATAGGCGCTACATTGTAACACTGCCGTGTGCTGCCTGTCAGTGAGGACAGGACCACACAGCTGATCAGGAGAGTGCTACAACGTGGCGCTCCCTGATTGGCTGAAGAAACCCACTTAGACAGAAGTCAGAGTGGGTTTCTGGCATTCGTGGAAAGGTGACCCATGTGCAAACATGGGTCCCCTTTCAGTTCGTGGTCGGGACACCGTTTTTTTTTTTTTTTTCAAGTACGTGGATTACCCCTGGATTTCCCGAGGAGCCTGGACCCCTGGATCTCGTGAGTATAATTTCTTCAACAGGTACCCCTTGGATTCTACTGGAGAAGAGGACCGACCTGCGTGGGAACTTAAGGTAAGTATGTATGTATGTGTGTATGTATGTAATAAAATTATACTTTCACGGTGTGTGTGTCTTGTCTTTTTTTGGGTATTTTTTTAGTAGTAGTACTACAGGTACCAGCGGGCCCGTTTTTCCGTCGCATGCTGGTACTTGTGGTTCTCCAAGTACCAGCATGCGGGGGAGGCTTGCTGGGCCTTGTAGTACTGCTACTAAAAACATTATCTTTTCTTTTACAACAAAGGCTATCAGCCTCCCCATCCGCAGCCCATTGGATAGGGGGGACAGCCTCGGGCTTCACCCCTGGCCCTTGGGTGGCTGGGGGGGGGGACCCCTTGATTGAAGGGGTCCCCACTCCCCCAGGGTACCCCGGCCAGGAGTGACTAGTTGGATTTTTGATGCCACGGCCGCAGGGCACTATATAAAAGTGACCCCCGGCTGTGGCATTATCTGTCCAGCTAGTGGAGCCCGGTGCTGGTTTTAAAAATACGGGGGACCCCTACTCTTTTTGTCCCCCGTATTTTTGGGACCAGGACCAGGCGCAGAGCCCGATGCTGGTTGCTTAAATATGGGGGAACCCCTGTCATTTTTTTTCCCATATTTCTGCAACCAGGATCGGCTCAAAGAGCCCGAGGCTGGTTATGCTTAGGAGGGGGGACCCCACGCAATTTTTTTTTAAAAAATAAGCACTTTCCCACCCCTTCCCACTGATATACATGCACGGATCTCATGGATCCGTGCATGCCTATCCAATCACGAATAAAAAAAAAAGGTCTGTTTTTTTTTAGCACTTTTTTACGAGTTGTAATTTTTCACGGCAGTGTTTGTTTGTTTTTTGCTTTGCACTTCTTAGTAAATGACCGAGATTCATACTTAAACAGCCGCGTTTTGACCGATGGTGTATTCATTCGTAATTTTTTACTTGGACTTGCAAAAAATTACGAATGCCCTCATCTCTGCCGTGATTAGTGTTTAGTAAATTACCGAGATGACACTTTGATGAAAAAACGGCATCTCGGTCAAAATCGGGAGCTTAGTAAATTTCCCCCTATGTGTACATTGTGCACTATTTGGATTAAATATGTAATGTGTTTTTATGGATTTTCCATGTGATTACAAACACTACCGTAATTACTCAGACCACGCACTAATACGCAGGACCGCGGGGGCGACCACACGCAAATTGCGAATATGCGCATGCTTCTTCTCATGAAAGTTCTCTCCTGCCGAGCGTAACTATGCCATTGGCGACCAAGAACTTTTGGCTATCAAGCTCGCTTTGGAAGAGTGGAGATACTTATTAGAAGAAGCTTCTCATACCATCACCATCATGACGGATCACAAGAATCTCCTGTATCTAAAAGGTGCTCAATGTATTAACCCTTGCCAAGCCAGGTGGGCACTTTTCTTTTCCAGATTTGACTTCAAACTACAGTTTTGTCCAGGGTCACAGAATCGCAAGGCTGATGCCCTTTCCCGCTCCTGGGAGCAAGAAAATGAGTCTGAGTCTACTGACAAGCATTATATTATTGATCCAGTGGCGTTCTCCGCAGTGAGGATGGACTCTATGCCCCCGCCGGAGAAAAGTTTAGTGAAACCAGCTCTCAGAAGGAAGCTCTTGCATTGGGCACACTCCTCTCGCTTTGCCGGACATGCAGGCATGCACAAGACTTTAGAATTTGTTTCCAGATCATACTGGTGGCCGACCCTAAAGAAGGACATTGCTGAATTTGTGGCCTCCTGCCCAAAATGTGCCCAACACAAAGTACCCTGCCAGTCACCCGCTGGGCAACTGGTTCCTTTGTCTGTTCCTCATCATCCGTGGACTCATCTATCGATGGATTTCGTCATGGATGTCCCTGAGTGTAACAACTTGAACACCATCTGGGTGGTAGTTGACCGGTTCACCAAGATGGTCCATTTCATTCCTCTCACCGGTCTTCCATCAGCCCCCAAGTTGGCTCAAGTCTTCATCCAAAAAATCTTCAGACTTCACGGCCTCCCTGTGGAGATAATTTCCGACATAGGTGTGCAGTTTGTGGCCAAGTTCTGGCGAAGTCTTTGCCAGGATCTCCAAGTCAAGTTGAACTTTTCTACAGCTTATCACCCTCAAACCAATGGGCAAATGGAAAGGGTGAATCAGGACTTGGAGGCCTTCCTCCGCATCTATGTTTCCTCTTCCCAAGATGATTGGGTTCAGCTCCTCCCATGGGCTGAATTTTGCCACAACAATCAGTACCATTCCTCATCTTTGTCCACGCCATTCTTCTCCAACTATGGGTTCCACCCAAAAGTTCCAGAATTTCACCCGCTTCCAGCAACATCGGTGCCTGCAGCTGATATCACTCTTCATCAATTTTCAAATAACTGTAAGAAGGTACGAGCAGCTTTGTTGAAAGCATCCTCCAGGTACAAGAAATTTGCGGATAATATGCATAGGGCAATTCCTGCTCTTAAGGTTGGTGATCGTGTTTGGCTATCTACAAAGAATCTAAGATTGAGGGTCCCAAGCATGAAATTTGCTCCCTGCTGCATTGGGCCTTTCCTGATTGATCGAGTCATCAACCTAGTGGCTTACAGACTTCAGCTACCTCCTTTCCTGAAGATTCCAAGAACATTCCATGTTTCTCTCCTGAAACCAGTAGTTCTGAATCACTTTCATTCAGCACTTTCCTCTGCTCCCAAGGTCCAGACTCAACGAGGTGTTGAGTATGAGGTCGCCAAGATCCTGGATTCACGTCTCCGGTATGGTCATCTTCAATATCTGATCGATTGGAAGGGATATGGTCCTGAGGAACGTTCTTGGATGAACGCATCAGATGTCCATGCTCCAAAATTGGTCCGGAATTTCCATACCAGATTCCCTCAGAAACCTAAGAAGTGTCCTGGGACCACTCCTAAAGGGGGGGGGGGGGGGGTTTGTCACGATCCGGGTAATTTCTCGTCAGTACTTACCTTCTAAATGCCTCCTGAGACTGTCCCAGCGTTCCAAGCCCAGATTCCATCTATGCTGTCTGCGTGCAGCACGCTGCATCCTGTTGTCTCAGGTCTCCTCACTGTGATTCTGGCAGCATCAGGGTTAAATTTCACATGCAGGTTACAAACAGACTTTCCCTCCAAAAGATAACATATGCGCAGCCATGTTTTCCTGATCACATGTTACCTTTCAGCCGATCAGCTGCACTCTGCTCTCAGCCTGATTACCCAGCAGCTGCACTCTGGACTCTGGTTAATTGCAGGTATAAATATCCTGTTCCTGGGCTAGGAGGTTGTCAGTGCTTTCATTGTCTTCAGTGATTCCAGCCTGTAAGCTTCACTACAGACTTTCTCCTGTGATTCCATTCTGCAGTTCAGCCTGACTCCCTGGTCATTACACTCTGCAGTGTAACCCGACTCTCCAGAGATTAACCGTCTACAGTCTACCCTGATTCACCTGTGTCTGAACTCTGGCTTTCCAGTAGCCATCCTTCATTTCTCAACTTCCAGCGCACTCCAGCTTCATTTCTCATCTACCTGCGAACCCCAGCTTCATTTCTCATCTTCCAGCGAACCCTAGCTTCATTTTTACTTTACAGAACTTTCCTCCACATTCCAGACTTTCTATTATTCTTTTGCACGTTATATGACTTTTTATTTAATAAAATCACTGAAAGAGATTTCCAGTTGTCGTGGTCACACCTCCGGGCTCTACATAGTGCTACCTTGCATATTTCTGGGAGTCTACTTGCTCCTCCCACATTACGGTACCCATCATCCCCTACAACTGAGACTCCGAGTCACCATCACCAGCCCTCAGTTGTGACATATATATATATCTATCGCTACCTGCCAGACTACAGGGACCGGATCCCGCAGTAAATTGACAGCCCTCCAGCTAAGCTGTGGGACAATGGCCAGTGGGTCAGGGTCAAAATCACGAGATTCAGTTGTCTGCAACATGCAGAATCAGCGTTCACTGATGTGTCCCATCTTTCGCAGTCCAGCTGCAGCGGTGGGTGCATCGTCACTTGCTAGAGCACAGGCTGAGTGGTACCCAGCACCTCTGTAGTGGGGGTGAGGAGGTTTGTAAATTGAGATGGAGGCACTGTGCTTTGGGTAAGTTTGTAGGGAATAGGGAGTGCAGTTTGGAAGCAACAACATTTGTTTCTGAAATTTTTTGACTACTTTTGTAATATTATCAGTGGCACAGTATGTACAATGGCTGCAATTACAGGGTTATTGCAAGCCCCAAAGTCAGATAGAAAGGATAATTACAAATTTATAATACAGTAGCAAAACACAGGGCCGTAACTAGGTGTGTGCCGATTGTGCACCTCACATAGCGCTGCAGGGTAGGGGGCGCTATTGGCAGCACTTGCCAGTTATCTATTTCAATTACTTTCACTTGCAGCTTCCTCCTTTGTGAAGTCCAGCATCTCCTTTCCGCCCCTGTCTCCTACCCCACCGCTTCTTTTGCTAATACATGTACAGCATTCATGTACTTGATTTGATAAGTCGCACTGTCCTTTATTATATTTCAGGCTGCTGATGTGCCTGGGATTCGAACCCGTTGCCTGTGGCATTGCAGTCAGACACTATTCATTGAACTATCTGCCCTTGCATAAAAAGCCAGAGAATTACAAGCTGGAGAGATCTAATTATTTGAAGCTTACCTTGTACTTTGTAAATGGGTGATCAGCGTTGCAGCTAGGCAGTTAGAAATGTCATAGTTTTAATGCAGGCTCAAGTAGCTCAGTGGGTAGGGTGTTTGACTGGGATGCAGCAGGTTGTGGGCTTGAGTCCCGGGTGTGGCAGTATATTGAAATGTGTTATTTAATGAGGTTATTGTGGTTGAATGACGATGAGCTCTCGGTTTAAGTGAGTATATATATATATATATATATATATATATATACTGCTCAACAAAAATAAAGGTAACACTAAAATAACACATCCTAGATCTGAATGAATGAAATATTCTTATTAAATACTTTGTTCCTTACATAGTTGAATGTGCTGACAACAAAATCACACAAAAATTATCAATGGAAATCAAATTTATTAACCCATGGAGGTCTGGATTTGGAGTCACACTCAAAATTAAAGTGGAAAAACACACTACAGGCTGATCCAACTTTGATGTAATGTCCTTAAAACAAGTCAAAATGAGGCTCAGTAGTGTGTGTGGCCTCCACGTGCCTGTATGACCTCCCTACAACCCACACAAGTGGCTCAGGTTGTGCAGCTAATCCAGGATGTCACATCAATGCGAGCTGTGGCAAGAAGGTTTGCTGTGTCTGTCAGCATAGTGACCAGGGCATGGAGGCACTACCAGGAGACAGGCCAGTACATCAGGAGACGTGGAGGAGGCCGTAGGAGGGCAACAACCCAGCAGCAGGACCGCTACCTCCGCCTTTGTGCAAGGAGAAACAGGAGGAGCACTGCCAGAGCCCTGCAAAATGACCTCCAGCAAGCCACAAATGTGCATGTGTCTACTCAAACGATCAGAAACAGACTCCCTGAGGGTGGTATGATGGCCCGACGTCCACAGGTGGGGGTTGTGCTTACAGCCCAACACCGTGCAGGACGTTTGGCATTTGCCAGAGAACACCAAGATTGGCAATTGGCATTGTCTTGCATTAGGAGGAACCAGGGCCAACCGCACCAGCATATGGTCTCACAAGGGGTCTGAGGATCTCATCTTGGTACCTAATGGCAGTCAGGCTACCTCTGGCGAGCACATGGAGGGCTGTGCGGCCCCCCAAAGAAATGCAACCCCACACCATTACTGACCCACTGCCAAACCGGTCATGCTGGAGGATGTTGCAGGCAGCAGAACGTTCTCCTTGGCGTCTCCAGACTCTGTCACGTCTGTCACATGTGCTCAGTGAGAACCTGCTTTCTTATGTGAAGAGCACAGGGCGCCAGTGGCGAATTTGCCAATCTTGGTGTTCTCTGGCAAATGCCAAACGTCCTGCGCGGTGTTGGGCTGTAAGCACAACCCCCACCTGTGGACTTTTGGCCTTCATACCACCCTCATGGAGTCTGTTTCTGATCGTTTGAGTAGACACATGCACATTTGTGGCTTGCTGGTGGTCATTTTGCAGGGCTCTGGCAGTGCTCCTCCTGTTCCTCCTTGCACAAAGGCGGAGGTAGCGGTCCTGCTGTTGGGTTGTTGCCCTCCTAGGGCCTCCTCAACGTCTCCTGATGTACTGGCCTGTCTCCTGGTAGCACCTCCATGCTCTGGACACTACGCTGACAGACACAGCAATCCTTCTTGCCACAGCTCGCATTGATGTGCCATCCTGGATGAGCTGCACAACCTGAGCCACTTGTGTGGGTTGTAGGGAGGTCATACAGGCACGTGGAGGCCACACACACTACTGAGCCTCATTTTGACTTGTTTTAAGGACATTACATCAAAGTTGGATCAGCCTGAAGTGTGTTTTTCCACTTTAATTTTGAGTGCAACTCCAAATTCAGACCTCCCATGGGTTAATAAATTTGATTTCCATTGATAATTTTTGTGTGATTTTGTTGTCAGCACAGTCAACTATGTAAAGAACAAAGTATTTAATAAGAATAGTTCATTCATTCAGATCTAGGATGTGTTATTTTAGTGTTCCCTTTATTTTTTTGAGCAGTGTGTTATATATATATATATATATATATATATATATATATATGTGTAACACCCCTTTACCTGGGCTCTCTGGGTAATGGTGTGTATTTAACTCTTCCCGCTTTGCAATACTTCTCACCTTGTACTTCTCTTGGTATTAGTGCCTCCACCCGAATCTTGACATGACGTGCTCTTCTGGGAAGTGTTCAATTTTGGAAACACCAGAGGGAGACTCGGGAAACCCCCTGCCCACCACGTGCTTAGACCGACCCCACTACAGGAATATATCACACGGATATGTTGCAAAAGCCACCCTGGCACATTTATTAAAGGGTCTGGAATAGCAATTGCTTTTATGCATTTATATACAAGGGACTATAGTAGATCAATAAAAGAGGACATATACCAAAGGCATAGGAACATGTTGGTCAGTAATGCACACACATATCTAAAGGGTGTATAATGCAGTAATAAGAAAAATGAACATAACACATGAATCTGCTTTCTCCTGTCTGTCTGTCTGTCTGTCTGTCCCTTCCTGCACTTTCCTTTTGTATGCAGCTAACACCCTGGCCTTTGCAATCACTGACTGGGTAATGACAACTTAAACAGCAGTATCACAAGGAATTTCACACATACCACACACAGCATTAGACAATACATCCCCCACTATAGTGCACTGTTATTTCAGAGTTCCTTATCTTCTGCATGCTATAACTTGACGGAAAAGGTACTTTAACAGGTTCCAATTGGCACTTTCAGCAACGCTGGTACTTGTAGTTCCACAAACTGATTCTTGGTGAAATCACACACTTTGTTAGCTACTATTTATCAGTCTTTACCGAGAAACATAACACTGTAAACCGTTACTTATCTCACATTCCTCCAAAGTGTGTCCCTCTGCAAACTGTCCTCTCCATGGGGTCAAAAAGGAAGGTTTGAAATGCATTATCCTCTGTAGGCCACTTAACTTCATCAGACTGGGGTTCTCCCTCTCCGTAGGGCTCTTTCTGTACAGTCACGTGGACTTCTTCCCCAGTATTCTCCAGTCATTGTCAGCTGCATCTTAGCTATATGCCAGACATGGATCCTTCTCCCCTCTCCTCCTTCACTCCTCTGGACAAAAGCATTCCATTCTGCACTCCCCCCTCCCCATGCCTTGTTTCCCCACCCCCCGACAGCCTCTGCGTGTCTCTCTGTATATCCTCTGAAACCCAAGGCTGTCTGGGAGATGTAGTCTCTATACACGAAATGGCCGGTGTCCAATTTCACATTTGCTGCCTGTCATAAGCACTGGGCGCTACATATATATATATATATATATATATATATATATAATGTAACAAAATGTAGAAAGGGGCATCATAGCATGGGCTTTCTTTGGATTCAGTTTTGTTATGCCCCTTCCCCGTGAGGCCTGCGCCTTATGTGTTTGTGGGGGG
The DNA here is from genome assembly GCF_028390025.1 of Pseudophryne corroboree. NCBI lineage: Eukaryota > Metazoa > Chordata > Amphibia > Anura > Myobatrachidae > Pseudophryne > Pseudophryne corroboree. The sequence continues at coordinate 632,464,473 of NC_086449.1, forward strand.
GAATGGCAATTCTCTCTATGGCACAGGACACCAAAAAGTTTAGTTACGGCTCTTGCAAAAACGGAACATATTAGCAAGATAATAAAACCTACTACAGTGCAAAATGTTCCCAGGGTTCTGTTATTTTTTATTTGTTATTTTTTTTTATAATCACAATGGTGTCTTTTGTGCTTTGAGACAGTTAACTGGTGAGTAGAAGGAGGGAAAGTTCTCAGTCAGTGGTAAGCTTCATGACGTGATTAATCTTAAGGGGTCTATTTAAAAAGATTTATTTATTTTGTCTGTAGTGTAAAAGAACATATTTTGCATAATATAGATACAGTGTAATGGCAGGATTCATGTCATGTGAGATGAGTCATTGAAAAAGGGGCCTTAGCAAACCGCTGTATCATATACAAAAACAAAATGATACCTAAACGAGATTAGATGCCTAGGTTTCAATCCTCTGCACATGCACAGTATTTAAATTAGAGATGTGCAGCGGACACTTTCGTGTTTTGGTTTTGGCTTGGTTTTGGATCTGGATGATTTTTTTTTTAAAAAACATAAAAACAGCTAAAATCACAGAATTTGGGGGTAATTTTGCTCCTACGATATTATTAGCCTCAATATCATTAATTTCCACTCATTTCCAGTCTAATCTGAACACATCACACCTCACAATATTGTTTTTAGGCCAAAAGGTTGCACCGAGGTGGCAGGATTACTAAACTAAGCGACACAAGTGTGCGGCACAAACACATGGCCCATCAAGGAGTGGCACTGCAGTTGCGGACAGGATGGCACTTAAAAAAAAACTAGGCCGCAAACAGCACATCATGCAAAGAAGTAAAAGAGGCGCAATGAGGTAGCTGTATGACTAAGCTAAGTGAAACAAGTATGCGGCACAAACACCTGGCCCATCTAGCAGTGGCACTGCAGTGTCAGACAGGATGGCACTATTAAAAAACTAGGCCCCCAAACAGCACATGATGCAAAGAAGAAAAAGAGGTGTAATGAGGTAGCTGGATGGCACAAACACCTGGTCCATCTAGGAGTGGCACTGCAGTGGCAGACAGGATGGCACTTAAAAAAAATAGTCCCCAAACAGCACATGATGCAAAGAAGAAAAAGAGGTGCAAGCTGGAATTATCCTTGGGCCCTCCCATTCACTCTTATGTTGTATAAACAGGACATGCACACTTTAACAAACCAATCATTTCAGCGACAGGGTCTGCCACGCGACTGTGGCTGAAATGACTGGTTTGTTTGGGCCCCCACCAAAAAAGAAGCACACAATCTTTCCTTGCACAAACTGGTTCTACAGAGGCAAGATGTCGACCTCATCCTCATCCTCCAATTCCTCACCCCTTTCACTGTGTACATCCTTTTCCTCACAGAGTATTAATTCATCCCCATTGGAATCCACTATCATACAGTAGGTCCCTGTGTACTTTCTGGAGGCAATTGGTGGTCAAGTCTTCCCAGAGAAATTTATAATTCATTTTGATGAACATCAGCCTCTCCACATTTTGTGGAAGTAACCTCCTACACCGATCACTGATAAGGTTACCAGCTGCACTAAATACTCTTTCGGAGTACACACTGGAGGGGGGAACAACTTAGGTAAAATAAAGCAAGTTTATGCAAGGGGCATCCAAATTGCCTCTTTTTCCTGCCAGTATACGTACGTACGGACTGTCTGAATCTGGACTGAATGCCTACTTGGATGCTGTCACTCATATAATCCTCCACCATTCTTTCAATGGTGACAGAATTATATGCAGTGACAGTACACATGTCAGTAATCATTGGCAGGTCCTTCAGTCCGGACCAGATTGACTGTCCTCACTGCCCTGCATCACCGCCAGTGGGTGAGCTAGGAACTCTTATCCTTTTCCTTGCAGCACCAGTTGCAGGAGAAAGTGAAGGAGGAACTGTTGATGGGTCACGTTCCGCTTGAGTTGACAGTTTTCTCACCAGCAGGTCTTCGAACCTCTGCACACTTTAGTCTGCCGGAAAGAGAGATACAACATAGGCTTTAAACCTAGGATCGAGCATGGTGGCCAAAATGTAGTGCTCTGATTTCAACAGATTGACCACCCGTGAACCTAGCAAAGCGAATGAAGGGCTTCATCCACAAGTCCCATATACTTTGCGGAATCGTTCCGTCTTAGCTCCTCCTTCAATTTCTCCTGCTGCTTCTGCAAAAGCCTGATGAGGCGAATGACCTGACTCAAGCTAGCAGTGTCTGAACTGACTTCACGTGTGGCAAGTTCAAAGGGTTGGAGAACCTTCCACGAGACGGAAATCATTCTCCACTGCGCTTGAGTTAGGTGCATTCCCCCTCCTTTGCCTATATCATAGGTGGATGTATAGGCTTGAAAGGCCTTTTGCTGCTCCTCCATCCTCTGAAGCATATAGAGTGTTGAATTCCACCTCATTACCACCTCTTGCTTCAGGTGATGGCAGTGCAGGTTCAGATGTGTTTGATGGCACTCCAGTCTTCGGCACGCGGTGGCTGAAGGCTGAAAGCGGGCCGCAATTTTTCGGGCCACCGACAGCATCTCCTGCACGCCCCTGTCATTTTTAAAAAAAATCTGCACCACCAAATTAATTGTATGTGCAAAACATGGGGCGTGCTGGAATTTGCCCAGATGTAATGCACGCAGAATATTGGTGGTGTTGTCCGATATCACAAATCCCCAGGAGAGTTTAATTGAGGTAAGCCATTGTGCAATGATGTCCCTCGGTTTCCATAAGTGGTTGTCAGCGGTGTGCCTCTTACGGAAAGTGATGATACATAGCGTAGCCTGCCTAGGAACGAGATGGCGTTTGCGAGATGCTGCTACTGGTGCCACTGCTGTTGTTCCTGCAGAAGGCCATACATCTACCCAGTGGACTGTCACAGTCATATAGTCCTTAGTCTTCCCTGTTTCACTTGTCCACATGTCCGTGGTTAAATGGACAGTGGGTACAACTGCATTTTGTAGGACACTGAGGACAATTTTTCTGACGTCTCTGTACATTCTCGGTATCGCCTGCCTAGTGAAGTGGAACCTAGATGGGATTTGATACCGGGGACATAGTACCTCAAGCAATTCTCTAAGTCCTACTGAACTAATGGCGGATACCGGATGCACGTATAACACCAACATAGCTGTCAAGGCCTCAGTTATCTGCTTTGCAAAAGGATGACTGCTGTCATATTTCATCTTCCTCACAAAAGACTGTTGAACAGTCAGTTACTTACTGGAAGTAGTATATGTGGTCTTCCAACCGACTCCCAGCAGCAACAACAGCAGCGGCAGCAACAGCAGCAGGAGTACCACTCAAGGATCCTCTGAAGGAATCCCGGTTAGGAGAGGACTCCTCAGTCTTGCCAGGGAGATGGCCTGCAGGACTTTCTGAGGAGGAAGTTGACATTGAGCGAGTTGGTGGTGTGGCTTGCAGGAACTTGGGTATAAGAGGAAGAAGGGATTTTTGGTGCTATTGGACTGCTTACGCTCTTACCCAAAGTTTCACAACTTGACAGACTTCTGACGAATGCGCTGCAGGTGACGTATAAGGGAGGATGTTCCTAGGTGGTTAACATCCTTACCCCTACTTATTACAGATTAACAGAGGAAACACACGGCTTGACACCTGTTCTCCGGATTTGTGGAGAAATAATTCCACACCAAAGAGGTGGCTTTTTTGTTAGTTTGCCCAGGCATCACAATGGGCTTCTTCATTCCACGGACAACAGGTGTCTCCCCCGGTGCCTCATTTAAACAAACCACATCACCATCAGAATCCTCATCGTCAACTTCCTCCTCAGCGCCAGCAACACCCATATTCTCATCCTGGTGTACTTCAACAGTGACATCTTCAATTTGAATATCAGAAACTGGACTGTGGGTGCTCCTTCTAGCACTTGCAGGGGGCGTGCAAATGGTGGAAGGAGCCACCTCTTCCCGTCTAGTGTTGGGTAGGTCAGGCATCGCAACCGCCAACACACTTGGACTCTCCTTGGGGATTTGGGATACCATCTTAGAACGCACAGTTCTTTTCTGTGCTTTTTCCAGCGTAACTCTTATAATTTTTCTGGCGGGAGGATGAGAGCTTCCATCGTCATGTGAAGCTGAACTACTAGTCATGAACATAGGCCAGGGCCTTAGCCGTTCCTTGCCACTCTGTGTCATAAATGACATATTGGCAAGTTTACGTTTCTCCTCAGACCATTTAAATTTCTTTTTTTGGGTCTTTTTAATTAACTTTGGCTTTTTGGATTTTACATGCCCTCTACTATCACATTGGGCATCGGCCTTGGCAGACAACGTTGATGTCATTTCATTGTCTATGTCATGACTAGTGGCAGCAGCTTCAGCACTAGGAGGAAGTGGTTCTTGATATTTCCCTATTTTATCCTCCACATGTTTGTTCTCCATTATTTTTCTGGAGTTATATAACAATATGCGGTACAGGAGAGCCTTCCTCTATACCACACAGGGCAAACCCTGTGAAAATTATTTGGATTAAATATTAATAACCCCTTTATTTGGAGTAAATAATATACAGCACAGGACAGCACCACTGAACTTATATGGCAGCACCACTGGACTGGACTTATACGGAATTATATGGACTTATATGGAATTATACGGCAGGATCACTGAACTTATACGCCAGTACCACAGTAATTATATGGCAGGATCACTGGAATTATACGGCAGGATCACTGGACTTATACGCCAGTACCACTGGACTTATACGGCAGTACCACCGGACATATACGGAAGTACCACTGGACATATACGGCAGTATCACTGGACTGGACTTATACGCCAGTACCACTGTAATTATACAGCAGGATTCATGGATTTATACGCCAGTACAACTGGAATTATACGGCAGGATCACTGGATTTATTCGGCAGTACCACTGGACATATATGGCAGTACCGTTGGACTTATACGGCACGATCACTGGACTTATATGGCAGGATCACTGTAATTATATGGCAGGATCACTGGACTTATACGCCAGTACCACTGTAATTATACGGCAGGATCACTAGATTTATACGGCAGTACCGCTGGACATATACAGCAGTACCGCTGGACATATATGGCAGTATCAATGGACATATATACGGTAGTATCACTGGACATATACTGCAGTAACACTGGACTTATACGCCAGGATCACTGGAATTATACGGCAGGGTCACTGGATTTATATGGCAGTACCGCTGGACATATACGGCGGTATCAATGGACATATACGGCAGGATCACTGGACTTATACGCCACTACCACTGTAATTATACGGCAAGATCACTGGACTTATACGCCAGTACCACTGTAATTATACGGCAGGATCACTAGTCTTATATGCCAGTCCCACTTGAATTATACACCAGTACCACTGTAATTATACGTCAGGATCACTGGACTTATACGCAGTACCACTGGAATTATACGACAGGATCACTGGAATTATACAGCAGGATCACTGGACATATACGGCAGTACCGCTGGACATATACGGCAGTATCAATGGACATATACGGCAGTATCAATGGACATATACGGCAGAATCACTGGAAGTATACGGCAGTACCACTGGGCATATATGGCAGTACCGCTGGATTTATACGGCAGTACCGCTGGACATATATGGCAGTATCAATGGACATATACAGCAGTACCACTGGATATATATACAGCAGCACAGGGACACCACCACTGGACTTATGCAGGACAACACAGCACCGCTGCAGTGGACTGGACTTATGCAGCAGCACTGGACATATGGCAGCAGAGGACACAACCGCTGTGACTGGACAGATGCAGCACAAGACACGGACTCTGAGGAAGGAGACACATCGGGGTATATTTACTAAGGTCCCGATTTTGACCGAGATGCCGTTTTTTCTTCAAAGTGTCATCTCGGTAATTTACTAAGCAAAAATCACGGCAGTGATGAGGGCATTCGTAATATTTTGGAAGTCCTAGGAAAAAATCACGAATCAATACACCATCGGTCAAATACGCCTGCAATTTGGTAGAAATCGGGAATTTACTAAAAAGTGCAAAACACAAACACTGCCGACAATAGCCAAACACTGCCGTGATGAAATACAAATCGTGAAAAGTGCTAAAAAAAAACAGACCTGCTGTTTTATCCCGTGTTTGTATAGGCGGCATGCACGGATCCATGAGATCCGTGCATGTTTTTCAGTGGGAAGGGGTGGGAAATGTTATAATTAAAAAAAAAAAAATGCGTGGGGTCCCCCCTCCTAAACCAAACCAGCCTCTGGCTCTTTGAGCCGGCCCTGGTTGCAAAAATATGGGGAAAAAATTGACAGGGGTTTCCCCATATTTAAGCAACCAGCACCGGGCTCTGCGCCTGGTCCCAAAAATACGGGGGACAAAAAGCGTAGGGGTCCCCCGTATTTTTGAAACCAGCACCGGGCTCCACTAGCTGGACAGATAATGCCACAGCAGGGGGTCACTTTTATACAGTGCCTTGCGGCCGTGGCATCAAATATCCAACTAGTCACCCCTGGCCGGGGTACCCTGGGGGAGTGGGAACCCCTTCAGTCAAGGGGTCCCCCCCCAGCCACCCAAGGGCCAGAGGTGAAGCCCGAGGCTGTCCCCCCCCATCCAATGGGCTGCGGATGGGGGGCTGATAGCCTTTGTTGAAAGTAATGAATATTGTTTTTAGTAGCAGTACTACAAGTCCCAGCAAGCCTCCCCCGCAAGCTGGTACTTGGAGAACCACAAGTACCAGCATGCGGCGGAAAACCGGGCCCGCTGGTACCTGTAGTAGTACTACTACTAAAAAAATACCCCAATAAAGACATTATACACACACCTTGAAAGTATAACTTTAATGCATACATACACACCACCATATACACATACTTACCTAATGTTCACACGAGGGTCGGTCCTCTTCTCCAGTAGAATCCATGGTGTACCTGTTGAAAAAATTCTACTCACCAAATCCAGTGTAGAGGGCTCCTCGGATAATCTATTTGTAATCCACGTACTTGTAAAAATAAACGGGACACCCGACCACGAACTGAAAGGGGACCCATGTTTTCACATGGGACCCCTTTCCCCGAATGCCAGAAACCCCCTCTGACTGATGTCTAAGTGGGTTTCTTCAGCCAATCAGGGAGCGCCACGTTGTGGCACCCTCCTGATCGGCTGTGTGCTCCTGTACTGTCTGACAGGCGGCACACGGCAGTGTTACAATGTAGCGCCTATGCGCTCCATTGTAACCAATGGTGGGAACTTTGTGGTCAGCGGTTGACCGAAAGTGACCTCACCGCTGACCTCAAAGTTCCCACCATTGGTTACAATGGAGCGCATAGGCGCTACATTGTAACACTGCCGTGTGCCGCCTGTCAGACAGTACAGGAGCACACAGCCGATCAGGAGGGTGCCACAACGTGGCGCTCCCTGATTGGCTGAAGAAACCCACTTAGACATCAGTCAGAGGGGGTTTCTGGCATTCGGGGAAAGGGGTCCCATGTGAAAACATGGGTCCCCTTTCAGTTCGTGGTCGGGTGTCCCGTTTTTTTATTTTTACAAGTACGTGGATTACAAATGGATTATCCGAGGAGCCCTCTACACTGGATTTGGTGAGTAGGATTTTTTCAACAGGTACACCATGGATTCTACTGGAGAAGAGGACCGACCCTCGTGTGAACATAAGGTAAGTATGTGTATATGGTGGTGTGTATGTATGCATTAAAGTTATACTTTCAAGGTGTGTGTGTAATGTCTTTATTGGGGTATTTTTTTAGTAGTAGTACTACAGGTACCAGCGGGCCCGGTTTTCCGCCGCATGCTGGTACTTGTGGTTCTCCAAGTACCAGCTTGCGGGGGAGGCTTGCTGGGACTTGTAGTACTGCTACTAAAAACAATATTCATTACTTTCAACAAAGGCTATCAGCCCCCCATCCGCAGCCCATTGGATGGGGGGGACAGCCTCGGGCTTCACCCCTGGCCCTTGGGTGGCTGGGGGGGGGGACCCCTTGATTGAAGGGGTCCCCACTCCCCCAGGGTACCCCGGCCAGGGGTGACTAGTTGGATATTTGATGCCACGGCCGCAAGGCACTGTATAAAAGTGACCCCCGGCTGTGGCATTATCTGTCCAGCTAGTGGAGCCCGGTGCTGGTTTCAAAAATACGGGGGACCCCTACGCTTTTTGTCCCCCGTATTTTTGGAACCAGGACCAGGCGCAGAGCCTGGTGCTGGTTGCTTAAATATGGGGGAACCCCTGTCAATTTTTTTCCCATATTTTTGCAACCAGGGCCGGCTCAAAGAGCCCGAGGCTGGTTTGGCTTAGGAGGGGGGACCCCACACAATTTTTTTTTAAGTTTAAACATTTTTTATTTTTTTTACAAGGTGCACAATGAAGCCCTGCACGGATCTCTCAGATCCGGCCGAGATTCATTGTATTAAAGTCGGCAGTGTTTTACAAGTCACTCACGTAAAACACTGCCTAAAAAAACGAATGACATCGACATCGGAAAACCCGAAAATGCAGAATACGGCAGCTTAGTAAATTAGTCGTAATCAATTCAAAAAGTTGCATATTTACACTTTCGATGTCATTCGTGATTGAACTTTGACCTCAAACGGGAAAATACGATTCTTAGTAAATTTACCCCATCCTCTCTATACACTCTCCAATGCCGGAGTGAAAATGGTGGGGACGCGTGGCTCCTTATATGGAATCAAAACCCCGCGAGAATCCAACAGCGGGATGTTGACGTTTTGCCTCGTTCTGGTTTCTGAGTCAGGCAGAAAAACCCGAGCCTGACTCGGATCCGGGCTCGAGTGGTGAAGTCCGGTAGGGTTCGGTTCTCTGAGAACCGAACCCACTCATCTCTAATTTAAATGGGTATTAACAATAGAAATTGGGAAGCAACAAGTCAGGAGGAGGAAATAAGGAAGCAACCAGTTAGGAGGAGGAGCTATGGAAGAAGCAGGATGAGAGGAGGAGATATAGATGTGGCAGGATGGGAGGAGGAGATATGGAAGAAGCAGGATGGGAGGAGGAGATATAGAAGGGCAGGATGTGAGGAGGCGATATGGAAGAAGCAGGATGGGAGGAGGAGATATAGAAGAGGCAGGATGGGGGGTGGAGATATGGAAGAAGCACGCCTTTGGCACGGCTCTCTACTAAAGTACTTGAAGGAGGATGGAGCTATGTCTCTGTGGCCAGTGGTGATCGCAGCTAGCCTCTAGCACAGGTAACAGAGATAGCCAGGGACTGTGACTGTGTAGAAGACTAAGGGCTGTATTCAATTCAAGTCGGATTTCCCGACTTGTCAGATAGACGGGAGTTCAAGGTCAAATCCATATTCAACCTATTCGATCAAACTCAAATATGGATTCGACCTTAAACTTCCGTTTATCCGACAAGTCAGAAAATATGACTTGTCGGAAAGCACGTGGATCGGCGGATTAGCTGCGGATCCACGTGTTTTGTCAAATTCGCGCCCAAATCAGAACGGGTTCAGAAAGGTGGGCCCTGGGCGGCCCCTGGGGGAGACTGAAAGTCATATGAAGGGACAGCACCTGGCAAATAGAGAAGGCAGCGGTGACGGCGCCTCCCTGCATAGGAGACAGAGCCTGCTTACTGCATTGTGTCAGCCCTAGTTGTAACGTCTCTTCTCCTCCTTAAATCTGGTGCCCAGGGCACATACCCCTAGTTGCAGCCCAGAAAACTGATATTTAACCAAGGCCCCATATAGTCTAAATCGGGCCTCCCTTGTCAGGGAGTTCTGGGTGTTTGCTCTGAGAAACACATGTCAGGACTGCAGTGTGACTGTGATTTACTGAGTGTGGCTAAAGACAATGGGCCTGATTCAGAAGTACATGCAGTGTCAGTGATGTACGCAATGGAGCGATATTTTGCAACTACAAATGCGCCAAAGATGCACCATGCACGCGCAGCGATTGATTAACAATAGCGCACACACAGAGGATTAGCAGAGTTAGTCAGGGCTTGAGGGAGGTGATAATGGTGGCCAGAAAAATACAGGCGTGTCTGGACTGTTTTCTGGGTGTTTCCTACTCAGCAGCTATGGAGGCCCTGGCATCCTAGGAGAGCTGCTCAGTCTGAGGCAGCATAGGTTTTCTCAGAGATCTGATGATCCGACCACTATCCGTCCAATGTTTCCGTTGTTTCTACTTATGTACTTGAGCGACGGATGTGAGACACCACCGTGGGCATCTCTGCACAAGGTGACAGCTGAACCATTTGTACATTTCCGCACGTCTGAAATCAGAGCTGTGCATGCAATTACATGCTCCTCTGATTCAGGCCAAATGACACCATTTTTTCTTTCTCTAACGTCCTAGGGGATAAAGGGATGGATTAGTACCATGGGGTATAGATGGGGTTGCCACCTCATGCATCATCGATTCCTGGAGATCCCCCCCATCCCAAACCCCCCACTAAGCAATGTTCATGTAAATAAATTATGTGATCCCTGTATTAAATTAATGGATCCCATTTAACAGCAGATATTGGATTTTAACATCAATAAACCATCCGCAGAGCTGTACATCATGCCCACCAGAGACAATGCAGGTGACCGGTCCCTGCTATGGTACTGGACACATACACTGTCATGCATTATGCCACAAATAACAGTAACAATATGACTATAAATACAGCTCAATACCCTAGAACAGCCCTATGCAACCACTGACATAAAGTGATAACTGCAATAAAAAGAACTAGATATAATGCATTGAAGTTTCAGATCAACAGAATACATTATTAATAATAATAATAATAATAATAATAGTAATAATAATAATGTCACCAGGGAACACATGACATAATGGTGTGACATCCTAGCAAGGTAACATAATACCAGTAATTCAGTGTACTGTGCTTACCCAGAGTCCCCACTGCAACTGCTGCTGCAGTCCAAAGCCCCACTGGATCCAGACAATTCAACACAAGAGCATACTGGCCAGTCCAGGAGGATCCAGCTCCCTTGCCCTGCTGTCACTGCTAGCTGGCTGCTAGTCTGCTCTCACTCTCCCCCACAGTACTAGCCCCAGCAGCTGGAAGCTAATTCCAGCTCACAGCTCTCTGAGTCACCGTCCGCCGCCAGTCCTTCTACTCGTCTCGACATCTCCTTCGGCCCTCCCCTGCTTCCCTTCACTAACGTGACATGTCATGGCCATCCGCGTCCCTTATGTGCGCGCCGCACCCAACGCCGCTGGCTCTGCCCCCAGCAGTCCCACTGGTTTTGGGGCTGGTGGAGGCAGAGTCCCCTTATTCCGGGAGAATCCCGGAATCTGGGAGAGAGGAAAAGCCTCCTGGAGGGTTGCCACCAAATCCTGGAGAATCCAGGAAATCAGGGAGAGGTGGCAACCCTAGGTATAGATCGGGTCCATTGGAGCAATGTTCAGTGTGTGCTGGCTCCTCCCCTCTATGCCCCTCCACCAGACTCAGTTTAGAAAAATGTGCCCAAGGAGCCGGGTGCATTCTCTGAAGCTCCAGAGAGTTTTCATCAGGCGGTAATTCCTTTTCTCGTAGTCCGTAGGGGATACTGGGTGCCCGCCTCAGTGCTTCATGTTTCCTGCTTACCTGGTTATCGTACAGGTTTTGGATACCTGCGCTCACCCTCTATTTGGTGTTTGTATGTGAGAAATGATGTATCTCTATGATCTGTAAATACCTATATAAGTCACAATGCTTAGTATAACAGATGGTACAATAATTCATATATAATTGATGATATTGTGATTACACATAAATGCCCTTATAGTAACATGCATATTGTGTGAACATCCGATGTATAGGGAAATTTAAACACAAGATGAAATAAAATATGGTATTGCCGCTTGATGAATATCCTAAAAAAAAAAAAAAAAAGTCTTGTGAGAAAAGGAGTGTCTTTGTTCCAGATATATAGGAGTCAGTCTTTATCTGAAGGGATTTCCTTTCCCCTCAGTGTGAGTCTAAACAGTGTGCCCAGAGGCGGTTCTTTTGTCAATAATTGATCGTAGGTGGAGGTCGTGTTCTGGGAGGCCGGCGTCCTGGCCTGCCAGGTGCAACTTACCCTCACGATGTGATGTTTACTTACCTGGTTGTAAGTTCTTGGTTGGGTCTGCTGTTGCTGCCCCTATTACTGTTCAAGTTAGCGTTGCTATCCTTTGGTTTTTGTTAGCGTGGCTCTCCTTTGTTCTGGTTAGCGCGGCTATCATTTGTTACTGTTGTGTGTTGATTCGTTACCTCACAGCTGTTATTATCTGTTTTCCTTCTCTCAAAGTATGTCCGTCTCCTCCGGCACAGTTTTCCTAGACTGAGTCTGGTGGAGGGGCAAGGAGGGGAGGAGCCAGCACACACTGAATATTTCTTAAAGTGCCAGGCTCCAATGGACATGATCTATACCCCATGGTACTAATCCATCCCAGTATCCCCTACGGACTACGAGAAAAGGAATTACCGGTAGGTATTAAATTCCCATTTTTCATTTTATACAGTATACCATACAGTGGAAGAGATACACTGGAAGAACGCAACTTTACATTTTATACTGTACATATTAATTGAACACATAGACACAGAGCCGACCCTAACCAATATGATGCCCTAGGTAAGATTATGGCTGGTGACCCCTAGCACCACTGCTAGTTCCGCCCATCAGCTCTCACTCATAGTAGTCCTCATTTTGGTGTTCTTACCCCCTACATTTTAAATAGGAACAGTTCGCACATTCGGCGCACAGCCCAAACAGCAGTGTGTTCTTGCTGGGAAGGGGCATGGCCACACAACAGTTCCCCTAATTCAAATTACGCCACACAGTAGTGCAACTTTATTCACATGATATCATGCAATAGTGTCCTTCATTCACGTTACATCACACAGTAGTACCACTTTACCCTTTATATGTTACTCCTCACAGTAGTGCCCCTTATTCCCATTACACCACACCGTATTGCTCTTTATTCACATTAGACCACACAGTAGTGCCCTTTATATATGTTACACCACACCGTAGTGCCCCTTATTCACATTAAATCACACTGAATTACTCCTTATTCAAAAGACACCACATTGGATTGCTATGTTTTTTCTCAGGTTTATCTAAAACAGATTCTTTGAAGCATCAGATCCACTTTTCAATTGAACAATTTTACTGGCATACTTCTAAAACAATTATGATTGAACAGAATGGCTGACTGACAAAACACAGTCTCCCTCTGAGCAAGATGAAATTTGGCGCTCCAGAAAATGTTAGCGTATGGGTATGGGTTGGAGGTTATCATGTTTCACTTATTATTATTTGTTTCAGGAGACCTCGGGACAACATGAGCCCATGCATGTTATAAGAAAGCCTTCTTTAAATAAAGAGAAGAGTCTCTGCTTTTTTGGTATATAGAGGTGAACTCATGAAATGTTTGGCACAAGTTTGGGGGAATGATTGGGTTTCTGTGCTTAATGCAAAGTACATGCCAGCTAAATTCTAAAAAAGAAGACAATTCATTGAAATACCTCCCCATAGTATCCTGCCTGGGGTATCTTTATATTTCACTCTTTCTGGTTTCAAGTGCAGAAGCTTTTGATAAATGTAGCATGATCTGATGGAGCAAACTGGGATGTTCCCTGAAGAGTACTAGGGCCATGCCATAGGGGCCCCCGATAATTAAACAACCAACTCGTAATTTCAGTTCCAAACGGATTTACTATACTGTGGTTTTGTAACTGAAAGCTAAAAAGCATCTGTTACACCAATCAGCCAATCACAAAGGAGACCACACCTGGTTGGCTGCCCCGCTTTTGCATACTGTAGCTTGCTCACTGGATATAAACTAATTCCATGTCAGATGCTCTTCTGGAGTAGGTGTTCTTTACTGGGGTTGCTTAATTACCCATATGGAATATACATCTTCACTTTTCATTTTTTGTTTATACAAGATCAGATATTAGGTAAGTAGTATGGAGACAACCTTTATTTTCAAATTCTAGAAAGAATATAATATACAGTAGATTAAAGTCACAATATGACTTCATTATTTTATACAAGGAGCACTGTAATTTATTTTAACAGCTTATGGAGACAATACTAGTTTTAAAAAAATGCCAGGGCACTATTACAGTATTTATTGTAAATACTTATGGGGGCACGACTATTTTGTTACTTTAGGATGGGCAACATATGGTACTACTTATGGCAGTACAAATACAATTGTGCACTGATGCATGCTAGCACTTGTAGTGGCACAAGAGCATGCATTATGCTTTGAGAACATTGTGGGCTTATTACCCTGGTGCTTATAGTATTAGCCATGAGTAGCAGTTAGGGCCCTGTGGCATGGGTTGGTATATTGCAGTGGCCCAATGATTTTCGGAATTCTCTCCAGATGAGCAGTCCCAATGGTGAATAGGTTGGGGTTTTAGAAAGTGGAAGGGAAGGTTTGTTTTTTATTCTATTTTTTTAATTTTTCTATGTTTTACCTTTCTGACAGGCAGGTGTTATGCACACCAGTGCCAGCAGGAATGTACTGGTGTCTGAACTGAGAGGGATGCAAAACAAATGAACTCACAGACAGACTGGGGAATATGACATTACATACACAGAAGGTGATAGGGTAACAAAATAAACACAAAGTGAACAGAGAAGCCCAAAGGCTAAGAAACTGGGTGTCTCCCTAGTATTAGGAATGCTCAGATGGAAAGAAGAGAGATGTTGTGATTTAATACGTAGAGAACCCGAAATGCTGTTGCTAAGGGCAACAGCAAAACCCTAAAGGGTTACCAACGGGTGTGGCAGTAAACTCCCTGGTCAGAGATGGAATAATAGACACAAGGAGAGTATCCACAATCCTAGTCTTCACTTGCAGTGCACTGGTTCAGCTTACTGCCACTAAACTGACACCTGAACACCTTGCACAGTGAGAAAGGATTTTGGCAGGCAAGTCTGAGAATACAGCCGCAAACTTGCTAGGATCACAGAGTAGCAAAAGAACCCTAGCAGGTTAAACGACTGACTCCAGTCTTACTGCTAGGTCTGGATTGGCAGAGTGTATTACCAAATCCCAAGGCCTATTTGCAGTAAGCAACAAACAAATACAAAGTTTACACAGTACTAGCTAGCTTTCAGGAACTGACTAACCAACAAAGATTCAGCAGCATCTGCCTAACCTGAGAAGAGGGTTTATATAGCAAGTGCTGTCCACGCCCCACTCAGACCTCACAGACTGTGAGCACAAAAACCAGCACCGGATCCCCTGCCGTGCACAGAGCCTGTAACCACTGCACAGCAAAAGACCCGAACCGGAGTATCAGCTACGCTCAGGTTACTCCGCTAGCACTTGTCTCCCGGTTGCCATGACGACGTGGCAGCACAGAGCAGGAGACCCTAACAGTACCCCCCCTCTGACGAGGGGTCAAAGAACCCCTACCACCGGGATTATCGGGGAACTGCGAGAAGAAAGAGCGTAACAGTCTGGGGGCATGAAGATCACAACTGCGCACCCACGACCGCTCCTCCGGGCCATACCCCTTCCAGTGCACCAAAAATGACAGCCGACCCCGAACCATCTTGGAGTCAAGAATCCTTTCAACAACAAACTCCCTCTGGCCACGTATCAGAAGAGGGGAAGGTCTTCCACTGGAAGAAGGATTACTAATCGCCCGTTTTAAAAGGGAACAATGAAATGTTTTATTGATACCCAAAGAACGGGGTAGATCTAACTGAAATGCCACCGGATTGATAACCCTAGGGATCTTATAAGGACCGATGAACCAGGGGCCTAACTTATGAGATGGCTGTCTCAACTTCAAATTCTTGGTAGACAACCAGACGAAGTCTCCTAATTTGAAGCTGCAGGGTCTCTTCCGCTTATCAAAAACCCTTTTGGTCACTAATGACACAGACACAAGGGCTTTCTTCACTTTCCTCCAAATACCTCTAAGGACCGAAACCACAGAGGAACCACCAGGCGTGGAGTCCAGGGGGTCAAAAGAATTGGCCTTAGGATGATGCCCATACACACAAAGGAAGGGAGAGATCCCTGTAGCAGAGTGAGCCGCGTTGTTATAGGCAAACTCCGCCATGGACAGATGAGCAACCCAGTCAGTCTGACACTTGGAGACATAACACCTGAGGAACTGCTCCAAGGACTGGTTCACCCTTTCAGTCTGCCCATTAAACTGCGGATGGTAGCCTGACGACAAGCTGACAGAAATCTGGAGATCGGAACAAAATGCCCTCCAGAATTTGGCCACAAACTGAGATCCGCGGTCAGAGACCACATCAAGTGGCAACCCGTGGAGGCGCACAACATGCAGCATAAATAATTCAGACAGGCGTCTGGCCGATGGCAGCCCAACCAATGGAACGAAGTGCGCCATCTTCGAAAACCTTTCAACGACAACCCAGATGGCTGTCATCCCCGAGGACTTGGGCAAGTCCACCACAAAATCCATTGAAATGTGGGTCCATGGCTTAGATGGAATAGAGAGTGGATGTAATGGGCCAACAGGAACCCCTCTAGGAGTCTTATTTCAGGCACAGATGTCACATGCCCGAACCCACTGATCCACATCCCTAGCCACCGAGGGCGACCACACCGCCCTAGATAGCAACTCCCGAGTTCTGGCAATACCCGGGTGACCTGCCGACTTCTTGGCATGGAATTCCAGGAACACTCGCTGTCTTAACCTAGGAGGCACAAACAAAAGACCTACCGGAAGGTCTGGAGGAGCCTGCTCCTGTGCTCTAAGACTAATGACAAGAGGTCCTGGGTAATGCCCACTTTAATACATGATGGGGACACAATGGGCAATGGCTCCTCGTGGTCTCCTGGATTGGAGCAAAACTCCGCGAGAGCACATCAGCCTTGATGTTTTTTGACCCAGGGCGATATGTTATCAAAAAATTAAAACGAGCAAAAAACAAAGCCCATCGTGCCTGCCTGGCATTGAGGCGCTTCGCTGACTCTAAATATGCCAAATTCTTATGGTCGGTGAGAATTGAGACCACAAACTTAGCCCCCTCAAGCCAGTGTCTCCACTCCTCGAGTGCATCCTTAATAGCCAACAATTCCCGGTTACCCACGTCATAATTCATCTCGGCAGGCGAAAATTTACAGGAAAAGTAAGCACAGGGATGAAGGCGATTATCAGACACCCCCATCTGAGAGAGCACTGCCCCAATACCCATCTCAGAGGCATCCACCTCCACCACAAAAGGACGCTCTGGATCTGGGTGTCGCAGCACCTTGGCCGAGACAAATGCCCTTTTGAGACGGGCAAAAGCCGCTTTGGCCTCACAAGACCAGTGAGCAACATCCGCCCCTTTCTTAGTGAGTGCCACCAAGGGCGCCACTATAGACGAAAATCCAGCGATAAATCGTCTATAAAAATTCGCAAAGCCCAGAAAACGCTGAAGCGCCTTCAAACTAGTGGGCTGCACCCAATCCAGGACTGCCTGTACCTTGGAACCCTCCATTTGGAAACCTTCTGGAGAGATAATATATCCTAGAAATGTGATTTGCTGAACTTCAAATTCGCACTTCTCCAGCTTCGCCCCAAGCCGGTGGTCTCTGAGTTTCTGGAGGACTAAGCGTACATGCTTCCAATGTTCCTCCAGGGAATGGGAGAAGATTAGGATGTCATCTAAGTATACAACTAAGAATCTATCCAAATATTCCCTGAGCACATCGTTCATGAAGTCCTGGAAGACTGCCGGGGCATTACAGAGCTCAAAAGGCATCGCCAAATATTCATAGTGCCCTGAGTGGGTATTAAAGGCAGTCTTCCATTCATCCCCCTCTCTTATTCGGATTAGATTGTACGCACCGCGTAGGTCAATCTTAGAAAAAATGGTGGCCGTACGAAGCTGGTCATACAAGACCGAAATGAGAGGCAGTGGGTATGAGTTTTTGATCGTGATACGGTTCAATTCCCTGAAGTCGATGCAGGGTCGCAACGAACCGTCCTTTTTACCCACGAAGAAGAACCCCGACCCAACTGGAGACTGTGAAGGTCTGATAAATCCCTTAGCCAAGTTCTCCTGAATGTACTCTGCCATAGCCTGAGTCTCAGGACGTGACAGGGAGTACAACCTGCTCTTGGGAAGCTTAGCATTCGGCAACAAATTAATGGCACAGTCATAGGGGCGATGGGGAGGTAGTACCTCTGCAACTCTTTTGGAGAACACGTCCGCAAAATCTGCATAACATTCTGGCAATCCTGGCAAACTTAGCTGCGAAAGCCTGACTGGAAGGCTCAAGCAACTCCTGAAACAATCAGTACCCCAACTAAGAATCTCCCCAGAGACCCAGTCAAATTGAGGATTGTGGGCCCTTAACCAGGGTAACCCCAACACCAATGGGGCAAAAGTACAGACAGTCACATAAAAGGACAATCTTTCAGAGTGTGTGGCTCCAATAATCAAAGAAATCTGGCTAGTGCAAGAGGTAATTTTACCCTGGGATAATGGTTCCCCGTTTAACCCACAAATCTCAATTTCCGATGCCAAGGGTACTAAGGGAACAGAGTGTTTCAGGGCGAATTGGCGGTCCATAAAAACCCCGTCGGCCCCACTGTCCACAAAGGCCTCAGTCTTGACAGTTTGACCGAGGATCTTCAAGGTCACCGGAATGATAAAAGTCTTCTTGGGAAATTCTGACTTCTGGCCTGACAGGATATTTCCCATCACCCTCAGGCCCTGAAGTTTTCCGGCTTTTCTGGGCATGATACTACCACATGACCTTTATTCCCACAGTACAAACATAACCCCTGCTGTCTCCTCCGCGTCTTCTCACGCGAGGTGAGGCGGGTAGCCCCAATCTGCATAGGCTCCTCGGAAAATTCCTCAGAGTCTGAGGTTCCCTTGGGAAAGGTCTCCCTTTCAAGCCTGCGCTCTCTCAGCCGTCTATCCACCCGAATGGATAACTGCATGAGCTGATCCAAGCTATCAGGCAAGGGATATTGTACCAGTTGGTCTTTTAACTGGTTAGAAAGACCTCTTCGGTACTGGTGTCTCAGGGCTGGGTCATTCCACTGGGTATCATGGGCCAACCTCCGAAACTCCGTACAATAAACCTCAACTGGCCTTCGCCCGTGCTTAAGGATCGAAATCTGAGCCTCGGCTGAGGCCGTCTTGTCAGGGTCATCATACAACATGCCCAGTGCCGTAAAAAAAGCATCAACACTTTTAAGCGACGGACAGTCAGGCTGCAACCCATATGCCCAGACCTGTGGGTCTCCTTGTAGCAAGGAAATCACTATGCCCACCCGCTGAATCTCCGACCCAGAAGACTGAGGCCTAAGCTGGAAATATAGCTTGCAGCTCTCCTTGAAACAAAAGAACTGCGAGCGATCTCCAGAAAAACGATCTGGGAGATTTACTTTCGGCTCCTTAGCCCCTGAAGGTACTGCTGCTGCGGGAGCTCCGCCAGCGGCCTGCGAGGTGTGCATTTTAATGGACAAATCATTAAATTGTCGAGTCAGGACCTGCACCTGATCGACCACCTGTTGCAAAGTATTTTGAGGGGTATGCTCCATATTCCCACAAAATTTCAACAGGAGTATTGGGCTGCTGAATATGTTATGCACACCAGTGCCAGCAGGAATGTACTGGTGTCTGAACGGAGAGGGATGCAAAACAAATGAACTCACAGACAGACTGGGGAATATGACATTACATACACAGAAGGTGATAGGGTAACAAAATAAACACAAAGTGAACAGAGAAGCCCAAAGGCTAAGAAACTGGGTGTCTCCCTAGTATTAGGAATGCTCAGATGGAAAGAAGCGAGATGTTGTGATTTAATACGTAGAGAACCCGAAATGCTGTTGCTAAGGGCAACAGCAAAACCCTAAAGGGTTACCAACGGGTGTGGCAGTAAACTCCTTGGTCAGAGATGGAATAATAGACACAAGGAGAGTCTCCACAATCCTAGTCTTCACTTGCAGTGCACTGGTTCAGCTTACTGCCACTAAACTGACACCTGAACACCTTGCACAGTGAGAAAGGATTTTGGCAGGCAAGTCTGAGAATACAGCCGCAAACTTGCTAGGTTCACAGAGTAGCAAAAGAACCCCAGCAGGTTAAACGACTGACTCCAGTCTTACTGCTAGGTCTGGATTGGCAGAGTGTAATACCAAATCCCAAGGCCTATTTGCAGTAAGCAACAAACAAATACAAAGTTTACACAGTACTAGCTAGCTTTCAGGAACTGACTAACCAACAAAGATTCAGCAGCATCTGCCTAACCTGAGAAGAGGGTTTATATAGCAGGTGCTGTCCACGCCCCACTCAGACCTCACAGACTGTGAGCACAAAAACCAGCACCGGATCCCCTGCCGTGCACAGAGCCTGTAACCACTGCACAGCAAAAGACCCGAATCGGAGTATCAGCTACGCTCAGGTTACTCCGCTAGCACTTGTCTCCAGGTTGCCATGACGACGTGGCAGCACAGAGCAGGAGACCCTAACAGCAGGATATCACAAACATACAGTTTGAATCACGTCTATTTTTTTCTTATTTTAAGAGCCAGTTTGGCAAATTGCTAATTAATAGACAGGCACATTTATATTCCTTCCAGGCTTCCATGTATGAAAATTGGGATTACTTTACAGTTTAAAATAATGCATTTTGGCCATTAATAAAGTGCACACAAAACCACGTACCCAAGTGCATGAAAACTAGAGATGAGCGGGTTCGGAGTCCTGAGATCTGAACCCTACCGAACCTCCCTACCCGCGTCCGGATACGAGTCAGGCTCGGGTTTTCCCGCCTGACTCGAAAACCAGAACGAGGCAAAACGTCATCATCCCGCTGTCGGATTCTCGCGGGATTTGGATTCCATATAAGGAGCCGCGCGTCCCCGCCATTTTCACTCTGGCATTGGAGAGTGTAGAGAGAGGACGTGTCTCTGTTCTCTCAGTGTTCGTGTCTTGTGCTGCATCTGTCCAGTCACAATGGTTGTGTCCTCTTGTTGCCAATTTTCCAGTGCTGCTGTATAGGGTGCTGTGTTGTGCTACATCAGTTCAGTGGTGGTGTATTGTGCTGCATTAGTCCAGTCACAGTGGTATCCTCTGCTGCCATATGTCCTGTGCTGCTGTATAGGGTGCTGTGTTGAACTGTCTAACATGCCTACTTGGATGCTGTCGCTCATATAATCCTCCACCATTTTTTCAATGGTGACAGAATCATATGTAGTGACAGTAGACATGTCCGTAATCGTTGGCAGGTCCTTCGGTCCAGACCAGCGGGTGGGCTAGGAAATCTTATCGTTTTCCTTGCAGCCCCAGTGGTGAGAGAAATTAAAGGAGGAGCTGTTGACGGGTCACATTCCATTTGAGTTGGCAATTTACTCACCAGCAGGTCTTTGCACCTCTGCACACTTGTATCTGCCAGAAAGAGAGATACAACGTAGGCTTTAAACCTAGGATCGAGCACGGTGGCCAAAATGTAGTGCTCTGATGTCAACAGATTGACCACCCTTGAATCCTGGCAAAGCGAATGAAGGGCTCCATCCACAAGTCCCACATACTTAGCGTAATCGATCCATCCTAGCTCCTCCTTTAATCTTTCCAGCTGCTTCTGCAAAAGCCTGATGAGGGAAATTACCTGACTTAAGCTGGCAGTGTCCGAACTGACTTCACGTGTGGCAAGTTCAAAGGGTTGGAGAACCTTGCACAAGGCGGCAATCATTCTCCACTGCGCTTCAGTCAGGTGCATTCCCCTTCCTTTGCCTATATCGTAGGTGGATGTATAGGCTTTAATGGCCTTTTGCTGCTCCTCCATCCTCTGAAGCATATAGAGTGTTGAATGCCACCTTGTTACCACCTCTTGCTTCAGTTGATGGCAGGCAGGTTCAGGAGATCAAAAAATTCTGCACCACCAAATTCATTGTATGTGCAAAACATGGGACGTGCTGGAATTTGCCCAGTTGTAATGCACGCACAATATTGGTGGCGTTGTCCAATATCACAAATCCCCAGGAGAGTCTAAGTGGGGTAAGCCAATGCGCGATGATGTCCCTCAGTTTCCGTAAGAGGTTGTCAGGGTTGTGCCTTTTACGGAAAGCGGTGATACACAGCGTAGCCTGCCTAGAAACAAGTTTGGATTTGCAAGATGCTGCTACTGGTGCTGCTGCTGTTGTTGCAGGGGAGGCAATACATCTACCCAGTGGGCTGTCCCAGTCATATAGTCCATAGTCTGCCCTGTTCCACTTGTCCACATGTCCGTGGTTAAGTGGACACTGGATACAACTGCATTTTTTAGGACACTGGTGACACTTTTTCTGACGTCTCTGTACATTCTCGGTATAGCCTGCCTAGTGAAGTGGAACCTAGAAGGGATTTGGTAAAGGGACACAATACCTCCATCAATTTTCTAAAACCCACTGCACTAATGGCGGATAGCGGACGCACGTCTAACACCAACATAGCTGTTTAGGTCTCAGTTATCCGCTTTGCAACAGGATGACTACTGTCATATTTCATCTTCATCACAAAGGACTGTTGGACAGTCAATTGCTTAGTTGAAGTAGTACAAGTGGTCTTCTGACTTCCCCTCTGGGTTGACGATTGACTCCCAGCAGCAACAACAGCAGCAGCGGCGGCAGCAAACAGCAGCAGTAGGCGTATCGCTCAAGGATCCTCCCGAGGAATCCCGGTTAGGAGAGGACTCCTCAGTTTTGCCAGGGACATGGCCTGCAGGACTACTGACGTTCATGGCTGAGGAGGAAGTTGATGTTGAGGGAGTTGGTGGTGTGGCTTGCAGGAGCTTGGGTACAAGAGGAAGAAGGGATTTAGGTGTCAGTAGACTGCTTACGCTCTTACCCAAAGTTTCACAAATTGACACGGACTTCTGATGAATGCGCTGCAGGTGACGTGGGAGGATGTTCCTAGGTGGTTAACATCCTTACCCCTACTTATTACATATTGACAGAGGCAACACACGGCTTGACACCTGTTCTCTGGATTTGTGGAGAAGTAATTCCACACCAAAGAGGTGGCTTTTTTGTTAGTTTGCCCAGGCATCACAATGGGCTTCTTCATCCTACGGACAACAGGTGTCTCCCCCGGTGCCTCATTTAAACAAACCACATCACCATCAGAATCCTCATCGTCAACTTCCTACTCAGCACCAGCAACACCCATATCCTCATCCTGGTGTACTTTAACAGTGACATCTTCAATTTGAATATCAGAAACTGGACTGTGGGTGCTCCTTCCAGCACTTGCAGGGGGCGTGCAAATGGTGGAAGGAGCCACCTCTTCCCGTCCAGTGTTGGGAAGGTCAAGCATCGCAACCGCCGACACACTTGGACTCTCTTTGGGGATTTGTGATACCATCTCAGAACGCACAGTTCTTTTCTGTGCTTTTTCCAGCTTAACTCTTTTAATTTTTCTATCGGAAGGATGAGTGCTTCCATCGTCATGTGAAGCTGAATCACTAGTCATGAACATAGGCCAGGGCCTCAGCCGTTCCTTGCCACTCCGTGTCGTAAATGGCATATTGGCAAGTTTACATTTCTCCTCAGACCATTTAAATTTATTTTTTGGGGTCTTTTACTGAACTTTGGCTTTTTGGATTTTACATGCCCTCTACTATCACATTGGGCATCGGCCGTGGCAGACGACATTGATGGCATTTCATCGTCTATGTCATGACTAGTGGCAGCAGCTTCACCACTAGGAGGAAGTGGTTCTTGATCTTTCCCTATTTTATCCTTAACATTTTTGTTCGCCATTGCTTTTCTGGAGTTATGTAACACAATATGCAGCACAGGAGCACTGGACACATGGCAGCAGAGGATACCACTGTGACTGGTCACTGGACTGACTGATGGCTGATGCCCAGGACACTACCACTGGTCTGATGCAGGACAACACAGCAACACTGTAAGGGACTTATTATACAGAAGCACTGGACAGATGGCAGCAGAGAATACCACTGTGACTGGTCACTGGAATGACTGATGGCTGATGCATAGGACACTACCACTGGTCTGATGCAGGACAACACAGCAACACTGTAAGGGACTTATTATTATACAGCAACTTGACTTCAAGTATGTATACTGGCAGAAAAAAGAGGCAATTTGGATGCCCTTGCACAAACTGGCTTTATTTTACCTAAGTTGCCCCCCCTCCAGTGTGTACTCCGAAAGAGTGTTTAGTGCAGCCGGTAACCTTGTCAGCGATCGGCGTAGGAGATTACTTCTGCAAAATGTGGAGAAGATGATGTTCATCAAAATGAATTATAAATTCCTCCAGGAAGACCTTGACCAACCATTGTTTCCGGAAAGTACACAGGGACCTGTGATGGTGGATTCCAGCGGGTACAAATTAATACTCTGTGAGGAGGGGGATGTACACAGTGAAAGGGGTGAGGAATCTGAGGATGAGGTCGACATCTTGCCTCTGTAGAGCCAGTTTGTGCAAGAAAAGATTGATTGCTTCTTTTTGGTGGGGGCCCAAACAAACCAGTCGTTTCAGCTACAGACGTGTGGCAGACCCTGTCACTGAAATGATTTGTTTGTTAAAGTGTGCATGTCCTGTTTATACAACATAAGGGTGGGTGGGAGGGCCCAAGGATAAGTCCATCTTGCACCTCTTTTTCTTCTTTGCATTATGTGCTGTTTGGGGACTATTTTTTTTAAAGTGCCATCCTGTCTGACACTTCCGTATATGTCCAGTGGTACTGCCATATAACTCCAGTGATATTGCTGTATAATTCCAGTGGGAATTGTTTTTGTCGCTTGGCTTAGTGAGACAGCTACCTCATTGCACCTCTTCTACATCTTAGCATGAGGTGCTGTTTGGGGCCTAGTTTTTGAAAAGTGCCATCATGTCTGCCATTGCAGTGCCACTCCTAGATGGGCCAATTGTTTGTGTCGCTTGACTTAGTCATACAGCTACCTCATTGCACCTCTTCTAGATCTTTGCATGAGGTGCTGTTTGGAGCCTTTTTTTTTATAACTGCCCTTCTGTCTGACACTGCAGTGCCACTCCTAGATGGGCCAGGTGTTTGTGTTGTCCACTTGTGTCGCTTAGCTTAGTCATCCAGCAACCTTGGTGCAACCTTTTGGCCTAAAAACAATATTGTGAGATGTGAGGTGTTCAGAATAGACTGGAAATTAGTGGAAATGAATGTTATTGATGTTAATAATACCATAGCATCAAAATTACCCCCAAATTCTGTGATTTTAGCCTACTTTTGGGGGTTTTCAAATATCATCCAGATCCAAAACCAAAACACGAAAGGGTGGTTTTGGCAAAACCAAGCCAAAACCAAAACACAAAAGTGGAATTAGAACCAAAACCAAAATACAAAACCCGAAAAGTGACAGCCGCACATCTCTAAAAAACCTGCATTTTGATCAAAACACAGTAGTAAATTTGCCCTGAAGATTTATTTGAATTGAAAACACAAGTGACAAAATAACATACCACTTAACCATGGCCCTCATTCCGAGTTGTTCGCTCGCAAGCTGCTTTTAGCAGCTTTGCACACGCTAAGCCGCCGCCTACTGGGAGTGAATCTTAGCTTATCAAAATTGCGAACGAAAGATTAGCAAAATTGCGAATAGACACTTCTTCGCAGTTTCTGAGTAGCTCCAGACTTACTCGGCATCTGTGATCAGTTCAGTTAATTTCGTTCCTGGTTTGACGTCACAAACACACCCAGCGTTCGGCCAGACACTCCTCCATTTCTCCAACCACTCCCGCGTTTTTCCCAGAAACGGTAGCGTTTTTTCGCACACACCCATAAAACGGCCAGTTTCCGCCCAGAAACACCCACTTCCTGTCAATCACATTACGATCTCCAGAACGAAGAAAAAACCTTGTATTGCCGTGAGTAAAATACCTAACTGCATAGCAAATTTACTTGGTGCAGTCGCACTGCGGACATTGCGCATGCGCATTAGCGACTAATCACTCCGTTGCGACAAAAAAATAACGAGCGAACAACTCGGAATGACCCCCTATGTTCTATCTTTCATAGAAATGCTTAGTATATAAATAGCCGGCTCTAGAAAAGAATGACAGTGTCAAATAATTTAAAGGATATGTACTCTAGTCACATTGATATGTTGCTTGTCATAGTGAGTATGGATTGAAAACTCTAAGGTAATGCTATCAGACAGAAGAAGCTCTTCCTAACATTATCCCATTTCACCCGCCCGCTGTTCCTGTCATGTGTAAATTGGAAAAAAATAGTAGTTCTTGTAGCTGCTGTGACTCAGACACTGACACAGGTATAAAACCCTGGAGAGAAATTCAGTCTGGCAGCTGCCATCCCTATATTGTAGTGCCTGAGCTTGCATAACTGATAAACACCGCAATCCCTGGGTCCAAACTTATGGTCTTTGTGATAGCAGCAGAAAAAGCCAGGGGCAGCAGTTCTTGCAAATCCTATCACTTATGTTACTGACTAGTAACATTTATCTGCATTTTACTGTACATGTCAGCATGTGATCCATAAAATAAAGTCAAGAGGAATCATAGACCCTCCAACACTGACAGTGCTGAAATTACCGATGTTGGCAGCTTCTCCCCCTCTGTGCGTCTTAATTACACTG
This sequence comes from Pseudophryne corroboree, assembly GCF_028390025.1. Taxonomy (NCBI): domain Eukaryota; kingdom Metazoa; phylum Chordata; class Amphibia; order Anura; family Myobatrachidae; genus Pseudophryne; species Pseudophryne corroboree. Next base: position 632,491,038 of record NC_086449.1, read on the forward strand.
GACACTCAGGGGGTGGGGCTTGCACAGGATGCATTTCAGTCCTGTCACAGCAATGCAGAGAGCCGTCCCTCACCTCCTCTATCTGTTGTTCTCCATAGGCATATATATAATGTTTACCAAGCTTGACATTTAGACAAGCAAAATAAAGTCTAGATTAATTAAATAATGCTACCTGATATATATATATATATATATACACACACACACATATATATATATATATGTATATATATATATATATATATATATATGCTATTATACCATGACTAACACATACAGTATTATACAACGGGAGAACAAAAACCCTATATAACATAATGTATTAATTGTGCCATGGTTACATCTAGTTTGCCAGGGCCGTCCTCCAGTGGAGGAAAGAAAAAAAAAACTGTTCAATAATATTCTTGCACTCTTGTACAGAGTGGTAACTAGGGGTGATAGAACCTAGGGCAAATTTAAAAAAATGGCACCTCTTAAAACAGTTGTTAAGATTCTTAAATGGTTCTCAAATAAAATGCACTTGAAATAAAACTTAGGAAAGTGTGAAAGCAAGGAAAAGCATAAATATCACATCGATGAATACCATGTGCAAACACACACACACTGTTGTATAAAGAAATTACAAGCGAATGATGGGGCCCGAGGGTCGCCTAAGCCCACAGAAGCTTTAGGGATTTTGAGAGTGTGAAATTAATTTTAGATACTTTTTTAACACCCCTGTCACCAGCTGAGATTCCAATGTTAGGCCAAGATTAAACTTAGTATTTAGAATTATGTTATCACCATGATGGACAAGCATCATGTGCAGCACACTCTGTGTTATGTTGGAAGACTAGATGCAGGAGGACAGTATGGCATTTGTACACTGCATCAGGCAATGAGAGTGATGTAGAAAGGTATCAGGCATGATTCTGAGGCGCACACATACAGTATGCGACTGCGTCTTCTGCCACAGCTGCATCTGCACCTTTATGCTAATACCACATTGTGAATAGTGAGATGCCTACTTGCAGCATCTTGTGGTGATGCAAATTTGTAGACACACCACAGGACGCACGAGCGGTTACATGTCTTTAGACGCAGCTGCTATTAGCGACAGGCCCATGTCTATCTATCCACACCCTGTTACCTCCCAGGAACGCCAACTTAAATCAAAATCCACAATCCCTGTGTCAAACTCATTCTGTATCTTTGTGCGGTAACAATCGGGACACATGTGCAGTGCGACTCAGACACATGCGCAGTGCGTCTCAGTCATATGCGCAGTCTACCTCGGACAGTAATGTGCATATTCAGTTGTTTGATGGCAGCTGTGTCTCTTTCTTATCTCATTATGAGACTGCCAATATAAAATGGATTGAGGGAGCTAGAACAGTATCCGGTCTGCAGGTCGACAAGACTTAGGTTGACAGTGTCTAGGTCGACCACTATTGGTCAACAGTAACTAGGTCGACAGGGTTTCTATGTCAACAGGGTCTCTATGTCGTCATGTTCTAGGGAGACAGGTCAAAATGTCGACATGGTTTAAAAAAAAAAAAACTTTTCTCTAACGTCCTAGTGGATGCTGGGGACTCCGTCAGGACCATGGGGAATAGCGGGCTCCGCAGGAGACAGGGCACATCTAAAAAAGCTTTTAGGTCACATGGTGTGTACTGGCTCCTCCCCCCATGACCCTCCTCCAAGCCTCAGTTAGGTTTTTGTGCCCGTCCGAGAAGGGTGCAATCTAGGTGGCTCTCTTAAAGAGCTGTTTAGAAAAGTTTTTTTTTAGGTTTCATTCAGTGATTCCTGCTGGCAACAGGATCACTGCAACGAGGGACTTAGGGGAGAGATCTCCAACTCACCTGCGTGCAGGATGGATTGGGATCTTAGGCTACTGGACACTGAGCTCCAGAGGGAGTCGGAACACAGGTCAGCCTGGGGTTCGTCCCGGAGCCGCGCCGCCGATCCCCCTTACAGACGCTGAAGAAGACGGCAGAACGGAGGTCCGGAAACAGGCGGCAGAAGACTTCACAGTCTTCATGAAGGTAGCGCACAGCACTGCAGCTGTGCGCCATTGTTGTCACACGGCTCACTGACCTAGTCACGGAGGGTGCAGGGCGCTGCTGGGGGCGCCCTGGGCAGCAATATAAGTACCTTATTGGCAAAATAAATACATCACATATAGCCATTAAGGCTATATGTATGTATTTTAACCCAGGCCAGTTCTTAAAAACCGGGAGAAAAAACCCGCCGAAAAGGGGGCGGAGCTTATTCTCCTCAGCACACAGCGCCATTTTCCCTCACAGAAAGGCTGAGGGGAAGGCTCCCATGCTCTCCCCTGCACTGCACTACAGAAACAGGGTTAAAACAGAGAGGGGGGGCACTGATTTGGCGATATAAATATATATTAAATGCTATAAGGGAGGAACACTTTTATAAAGGTTGTCCCTGTATAATTATAGCATTTTGGTGTGTGCTGGCAAACTCTCCCTCTGTCTCCCCAAAGGGCTAGTGGGTCCTGTCCTCTATCAGAGCATTCCCTGTGTGGGTGCTGTATGTCGGTACGTGTGTGTCGACATGTATGAGAAAAATGTTGGTGAGGAGGCGGAGCAAATTGCCTGTAATGGTGATGTCACTCTCTAGGGAGTCGACACCGGAATGGATGGCTTACTTGTGGAAGTACGTGATCATGTCAACACGCTGCGAGCCGGTTGACGACATGAGACGACCCGCAAACAAATTAGTACCTGTCCAGGCGTCTCAGACACCGTCAGGGGCTTGTAAAAACGCCCATTTACCTCACGGACACTGACTCCAGTGTCGACGGTGAAGAAACAAACGTATTTTCCTTTAGGGCCACACGTTACATGTTAAGGGCAATGAAGGAGGTGTTACATATTTCTGATACTACAAGTACCACAAATAAGGGTATTTTGTAGGGTGTGAATAAACTACTTGTAGTTTTGCCTGAATCAGATAAATTAAATGAAGTGTGTGATGATACGTGGGGTTCCTCCGATAGAAAGTTATGGGCGGTATACCCTTTCCCGCCAGAAGTAAGGGCGAGTTGGGAAACACACCTTAGGGTGGATAAGGCGCTCACACGCTTATAAAACAAGTGGCGTTACCGTCTCCAGATACGGCCGCCCTCAAGGAGCCAGCTGATAGGAAGCTGAAAAATAGCCTAAGAAGTATATACACACATACTGGTGTTATACTACGACCAGCAATCGCCTCAGACTGGATGTGCAGCGCTGAGGGGGCTTGGTCGGATTTCCTGACTGAAAATTTTGATACCCTTGACAGGGACAAGATTTTATTGTCTATAGAGCATTTTAAGGATGCATTTCTATATATGCGTGATGCGCAGAGGGATATTTGCATTCTGGCATCAAGAGTAAATGTGATGTCCATATCTGCCAGACGAAGACACGACAGTGGTCAGGTGAGGCAGATTCCAGACGGCACATGGAAGTATTGCCGTATAAAGGGGCGGTCCATCGGACCTGGTGGCCATGGCAACAGCTGAAAAATCCACCTTTTGTTCCCCGAGTCACATCTCAGCAGAAAAGGACACAGTCTTTTCAGTCTCAGTCCTTTCGTCCCCATACGGGCAGGCGGGCAAAGGCCAGTCATATCTGCCCAGGGGTAGAGGAAGGGGAAGAAGACTGCAGCAAGCAGCCCATTCCCAGGAACAGAAGCCCTTCACAGCTTCTGCCAAGTCCGCAGCATGACGCTGGGGCAGTACAAGCGGACTCAGGTGCGGTAGGGGGTCATCTCAAGAGTTTCAGCACGCAGTGGGCTCACTCGCAAGGGGACTCCTGGATCCTACATGTAGTATCCCAGGTGTACATTGGAAATTCGAGACGTCTCCTCCTCACAAGTTCCGGAAGTCTGTTTTACCAACGTCTACCTCCGACAGGGAGGCAGTATTGGAAACAATTCACAGGCTGTATTCCCAGCAGGTGATAATCAAAGTACCCCTCCTACAACAAGGGTGGGGGTATTATTCCACACTATATTGTGGTACTGAAGCCAAACGGCTCGGTGAGATCTGAAATATTTGAACACTTACATACAAGCGTTCAAATCAAGATGGAGTCACTCAGAGCAGTGATAGCGAACCAGGAAGAAGGGGACGAGATGGTGTCACTGGATATCAGGGACATTTACCTACATGTCCAAATTTGCCCTTCTCACCAAGGGTACTTCAGGTTCGTGGTACAGAACTGTCACTATCAGTTCAGACGCTGCCGTTTGGATTGTCCACGGCGCCCCGGGTCTTTACCAAGGTAATGGCCGAAATGATGATTCTTCTTAAAAGAAACTTGGACGCTTTCCTGATAAGGGCAAGGTCCAGAGAACAGTTGGAGGTCGGAGTAGCACTATCTTTAATAGTTCTACGACAGCACGAGTGGATTTTAAATATTCCAAAATCGTAGCTTTTCCGAGGACACGTCTACTGTTCCTAGGGATGATTCTGGACACAGTCCAGAAAAAGGTGTTTCTCCCAGAGGAGAAAGCCAGGGAGTTATCCGAGCTAATCGGGATCCTCCTAAAACCAGGAAAAGTGTCAGTGCATCATTGCACAAGAGTCCTGGTAAAAATGGTGGCTTATTACGAAGCAATTCCATTCGGCAGATTTCACGCAAGAACTCTTCAGTGGGATCTGCTGGACAAATGGTCCGGATCGCATCTTCAGATGCATCAGCGGATAACCCTATATCCAAGGACAAGGGTGTCTCTCCTGTGGTGATTACAGAGTGCTCATCTTCTAGAGGGCCACAGATTCAGCATTCAGGATTGGATGCTGGTGACCACGGAGGCCAGCCTGAGAGGCTGGGGAGCAGTCACACAGGGAAAAAATTTCCAGGAAAGTGTGATCAAGTCTGGAGAATTCTCTCCACATAGATAGAGCTAAGAGCAAAATTATAAGGCTCTAAACTTAGCAAGACCTCTGCTTCAAGGTCAGCCGGTATTGATCCAGTGGGATAACATCACGGCAGTCGCCCACGTAAACAGAAACGGCGACACAAGAAGCTGGAGGGCAGTGAAAAAACTGCAAGGATTTTTCGCTAGGCGGAAAATCATGTGATAGCACTGTCAGCAGTGTTCTCTCCGGGAGTGGACGACTGGGAAGCAGACTTCCTCAGCAGGCATGACCTCCACCTGGGAGAGTGGGAACTTCATAGGGAAGTTTTTCCGCATGATTGTGAGCCATTGGCAGGTATTGCGCCAGGTCATGAGACCTTCAGGCGATAGCTGTGGATGTCCTAGTAACACCGTGGGTGTAACAGTCGGTGTATGTGTTCCCTCCTCTGCTTCTCATAACCAAGGTATTGAGAATTATAAGATATAGAGGAGTATGAACTATACTCGTGACTCCGGATTGGCCAAGAGGGACTTGGTACCCGGAACTTCAAGAGATGCTCACAGAGGACTAAGGGCCTGGGGAGCTAAGAAGGGACTTGCTTCAGCAGGTACCATGTCTATTCCAAGACTTACCGCGGCTGCGTTTGACGGCATGGCGGTTGAATGCCGGATCCTGAAGGAAAAAGGCATTCCATAAGAGGTCATACCTACCCTGGTCAAAGCCAGGAAGGAGGTGACCGCACAACGTCATCACCACATGTGGTGAAAATATGTTGCGTGGGTGAGGCCAGGAAGGCCCCACGAAGAAAATTCAACTAGGTCGAATTCTACACTTCCTGAAAACAGGAGTGTTTTGAGCCTAAAATTGGGGTTCTTTAAGGTTTTAAGTTTCGGCCCTGTAGAATTTCTTCAGTTCCTGAAGTCCAGATTGTCAAGGGAGTATTGCATATACACCCCTTTTTGTGCCTCTAGTGGCACCGTGGGATCTCAACATAGTGTTGGGATTCCTTAAAATCATATTGGTTTGAACCGCTCAAATCTGTGGATTTGAAATATATCACATGGAAAGTGAACATGCTGTTGACCAATATCTCACATGGACAGTGACCATGCTGTTGGTCCTGGCCTCGGCCAGGCGATTGTCAGAATGGGCGGCTTTGTCTTACAAAAGCCCATATTTAAATTTCCATTCGGACAGGGCAGAACTGGGACTCGTCTCCAGTTTTCTTCCTAAGGGGGTGTCAGGTTTTTCACCTGAAACAACCTATTATGGTGCCTGCGGCTTCTAGGGACTTGGAGGTCTCCAGGTTAATAGACGTTGTCAGGACCCTAAAAATATATATATATATATATATATATATATAGTTTAGGACGGCTGGAGTCAGAAAGTCTGACTTGCTGTTTATATTGTATGCACCCAACAATATGGGTGCTCCTGCGTCTAAACAGACGATTGCACGTTGGATCTGTAGCACAATCCAACTTGCACATTCTGTGGCAGGCGTGCCACAGCCTAAATCTGTAAAGGCCCACTCCACTAGGAAAGTGGGCGCATCTTGGGCGGCTGCCCGAGGGGTCTCGGCATTACAACTTTGCCGAGCAGCTACGTGGTCAGGGGAGAACACGTTTGTAAAATTTTACAAATTTGATACTCTGGCTAAGGAGGACCTGGAGTTCTCTCATTCGGTGCTGCAGAGTCATCCGCACTCTCCCGCCCGTTTGGGAGCTTTGGTATAATCCCCATGGTCCTGACGGAGTCCCCAGCATCCACTAGGACGTTAGAGAAAATAAGAATTTACTTACCGATAATTCTATTTCTCGTAGTCCGTAGTGGATGCTGGGCGCCCATCCCAAGTGCGGATTGTCTGCAATGCTTGTACATAGTTATTGTTACAAAAATCGGGTTATTCTTGTTGTGAGCCATCTTTTCAGAGGCTACTTCGTTTTGTTATCATACTGTTAACTGGGTTCAGATCACAAGTGGTACGGTGTGATTGGTGTGGCTGGTATGAGTCTTACCCGGGATTCAAGATCCTTCCTTATTGTGTACGCTCGTCCGGGCACAGTACCTAACTGAGGCTTGGAGGAGGGTCATGGGGGGAGGAGCCAGTACACACCATGTGACCTAAAAGCTTTTTTAGATGTGCCCTGTCTCCTGCGGAGCCCGCTATTCCCCATGGTCCTGACGGAGTCCCCAGCATCCACTACGGACTACGAGAAATAGAATTATCGGTAAGTAAATTCTTATTTTTTAACTTTTTCATACTTTACAATCCATGTGGACTACGATCTGGAATTGTAAGCTGGCCCAAAGCATGGCGAGCAGACACGGTGCACTAATTGGGTTTCCCGGTCACTGTACGTCAAAAACTACACAATTTAAATAAAAAAAACCTCATGTCGACCTTTTCACCTGTCATCCTAGACCATGTTGACCTTCAACCTAGAGACCCTGTTGACCTACTTACTGTCGACCTAAGTGTGGTCGACCTTCAATACTACCCTCATCTAGAACTCTGGGGCAATGTATTAGAGCAGTGCTCAGCAATCAGGGACTACCATGCTATACAGGTACAACACTTGAGGTTGCAGATTGTCAAGTGTTGAGTCAGTGGATGCAACATAGAATCATCTGCGTGACCATCGTTACTCAGAATGTCCAGTGATTACACTCTGCTTTTCTGGAACGCTGCTTGTCACTGCCCTGCTGCCCCCAAACACCAGCAACATGTCAATCTTTCTGCGTAGTTTAGGGCACTGTGAGCAACATCGCAGCCCCAGATCTGCACATGTGCAATGTGGATCCTGTGCATATACAGATCTTAAAACTAGAGATGTGCGCTGGACCATTCTTGCAGGATTTGGATTTGGCTCTGATTCGTCATCCGGATTTGGATTTGATTTGCTAAACCGCCATGACTTGTTTTGGATTTGTCAAAAAAGCTAAAATCCTAGAGTATTATTAACCTCAATAACATTAATTTCCAGTAAATTTTGACAATCTCGCAGCTCACAGTATTGTTTTCACCAATATTGGCCAAAGGCTGCAGCAAACTGGCTGGTTACTAAGCAACAAAGCAATGCCACAAACACACGTCAGTTTCTAGCACATCTATGAAACATTGCCACAGATTGCTTGGGTACAGTACAAACAATACATCTATATATATATATATATATATACAGTATTTTTTTTTTTCTTTTTTGAACTCGCAGCTTGGTTCAAACTGCATGGAGTCATGTGGCTTTGAACAAAGGGCTCTAGGGTAAAGCACGCCGAATAGTACAAACAATAGATTTTTATTTTTATTTTTCTGTTTCTTAACTTGCAGCTTGGTTCTATCTGCATGGATCACAGGGCTTATATATGCATGTGAACAAAGGGCACTAGGGTAAAGCACACCAAACAGCACAATTTACAGCAGAGTACAGCACAGCATACAGCATTGTGCCCTCTATAAAGTCACCATACAGAGCACAACCACTAGTGAGTCTGGACACAGCACATCCAATACAGCACAGCATACAGCAGCATGCAGTGTGCCCTATACACAGTCATTTTACAGCATAGACACTTATGAGACTATGAACACAGCACAGCCAACACAACAGAGTACAGTGCAGCAAACAGCAGTGTGCGTTAGACTGAAAGGGCTCAGAGTCCCGTGGAATCCAAGTCCCGTGAGAATCCGAAGCTAGGAGGATGACTTTCAGCCTCGATACGGGATATGAGACTGGCTGGAACAACTGACTCAGATCCCCGATGTTCGGAGCGGACTACTCATCTCTGCTAAAATGCACTCTGGGCAGCCTGTCCCCTGCACATGGCAGGTTGCTGTCAGTACCAGGAAGTACCAGAAGGCCTATAATGCACTCTGGACAGCCCCTCCCAGTATCAGAATGGTTATAATGTGCTCTGGACAGCCCCTCCCAGTATCAGAATGGTTATAATGTGCTCTGGACAGCCCCTCCCAGTATCAGAATGGCTATAATGCGCTCTGGGAAGTCGCTCCTTGCACATGCCGGGTTGCTGTCAGTACCATGTAGTTGAGCTCTGGAATATCCTAAGGATGCACAGTGGAGCTCTCCAATGGATCTGCAGGCTACATTGTGCCATTATAGGTGCACTGCAAGCCAAATATAGGTGCCACAGGGCAGAGACAGTGCCATCCTCCTCAGCCATGCGCACTGAACACCGACACTGCTTGCACATCCCTAGTTATCGTCCTGTTATGTGTTAGTGTTCATCAAAAGTGATAAGATGCTGCAGGTGCAAAGACTTCTGGGAAACATTGTGAACCAATCCACTGACCTGTTCCTTCTCCCTGACCCAGAGACTTTTGCACAGTTATTGTGCCATTAGGCACATCTTTGAAATGTACAGCTGTCCTGTGCAATTGTTTCCCCGCTGAATCCACCACTGCAGCCCAGGGCTGGCTCAAGGGCTGTTCTAGTGGAATGGTCGAACAGGGGCACCATCCCAAAGAGGGTACATTACATCCATTCTCCCACCATGTGCCTGCAGTCCCAAGAGACAACCTAGCCCCCCTGCCAGCATCTGTCTAATCCCCAATCCATGTAATCAACTCCAACAGTGACCAGGCCTGGCTCTCTCATCTGGTGTCCCGCAACAGCTGCTAGGAGATCTTCTCCTTTCACGTGGAGTCCGTGCATCCTATGCTCAGAAGACTGCTCTGCAGTGGCCATAGCTGGGCCATGGTGAAGTGGCCTCAGCGGGTTCAGTACCTGGACATGGTTTCAGGTGTGGAAAAAATGCTACAAAGAAGGAATGCTTCAAAAAGAGAAGTGTTAATAGTTAATTTTTATCAATTAACAAAATGCAAAGTAAATGAACAGAAGAAATCTAAATCAAATCAATATTTGGTGTGACCAACCTTTGCCTTCAAAACAGCATCAATTCTTCAAGGTACACTTGCACAGTTTTTGAAGGAACTCAGCAGGGAGGTTGTTCCAAACATCTTTTAGAACTAACCACAGAGCTGCTTGCTCAAATCCTTCTGTCTCTTCATGTAACCCTAGACAGACTCGATGATGTTGAGATCAGGGCTCTGTGGGGGCCATATCATCACTTCCAGGACTCTGTTCTTCTTTATGCTGAAGATAGTTCTTAATGACATTGGCTGTATCTTTGGTGTTGTTGGTCTGCTGCAGAAGAAATTTGGAGCCAATCAGACACCTTCCTGATGGTATTGTATGATGGATAAGTACCTGCCCGTATTTTTCAGCATTGAGGACACCATTAATTCTGACCAAATCCCCGACTCCATTTGCTGAATGCTGTCCCAAACTTGCAAGGAACCTCCACCATGCTTCACTGTTACCTGCAGACACTCATTAGTGTAATGCTCCCCAGTCCTTCAGTGAACAAACTGCCTTCTCTTACAGCCAAATATTTCACATTTTGACTAATCAGTCCAGAGCACCTGCTGACATTTTTCTGCACCCCAGTTCCTACGTTTTCATGCATAGTTGAGTAATTTGGCCTTGTTTCTACGTCTAATGTACTGTATGGCTTTTTGGCTGCAGTTCTTCCATGAAGACCACTTCTGGCCAGACTTCTCTGAACAACAGATGAGTGTACTTGGGTCCGACTAGTCTCTACCAATTCTGAGCTGATGGCACTGCTGGACATCTTCCGATTTCGAATGAAAGTAAGCAATATGTGTCTTTCATCTGATGCACTAAATTTCATTGGCCGACCCCTGCATCGACAACCCTCAACGATGCCCATTTTTTTTTTTGCTTAAATTCTAAAAAATAGAGGAAGGTATATGGCCCCCACAGAGACCTTATCTCAACATTATCGAGTCTGTCTGGGATTACTCGAAGAAACGGAAGGATTTGAGCAAGCCTTCATCCACAGAGGATCTGTGGCTAGTTCTCCAAGATGTTCGGAACACCCTCCCTGCCGAGTACCTTCAAAAACTGTGCAAGTGTACTTAGAAGAATTGATGCTATTTATAAGGCAAATGGTAGTCACACCAAATATTGATATGATCTATATTTCTCTTCTGTTCATTTACTTTGCATTTTGTTAATTGATAGATATAAACTAGTAACACTTCTATTTTTTTTAAAGCATTCTTACTTTGCAGCATTTTTCCACACCTCCCTAAACCTTTTGCACAGTACTGGTATCTGCTGCCACTAGATATTGACTGCCCGAAACAAAGCCCCTTGCGGGCTCGCTGTTCTCGCCACGCTTCTCGCCACAGGTTATATTCCCACTCTGTGGGTGTCGTGGACTCCCATGAGTGAGAATAGTACCTGTTAGTCGGCATGCTGACTGTCGGGACTGTAAGGGGGCGGGATTCCGGCATCGGTCTCCTGACCGCCGGTCACATAACTGCCTCCCCATACAATGAGTCTTTGAATAGTGTGAGGATACAAAAGTACATTTTACATCAGTGTTAAGAGCACTGTCAGTCCATTAGGTCAATCCTGGCATTGCAGCCAGCATATAACATAATCAAGGACAAGGCTTGATTACCTGATCCTCGGTCTGTCAAGGGGCCCAGGCCTGCTGCTGAGGTGAACAGTTGTCCCCCTTTGCAGCACACAGCATTGCTTCCAAGCACTGACCATAGTATTTTCTATTATTTTTCAACAGAGAATGCATTACCACACATCCCAGATTTGGCCACTCCCTCTTCAGTACTCAGGCCCCACAGCCGTCGCAATGGCCCTGAGCGCATCATCATGTACTACTGTACCCTGTTGAAGACAATCTGTGCTGTTTCTATATACTGGGTATTCTATATTTCTCTATCGTCCTAAGTGGATGCTGGGGTTCCTGAAAGGACCATGGGGAATAGCGGCTCCGCAGGAGACAGGGCACAAAAAAGTAAAGCTTTTACCAGATCAGGTGGTGTGCACTGGCTCCTCCCCCTATGACCCTCCTCCAGACTCCAGTTAGATTTTGTGCCCGAACGAGAAGGGTGCAATCTAGGTGGCTCTCCTAAAGAGCTGCTTAGAGAAAGTTTAGCTTAGGTTTTTTACTTTACAGTGAGTCCTGCTGGCAACAGGATCACTGCAACGAGGGACTTAGGGGAGAAGTAGTGAACTCACCTGCGTGCAGAGTGGATTTGCTGCTTGGCTACTGGACACTAGCTCCAGAGGGACGATCACAGGTACAGCCTGGATGGTCACCGGAGCCGCGCCGCCGGCCCCCTTGCAGACGCTGAAGAGAGAAGAGGTCCAAAATCGGCGGCTGAAGACTCCTGAGTCTTCATAAAGGTAGCGCACAGCACTGCAGCTGTGCGCCATTTTCCTCTCAGCACACTTCACACAACAGTCACTGAGGGTGCAGAGCGCTGGGGGGGGCGCTCTGAGAGGCAAATAAAAACCTTATTAGAGGCAAAAAATACCTCACATATAGCCCACAGAGGCTATATGGAGATATTTAACCCCTGCCTAACTTCAAAAATAGCGGGAGACGAGGCCGCCGAAAAAGGGGCGGGGCCTATCTCCTCAGCACACAGCGCCATTTTCTCTCACAGAAAAGCTGGAGAGAAGGCTCCCAGGCTCTCCCCTGCACTGCACTACAGAAACAGGGTTAAAACAGAGAGGGGGGGCACTGATTTTGGCGATATTGTATATATATAAAAGATGCTATAAGGGAGAAACACTTATATAAGGTTGTCCCTATATAATTATAGCGTTTTTGGTGTGTGCTGGCAGACTCTCCCTCTGTCTCCCCAAAGGGCTAGTGGGTCCTGTCCTCTGTCAGAGCATTCCCGGTGTGTGTGCTGTGTGTCGGTACGTGTGTGTCGACATGTATGAGGACGATGTTGGTGAGGAGGCGGAGAAATTGCCTGTAATGGTGATGTCACTCTCTAGGGAGTCGACACCGGAATGGATGGCTTATTTAGAGAATTACGTGAGAATGTCAACACGCTGCAAGGTCGGTTGACGACATGAGACGGCCGACAATCTATTAGGACCGGTCCAGGCGTCTCAGAAACACCGTCAGGGGTTTTAAAAACGCCCATTTACCTCAGTCGGTCGACACAGACACAGACACGGACACTGAATACAGTGTCGACGGTGAATAAACAAACGTATTTCTCATTAGGGCCACACGTTAAGGGCAATGAAGGAGGTGTTACGTGTTTCTGATACTACAAGTACCACAAGAAAGGGTATTATGTGGGAGTAAAAAAACTACCTGTAGTTTTTCCTGAATCAGATAAAATAAAATGAAGTGTGTGATGATGCGTAGGGTTACCCCGATAGCAAATATTGGCGTTATACCCTTTCCCGCCAGAAATTAGGGTACGTTGGGAAACACCCCTTAGGGTGATAAGGCGCTCACACGCTTATCAAGTGGCGTTACCGTCTCCAGATACGGCCGCCCTCAAGGAGCCAGCTGATAGGAAGCTGGAAAAATATCCTAAAAAGTATATACACACATACGGTGGTTATACTGCGACCAGCGATCGCCATCAGCCTGGAGATGCAGTGCTGGGTTGGCTTGGTCGGATTCCCTGACTGAAAATATTTTATTCATGTAGAGCATTTAATAGGATGCATTCTATATATATGTATGTGAGATGCACAGAGGGATATTTGCTCTCTGGCATCAAGATAAGTGCGTTGTCCATATCTCCCAGAAGATGTCAGGGGCACGACAGTGGTCAGGTGATACAGATCCCATACGGCAGATGGAAGTATTGCTGTATAAAGGGAAGGAGTTATTTGGGGGTCGGTCCATCGGACCTGGGGACCACAGCAACAGCTGGGAAATCCAACCTTTTTTACCCCAAGTTACATCTCAGCTAAAAAAGACACCGTCTTTTCAGCCTCAATCTTTCCTTTCCCATGAGGGCATGCAGGCAAAAGGCCAGTCATATCTGCCCAGACATAGAGGTAAGGGAAGTAGACTGCAGCAGGCAGCCCTTTCCCAGGAAAAGAAGCCCTCCACCGCGTCTGCCAAGTCCTCAGCATGACGCTGGGGCCGTGCAAGCGGACTCAAGGTGGGGGGGTAGTCTCAAGAGTCTCAGGGCGCAGTGGGATCACTCGCAAGTTGACCCCTAGATCGTACGAGTATTATCCCAGGGGTAAAAATTGGAGAGTCGAGACATCTTCTCCTCGCAGCTTCCTGAAGTCTGCTTTACCAACGGCTCCCTCCGACAGGGAGGCAGCATTGGAAACAATTCACAAGCTGTATATCCAGCAGGTGATAATCAAAGTACCCCTCCTACGACAAGGAAAAGGGTATTATTTTTCCACACTATATTGTGGTACTGAAGCCAGACGGCTTGGTGACACATAGTCTAAATCTAAAATGTTTTGAACACTTACATAAAAGGTTCAAATCGAGATAAAGTCACTCAGAGCAGTGATAGCGAACCGGAAAAAAGGGGACTATATGGTGTCCCTGGACATCAAGGATTACCTCCATGTCCAAAATTTGTCCTTCTCATCAAGGGTACCTCTGGTTCGTGGTACAGAACTGTCAATATCAGTTTCAGACGATGCCGTTTGAATTATCCACGGCACCCCGGGCCTTTTTACCAAGGTAATGGCCGAAAAGATGTTTCTTCAAAGAAAAAAGGCATCTAAATTATCCCTTACTTGCACGACCTAAAAAGGGCAAGTTCCAGAGAACAGTTGGAGGTCGGAAGAGCACTATCTAAAGTAGTTCTTCGACGGCACGACTGGATTCTAAATATTCCAAGAATCGCAGCTGTTTTCCGACGATACGTCTGCTGTTCCTAGGGATGATTCTGGACACGGTTCAGAAAAAGGTTTTTCTTCCCGAGGAAAAAGCCAAGGAGTTATCCGACCTGTCAGGAACCTCCTAAAACCAGGAAAGGTGTCTGTACATCAATGCACAAGAGTCCTGGGAAAAATGGTGGCTTTTTACGAAGCAATTCCATTCGGCAGATTCCATGCAAGAATTTTCCAAAGGGATCTGTTGGACAAATGGTCAGGGTCGCATCCTCAGATGCACCTGCGAATAACCCTGTCGCCAAGGACAAGGGTATATCTTCTGTGGTGGTTGCAAAAGGCTCATCTATTGGAGGGCCGCAGATTCGGCATACAGGATTTGATCCTGGTGACCACGGACGCCAGCCTGAGAGGTTGGGGAGCAGTCACACAAGGAAGAAACTTCCAGGGGGTATGGACGAACCTGGAAAAGTCTATTCACATAAACATTCTGGTACTAAGAGCAATCTAAAATGCTCTAAGCCAGGCGGAACCACTCCTGCAAGGAAAACCGGTGTTGATTCAGTCGGACAACATCACGGCGGTCGCCCATGTAAACAGACAGGGCGGCACAAGAAGCAGGAGTGCAATGGCAGAAGCTGCCAAGATTCTTCGCTGGGCGGAGAATCACGTAATAGCACTGTCAGCAGTGTTCTTCCCGGGCGTGGACAACTGGGAAGCAGACTTCCTCAGCAGACACGATATACACCCGGGAGAGGGGGGTCTTCATCCAGAAGTCTTCCACATGCTAATAAACTGTTGGGAAAGACCAATGGTGGACATGATGGCGTCTCGCCTCAACAAGAAACTGGACAAGTATTGCGCCAGGTCAAGAGATCCACAGGCAATAGCTGTGGACGCACTGGTAACACCTTGGGTGTACAAATCAGTATATGTGTTTCCTCCTCTGCCTCTCATACCAAAGGTATTGAAGATTATACGGTGAGGAGGAGTAAGAAATACTAGTGGCTCCGGATTGGCCAAGAAGGACTTGGTACCCGGAACTTCAAGAGTTGGTCACGGACGACCCGTGCCCTCTACTTCTGAGAAGGGACCTGCTACAACAGGGTCCCTGTCTCTTTCAAGACTTACCGCGGCTGCGTTTGACGGCATGGCGGTTGAACGCCAGATCCTAAAAGGGAAAGGCATTCCAGAAGAAGTCATTCCTACCTTGATTAAGGCAAGGAAGGAAGTCACCGCGAAACATTATCACCGCATTTGGCGAAAATATGTCGCGTGGTGCGAGGATCGGAGTGTTCCGACGGAGGAATTTCAACTGGGTCGTTTCCTACATTTCCTACAATCAGGATTGTCTAGGGGTCTCAAATTGAGATCTATTAAGGTTCAAATTTCGGCCCTGTCAATATTCTTCCAAAAAGAATTGGCCTCAGTTCCTGAGGTACAGACTTTTGTTAAAGGAGTACTGCATATACAGCCTCCTGTGGTGCCTCCGGTGGCACCGTGGGATCTAAATGTAGTTTTAGATTTCCTCAAATCCCATTGGTTTGAACCATTGAAAAAGGTGGATTTTAAATATCTCACATGGAAAGTGACTATGTTACTGGCCCTGGCTTCCGCCAGGAGAGTATCTGAATTGGCGGCTTTATCTTATAAAAGCCCTTATCTAATCTTCCATTCGGATAGGGCAGAACTGAGGACTCGTCCGCATTTTCTCCCTAAGGTGGTATCAGCGTTTCACCTGAACCAACCTATTGTGGTGCCTGCGGCCACTGGCGACTTGGAGGACTCCAAGTTGTTGGACGTTGTCAGAGCCTTAAAAATATACATTTCAAGGACGGCTGAAGTCAGAAAATCTGACTCGCTGTTGATACTATATGCACCCAACAAGTTGGGTGCCCCTGCTTCTAAGCAGACGATTGCTCGTTGGATTTGTAACACAATTCAACTTGCTCATTCTGTGGCAGGCCTGCCACAGCCTAAATCTGTTAAGGCCCATTCCACAAGGAAGGTGGGCTCATCTTGGGCGGCTGCCCGAGGGGTCTCGGCATTACAATTCTGCCGAGCAGCTACGTGGTCGGGGGAAAACACGTTTGTAAAATTCTACAAATTTGATACCCTGGCAAAAGAGGACTTGGAATTCTCTCATTCGGTGCTGCAGAGTCATCCGCACTCTCCCGCCCGTTTGGGAGCTTTGGTATAATCCCCATGGTCCTTTCAGGAACCCCAGCATCCACTTAGGACGATAGAGAAAATAAGAATTTACTTACCGATAATTCTATTTCTCGGAGTCCGTAGTGGATGCTGGGCGCCCATCCCAAGTGCGGATTATCTGCAATACTGTACATAGTTATTGTTAACAAATTCGGGTTATATTGTTAAGGAGCCATCTTTAAGAGGCTCTTTCTGTTATCATACTGTTAACTGGGTTTAGATCACAAGTTGTACGGTGTGATTGGTGTGGCTGGTATGAGTCTTACCCGGGATTCAAATTGCCTCCCTTATTGTGTACGCTCGTCCGGGCACAGTACCTAACTGGAGTCTGGAGGAGGGTCATAGGGGGAGGAGCCAGTGCACACCACCTGATCTGGTAAAAGCTTTACTTTTTTGTGCCCTGTCTCCTGCGGAGCCGCTATTCCCCATGGTCCTTTCAGGAACCCCAGCATCCACTACGGACTCCGAGAAATAGAATTATCGGTAAGTAAATTCTTATTGTATTCATGAATGTGAAGAAAAACAAAACTTCTGCTATCTTCTTCATCAGGTATGCAAAGGCAAGCAAGTAAAGCAAAAAAGCATGCAAACTGGGCAAAACCATGTTGCACTGCAGGTGGGGCAGAGGGAGTTAGATTTGGGTGGGGTGTATTCAAACTGAAATCTAAATTGCAATATAAAAATAAAGCTATCTAACATTTGTGGGCTACATGCAAAAGAAGCCAGTATTTACTCTGCATAGAAACAATATAAATGTATTTGCTTCCATTGCATGGCAACACAGGGTCTTGATTCACAGAGGTCTGCCTTTAGATAGCCGCCGCCCATTGAGAGTGAAACCCCCCCCCCCCTTACAAGCATGCAAATGCATGCGTACGCTGTGCAAACACTTTGCCAGACAGCGGACATCTGCAAATCCATTTGCAACTCACCATCGAATTATTTTTTCATTCTGTGCAGTCTGTGCGTAGCCCAGGACTTACTCCTACAGTGCGATATAAACAGGCTGATCGCGGCCGAAGCTGACGTCACACACCCGCTCTGAAAACACTTGAGAACGCTTGCGTTTTTCATGACACTCCCAGAAAACGGTCAGTTACCACCCACAAATGTCCGCTTCCTGTCAATAACCTTGCGTACGCCTAGCGATCAAAATTTTCGCACCATTCTGTTGTGCCAGACAGCAATCAGATCTGAATCAGGCCTGTGGTTTGTTCCAGACCGTTACTTGCGTCTTCTTTTTTTCCCTTTACTTACAAACATGGATCAGGCCCATAGTGCACACCAGTATATTGTTTATCCTAGAAATTATTGCTGTGTATGAGGATTTTATATGGAATAAACCAGCTATACTATTAAACTCAAGCATGTCAAACCAAAAGAAAATAATAATACACATTTAACATTCTGTATGTATCATGTATATTTCTTAATACTTCGATTTTACACATTTTTTCATGTCCTGCATAGATATCATTGAAAGCTTTTGAATGCTCTTTATATACGTATGTGATCTGCCCAGTAGCATTAAATAATTCAGCCTTTACCATCACCCTCCTCCTCACAGATTACTGATGACTGTATATCTGTTGGTTCATCTCAGGTCACTGCCATGACATGACCATTCATTTCTGGCTTCAAGCTGCTGCAGTGAAGCTTCAAGACGCTTTCCATAGAATGTGTTTACATTAATCCAGTACAGGCCATAAATCTGAACCTTCCTGGAGATGGCACATTCATAAATCACTTCCCTTGCTGCAGTTTTGCTGTACATTACCTTTTACATCATGACAGAATTGGTGCAACCTTTAGTTCAACACAAAAGAAAGTCTGAGCTATTTTCTAAGTTAATCAAGTGCATCTGATACATGTTTTTTGAACTCAGATAGAGCCTTAGACAATGGTAAAACATGCCCCAGTTTGAGAAGGACATCCAAACCAGTGCATTCATTCTCTGCACTTTTATAACAACTTGTCCTTGTTATAGGGTTATAAATCATAGTCTTATTTCCATGTATATTTTATTCAGTGATTATTCAAATATTCCTGAGCGATGAGGATTTGTCCCCTCATACTGTATGTATATATGTGGGAATATCCCACATCATTTTTCTTGTCTAATTGTTTTTTTAGCCAGTAACTGGGAACATGCGAGACAAAAATATATTATTAAACTTTATCAACTAGAGCAGGCATTCCTAACCACGGTCCTCAAGGCACACTAACAGTCCTGGTTTTAGTGATATCCAGGCTTCAGCACAGGTGACTTAATTAGTAGCTCAGTTATTTTGAATTAACCATCTGTGCTGCAGCCTGGATATCACTAAAACCTGCACTGTTGGTGTGCCTTGAGGACCGTGGTTGGAAATGCCTGCTCTAATGGTAAGGCAAACCAATGTGGCGGCTGGCCACACCCCTAATAATGGGGCCCCTACCACTGCATTCCCCAGTGGGCCCTTCATGCCCCAGTCCGACACTGCTGACCCATTAACCATAATCCCCAAGGTAATGGCTATAATCACCTCATTTGGGGCCTTTTCCAGCTATAAGTTCAACATTGCCATATCAGAGATTTTACCTCTCAGTGACTCGCCACACTGCATGCAATCTAATCTGGTCATCGTTACTTTTAGGATTACACCTGACAAATTTAAATACTTAGGCGTCTATATCACCTCTGACCCCTCTCAACTTTATAAGTCAAATTTCTCTACCACCTTATCCAAACTTACCACTCTCTACAATGGTTGGAAGAATCCCCCCCCCCCCCCCCCCCTTTCCTTATTGGGTCAACTAGCAGCGGTCAAGAGTATTATTGTCCTCAAGATATTTTACTTAATGCAAATGCTGCCTGTTTTTTAACCAATTCAGATCTCCACAACTTTATCTGTCTGACCTCACAATTCTCATAGCAGAAAAACAGATCTAGAATCTCACTGATAAAAGTGCAATCCACCCATTCTAAAGGGGCTATTAGAGCTCCTAACTTACTGTATACTCTTTGTCTGTGTTTTTGAGATATATCAGTGACTGGCTATTAAACTAAACTCATACACCTACACTAGCAATGTCTTAGACTTCGCATTGTTTCCCCCTTAAGGGGGGTACACACATAGAGATGTTGTACTGAGTGATCTGTCACAGACCGCTCAGCACACATCACTCCCCACACTCAGCGCGATGTGCGCTGAGCGAGGGAAGTGGGGGCGCTCACTTCACACAGCGGTGAAGTGAGTGACCTGTGCAGATTGTGCCTGCATGCAGGCACAATCTAGAACCGGCGATAGTGACATGCGGGGCCACGAGTCGCTATCGCTATGGGCATACATACGGAGAAATCCGTGCTTAAATTCTAAGCAATCTAGTCAGATTGCGTATAAATTTAGCGTGGATCTCTCCGTGTGTACCCCCCGTTACTCCCCAGGTGTACTCCTACACACCAACACCACAGATATTCCTCCTGACTTCCTCAACAATATCATTTTTTGTGACACTTACTGTGCCTGGTTGGCCATTAACAAAACCCTATGCAGGGACCCTCTTAGTTTATCTTACATTTCCTTATGGGGCAATCCATCCTTTCATCATCCCTATCCAATTCCTTTTCTGGAGGTCAAATTCTCTCATTCCTTGATCTCCAACATGTTTACCAAGTACCTAGGCTACAATTCTACATGTTCTTTCAGGAATGCCACTACATCTTCTCCCTCAACATTAACACACACACGTTCTTGTCTCAAGATCCAAGTTACTCTCGCCTTAGATTACTCCACACTATTCCCTACCGCACCAATTTCTTATATTCACAGCTTTTACCAGACTCCACAACCAAATTGCAGCAAGATGTACTATGTTCTTACCAATCAGACGTTTCAGAGCTATCCTCCCTTACCAACCTGATTGGGCACTACAAATAAGTCCTGAAAAAATTACAGTCTGCTTACCGACAGGAAGTTCACATTAGAACTGTCCCTAGAACATGCATCTCACCAACTCGGCTCAGTCACATGGTCCAAGAGGAGTCTGTCTGAAGCATGTATGAAATGCTATTGGATGACTGTTAAATTCATCCATTGATTGTAGGAATGCAGCAAGATAAAAAAAATTCTGGTACAAACTACTAGACTTCATTAATGCCACATTCCTTCTCCAACTAGTTCCGGATTTACTAGCCAGTCTTTGTGCTAACTTTAAAAACTGGAACTTAGGTCCAAAGAAAAAGGAATTAATGCCACTTTTAATAACCATAGTAACTGTTGCTAAAAAGGTGATCTGGGTTCATTGGACCTCCATATCCTCACACACACTTATGAAGTTAAGCAAAAACTCCTACAACTGCCCTATTTCAATAGATGATCTCCTTTCCCTGACATCAGTAAAGGTGTAGGAAAGTTTTATATGAAACAGGACCCATATATACACACTTTAGACTCCATCTCACAAGAATGCATTCTGAATTTCTTTGAAAATACTGATTCAAAATCTAGCATCGGACCACTTATAATTACCTATGATATCCAACCCCAGGATCACCTGAATCCGAACTTACAGGCCACTATTGCATAGCTATTTCATCAGATATCTATAGTTTCCAGGAGTGGCTGCTGTCAAACTCGTGGACACCTTTCCCAATTCCTTCTATTTTCCCTTATTGTCTCATATTTTGTTCCGTCCCCTTTGATCAACATATCTTTATCGGTTGATGTATAATTCTCATGGTATATAAATTAAATAGAGCTTCCAAGCTCAACTCCTTTCTCATTGTCATACTTAGTTTCTCCTCAATTTGTCATATTATACTTTGTGACTTACATTGTGTTCTTTGATTATCTTGCTCAACTACTGACAATAAGTATTAACTGTGGTGTCAGTACATCACTCATTGCTGTGTTTCATTGCAATCTTTGTCTCCCATTTTTTAAATTTAATAAACTTTCTTGAAAATAAAATATAAAATTGAAATGTGCTGCAGAACAACGCCGCCCTGCCCTGCTGCGCTCTGTGCTGTGGCACATGTCACACCACCTTCGTTACAGCCCTGCTGAACCCTTCTTGTGACTTTGATTCTGCATTCGTTGTTGCCTGGACTGACCTTCTGCTTTGTGAACTCGGTTCTACTCTGCTTGGTGTCTGACTGATATTTCCTCCTGACTCTCTATCTGCACTGATCAACACCTGACCAACCTGCTGCTTTGTGATCATGTTACTGATATAATTAGCTAAATTAAGTGGCAACAATATTACCAGACACTATTGTAAACAGCAAACAGTATTGTATTGACACATTTCCCTCTTTATAGAGAAATCCTCCCAGTAGGAGTCTGGGTCATATAATAATGGGAAGGACAAAAAAATCTAAGCAGCAATATTAAATTCTTCTATGTTCTTTTTCTGGTAACTTAAAGCTAATGGCCACTTTTGAGAATACATATTTCTCTAACGTCCTAAGTGGATGCTGGGGACTCCGTAAGGACCATGGGGAATAGCGGCTCCGCAGGAGACTGGGCACATCTAAAGAAAGCTTTAGGACTATCTGGTGTGCACTTGCTCCTCCCCCTATGACCCTCCTCCAAGCCTCAGTTAGATCTCTGTGCCCGAACGAGAAGGGTGCACACTAGGGGCTCTCCTGAGCTTCTTAGTGAAAGTTTTAGTTTAGGTTTTTTATTTTCAGTGAGACCTGCTGGCAACAGGCTCACTGCATCGAGGGACTAAGGGGAGAAGAAGCGAACTCACCTGCGTGCAGAGTGGATTGGGCTTCTTAGGCTACTGGACATTAGCTCCAGAGGGACGATCACAGGCCCAGCTTGGATGGGTCCCAGAGCCACGCCGCCGGCCCCCTTACAGAGCCAGAAGGCAGAAGAGGTCCGGAAAATCGGCGGCAGAAGACGTCCTGTCTTCAACAAGGTAGCGCACAGCACTGCAGCTGTGCGCCATTGCTCTCAGCACACTTCACACTCCGGTCACTGAGGGTGCAGGGCGCTGGGGGGGGCGCCCTGAGACGCAATAATAAACACCTTGGATGGCAAAAAATGCATCACATATAGCTCCTGGGCTATATGGATGCATTTAACCCCTGCCAAAATACATAAAAAAAACGGGAGATAAGGCCGCCGATAAGGGGGCGGAGCCTATCTCTTCAGCACACTGGCGCCATTTTCCCTCACAGCTCCGTTGGAGGGAAGCTCCCTGGCTCTCCCCTGCAGTCACTACACTACAGAAAGGGTTAAAAAAGAGAGGGGGGCACAAATTAGGCGCAGTACTAACTATACAGCAGCTATAAGGGGAAAAACACTTATATAAGGTTATCCCTGTATATATATATAGCGCTCTGGTGTGTGCTGGCAAACTCTCCCTCTGTCTCTTCAAAGGGCTAGTGGGGTCCTGTCCTCTATCAGAGCATTCCCTGTGTGTGTGCTGTATGTCGGTACTTTTGTGTCGACATGTATGAGGAGAAAAATGATGTGGAGACGGAGCAGATTGCCTGTAATAGTGATGTCACCCCCTAGGGGGTCGACACCTGAGTGGATGAACTGTTGGAAGAAATTACGTAACAGTGTCAGCTCTGTATAAAAGACAGTGGTTGACATGAGACAGCCGGCTACTCAGCTTGTGCCTGTCCAGACGTCTCATAGGCCGTCAGGGGCTCTAAAGCGCCCGTTACCTCAGATGGCAGATATAGACGCCGACACGGATACTGACTCCAGTGTCGACGGTGAAGAGACAAATGTGACTTCCAGTATGGCCACACGTTACATGATTGAGGCAATGAAAAATGTTTTACACATTTCTGATAATACGAGTACCACCAAAAAGGGGTATTATGTTCGGTGAGGAAAAACTACCTGTAGTTTTCCTGAATCTGAGAAATTAAATGAGGTGTGTGATGATGCGTGGGTTTCCCCCGATAACAACTGATAATTTCTAAAATGTTATTGGCATTATATCCTTTCCCGCCAGAGGTTAGGGTGCGTTGGGAAACACCCCCTAGGGTGGATAAAGCGCTCACACGCTTGTAAGGGCTCTATCCTCTCCTGAGATGGCCGCCCTTAAGGATCCTGCTGATAGAAAGCAGGAGGGTATCCTAAAATGTATTTACACACATACTGGTGTTATACTGCGACCAGCAATCGCCTCAGTCTGGATGTGCAGTGCTGGGTTGGCGTGGTCGGATTCCCTGACTGAAAATATTGATACCCTAGATAGGGACAGTATATTTTTGCCTATAGAGCATTTGAAAGATGCATTTCTATATATGCGTGATGCACAGCGGAATATTTGCCGACTGGCATCAAGTCTAAGTGCGTTGTCCATTTCTACCAGTAGAGGGTTATGGACACGTCAGTGGTCAGGTGATGCGTATTCCAAACGGCATTTGGAAGTATTGCCTTATTAAGGGGAGGAGTTATTTGGGGTCGGTCTTTCAGACCTGGTGGCCACGGCAACAGCTGGGAAATCCACGTTTGTACCCCAGGTCGCCTCTCAACATGAGAAGACACCGTATTATCAGGCGCAGTCTTTTCGTGGATAAGCGGGCAAAAGGTTCCTCATTTCTGCCCCGTGACAGAGGGAGAGGAAAAAGGCTGCAGAAATCAGCCAGTTCCCAGGAACAGAAACCCTCTCCCGCCTCTGCCAAGCCCTCAGTATACGCTGGGGCTTTACAAGCAGAATCAGGCACGGTGGAAGGCCCGTCTCAATGAATTTCAGCGCGCAGTGGGCTCACTCGCAAGTAGACCCCTGGATCCTTCAGGTGATATCTCAGGGGTACAAATTAGAATTCGAGACGTCTCCCCCTCGCCGTTTCCTAAAGTCGGCTTTACCGATGTCTCCTTCTGCAGGGAGACAGTTTTGGAAGCCATTCACAAGCTGTATTCCCAGCAGGTGATATTCAAGATACCCCTCCTGCAACAGGGAACGGGGTATTATTCCACACTGTTGTGGTACCGAAGCCGGACGGCTCGGTGAGACCGATTCTAAATCTAAAATCTTTGAACACTTACATACAGAGGTTCAAATTCAAGATTGAATCACTCAGAGCAGTGATTGCGAACCTGGAAGAAGGGGACTACATGATGTCTCGGGACATCAAGGATGCTTACCTTCATGTCAAAATTTACCCTTCTCACCAAGGGTACCTCAGGTTTATGGTACAGAACTGTCACTATCAGTTCAGACGCTGCCGTATGGATGGTCCACGGCACCCCGGGTCTTTACCAAGGTAATGGCCGAAATGATGATATTCCTTCAAAGGAAGGGAATTTTAGTTATCCCTTACTTGGACAATTCCCTGATAAGGGTAAGATCCAGGGAACAGTTGGAGGTCGGTGTAGCACTATCTCAGGTAGTGTTGCTGCAGCACGGTTGGACTCTCAATATTCCAAAATCGCAGCTGGTTCCGACGACTTGTCTTCTGTTCCTAGGGATGATCCTGGACACAGTCCAGAAAAAGGTGTTTCTCCCGGAGGAGAAAGCCAGGGAGTTATCCGAGCTAGTCAGGAACCTCCTAAAACCGAGCCAAGTCTCAGTGCATCAATGCACAAGGGTTCTGCGTAAAAGGGTGGCTTCCTACGAAGCAATCCCATTCGGCAGATTCCACGCAAGAACTTTCCAGTGGGACCTGCTGGACAAATGGTCCGGGTCGCATCTTCAGATGCATCAGCGGATAACCCTGTCACCAAGGACAAGGGTGTCCCTCCTGTGGTGGTTGCAGAGTGCTCATCTTCTAGAGGGACGCAGATTCGGCATTCAGGACTGGGTCCTGGTAACCACGGATGCCAGCCTGAGAGGCTGGGGAGCAGTCACACAGGGAAGGAATATCCAGGACTTATGGTCAAGCCTGGAGACATCACTTCACATAAATATCCTGAAGCTAAGGGACATTTACAATGCTCTAAGCTTAGCAAGACCTCTGCTTCAAGGTCAGCCGGTGTTGATCCAGTCGAACAACATCACGGCAGTCACCCACGTAAACAGACAGGGTGGCACAAGAAGCAGGACAATGGCAGAAGCTGCAAGGATTCTTCGCTGGGCGGAAAATCATGTGATAGCACTGTCAGCAGTATTCATTCCGGGAGTGGACAACTGGGAAGCAGACTTCCTCAGCACGACCTCCACCCGGGAGAGTGGGGACTTCACCCAGAAGTCTTCCACATGATTATAAACTGTTGGGAAAAAACTCGACAGGTATTGCGCCAGGTCCAGGGAACCTCAGGCAATAGCTGTAGACGCTCTGGTAACACCGTGGGTGTACCAGTCAGGGTATGTGTTCCCTCCTCTGCCTCTCATACCCAAGGTACTGAGATTGATAAGATGGAGAGGAGTAAGCACTATATTCGTGGCTCCGGATTGGCCAAAAAGGATTTGGTAACCGGAACTTCAAGAGATGCTCACGGAGGATCCGTGGCCTCTACCTCTAAGAAGGGACCTGCTCCAGCAAGGACCCTGTCTGTCCCAAGACTTACCGCGGCTGCGTTTGACGGCATGGCGGTTGAACGCCGGATCCTGAAGGAAAAAAGGCATTCCGGATGAAGTCATCCCTATCCTGATCAAAGCCAGGAAGGATGTAACCGCAAAAACATTATCACCGCAATTGGCGAAAATATGTTGCGTGGTGCGAGGCCAGTAAGGCCCGACGGTGGAAATTCAACTGGGTCGATTCCTACATTTCCTGCAAACAGGAGTGTCTATGGGCCTGAAATTGGGGTCCATTAAGGTTCAAATTTCGGCCCTGTCAATTTTCTTCCAAAAAGAACTAGCTTCAGTCCCTGAAGTTCAGACGTTTGTAAAAGGGGTACTGCATATACAGCCTCCTTTTGTGCTTCCAGTGGCACTTTGGGATCTCAATGTAGTTTTGGGTTCCAAAAGTCACATTGGTTTGAACCACTTAAATCTGTGGAGTTAAAATATCTCACATGGAAAGTGGCCATGCTGTTGGCCCTGGCCTGGGCCAGGCGCGTGTCAGAATTGGCGGCTTTATCCTGAAAAAGCCCTTATCTGATGTTCCATTCGGACAGGGCGGAATTGAGGACTCAGCCTCAGTTTATCCCTAAGGTGGTTTCAGCGTTTCACCTGAACCAACCTATTTGTGGTGCCTGCGGCTACTAGGGACTTGGAGGACTCCAAGTTGCTAGACGTTGTCAGGGCCCTGAAAATATATGTTTCCAGGAGGGCTGGAGTCAGGAAATCTGACTCGCTGTTTATCCTGTATGCACCCAACAAGCTGGGTGCTCCTGCTTCTAAGCAGACTATTGCTCGTTGGATTTGTAGTACAATTCAGCTTGCACATTCTGTGGCAGGCCTGCCACAGCCAAAAATCTGTAATGCCCACTCCACAAGGAAGGTGGGCTCATCTTGGGCGGCTGCCCGAGGGGTCTCGGCTTTACAACTTTGCCGAACAGCTACTTGGTCAGGAGCAAATACGTTTGTAAAATTCTACAAAATTGATATCCTGGCTGAGGAGGACCTGGAGTTCTCTCATTTGGTGCTGCAGAGTCATCCGCACTCTCCCGCCCGTTTGGGAGCTTTGGTATAATCCCCATGGTCCTTACGGAGTCCCCAGCATCCACTTAGGACGTTAGAGAAAATAAGAATTTACTTACCGATAATTCTATTTCTCATAGTCCGTAGTGGATGCTGGGCACCCATCCCAAGTGCGGATTGTCTGCAATACTTGTACATAGTTATTGTTACAAAAATCGGGTTATTATTGTTGTGAGCCATCTTTCAGAGGCTCCTCTGTTATCATGCTGTTAACTGGGTTCAGATCACAGGTTATACGGTGTGATTGGTGTGGCTGGTATGAGTCTTACCCGGGATTCAAAATCCTTCCTTATTGTGTACGCTCGTCCGGGCACAGTATCCTAACTGAGGCTTGGAGGAGGGTCATAGGGGGAGGAACCAGTGCACACCAGATAGTCCTAAAGCTTTCTTTAGATGTGCCCAGTCTCCTGCGGAGCCGCTATTCCCCATGGTCCTTACGGAGTCCCCAGCATCCACTACGGACTATGAGAAATAGAATTATCGGTAAGTAAATTCTTATTTTTTCTTTTCATTACACTTAACTGGCAAATTGACAGATCTATCTCCAGTGTGATTCCATGACATCTCTCTGTGAGTTCCCAATCTACTTGACAAATTCTCATCCAGCTTTAATGAAAAGAGATTGTCTACAGATATGCACCTACAGCATGTAAAATCACATACTGTACTGTAGGTAGAAGGAAGCACTAATGTATCATTGATGTAATCAAATTGCAAGCAGTCATCTATTGTATGCTGTTTAAATATGAGAACGATTCCAATCGTGCATTCCAGGTGACTAGTGTTAGGAAGACATGGCAGCCTTAATAACAGCCAGGGTCTAGGGAAATAACGCTAACCAATCTGTTAGGAGTAATAAGGACTAGGAAGGAGAAAGTGATGTAAAAATCTCAAAAGAAAAGTGTACATGTATTTTAATGGGTGTGATACATTATACCTATGGTCGGGATGCTGGCGGTCACATGACCGACACCAGCATCCCGACATCTGGAATGCCAGCAGGGGACGGGGTAATTATTTTACCCCTTTTCCCCCAACCCTAACCTGCCTGGGGTGGCGGTTAGGGCTAAGATTCAGGGGGTGGCGACTAGGTCTAAGACAACAGGGGTGGCGGCTAATATGGCTAAAACTCAAGGGGTGATGATTACCGCTACCCCCCCCCCCCCCTTTCTAGTGCCTAACTCTGCCACCTCCCCCCCAGGCCCTAACCGTCATCCAGATACTTACCTTCTGGATGTCGGCGGTCAGTGTTCCGGTACCGAGATTCTGAGTGGTGTCAGGATTCCGGCGTCAGTCACATGAACCTCGCCATCCCGACAGCTGGGATGCTACCCCCATACCATTTCAATTAACCGGTACTACCCACTGAAGCCATATGAATCTTTCTGAAAGAGATTCTCAATGGAATGTATAACTGTCAGCGATGGTAAAACTCAATATATACAGTATGATCACACTATGCAAGTCATTTGTTAAAGTCAGGATTTTAATGTCTTGCCATAATACTCCACGTCTCATATAATGTGTTTATATATTTCCACTGATGCAGGTATTAAGGGGATTTTACATTTATCAAAAGAAGGCTTGAAGCCAATGACTGCATTGGAATTTGGCAGAGGTTCTGGCTTATAAAGGGGAATCAAGAGGATGTCTGCAGGACTTAATCATGGCATGTTATCATGAGCAAGAAACACAATAACTTAAAGCTTGACTTAATCAGTCACTCTAAAATTACTGTCTCCTATCCATGGATAGCATTCATAACAAATCTGTTTTAATTTCCATTTATGTGACTATATAATACAATGTCATCCTAAAATACATCTGCATTTAAATAGAAACTGACATTAAAATGCATAAATATTAGTTTGAGTATTAATACAATATTTCAGCTTTGTTTCCGGTTAGAGACTAAGCGTCTCTTTCATTTGTGTGTGTGTTTTTTCCTATTGCGTGGTTACCAATTGTCCTTTGAGTAGATAGTGTCTAGATTATTAGACATTTAAGGAAATTTATAGTGAAAAGTAGCTTAATTTTGCTTAGATAAATGTATCTACAGGTAATATGTAACTACAGGTAAATAAAAATAAATACATACAGTACCAGTCAAAAGTTTGGACACACCTTCTCATTCAATGGTTTTTATTTATTTTAATTTTCTCATACGTCCTAGAGGATGCTGGGGTCCACTTCATGACCATGGGGTATAGACGGTTCCGCAGGAGTCATGGGCACTCTTAAGACTTTTCAATGGGTGTGTACTGGCTCCTCCCTCTATGCCCCTCCTCCAGACCTCAGTTTTAGAAATGTGCCCAGGCATACTGGATGCACTCTGAGGAGCTCTACTGAGTTCTCTGAAAAGACTTATGTTAGGTTTTTTTATTTTCAGGGAGAACTGCTGGCAACAGACTCCCTGCTTCGTGGGACTGAGGAGGCAGAAGTAGGAACCAACTTCCTGAAGAGTTTCATGGCTCTGCTTCTGGCTGACAGGACACCATTAGCTCCTGAAGGGTACTGAACGCTAGCCGTGTCTAGATGCTCACTCCCACAGCATGCCGTCACTCCCCTCACAGAGCCAGAAGTCAGAAGACAGGTGAGTAGAAGACAGATCTTCTATCAAGAAAAGTGACGGCTGAGGTACAGCGCGGCTGGCGGGAGCGCAGCGCGCCATTGCTGCCCACACACACAGGCACTGCAGGGCGCGGGGGGGGGGCGCGCAAAAACCCCTTTATAAACTGGCAAAAGGGGGTATAAAAAGCCCAGGCACAGCCCTACCCTCGCCAGTATAAATATTATGAAAAGTTTCTGAGGTAAAAAGGGTGGAGCTTCTTCCTCAGGCAGCCAGCACACTGCTCAGTGCCATTTTCTCTCTCCTCAGGCAGCAGAGACATCGCTGGTACTCCTTCACTTCTGACTACAAGTATCAGGGTGCAAAACAGGGGGGGGGGGGCACAAGCTAATTTGGTGCCTTACAAGTGTGTTTTACTGTGTAAAAAGCGCTGCATGTCAGTGGGCATTCTGTGTTCACAGGCATTAGATACTGGCGCTGGGGTTGTGAACTGGCTGCTCCTAAACTGTGTCCCTCTGACAGATTTTACTGTGGGTCTGTCCACTATAAGTCCCAGTGTGTCTGTGAGTGTGTGTTGTACACGTATGTAAGACATGTCTGAGGCAGGGAGTTCCTCCCCGGAGGAAGGCATTTTAGGGACACAGAGTTGTAATGTGGTGGCGCTACCGGCACACCAAGAGCCTGCATGGGTGAAAGAAATACGTGATAGCATGCATCATATCAATAGGAGATTGATAAGTCTGAATCTCATGCTGAGTGCTGGGGAAAATCTGTGGAGGATGTGATTTTTCAGGGCTTTGTTCTTTCATCCGCAGGCGACCCCTCTGGGTCACATAAGAGACCATTTGCGAATATTGTGAATACTGATACCGACACGGACTCTGATTCTTGTGTCGATGATAGTGACTCCAGAGAAATAGATCATAAATTGGAAAAAAATATACAATATATGATTGTAGCTATAAGGGAAGTGCTGGAAGTCACGTAAGCCACTCCTGTACCTCAGGAGAAAGCTTATTTCTATAAAGAAAAGAAATCCAAGGTCACCTTCCCTCCTTCCCACAAGCTTAATACTCTCTTTGAAGGGATGTGGGTGAATCCTGAAAAGAAATTTCATATTCCCAAGAGAATTTAGATAGCTTATCCTTTCCCGGTGGAGGACAGGAAAAAATGGGAGTCACCCCCTGTGTTAGACAGTGCACTGTCCAGGTTGACAAAGAAGGTAATTCTCCTTGCACCTGGCACGGCTTTACTAAAAGAGCCGGCAGACAGAAAGATGGAAACTACATTGAAATTAATTTATGTTGCCAATGGTACGCTGCTCAGGCCCACTATTGCTTGCGCGTGAGTGAGTCGCGCTATTGAAAAATGGTCAGAAAGCGTGTCATCAGAAATTGACATGAGTGATAAAGATGAGATACTGCTTAAGTTAGGGAATATCAAAGACGCTGCCGCATTCATGCTAGAAGCGATGAAAGATATTGGACTCTTGAGTTCACAAGCCGCTACCATGGCAGTATCGGCTCGGCGGGCGTTGTGGATTCGCCAATGGAACGCGGATGCAGATTCCAAAAGAAATATGGAGGCTTTCCCATATAAAGGTGAGGCCTTATTTGGCGATGGACTGGATGCGTTAGTCTCAGCGGCTACAATCTGTCTGGATTGCTTTAGTTATTTCTGCAGATGGCACTCCTTGTCTTCTTGCTCTGCTGTCTTGTTCCCTTAGCTATCTACCTCACCTACATACCCTCAGTATTCTCTATGCCCGTGGTTGTGTCTCTTCAGTGTTTTGGTCTAACTTCTTTCTGTAGTGTTTTGTCTGTGTATGTAATTTATGTTCTATTTTTGCCTGAAAGCTGTTGGGAGAGTTCTGTGTTTAAGTGTCTCTTGTTAGCTCTCCAGTCTCTTCTCTTAGAGTATCTCCTATCCTCTTTCAGTCCTTCATTCTGTTGGCTTTGATTCAGGTCACCCAGGGGTTGAGCTCATACTGCTGCCAGTGGCGTAAGTCCTGGTGGGCATCCCAGTACCGGTAGATGCATAATGTCTTATAGGAAAAGTGGCTCTTATAGGCATGAAGATCTGCTGAGTGTGTTCTATGAGTCTCTAACACGGGTGTACAGGGGTCACTGCCAGAAGACCTGCAAGCAACACTGAATCTTTGAAGGAGTCCACTCCAGTATAACATCTGCCCCCTTCTCTCCGCCCCATTACGCCTCTGCGCTGTTCCACCCTGCCCCCTCTATACCTGCTGCTCTGCCTCATTCCGCCCTCTCTCTATCCTGCTACATACTGCTCTCTCCCCCTTTCTCGGCTGCATACCTACCTCTCCTGGCAGGTCCTCCTTTTCTCAGGCTAGTGTCTGTCCCATCACTTTAGAAGTGGTAGCCGTTGGAGGGGCGGAGAGCATACATGTAGGAGTCGAGATAAAGAATAAAGGATTATTATATAGATATCTATTATTTTTATTTATACCAGGCTTGATATTGTGACAGTTATTGGTACTTGTTGTTTTATGGTATGGTATTCTATATTTGAACTTAGAGGTGGAAAGTTAATTTTTAACATAATTTATTTTCATACATCAATACTTTGTATTTCCAATAGGGACATGTACAAACTTGTATGGATAAATTCATGATTAGGCTCCCAAAAACTTTTTGTAAGCAAGAGATGAGAATAGATTTTTTTTTCTTCAAAAAACATGTATACAGCAATCAAAATATTATGATTAAGTATATTAGTATAAAGCTACTTAATAATTTTACTTTAGTTTGAGCCCTGGGGGAAATGTTTTCCAAACTAACATTCCAGGAGTTCTCTTTCAACTTATTATGAGCTAATCTGTTACTTCCTCTGAGTTTTCAATTAAGTTTCAAAACAGCAACTCATCTAAATTGGCAATTTGCTATCAAAAAAGCCAAAAAGTTATGGGAAGCTAAATGACAGGATTGGTTGCTACTGTATCTCTCTCCATTTTATTTTTCTCCTATGGATACTGTAAGAAAGCCTAATTTACCATGCTTCGAACAGCTTAACAGCTGATGATTTCAATGTTGTTCAGGCTTATGTTATGATTTTGATTGCATATTTTAGTAAATCAAGCTTTTAGTGCTGTAAACAAGAGTCTGCAAAGCTGTTTCTGCAGAGGCCTTAGGGCCTTACACGTTTAAATGATGAATTAGTGGGTGTGTTTGCACATAAAATATAAGTTTAAAACAGTGGAGGCACAACCTGTGGCATGCAGGCAGCATGTGGCTCCTATCCAACTATATGCAGCGCACAAGCACAATTTGACCAACGGCATTACGGAAGTAGGAGTTTTATGATCAGAGCTGCTAAGCAGTGCTTCACTGCGTAAAGATCCCAGGCAACAACTCTTATTACTCCCTGAGATGGGTGGGAGTCACTAGCCCCAGCAAGGGAAGGTTGTGAGTTTTACAGGGATAGAGAGGGTCAGTGGAAGGGCAGCGCCATTATGCCAGTTACCTGGGGCGTAACCAGAACTTTGTGGGCTCATAGCAACATTTTGAAGGGTCACCTGTCCCAGTGCAACTTGACAGACACAGCAACAGCATTTTATAATTGTATGCCACATAATAATGCCCTAGTTCATTTTCTGAACCATAGTAGTACCATAGATAATGTTATGCCCCATAGTAGTAGTGCCCTAGTTAATGTTATGCCCCATAGTACAGATGGTGTAATG
This sequence comes from Pseudophryne corroboree, assembly GCF_028390025.1. Taxonomy (NCBI): domain Eukaryota; kingdom Metazoa; phylum Chordata; class Amphibia; order Anura; family Myobatrachidae; genus Pseudophryne; species Pseudophryne corroboree. Next base: position 632,524,604 of record NC_086449.1, read on the forward strand.
GTTAGCATTCCTGCCTCACAGTTCTGAAGTCATGGGTTCAATTCCCACCATGGCCCTAACTGTGTGGAGTGTGTATATTCTCCCTGTGCTTGTGTGTGTTTCCTCCGGGAACTTTGGTTTCCTCCCACAATCCAAAAATATACCAGTATGTAAACTGGATCCCAACAGAACCCTAGCGCGAATGTGTGTTCGTGTACATGTGATAGGGAATATAGAGTGTAAGCTCCACTGGGGAAGGGGCTGATGTGAATGGCCAAATATTCTCTGTAAAATGCTTCGGAATATGTGTGCGCTATATAAAATACTGGTAATAAATAAATAAATAATAGTAGTGCACTAGTTCATTTTATGAACCATTGTAGTGCCAGTACACATTATGCCACAAAATATCCCAATTTATAGTATAAAATATAGTGTCCTCAGTTCATATTATGCCACATTGTAGTGCCCCTGTTCATACTGTGCCATATTAGAGTGCCTTTTAGGTTAAATTATGCCACGTTACAGTGCCTCAGTTAACATTCTGCCACATTAAAGTACTTCCATTTCATATTGTGCCACATTACAGTGCCCCAGATCTTATTATGTAGCATCATATTATGACACATTACAGTGCCTTCCAGTTCATATTGTGCCACATTACAGTGCCCTCCATCCAGTTCATATTGTGCCACATTACAGTGTCTCCTTACCGTTATAACATCCACTATAGGCTTTGTCACTGAAAATGTAAAATCACACAATTCAGGCAATGGATCAGACCCAGATTGGTTTGCAACTTTATAACCTGGGTCCGGGCTCCCTAAGTCTCTGGGCCCCGTAGCAGTGGCAGCCCTTGCACCCACTATAGTTATGCCCATGCCAATTACTGTACATGCACAACTATCAGGATAATTCTCAAATCATCTAATTGCACCTGTCCATGAGCACTGCCGACTGTGTTTGCTTCAGATAGCACATGTCATGCTTCAAATATCTGAATATGTGGACCGGTACAGAGATGGGTGTATTAGGGTCAGTATGACAGAGATGTTTATGTCTCCAATTTAAATCAGTAAGGATTATGTGAAGGAAACATTTGTTGAATGGCTTTAGTGAAGCTGTATTTCTTGCAAGCAGTAGAAACAGAGCCATCCTACTATGTAGTTCTTAGGCTGTGTATACACCGGTGCAATTATCAGGCTGATCAGTGCACAATACTGCATAGGTGTGTATGCAGGAGCGTTAACTTATACATTTGATTTCAAGTGCTCCTGCAACGGTGGGATCGGGAGGTTGGGATTTTTAGTCTTGAATTAAAATTGTTATCCGACCTCTAAATCCCCTTGAGGAAAACACACACTGAGCTAAAAATACCTCAGTGTGTACAGGGTGCACACTGATCAGATAACAGATACGAGGATTTGAGTGTTATTCTGATCTGCAATGTATAATCAACTTTAATTAGAAATAGACATAAACAATAGGTACCATGACTTAAAAAAAATGGCAGAACTCCTTCTGTACTCTGTATGGTATCCGGATGGAAAACTGTAAATAGATAGCAAGTAGGTTGACACCAGATGGTCGGCAGTCCATAGATCGAAAGGGCCAAAAGGTTGACAGGGTTAAAAGGTCTACAGTTAAATGGTTAACATGATCAAAAAGTCAACATGGTCAAAAAGTGCAAAAAAAAAGTTGACACTTGTTTTTCATTATTTTTCAGGTTTTTTAGTGTTAGGGTTAGAGTTAGGGTTTGGCACTTGGTGGGGTGTTAGGCTGCAGGAGGGGATGGTTAGGGTTAGAGTTAGGGTTTGGTACTTGGTGGGGAGTTAGGCTGCAGGAGGGGATGGTTAGAGTTATGCTTGGCACTTGGTGGGGGGTTAGGCTACAGGAGGGGATGGTTAGGGTTAGGCACCAGGGAGAGGTATAGGTTTAGTGTTAGGATTAGGGTTAAAATAACCATGTTGACTTTTTCTGTTTTGTCCATTTGCATGTTGCCCTTTTGACACTGTCGACCTTAGTCCATGTTGACCATTAAATGTTGACCTTTAGACCCTGTTGACCTATTCATTGTCAATCATCTGGTGTTGACCTTTTGACTATCTACCTAGACACTATCAATCTATTAATCCACACCCCTCTATTTTGCTTCCAATGGATTCCGTTAGTGGTGGTGCTGCAGGTAGAGAAATCTGTTACTGGAGGGGGGGATTATGGGCTGCTACAGGGGTGAGGAAATGTGATGCTACAGGATGGGGTGACGTGCTGCTACAGGGTGAGAAAGGAAATGTGCAGCTACAGGGTGAATAAGGAAAAGTGTGGCTACAGAGTGGCAAGGGAAATGTGCTGCTACGTTGAGGGGAAATGTGCTGCTACAGGATAGGGGGACATGTGATGCTACAGGGTGGGTAAGGAAATGTGCTGCTACAGGATGGGGGGGACATGTGCTGCTACAGGGTGCGTAGGGAAATGTGCTGCTACAGGATGGGTAAGGAAATGTGCTGCTACAGGATGGGGGGGACATGTGCTGCTACAGGGTGCGTAGGGAAATGTGCTGCTACAGGATGGGGGGGACATGTGCTGCTACAGGATGGGTAAGGAAATGTGCTGCTACAGGATGGGGGGACATGTGCTGCTACAGGGTGGGTAAGGAAATGTGCTGCTATGGGTGTGTAAGAAACTGTGCTGCTACAGGGTGTGTAAGGAAATGTATGGCTACAGGGTAGCAAGGAAAATGTGCTGCTACAGGGAGGGGAAATGTGCTGATACAGGATTGGGGGACAGGTGCTGCTACAGGATGGGTAAGGAAATGTGCTGCTATAGAATAGGGGGGACATCATAGTTCCCTAGTTTATATGATCGTAGTTCCCTATTTTACATGATGTCACATTGTAGGACTGCTAGTACACATTATGCAACACAATTCCCTCAATTAACATTATGACATACAGTGGCCCCAGTTTATATTATGCCTCATTACAGTGCCCCCTGTTCATACTGTGCCACATTAGAGTGTCCTAAAGTTCAAATGATGCCATGTTACAGTGCCCCAATTCATATTATGTAACATCATTGTGCCCTCCACATTAAAATGAGCACATTCGATTATGACACATTACAGTGCCCCTTTACCATTATAACATCCACTGCACACTTCTCTGACTGAAAATGTAATGCCACACAATTCAGGCTGGGCTATGGATTATAGTAGACCCAATTGCTTAGCAGGCAGATTTGGGAAATTGGTATGCAACTTTATAACCTGGATCCAGGCCCCCTTAAACCATCTGGGCCCCATAGCAATGGCATCTCTTGCACCCACTATAGTTACACCCATGATTCTATGACTAGAACATAGAAGTCCCATCTTGTTACACAGACAGCTGTGGTACAGCTTTCTGTTCTTATTTACATACCAAATACCTAATTTAAAAAAGAGGTAAATATAGTATAACATACTGTACATGGCATTCATACAATTAATAAAAATGGTAAATAAAATTACTCATGGTTTTACCTCTGTATTATAAGGAATATTGTACCCTCTAATTTGAAATACTGTGTAAGTATCTGAGGAGCCAGGAAGGAATCTGAAGAGCATATGAAAGCACAAAGTCACAGAATACTCTTACACAGGGGCAAGGAATTCCTCTCAATATATATCACAGCAGCACATGCATTATCCCAGCAACCTAACTGCAACTAATGGAACATAACCTAAATGTTCTAAATTACATTTCCAGCTATTCATCCTGCCTCGGATATAATGGGAGTATCTACTGTATAGCAGTAGAGCTATTTTTGTAGCAGTAATGACATCATTCCATTTGCGGATGCAAACATTTGTCAAGCTGGACTTAACAACAGTATGGTTATACAGCAGGTAGAAGGCATAAGGCAAGCAGGAGCTTAGTCTGTGAATCCGGAAGAAAGGATTTTGCATATTGTGGGAATGAATGTCTAATGTTTACAGCTCCTTATAATGGCTCAAACTAGCATGGAGTAAATATTACTGTAGTAGGTGACAGATGTCTCCAAACAACAATAACATACTGAAAATCGTTCTCACTGCCCCCAATATTGTGGTTACATGGGAAATCATTCCACAAACACCTTGTGCTGCTTAAATGTTATTTAAAACCAGACACTGGAGAATGCAAACGTGAATTTTATGTTATGTTTTAAACCATTTCTGCTGATATTTGGGAAAGTTTTCAGTCAACGGCTTTAATTAATTTATAGAGTAAAATGTGAAATGTTAGCTCTGCTCCACTTTACATATAAACAATAAACTCTGTACTTGCATATTATGTTCATAATATTTTTTTTTTTTATATGAATAGATAATTAAAAAAGGCTGTTCCGTTGTCACCGACTAATGAAATGAGCACTGTAGCAGCTGGGATGATTGCAGGATTATGTTTGTTCAGTTTTTGCTGCAAGGGAGTTTAATTACACGTGGGAACAGGCTGCTCTCCTGCACCTTCTTTTACCCTAATTTGAAATAATGTTGTCAATGTGCAACTAAAACAAGGAGTTGGCAAGAATTAGAGCGGTACAGGATGTATACAGAACTGGGGATAATAGTACAGATATCGATCTGGAACTGATGTTGCAAATATCGGGCTGGAACCGATGATGCAGATATCAGGCTGGAACCGATGATGTAGCTATCAGACTGGAACCGATGATGTAACTATCGGACTGGAACTTATGATGTACTCAAGTCAGGATGGAACTGACATACGCTTTGTGCTGAACTGGAATCAGCAGGTGTAACTTTGTCAGGCTGAAAATGAAGAGAAGTACAGACTGTGGACAAACTACAAGTAGCAGAAGCCAGAAGTACGTAGCCCATAGGGTTGCCACCTCATCCCTTTAATTCTGGACACATATTAATTACACAGGTTCTGTGGTTGGCTGACTCCATTTCACCTGGTTTTAATCATCCAGAAAACCTGTGTAATTAATATGTGTCCAGTATTAAAGGGATGAGGTGGCAACCCTAGTAGCCCAGGATGCTGCTCTGTAAGCAATGATATTCACTGGTAACTTGTCTGGAATTCCCCCCTGGTCAGCGATGAACTCTCCGAGATCAGCTGATGGTTGTGGAGTCTGTGATTGTAGAATTTGGAGTCAGCTGACTGCAGATGTCATGGCAGCGCCCAGTGTCCGTAAAGGCAGGCGAACAGCGGGATCACGGAATTGGATACACTGAGGACAGCAGCTGATCCGGGGGAATGACAGACAGTTGGTAAGAACCGCCAAGTATATGTACCGATTCGTGACAAAAATATCCTGGCTGGCTACAGTAGTGGCTGTCACTGGCATATTTGTAATGGGTGCAGTGTGTGCTGCGCATAGGTGCCCCCGGGTCCAGGGGAACCCACACCGCACACCCTGCACCCAAGTTTTTCAATACTTACCCTCCAGAGTCCAGTGGTTGCAGCAGAACCGCAGAAATCACCAGTAAAATGGAGCGTTGGCCATTTTCCCAGTATTTTATGCATGCACAGTAAGAAATTCACTGGGAAAATGGCACCATCAACATTTTCCCTGCACTAGACTCTAGGACACTCTGGTGACCCTAGTGCCCAGAGTCTACAGCGCAGCCAGCTAGAGAGGAGGGGACCCAGACAGAGTCTGCACACAGGCCTCTTCCTCTCTTGAAGCGCCTCTGGTGGGTATGTTTGTTTAATCATGGCGCTTTACCACTGGTACTGTATAGTTAGAAGATTCTCCTACAAGGTGACTGCAACTACAAAAACTTGTTTGTTAATTAGGTCACAATTGCCATAGAGATCAATAATGACAGATGATCCAGTTAAATTCACCTCGATGTAAGACCAATACCTGATGCAAAATACCCTAATTTTAACTAATAAGGCATGGCTGTTATGTGGGCTGACACCCCTTCCTAATAGAAATCCATTAACAAAGTTTGGCTTGAGCAAGCAGAAAAGCCATTTAAACATAGAAACTTAGAATTTTACGGCAGATAGGAACCACTTAGCCCATCTAGTCTGCCCCTTTTTTACCATATATTTACCTCATACCTTATTTGATCTTTATTTCTTTTTAAGGATATCCTTACGTCTATCCCATACATGTTTAAATTGCTCTGCTGTTTTACCCTCTACCACCTCTGATGGGAGGCTATTCCACTTGTCCATTACCCTTTCTGTGAAGTAATTTTTCCAATAATTTCCCCTGAACCTACCTCCCTCCAGTATCAGTGCATGTTCTCGTGTTCTAATACTTATCTTCATTCTGAAGAATGTTTCCCTCCTGTACCTTGTTAAAACCCTTGATATATTTGAAAGTGTGTATCATGTCCCCTCTTTACCTTCTTTGCTCCAGTCCAAACTATACATATTGAGATTTTTTTAGTCTTTCTGATGTAGGCTATGCTACATCTTAGTTGCCCTTCATTGTACAGTATCTAATGCATCAATATCCTTCTGAAGATATGGGTTCCAGAACTGTATATAGTATTCTAGATGAGGCCGTACTAATGACCTATACAGTGACATTATTACTACTTTCTTTCTGCTGCAGATTCCTCTCCCTATTCAACCAAGCATCTGACTAGCTTTCATCATTGCTTTGTTACATTGCTCACCTGCCTTTAAGTCACCTGAAATAATGACTCCTAGATCCCTTTCCTCCTCAGTAGTTTCCAGTATAGTGCCATTAATAGTATATTTAGCCTTTGAACTTTTGTGACCCAAGTGCACGATTTTACATTTTTTGGCATTAAACTTTAATAGCCATGCTCTTGACCATTCTTCTAGTCTACCAAGATCCTCAATCATTTGTTTTACCCCTCCTGGGCCTATATTTACTAATAATCCGAGTTTGGGGGTCATTCCGAGTTGTTCGCTCGTTATTTTTTTCCGCTACGGAGCGATTAGTCGCAAACTGCGCAGGCGCAATGTACGCAGTGCGCTTGCGCCAAGTAAATTAGCATAAAAGTTTGGTATTTTACTCACGGCCTAACGAAGATTTTTCATCGTTCTGGTGATCGGAGTGTGATTGACAGGAAGTGGGTGTTTCTGGGCGGAAACTGGCCGTTTTATGGGAGTGTGCGGAAAAACGCTGACGTTTCTGGGAAACACGCGGGAGTGGCTGGAGAAACGGGGGAGTGTCTGGGCGAACGCTGGGTGTGTTTGTGATGTCAAACCAGGAACGAAACTGACTGAACTGATCGCAGTGTAGGAGTAAGTCTCGAGCTACTCAGAAACTGCTAAGAAATTTCTATTCGCAATTCTGCTAATCTTTTGTTCGCAATTCTGCTATGCTAAGATACACTCCCAGAGGGCGGCAGCTTAGCGTGTGCAATGCTGCTAAAAGTAGCTAGCGAGCGAACAACTCGGAATGAGGGCCTTTGTCCGATTTGTGTTTTTTTTTCTAAGTCCCAACACGGGAATTCACTAAGCACAAATCCCGGCAGTGTTTGGGCTATTCGTAATGGTTTTACTGGCAAAGTTCAGAAATACGAATGAATAGACCATCGGTCAAACGCAGCTGTTATTTCATACAACACGGGTATTCATTATTTATTCGTATTTGGGTGTTAGTCTCTGAGTGCTCAAGTGCGGGTGTATTTTTTAGCGATTCGTTAAAAAAAGCTGCAAAAAAATAGACCTGCTTTTTCCAGGTGAATTTGGATAATCATGCACGGATCAGTGAGATCTGTGCATGGTTATCTATGGGAAAGGGTCTGTTTACTGTAAAAACTGGAAAAAAAATTGTGTGGGGTCCCCCCTCCTAAGCATAACCAGCCTCGGGCTCTTTGAGCCGGTCCTGGTTGAAAAAATATGGGGGGGGAATTGACAGGGGTTCCCCCATATTTGAACAACCAGCACCGGGCTCTGCGCCTGGTACTGGTGCAAAAAATATGGGGGACAAAAAGCGTAGGGGCCCCCGTATTTTTTGAACCAGCACCGGGCTCCACTAGTCAGAGAGATTATGCCACAGCCGGGGGACACTTTTATACAGGTCCCTGCGGCCCTGGCATTAAATCACTAACTAGTCACCCCTGGCCGGGGTACCCTGGAGGAGTGGGGACCCCTTAAATCAAGGGGTCCCCCCCTCCAGCCACCCAAGGGCCAGGGGTGAAGCCCAAGGCTGTCCCCCCCATCAAAGGGCGGCGGATGGAGGGCTGATAGCCAAGTGAAAAAAGAAGAATATTGTTTTTTGTAGCAGTACTACAAGTCTCAGCAAGCCTCCCCGCAAGCTGGTACTTGGAGAACCACAAGTACCAGCATGCGGTGGAAAAACGGGCCCACTGGTACCTTTAGTACTACTACAAAAAAAATACCCAACAAAAAACAGAACACACACACCGTGACAGTAAAACTTTATTACATACATGCACACCTACATACACACATACTTACCTATGTTCACACGAGGCTCGGTTCACTTCTCCATGTAGATTCCACGGGGTACCTGTGAAAAAAATTATACTCACATAATCCAGTGTAGCTTGTGTCCTCTTTGTAATCCACGTACTTGGCAAAAAAACAAACCGGAAACCCGAACCACGCACTGAAAGGGGTCCCATGTTTACACATGGGACCCCTTTCCCCGACTGCTGGGACCCCCCGTGACTCCTGTCAAAGAGGGTCCCTTCAGCCAATCAGGGACCACCACGTCTTGGCACTCTCCTGATTGGCTGTGCGCTCCTGAGCTGTCAGTCAGGCTGCGCACGGCAGAGATACAATGTAGCGCATAGGCGCTACATTGTATCCAATGGTGGGAACTTTGCGGTCAGCGGTTGAGGTTACTCGCGGTCAACCGCTGACCGCAAAGTTCCCACCATTGGATACAATGTAGCGCCTATGCGCTACATTGTATCTCTGCCGTGCGCAACCTGACTGACAGCTCAGGAGCACACAGCCAATCAGGAGAGTGCCAAGACGTGGTGCTCCCTGATTGGCTGTGGAACCCTCTTTGACAGGAGTCACGGGGGGTCCTGGCAGTCGGGGAAAGGGGTCCCATGTGTAAACATGGGACCCCTTTCAGTGCGTGGTTCGGGTTTCCAGTTTGTTTTTTTGCCAAGTACGTGGATTACAAAGAGGACACAAGCTACACTGGATTATGTGAGTATAATTTTTTTCACAGGTACCCCGTGGATTCTACATGGAGAAGTGGACCGAGCCTCGTGTGAACTTAGGTAAGTATGTGTGTATGTAGGTGTGCATGTATGTAATAAAGTTTTACTGTCACGGTGTGTGTGTGTTCTGTTTTTTGTTGGGTATTTTTTTGTAGTAGTACTACAGGTACCAGCGGGCCCGTTTTTCCACTGTATGCTGGTACTTGTGGTTCTCCAAGTACCAGCTTGCGGGGGAGGCTTTCTGGGACTTGTAGTACTGCTACAAAAAACAATATTCTTCTTTTTTCACTTGGCTATCAGCCCCCCATCCGCCGCCCTTGGATGGGGGGGACAGGCGCGGGCTTCACCCCTGGCCCTTGGGTGGCTGGAGGGGGGACCCCTTGATTTAAGGGGTCCCCATTCCTCCAGGGTATCCCGGCCAGGGGTGACTAGTTAGTGATTTAATGCCAGGGCCGCAGGGACCTATATAAAAGTGTCCCCCGGATGTGGCATTATCTCTCTGACTAGTGGAGCCCGGTGCTGGTTCAAAAAATACAGGGGACCCCTACGCTTTTTGTCCCCCGTATTTTTTGCACCAGTACCAGGCGCAGAGCCCGGTGCTGGTTGTTCAAATATGGGGGAACCCCTGTCAATTTTTTCCCCGTATTTTTTCAACCAGGACCGGCTCAAAGAGCCCGAGGCTGGTTATGCTTAGGAGGGGGGACCCCACGCAATTTTTTTCTCGTTTTTAACTCTTTAAACTCTTTTTTTAAGGTACACAATGAAGCCCTGCACGGATCTCACAGATCCGGCCGGGATTCCTTGTGTTTTGTCAGGCAGTGTTTTACTCATCACTCCCGTAAAACACTGCCTGACATTACGAATCACATGGACATCGGAAAAGACAAATGAGGAAAACTCGGCAGCTTAGTAAATGACCGTATCAGGATTCAAAAAGTTGCAGTAAAATGCACCCGATACCATTCGAGTTCAAACACCCTTAAAAACGGCTAAAACACGAATATTAGTAAATATACCCCCTGGTGTGTCTACCCTATTGTATACCTTTGTGTCATCTGCAAAAAGGCACTTTCCCTTTAATACCATTTGCAATGTCACCAATAAAGATATTAAAAAGCACTGGTCCAAGTACAGATCCCTGGGGCACTCCACTGGTAACATTTCCCTCCTGTGAATGCACTCCATTTACTACAACTCTGTTTTATACCCTGCAACCAAGATCTTATCCATTCAACCATCTTAGTATCCAATGCCAAACTTTCAAGTTTATTTAGCAGTATGCGATGTGGGACAGTGTCAAAAGCCTTACTAAAGTCTATACAGGTTGAGTATCCCTTATCCAAAATGCTTGGGACCAGAGGTATTTTGGATATGGGATTTTTCCGTATTTTGGAATAATTGCATACCATAATGAGATATCATGGTGATGGGACCTTAATCTAAGCACAGAATGCATTTATGTTACATATACACCTTATACACACAGCCTGAAGATCATTTTAGCCAATATTTTTTGTAACTTTGTGCATTAAACAAAGTGTGTGTACATTCACACAATTCATTTATGTTCCATATACACCTTATACACACAGCCTGAAGGTCATTTAATACAATATTTTTAATAACTTTGTATATTAAACAAAGTTTGTGCACATTGAGCCATCAAAAAACAAAGATTTCACTATCTCACTCTCACTAAAAAAAGTCCGTATTTCGGAATATTCCGTATTTTGGAATATTTGGATATGGGATACTCAACCTGTATAAGCTATATCTACAGCTCCACCTTTATCTATTACTTTAGTCACATACAGTAGTCAAAAAAGTCAATAAGGTTTGCTTGACATGATCTCCCCCAGTGAATCCATGCTGTTTGGGATCCTGTAAATTGCTTGATTTGAGATAATCTACAACTCTGCCTACTAAGAGTGTTTCCATCAATTTCCCTACTACTGATGTAAGGCTCACTGGTCGGTAGTTGTTTGCCTCTTCCTTACTTCCACTTTTGTGCAGTTGGACTACGTTCTCACTTTTCCAGTCCTCTGGAATCACTCCAGTAGCTAGTGACTGGTTGAATAATTATGTTAATGGTACTACCAGCCCCACTTTAAGCTCTTTTAGTATCCTTGGATGTATTCCACTTGGCCCCATTGATTTATCCACTTTTAGCTTTGAGAGTTCTGTTAGGACCTTCTCTGTAAATGTATTTCATTTTTCTGAATATCCCTGCAACTTAACTGTGGTCCCTTCCCCTCTCTTTCAGTAGTAAATACTGAGCAAAAATAATTATTAAGATGATCTATTACATTGTCTCCCTCAACTAGACTCCCAGTCTCTGTCTTTAGTTTTATTATTCCGCCTATTGTTTTTGTCCTTTCGCTTATACAGTATACTGTACCTTAAAAAAGGTTTGCCTCCTTTGTCCACTGACTGGGCCATTTTCTCATCAGCTTGTGCCTTTGCACATCTGATTACCGTCTTAGTCTCTTTCTTTCTAACAAGATATATCTTTGTCTTCATTATTGTGTCTGTTTATATTTCCTAAAAGCCATCTTTTTCGCTTTACTTGCTACTGTACTTCTTTTGCAAACCACACTGGCTTCCTTTTACTTGTGTTTTTCCTAACACTTTTGATACAAAGGTCTGTTGACTTTAATATTGCACTTTTTAATTTTTCCAACCTCTCCTTTCAAGTTCTTCCACTCTGCCAAAGAATCGCTTACACATTTTAGTACAAGTACTAGCCAATCAGCTCCTAGATTTCCATGTTACATGCTATGTAACAATGACAGTTAGGAGCTGATTGGTTCGTACTTTATCACCATGCAATTTATCACTCTCCACGGCTTGATAAATCTGGGCCAGGATCAGAAACAAGGCAGATTATTGCAGCGACCAAAAACACTACACGTGTACTATAAATAGAGAAAATGTGTAGCTTTCAGTGCTAACTTCTCAGTATACTGCAATTTCTAATTCCAACACAGAGGTTTCAGTTAATAATCATAATGAAAAATCCCTATATAAATATTACCTACTTTTGCTATGTTAATTACCCATCATTCTATTTTTATTAATGTTTCACAGACACTGACTGATTGTTAATCTATTAGGTTGGGAGCAGTGCAGAAGAAATCCTGAATATGGAAGTGGGAAGAGGTAAGGCAAAAGTCATTAACTGCCTGCAGTGAATGAGATGGTGAGTGCAGGTGTGAACATGAGGCTGGAGATGTAGGGAGGAGAGGGATGGTATCGTGTGACCGGTGGTCACCATACCGACAGTGGGATCCTGGCATTTAGATGCCAACAAGGGGGGGGGGAGCACAGCGATGTCCCTTGCGGGCTTGGTGGCCACTCGCCACAGGTTCTAGTCCCACTCTATGGGTCCCTGTTTGTCGGGATTTAGAGGGGGGCGGGATGTATCCGTCAGTATTGTGACCGCCGGCCACATAACTACATTCCAGGGGAGAAGAGTGGTTGAGTCACTGATTGGTTTTAGCCTTAATTATATCTGGCACAGGAAGTCTATGGAGTGATTAGCAGTGGGGGCAGCAAAGGCAAAGCCATGAAGGAGGAAAATGAGGAGCACATGGAGTTAAAGATAGAGGGTGAAGACATGCGCTCTGTAGGCTGGGCAGGAGTGTGTTACACTAATCTGGATGAGAAGTGATAAGCACATGAGTTACAGATGGCCAATGACATGGGAGAGGACAGAAGAGAGATAAGGGGAAGAGAGGTAAACTAGGGTGTCGTCAGACAATATACAAAAATGGGTGGTGTCCTCCTGGTGCCCATCCCAAGCAGCCTGTGTTCAAACCTTAGTTCCCCAAATACATTAATATTACTTCCCTTGGCGTATAGTCTGTTTCCCCTCTTTTCAACCTTGTTATAGGGAGATGTTGGTATATGTAAAATACAAAAGTGAAAACGCACAAAAATCCTTGTATAATACTGTATAACCTTTGGCATCTAGCTGTCCAACAACTATCAAACAGTTTCTGCATCCACTTTATTCACAGATGTTATACTGCAGGTGACAGGCAGCATTTGGATATGAATAAGGATGGCACTTCTCAGGACATGTCATGTTCATCCATGTTCAAGATCTGTGTGTCATCATATAGTTGTATCAGTACTGTCAATGCAGTGATCGGAGGAGGGCACGAGCACATCACTGACATACCTGCATTAGCATCAGGAGTGCTGGAGGGCTGGACCCATTGTATGTTGGGGATTATGTGTAGATAGATAGATAGATAGATAGATAGATAGATAGATAGATAGATAGATAGATAGATAGACAGTATATCAAAGTATATACAGTATATTAAAGCAATCCAGCACTCACATGTATCCAGCAGTCACATGAGGTAATTAATAACTAATACTTGCTTGTGTGCCCTCCCATGGGGATCACCCCAATAATAGCACTGACAATAGATTGGGGCGGCACTCCAAAACTCAGTATAAAAGCATTCGCTGCTTTATTGTGCTCAACGTTTCAGGGCATGTGACCCCGTCATCAGGATGGCGGGGTCACATGCCCTGAAACACTGAGCACAATAAAGCAGCACATGCTTTTATACTGAGTTTTGGAGTGCCGCCCCAATCTATTGCCAGTGAGATTTTATATTTCTGCTGCAGGGTACACTGGGCTCCACAAGGAATGGACAATCGGGTGTAGAGTAGGATCTTGATCCGAGGCACCAACAGGCTCAAAGCTTTGACGGTTCCCAGAATGCATAGCGCTGCCTCCTATATCACCGCCTACGTGAACAGGAGCTCAGTTTTGTAGTTGGTGCAGCAGTAGCAGGCACTTAACAGAGGGGCTGCTCCAGGAAGCCCTAAGAAGAGCTTTTTTTCTGAGGAAAAAAGTGAAGACTTCAAGGGCAGCAGCAGTGTTACATGTCAGTGAACATTCACGGCTGCAGCTCCGGCTGTCCCCAGTGGCGCTGTACCCTCCCGAGCCCTGGTTGCCGGGTAACTACAGCAGGAGGCTCCGGTTTTCTTCTTGTCAGGCACACACGACGGGGGCTCTCCGGGATCGCGTGGCCGCGCTTCGGTAGGTGGTAAGTGGGTCCCGCTTGCGGGACCCGGTCTATATCGCGATCCGGCGCGGTCAGTGGGAGGCGGGCCACGCACGCTGGCGGTGGACACTGTGGCAGTACAGGCGATCCCACTAGATCACCAGGACATGGGACAGGTCAGGTTTTCTCTATAAACTGTTTTATTAGAGCCCGCAGTACCCAGTGGTTTTGCCAGCAGGGGGATAGAGCTTGGACCTGAAGCCCCTCCCCCAGCCCCAGGGCGCCATTTTCTGCAAATGTTCCCGCCCTGGAGCTGCATATCTGTCTCTCCCTCACTCCCTGGCAGTGTCTGCGGCGCCAGTATCCCTCAGCTCACTGCTCCAGGGAATGCTTGGGCAAATCCTCCTATGTAAAGCCGCCTGGTTGTCAGTGCTGTGACTTTACAAGACACTTAAGTATTCTACCTGCCTTTTTTAGTCAGTGTTAGTTAAGAAAGAGTGCACTTAGTCAGGGTTTCCTAGTACAATTACCCTGTGATATACATCCAGTTCTTACTGTGTACTGTTATATCTATTGTTATATAGCTGTGTAAGCTAGTCCAGTGCAGTATTATTGATAGTAATAACCTCTGCATTGTACAGTCTGTGACTATTTGTGTGTGCATTTGATAGCTGAGTGGTGTCCATTTCGTGTTTTCACTCAACCTGCTATCCCTATATTCTATAACCTGAGAGGGCTTGGTGCGTCAGGTTTTATCTAATATAGGATTTGCACAAAGATATACTGTATTACGTATTTTTCTCTGTGATTTAGTCACCATATCTCTCCTTTATCTCTGCTGGTGCTGACTACACTGCGCAGGGGTTTGGGCTAGAGGTATTGTGCTGTTGACAAATTGTACTGTGTTACCTCATACTGCAAGTTATATGTCTGCTTCTGAGGGTAACGGTTCTAGGGCTGAACACACTGCCGGTGTTGCTGAAGCCACAGATACCTATAAGGGGAGAATATAGCAGCTTTGGGCTCTGGTTCTGGGGGCTCCTTGCCCCCCAGTGGGACGGTGGCAACAGGGGCAAATAATGACCCGATGTGGGCCGCTTTTTCCACGCTTCTGCATACGCTAGTTCATAAACTAACACCCCCTATGGGACCCCCAATGCCGGTGCAACCGTTTGTGGTCCCTGCAGCTAATCCGCCGTAGGCGGACGATTTATCTGCTCAAATAAAGAAGTTGAACCAGTCCCTGACTACTAAAAAGTCTGACCGTCGCTCGCCTACGTCCAGTGTCTCCTCACAATCCACTGCTGTCACTGACAACTCGTCGGATGAAGACGGCACTTACACTGACCCCACAGGTTCTGGCTCAGATACGGCTAATGGGGAGGGTGGTTCACATGTGGATGTTCCTGATCTTTTGGAGGCTATTAAGTTAATTTTACAGATTACAGATGATCCCGAGCCATCCATTCCTCCAAGAAACCAGATAGGTTCAAGCGTCAGAAGGTGATTAAACAAGTTTTACCTCACTCTGACCACCTAATTGATATACGTCAGGAACCCTGGGAAAACCCGGGTACGAAGTTTGTGCCTCAAAAGAAGATGCTGGCTCGCTATCCTCCTGCGCCGGAGCTGTCTAAGAATTGGGAAATGCATCCTCCAGTGGACTCACATGTGGCTAGGATGGTGGTTTCCTCAGCTCTACCGGTCACCACCGTCACGTCTCTAAAAGAGCCTACGGATAAACGTGTGGAGGGTTGTCTGAAAGCGATTTACACCCTCACGGGTGCTGCACAAAGGCCCACTATTGCAGCTACTTGGGCTGCAGAGGCCATTGAAGCGTGGGCCTTGGAGTTAGATGCTGAAATCTCCTCTGACCATGCTAGACAATGCTAGTCTTATATTGTCACAGCTTCTCGTTATATTAAAGAGGCGGCTTCTGATGCTGGTATCCTGGCAGCCAAGGCCTCTACAACGTCAGTCCTGGCTCGCCGGATATTGTGGCTGAGATCCTGGTCTGTGGATCTGGACTCTAGAAAAACCCTGGAGGTACTCCCTTTTAAGGGAGATATTCTGTTTGGGGAGGATTTAAATAAGATTGTGGCTGACTTGGCTACTGCCAAAACTGCCTGTCTGCCAAGTACTGCTCCTTCTGTGTCGAAGGCTAAAGGTACTTCCTTTCGCCCCTTTCGTCCTTCAGGTAAAGCAAAAGGTCAGGCGTACAACAAGCAGGCCCGCACTTCCAAACCTGGTAAGCCTAAGCCCAAAAGAGC
Organism: Pseudophryne corroboree; assembly: GCF_028390025.1. Lineage (NCBI taxonomy): Eukaryota > Metazoa > Chordata > Amphibia > Anura > Myobatrachidae > Pseudophryne > Pseudophryne corroboree. The sequence goes on from NC_086449.1 coordinate 632,541,004, forward strand.
CTGGGCGGCGTCAGCCAGCTTCCAAGACAGATAAGCCTGCTGCATGATGGGGCGGGCCTCCCTCTGGGGGATCCCAGGGTGGGGGGCCGGTTTCTAGGGTATAACCAGTAATGGTTGAAGACCACTTCAGATGCCTGGGTACGGGAAGTCGTCACGTGAGGTTACGCCATAGCCTTCAAAAACCGACCCCCTCATCGATTTTGCCAGACAGATGTCCCGTTGGACATTCGGTGGTACAGACCCTCCTGGATAGAGGAGTCTTAGTACAGGTGCCTCTTGCGCAGAGGGGCCGGGGGTACTATTCTCCGCTGTTTCTAGTCCCGAAACCAAATGGGTCCTCCCGGCCCATTCTCAACCTCAAGGCATTGAACAGGTTTGTGAAGGTTTCCAGGTTCCGGAAGGAAACCCTTTGCTCTATAGTTCTGGCCTTGGAACCTGGGGACTTCATGGTCTCCCTGGATATACAGGATGCTTACCTGCATATTCCTATAGCAGTATCTCATCAGCAATACCTGAGATTTGCGATTGGCAACTGCCATTACCAGTTTCGGGCGTTACCTTTTGGTTTAACAACGGCTCCGCGAGTCTTTACAAAAGTCATGGCGGTGATGATGGTGGTACTCCGCCGTCAAGGGGTCAGGATACTGCCGTATTTGGATGACTTGTTAATCCTGGCAAATTCCCCAGAACTTCTCCTGTGTCATCTAGATGTGACGGTCCGGTTTCTGTAAGCCCACGGGTGGCTCATCAATTGGAAGAAGTCATCCCTGATCCCTGCTCAGAGCATGGTGCATCTGGGAGTACTATTGGACACTCACAACCAGCGGTTGTTCCTGTCTCAGGAGAAAGTCCTGAAACTTCAGGACAGGATTCGTTGCTTCCTATCTCGTCCGCAAGTGTCGATACATTCGGCGATGCAGGTGCTGGGCCTCATTGTGTCAGCATTCGACATAGTGGAGTATGCTCAATTTCACTCTCGCCCTCTCCAGAGGCTGATTCTAGCCAAATGGGACGGCCTGCCTCACCAGATCAGGTCTCAAATGATCTCATTGACTCCGGAGGTCCGTCGGTTGCTGCTCTGGTGGCTTCGGGACTAACAACTGTGCAGGGGCCGTCCGTTCTGGATATCCGACTGGGTCCTGTTGATGACAGATGCCAGTCTAAGAGATTGGGGCGCGGTGCTGGAGCAACACTCCCTTCAGGGGTGGTGGACCAAGGAGGAGTCCCTCCTCTCGATCAATATTCTGGAGTTGCGGGCGGTCTTCAATGCCTTGAACCTAGCCCAGCATTTAATTCAGAACCGTCCTGTTCAAGTACAGTCGGACAACGCCACCACAGTTGCTTACATAGATCATCAAGGCGGCACTCCAAGCCGCCTAGCAATGAAGGAAGTCTCACGGATTCTACAGTGGGCAGAACGCCATCTACCGGCCATATCGGCAATATTCATTCTAGGAGTCCTGAATTGGGAAGCGTACTTTCTCAGTCGTCAGGACGTGCATGCCGGCGAGTGGGGCCTCCATCCAGAAGTGTTTCAACTCCTAGTGGAAAGGTGGGGCCTTCCAGACGTAGATCTGATGGCGTCTCGACACAATCACAAGGTTCCGGTCTTCGGAGCAATGACAAGGGATCCTCAAGCAGCATTCGTGGATGCGCCGGCGGTACCGTGGAGGTTTCGGCTGCCGTACGTGTTCCCTCCGGTGTCACTCCTGCCCAGGGTAATTCGGAAGTTCAAGCAAGAAAAAGGAATTCTGCTTCTCATAGCTCCAGCGTGGCCCAGACGGTACTGGTTCTCAGACCTGCAAGGCCTATCATCAGAGCGTCCAATTCTACTTCCGCAACGACCAGACCTCCTCGTTCAGGGCCCCTGTGTCTACCAGGACCTAGCCCGGCTGTCTTTGACGGCGTAGCTCTTGAAACTTCCGTCTTAAAGGCTAAAGGGTTTTCTGAGGCGGTCATTCAAACTATGTTGCGGGCCCGGAAACCGGCTTCGGCTCGGATTTACTATAGGGTCTGGCATTCTTACTTTGTTTGGTGCGCATCTAACGATTATGACGCTTCCAAGTTTAGTATAGCCAAGTTGTTGGCTTTTCTTCAGCAGGGCCTGGACTTAAGCCTGCGTCTGGCCTCCCTCATGGATCAAATATCTGCCTTGTCGGTGTGGTTTCAGAGAAAAATTGCGACCTTACCTGATGTGCATACCTTTACTCAGGGCGTGTTGCGTATCCATCCTTCCTATGTCCCACCTGTGGCTCCTTGGGACTTGTCGGTGGTTTTGGAGGCGTTACAAGAGTCTCCGTTTGAACCTCTTGGTTCAGCTGACCTTAAGTGGCTTTCCCTTAAGGTGCTGTTTCTGCTGGCTATTGCTTCAGCTAGAAGAGTGTCGGATTTGGGAGCCTTGTCCTGTAGTTCCCCATATCTGATATTTCACCGTGACCGGGCGGTTCTTAGGACTCGTCCCGGCTATCTACCTAAGGTGGTTTCTTCGTTCCACCTTAAATCAGGAGATTGTAGTTCCGGCACTTGTTTCTCCTGATCTGTCTCCCAAAGAGCGGTGGATGTGGTACGGGCTCTCCGTATCTATGTGAACAGAACTGCTCCTATTAGGAAATCTGATTCACTTTTTGTTGTGTTTGGGTTTCACAAACGGGGCTGGCCTGCTCACAAGCAAACTCTGGCCAGATGGATTAGAATGGTGATTGCACATGTTTATGTAAAGGCTAGTCTCTCTGCTCCTGATCACATTAAGGCCCATTCTACTCGGTCTGTTGGACCTTCTTGGGCGGCCCAACGTGGTGCGACCCTTGAACAACTGTGCAAGGCGGCTACGTGGTCCTCTGTGAACACGTTCCACTTCCTAAGGTTCTATGCCTTCGATACTGCCGCTTCCCAGGATGCTTCCTATGGACGCCGGGTTGTTGTGCCCGCTACAGTGCGTCCCCTCCCATACGGAACTGCTTTAGGACATCCCCATTGTCCATTCCTTGTGGAGCCCAGTGTCCCCCGCAGCAAAAAACGAGTTTTATGGTAAGAACTTACCTTTGTTAAAACTCTTTCTGCGAGGTACACTGGGCTCCACAAGGCGCCCACCCTGACGCACTTAGCTTCTTTGGGTTGGTATGGCATTAGCCGCTGACACGTCTCCTGTCGTGAGAATGCGGTGTTGTGGCTACTAACCGTTGTCGTCTCTTTTCCTGCTATTGCATTGGGCTGGTTAACTAAAAACTGAACTCCTGTGCAGGGAGGCGGGGTGATATAGGAGGCGGCGCTATGCATTCTGGGAACAGTCAAAGCTTTGAGCCTGTTGGTGCCTCGGATCAAGATCCTACTCTACACCCGATTGTCCATTCCTTGTGGAGCCCAGTGTACCTCGCAGAAAGAGTTTTAACAAAGGTAAGTTCTTACCATAAAACTCGTGTGTGTGTGTGTGTGTGTATATATATATATATATATATATATATATATATAGTGCTGCCATGTTCCAGTTAGCGGTGCTGGGGTGCACATCACACTGGATGGGTTTCATGTTCTCTTCAGGCTATATATTTAATTGTTTGTCATTTCCCCGGATTTGCCTACGGAATGGCTGCAGGTCTATTACATACAGTATTAGTAACATTAAGTACAGTAATAATAATGCTGCATTATTCTGCTAAACATACTGTAGTTTCAGCTTTGATCTTACAATATCATAACTGTGAATTGTTCTTGACTCACAGCTACTGTCTCTTAATATTAATCAGTTGCCCGGAGCTGTTACACTTATTTTAGCTGTGTGCATTTCTCAATAATACCTCTTACGTGTAAGATAACGTGTTGTGATTTTTATTATGAGCCTACCTACAGGTCCTCTCATGCTATCCAGTATGCAATGTATAAGAAGTCCCCATGCCGTAACAAAATTTATAATAAATTTAAATAGAAATTGTTCCCTGCTGTAGACTTCAGTAGGCTTCAAACTGGACTTGTTCTCAGGCCTGGACAGTGCCAGATTAAGGGTCACACGGGCCTGGAGCTGACATTTATCAAGGGCCTATTGTGTGCCGACTCGGAGTGTGAGTAGCACCTCAGAGAAGTTCTCCTGGGCTGGCATGGAGATGTACTAGATCTTGGAGAGTGATAGAGTGGAGAAAGATAAACTACCAACTAATCAGCTCCTTAGTGACATGTTAGAGAATGGATTTGAAAAATGGCAGTAAGGAGCTGGTTGGTTGGTTGGTTGGTTGGTATTTAAGCTCTCTCCACTTTATCACTCTCCAAGACTTGGTACATTTGCCCCTACATCACTACTCTTCCTCCCTATACTACATCACTGCACTATGGGTAAGTAGTGCTGGTTAAGCACAAGTCCATTATGTGAATGCAAAAAAAAATAGTTTTATATACAGTATGGTTGGGTCAGAGAAGTAGCGGAGGGCATGGAAGATACAGGGGGGTAGTGCAGAGTGGTAGTGATGGGTCAGGGGGGCAGTGCAGAAAAGCAGTGGTAAACAAAGAGGGGTCAGGGGGTAGTGCAAAGTGGTAGTGGTGGGCATGAAGGAGACGGGCTAGTGCAGAATGATAGTGATGGGCATGGATGGGAAGGGGGGTAGTGCAGAGTGGTAGTGATGGATCGGGTAGTGCAGAGAGGTAATAGTGGGCCTGAAGGGGTTGGGGATAGTGCAGAGTGGTAGTGATAGATCAATGGTAGTGCAGAGAGGTAGTGGTGGGAATGGATGGGTCAAGGGCAGGGAAGAGAGGTGGTGGGCATGGAGGGGTAGGTGTTGTCCAGGGCCGTAGTGGTGGGTTAGGTGGTAGTGCAGAGAGGTAGTGGTGGGCATAGAGGAGACATGGAACTAGTGCAGAGTGGCAGTGGTTGGAATGAAGGGGCCAGGGGGTAGTGCAGAGAGGTGGTGGACATGGAAAGGACAGAGGAGTAGTCCATAGAGGTAGGGGTCACCATGGAGGGGCCAAGGGGTAGTGCAGAGTGGTAGCGATGGGCATGGAGGGGGCAGAGGGGTAGTGTCAAGTTGTAGTGATAGGTCAGGAGGGATAATGCAGAGAAGCAGTGCTGAGTATTGAGGGATAAGGGGGTAGTGCAGGGAGATAGTGGTGGGCATGGAGGAGTCAGGGGTTAGTGCAGAGAGGTAGTGGTGGTCATGGAGGTAGGTCAGCATGGTAGTAGTGAGTCAGGGTGAGCATTAAGGTAGTGGTGAGTATGGAGGAGTATGGAAGGTGGTGCAGAAAAGTATTGGTGGGTATGGGGGAGCTCTGCACACAGTGACATGTCTGTACCTTTAGCTGCATCATCATGCAAGGAACATGTATCAGAGGTGATGAGTACAGTGGTCAGTAGCTGTCTGAATGTACAGCTTCCTCTCCCCCAGTGATGTCATGCAGCTGGTCAGGGAGGGGGCTAGGGAGATGAGTGAGAAACCGCATGTCTGCATCAGGGACACTTTAAACTGTATCCAATTGACTGGGGCTGAAAATGCAAAGAGAAGGCTCCAGGAACCTAATTCTGTTTTTCAGGTGGTGACTGCATACCTTCTGCCTCTGTCTGGTAAAATGTGAGCAGGGGATATTCCTGCTGGTGACAGTGCTTGCCTGGTCCTCCCCCCCATGTGCATTGGAAACAGCTACTGGAACAATCAAGTTGTTACAACAAGCAGCTCCTTATTTTACTTACATAACGGCTCAGTGCTTCCAGAGGCAGAGTAGTAAACTAGTCACTCCGTCCCACGTAGTAACAGAAGGAGGAGCTCTACAGATGACATCCCAGTGTGCACCCTGCATCAGCTGCCTGTCTCACGTCTCTTCATGCACCTGGACCTGGATGATGGAGCTGAGAATCTCCATTTCTCAGTCTCCACTGTCCCGTGCAGCAGCAGTAGATTAGCCCTGCATCGCCAGCCCTGGCTGCTGTACATACTTGCTAGCAGCATCAAGACAGTGCTAAGCCGCTCACTAGACCTCTATCTTCAGGCTCCGCCCACCCTGTGCCTTCTGCCTGTCCGCTCTCATGGATGGCCGGCGGTGCATGTTATTTGAGGTAAAGCATGTCCACATCGGCGCAAGATCAGTGACAACACCCGCACAGTAGGCAACACAGCTCTGACAGATTTTACTCTGTTCTCTGCCTGGCCAGTTTTACTGTTGATGGTCCTGCTGTGGGCCTATTTTAAGTGGAGGGCCTGGAGCTGCAGCTCCACCCGCCCCATTGTTAATCCGGCTCTGGGCCTGGATTGAAGGAAAAGCCGTCCAGACTGCCCCATAATTTCCTACTGGGTGTGTTTAAAATGATTTTCCTTTAAAAGCCAATAAGCACTAATGTCATGTTAATAAATTTAAATGATAGTATTTTAAATGGAAATGTTTTAAAATAGTAAAATAATTCAGTTCTCTGCGGTAACCGTCACACTGTGTTTGTCACTTATGTTAGACATACTGAAAATAAAAATGTACAATAAATGATGGCAGCCGCATGGCTTGCTGTAATTTGTAAGACGAGTGCTACTTTTGACACTTGCTCACTTTGTTTTTATAGAATCTTTATAAAATAGCTCAGTCCTTATTAATTGAAACATGTTTTTCTTAATTGAGTTTTCCTTCCTAGCTGACAGATTTGCTAGAGGTTATTGGGTTGTAGTATCACATTTAATTATGCAAATGATCTCGCTATCTTTATGCCGACGGCTGTGCTATGCCGCACAAGTTTTGTGTCGTTTCGGAAAATGCTCCCTAGCTTCATTAAACTTCCATGCTATCATCTCCTGTTGCTTTGCTCCACCTGCCTAGTTGGGTAATATTGTGAGAGAAAATTAATGTAATGTCCTTTGTGAACTTTATTGATTTTTCACTGTTCTGGTTTTTTTTGTTTGTTTTTTTCTGCAGGAAATAATAGGAAAGCAAAATAATAGACAGAGAACTTGATTTTTAGAGATTCTGTCTATGGCCTGGCTTTCAGCCACAATATAAAGGCTATACTTTTCTTAATCTTTGTCATTTGCACGCTAAACTTTTTTTCTACAAAACTAGTTGAAAATTGTATTTTTTTGTCCTGAAGAACCGGAGTATTACAGAAAAAATCCAGGGAGTACCAGAAAAAATGTGTTTGATGTAATACTTTACCTTTTATCTTTAGGAACTACTAGGCAAACCCAAAGTGCAGGAGGCTTTTAAAACACTGAATGAGTTGGTCTATCCTATTATCCATGAAGACATTGCAGGTGCCAGTAAGTGCGGCGCTATGCTGCACTTATGATACCGCTGACTCCAAGTCTGTCCCTGAAAGGGGCAGCGAGGGCGCAAGATCGGGTGCCATTTCTGGCTTTTACACACAATGGCAATGGCACTTTGCACCCTTTGTAAGGAATAGGATTGACCCCCTTAGTATTTGCAATGCCCAATGGCATCCTCCTACTGAGAAATAGCAGTCAACACCTTCTAATTTGTGAAGCGACCAGCTGCTGCTCTTGCATATCTATGATGGAGTGGGAATCTGGCCGGTGCTTTGATGTCACAACCCAGAGCTACATCCAAGTAGCTCTGGGCTGAGCAGCAGGTAATAATTGGCAGGGGGCCCATTGCCTATGGTGCCCACATATCATCCACCAATTCTGCTCATTTTAGATTATTGTCTACAAACGAGTTAAATTATATTCACCTCATTCCCCCTATGGAAGCTAAAAGTTGTAGGTTTCACCAGCAGAATTTAGGCAAGTATTTTGTGGCCTACACCAAGCACACAATGGAATAGACCATCACCCCACCTTATTCCTACAGTATGGCAAAGGAAAGTGGGATTGCAGTCTCAAGAAAAATGGCCTATTCCATGAAATTTTTATAGTAACAGTAAAAGTAAATTCACTCAGCTTTTTTAGCAGGAACAAAGCCAGATCATTAGCAATCCATAGAGTTCCTGCTGCATATTGTCTGTGATACTGTGATAGCTTGCTGCATGAGGATCAACCATGTGCCTTCATATGCACATAAGTAAAACATTGGGCACATGTGGGTCTGGATTAGGCCCTTAGTCTAATACAACCAATCATAATACTAGTATCCCAAGAGAACATAATATGTCATGTTATATTGGTATCCGGACTATAGATCTACACTAACAGGGTCTACAGTCAAAAGGTCTACCAGTAATGGTAGACATGCATTAGGTTGACAGGGTCAAAAGGTCGACATGTAAATGGAAGATAGGTCAAAAGGTCGACATGACAGTGGTCGACACACATAAGGTAGACACAAGTTTTTCTTTTCTTTTGGAAACTTTTTCATACTTTACCATCCACGTGGACTATGATTGGGAATAGTAACCTGTGCCGAGCTCAGCGGTAGCAGAGTGAGGCACCTTGCCTGAAGCACGACGAGCAAATCGAGCCATGCGAGGGGATGTGGTACACTAATGGGTCTTGTTTGTGGCAGAAAAGTGACAAAACCCCCAAAAAACAAAATATAAATTGTCTACCTTTTTTGTGTCGACATTTACATGTCAACCTTGTCAACCTTTCCTACTGTCTACCTATTCTATGTCGACCTTTTGTCCCTATCGACCTAATACATGTCTACCATTAGTAGTAGACCTACTGACTGTAGACCTTTGTAGTGTAGATCTAATAAGCCACATGGGGGTTATTCAGAGTTGTTAGCAAACCAAAAAAGCATACCAATGGGCAAAACCATGCTGCACTGCAGGTGGGGCCGATCTACAGGTACATTTATAATAATGATGTACCTTTTTGGAAACTTGCATTAATAAGTAGGTGATTATATGTCTAGCCCTCGGTCAGGGTGATGGCTTTCTATATATATATATATATATATCTCCTAAATCCTGATATTACACCAAACAGTTGATTTTTTCTGGTTGATGGTATTATGCTCTGCTCACGGTTCAGTATATAAAAGGAGCAGATCATCTACAAATTCTGTCAATCTGACTGTTGCATCACTAGTTTAAATCCCACAAAATAAACTACAATATTGTAGTTTATGGATATGGGGGTCTGGAGCCAGCTTCATTAAGAGTAAGACGCTGGGCTAAATTACCTCCCCACATATTCCTTGTCCTTAGGATGGGAGCTACCCTCACATCACTAAGGATTACCGAGTTAACCAATGAGGAGAGTGTCCATCATATTTCCATGTCTTAATTTAATATAATGTTGCTTGTTTGTTTATTGCTGGAAGATACAATGACACCTGCACTCACTGCTCACATGCCTCTTAGTCACAGCGGTGAGTAAAGCCTAACTGATTAGGACTTAGAATGCTTTGCATAATGTCTACTAGTCTGGCAGCTATTATTCCGGATAGTCATTTAAAATCCTATTTAAGGAACTTAATTGTCCTCCATGAATTAATTCTGTGCTTGTTTGGTTTGGGGATAAGAATTGGAAAAGCTACTGTATGATATACATGTTTTAAGGATTGTATATCATCACTTAGAAATGTCTAGTAATCACCATTATGTGCACAGTGCCTGGAGATTTATTTGAATACTATGCCATAACGTAAGGAAAAAACAAAAAACAGGCAACTACACAACCATCGGCATAGTGTACACCTCTGAGTCTCAATATAAAGAGGCTGTTCTCTGCAGCACATTTATTCACATAATGCTATCCTCCTACGTGTACTTCACGCTTATCACAGGGCTTCTCTAGAAATCTGGTCAAGGGCTCCTTCTTTCCTGAGCAGCCATCTTGCCTAGACACAGAAGGCCACAGACTCTTCTTCTCATGTCCCTGGGTATGATGTCACCTACCAGCCACGGAAAACCAGAATATTTTGCAGACTCTAGTCCCCCTGGAGACCTCCATGTCTAGGGTGCTGGGTTCTCTTATACTACTCCACTATCTCCACCATCTCTGGTGACAAGTCTAAACCTCATTACCGCCGCCTACTCCACTATGAGACCTGCGCCTTGGCACTATTTTACAGACCTCCCAGTGACCCTGCTAGACTTCACCTGTTGTGTATGTGGTCATGCCAGGAGGTGGTGCACTTCAGTTATGTCCTCATATATGATAATCTTGATCACTGAGTACTGACTGAATACCTACACACTACTTGCGACTGTTTGCTCCTGTTAGTTTTAGTGAGTTGCCCATGTCATCTGTCCTACCCAGTCTATAGTGTGATATTAATGTACATACTTATTCTGTAGTCTGCCATTGTGTGTGGTACTTATTCTGTGTCACCCTGGCACTCTTTTCTATGTTTATCCTGTACAGTGCGGCATACAAGCTATACATACAATAATACCGTAAGGCAGGGGTGGCCGGACTTTTAGGACCTAGGATCTACTTTTTGTTCACTTACTTACCGGTGATCTACCGGCATCAAATAACACCAATAGTGATGCACACATTTAAAAATAGCATTAATAATGATGCCATCAAATAACACCACCAATAATAATGCACAGATTTAAAAACGGCATTAGTAATGACAAAATTAAATAACAGCACCAATAGTAGTGTCCACATTACAAAAAAATACATTAACATTAATAAACATAATCTTGTCATGATTGTGTGCAGAACAGCCCCCTGTGCAATTACCCTCCCCCTGTACAGAATACTCCCTCCCTCTACGTGTGCAGAACAGCTTGCTGTGCAACATACCCCCTTTTGCAGATACACCCATGTGCAGTATACCCCCCTCCTCACTCCCATTGCAGAACAACCCACTGTGCAACTTATCCCCCACGTGCAGCTGCCACCCCTGTGCAGACTCCCCTCCCCTCCCAGTGCATAACAGACCCCTGAGAAGAATTCACGCTGGTCGGCTTCAGAGGCTGCCTAGCTGGCTGACTTGCTTCAGACTCAGGCTCTCCGCTAGCTAGCTGATTCCACCACTGTCACGCTGTGCCTGCGCCTCAGTCCCGCTTCCTGCAGCTGCTGAATGGACCCAACTGGATCCAACAGGCGCACAGGCTCCTCACATCGTGGGTTGCGGCTGACGTCATAACGTCAGCTGCACACCCACGCAATGCATCACTGGGAATGCTCCAAGTCGGCAAATGGTTGTGATCTACCTGCGGGAGCTCCGCGAGCTACCGGTAGATCGCGTTCAACACTTTGGCCACCAGTGATGTAAGGGTTGTGTCTGTACATAGCAATTTATTTTCTGCAGTGGGGTACACCGGGGTTCCACAGGGAATAACATCAGGGGGTGTAGAGTAGGATCTTTATTCGAGGCACCAACATGCTAAAAGCTTTGACTGTTCCCAAGATGCTCAGCGCCGCCTCCTCTATAACCCCACCTCCGTGCACAGGAGCTCAGTTTGTAAGTTGGTGCTCTGCAGGCAGGACACTAACGGGCCCTGAAAAGAGCTTTTATAAAAGAAGATAGAAGACTTCAAAGGCTGCAGCAGAGGCACTCTTAGTGCTAGATGTCATTCTGACCTCTCCTGCTGCAGCTCCATCACCTCCCCTGGCGGCGCTGTATACTCCCGCGTCCCTGGTTGCCGGGTACTTACAGCGGAGGCTCCGGTTCTTCACCTAGGGCACACACACTTGCCGCAGCTGTCCAGGATCGCGTGGCCGCATCAAGGGAGGAGGTAAGAGGGTCCCCCAGGCGGGGCCCAACGAAAATCGCGATCCGGCGCGGCCATTAGGAGGCGGGCCGCGTGCGATAGCGTGGACACTGTGTTGGTACAGGAACCCCACTAGACCACAAGGGCAGGGGCACAGGTCGGTTATATATATATTGTGACAAGAACACTGGGATAGTGTTTGAGGGCAGGTATATTTGTCCCAGGTTCTTGTCTTACATGTTTTAGAAAATGTTAACTTCTAGGAAAAATGCTTTTTGTTTTGTCTGAACCTTTTCAGTTTGCTGTAAAAGCTGGGTAAAGGCTCTGAGAGAGAGATAAGGCGAGTTCTAGACATTGGGCCCAGTTCGGGTCTTTGGCCTCACAGAGGGCTAATCAGGGTTTCAGCTGTGTAAGAGTGATATAGTGCTTCTAACCTGATTAGTATGGGCAGACTGCCTGGGAAGGCTGCAGGATCTGTGTGTGAGAGACACGCTTTCTGATGCAAGTAAGCTATACAGTGTGTACTGAAGAACTCTGTGTTTTGTTTAGTGACAGTTAGGAACATCTTATGTTTAGTTAGTGCCGGACAGGCAAGGTATTTTTATTTTGGGGTTTGTTTTATTTTCGGTTTCAATAAAACTGGCCGGGGTCAGTTGTACCAGAAACTGGACTTGTGTTGTTCCTCAGCTGCTGCGTGCTGCCATATTCCCCAGGAAAAGGCACCTTGCACCCCTACAGTGTTACAACTTGGTGGAGAATGCGAGCAGGCCGTTCTGCGCATAAGTGAAAGCAGCAGCTTTGTGAGGCCTGCAGAAAACGGTGGGTTATGCAGATACAGCCCAGTGTGAAGTTACTGAGACTCACCCCTGAGGGTTTGATATATGTCCTGGGTGAAAGCAGCTGCAAAGCCGCCTGAAAAATCTGTTGACATGGAGGATCTGCTTAAAGCCTTGCTGCAAGCTACAGCGGCTCAGCAGGAGGCCAACCGACAGCAGCAGGTGGCAATGGAGGAAAATTGGAGACTACAGCGTCAGGATAGAGAGGCCTTAGCAGAAGTGGTGCAGAGACTTGCAGCTCGGGTTGGAGATGTGGCCGTCAGTGCTCCAACCAGCTCTAGTTCTATACGAGCCAGTCACTTCCTGCAGAAAATGACAGAGGCTGATGATGTGGAGGCCTATCTGACCACGTTTGAAAGGACTGCCGAGCGTGAGAACTGGCCGAAAGCACAGTGGGCCAGTCTGCTGGCACCTTTCCTGTCAGGTGAGCCCCAAAAAGCTTACTTTGATTTAAGCCCTGCTGAGGCTCGGGACTATGATAAACTAAAGACTGAGATCCTGACCCGCCTGGGAGTCACGCTGTCAGTACGAGCACAACGGGTGCACCGTTGGCTGTACGCCATGGAGAAGCCTCCGCGCTCCCAGATGCACGACCTTATTCAGCTAACAAAAAAATGGCTGCAGCCAGAGACATTAACTGGTCCCCAGATGGTGGAAAGAGTCGTCATGGACCGCTACTTGAGATCTTTGCCCATGGTCCTGCGCAAGTGGGTGAGCCATGGAAACCCGGGTACTGCTGACCAATTAGTGGACATGGTAGAGAGGTATTTGGCAGCAGAGGAACTACTGATGACCACCCAGCCACCCATAGATCCTCGACAGCGCCCTTCAGTAAAGACTGGTAAGACTGTTCCGTGGGAAAACGTTGCTGGGCGGTTAAGAGAACGCAAGGCTGGAGAGACTGTAAACACTGGCCCTGGAAACAGGCCAATGGGGCTAGAACGGTCTATGCTGCCCAAATGGGTTGATAATCGTGTGGTTAAATGTTTTAGGTGTGGTATGCCAGGTCATGTTATTGCCAATTGCCCAGTCACGCAAGAACCCATGCAATGTGATGCTGCCTTTGAATATCGCAGAATGTCTTTCTTTGCTAGGTTAGCCTGTACTGTGGTACCTTCACCTGAGCTGGAAAAACAAATGTGTGATGTGTTCTTAGAAGGTAACCGGGTAGAGGCCTTGCTAGATTCAGGAAGTTTAGTTACCCTCGTGAAAGCTGGGTTAGTGAACCCCTTAAAGGTCCAGCAAATACCTATTGGGGTAACTTGCATACATGGGGATACCCAATATTATGCCACTGCTGAGGTGAATATAGAAACTTGTTGTGGGTCAGCAATGGTTAAAGTGGGACTGGTCCCTACCTTGGTGCATGAGGCCATAATAGGGAGGGATTTTCCTCATTTTTGGAAACTGTGGAAATCACGGTTATTAACAGATGTGAGAAGTAAAAAGCCAGTTGATAATACCGGTGATTTTTTGGATGTACGTGGGTCTTCGGAACTTTCTGGCCCTTTGCCTTTTGCTAGTTTGGCTGGGGAAGTGACAGATGGGGAGTCCAGTGAGGACCCTCTTGCCGGGAACAGAGACATAGTAGTTAGAACTGAAAGCGTGCCTGACCTGGAGGTAAAGAAGGATCTGTTTGCGTCTGAACAGTTAAAGGATCCTACCTTAATAAAGGCTAGAGAGAATGTTAAGATTGTTAATGGGGAACCTGTGGTACCAGGTGACAGGGTTACGTATCCCCACATGGCCATCTGTAATGAGCTCTTGTACCACATTGTCAAAAGGGGTGAGGATGTGGTGGAACAGCTGGTAGTTCCCCAGCCTTATCGGAGAACGGTACTAGATTTAGCTCATAGTCACGTTACCGCAGGACATTTAGGGGCAGAAAAAACCACTGAAAGAGTTTTACAAAGGTTCTTTTGGCCAGGGGTTTATAAAGAAGTGTCTGAATATTGTTCTTCCTGTCCTGAATGCCAGTATCATGCCCCTAGACCCCATTTCAGGAGCCCACTAGTTCCCATGCCTATTATAGAGGTCCCGTTTGACAGAATAGCCATGGATCTCGTGGGGCCCTTGTTAAAGTCTGCTCGGGGCCATCAGTATATCCTGGTAATTATGGACTATGCCACTCGATATCCTGAGGCTGTCCCTTTACGCACTATCACAACCAAGGCGATAGCTAGGGAGCTGGTGCAGGTATTTAGTAGAGTGGGAATACCAAAAGAAATTTTGACTGACCAAGGTACTCCATTTATGTCAAGGATCATGAAAGAATTATGCAAGTTATTTAAGGTCACTCACCTCAGGACGTCCATCTACCATCCCCAAACTGACGGGTTGGTGGAAAGGTTTAATAAAACATTAAAAAGTATGTTAAAAAAGGTTGTTGAGAGAGATGGGAAAAACTGGGATTGTTTGTTGCCCTACTTGTTAATGGCCATCAGAGAAGTTCCTCAGTCCTCTACGGGGTTTTCTCCATTTGATTTGTTGTATGGTAGACACCCCAGAGGGCTGTTGGATGTTGCCAAAGAGACGTGGGAAGGACAGCCCACTCCTTATAGAAGCGTTATTGAGCATGTAACACAAATGCAGGATAGGATTGCAGCCGTGGTACCTGTTGTCAGAGAGCACATGGAACAGGCCCAAAGTGCTCAACAGAGGGTCTATAACCGGAGTGCCAAGATACGGGAATTTGCTCCTGGAGATAGAGTTCTTGTTTTGGTACCCACTGTGGAAAGCAAATTCCTAGCTAAATGGCAGGGTCCATTTGAGATTAGGGAAAAAGTGAATGAGGTTAATTACAAAGTATACCAGCCGGGAAAGAGAAAACCCGAACAGATCTACCATGTTAACTTAATCAAACCCTGGAAAGATAGGTTGTCTCTGTCAGCGGAGCCTTGCCCTTCGGTGTCTTCACCCCGGTTGCTTCCCGCAGTGAAGGTGTCAAAGACATTATCAGCTGATCAGAACAATCAGGTTAAAGAATTTCTCATCCAAAATAGGGAGGTATTTTCAGAGCTGCCTGGCCGAACGACCATAATAAAACATGACATTGTCACAGAACCAGGGGTCAGGGTTCATTTAAAGCCATATAGGATTCCTGAAGCTCAGCGAGAAGCTATTTCTAAGGAAGTTAAAACCATGTTAGAACTTGGAGTCATAGAGGAGTCTAACAGTGAGTGGTCCAGTCCCATAGTGCTCATCCCGAAGCCCGACGGTAGCATACGCTTCTGTAATGACTTTCGTAAGTTAAATGAGGTGTCCAAGTTTGACGCATACCCCATGCCCCGTGTGGATGAGCTTGTAGAAAGGCTGGGAACAGCCAGGTTTCTCACCACATTGGACCTGACCAAAGGTTACTGGCAAATACCTTTATCTGATAGCACCAAAGAAAAAACAGCCTTTTCGGTTCCGGAGGGGCTGTACCAGTATAAGATGTTACCCTTTGGGTTGCATGGGGCTCCAGCAACCTTTCAACGGGCGATGGATAAAATTTTGAGGCCCCATAGAAAATATGCAGCTGCCTATTTGGATGATGTGGTAATTCACAGTACAGACTGGGGGTCACATTTGGTTAAAGTACAAGCAGTACTGGACTCAATCAGAGAGGCAGGGTTAACTGCTAACCCAAAGAAGTGCTGCCTCGCAATGGAGGAGGTCAAATACTTGGGCTTCACCATAGGCAGAGGTCTGATTAGGCCCCAATTGAATAAAGTTGATGCTATTCAAAACTGGCCTCGTCCAGTGAATAAAAAACAGGTAAGGGCTTTTTTGGGAATTACTGGGTACTATAGACGGTTTATTCCTAATTTTGCGACCACAGCGGTGCCGTTGTCAGACCTTACCAAAGGGAAGCAGTCAAATGTGGTGAAATGGAACCCTGATGCAGAAAAGGCGTTCCAAGCGTTAAAAGTGGCTTTGTGTTCACAACCGGTGTTGATAACACCAGATTTTTCAAAAGAATTTGTGGTACAGACAGATGCCTCAGAGGTAGGGATAGGTGCTGTGCTGTCCCAAACCAGAGATGGGGACGAACACCCTATCATTTATTTGAGTAGGAAACTCAATGAGCATGAAAAAAGGTATGCCATTGTGGAAAAGGAGGCTTTGGCCATTAAGTGGGCACTAGATACCTTGAGATATTACCTCTTGGGTAGACAATTCAGACTAGTGACAGACCATGCCCCTTTAAAATGGATGTATGTAAATAGAGGCAAGAATGCTCGTGTAACTAGATGGTTTCTAGCGTTGCAGGACTTTAAGTTTACTGTCGAACATAGACCGGGAACACAATTGGCCAACGCAGATGCATTGTCTCGCATCTTCTGTTTGGGGGCTACAAGTGTTCCGGCCCCTAGGTCGAAACAGGGGAGGGGGATATGTGACAAGAACACTGGGATAGTGTTTGAGGGCAGGTATATTTGTCCCAGGTTCTTGTCTTACATGTTTTAGAAAATGTTAACTTCTAGGAAAAATGCTTTTTGTTTTGTCTGAACCTTTTCAGTTTGCTGTAAAAGCTGGGTAAAGGCTCTGAGAGAGAGATAAGGCGAGTTCTAGACATTGGGCCCAGTTCGGGTCTTTGGCCTCACAGAGGGCTAATCAGGGTTTCAGCTGTGTAAGAGTGATATAGTGCTTCTAACCTGATTAGTATGGGCAGACTGCCTGGGAAGGCTGCAGGATCTGTGTGTGAGAGACACGCTTTCTGATGCAAGTAAGCTATACAGTGTGTACTGAAGAACTCTGTGTTTTGTTTAGTGACAGTTAGGAACATCTTATGTTTAGTTAGTGCCGGACAGGCAAGGTATTTTTATTTTGGGGTTTGTTTTATTTTCTGTTTCAATAAAACTGGCCGGGGTCAGTTGTACCAGAAACTGGACTTGTGTTGTTCCTCAGCTGCTGCGTGCTGCCATATTCCCCAGGAAAAGGCACCTTGCACCCCTACAGTGTTACAATATATATATATATAACCGTTTTATTATGGCCCACAGTACCCGAAACAGGCTCGCACTTCCAAACCCAATAAGCCCAAACCTAAATGGGCCTGAGCTGCCCGTCAGCCTGCTTCCAAAACTGACAAGCCTGCTGGATGACGGGGTGGGCCTCCCTCTGGAAGATCCCAGGGTGGGGGGCCGACTTCTAGGGTTTACCCAGGAATGGTTGAAGACCACTTCAGATGCCTGGGTACGGGAAGTCATCACTCGAGGTTACGCCGTATCCTTCAAGAATCGTCCCCCTCATCGATTTTGCCTGACAGACGTCCCTTCAGATCAGGTGAAGGCAAAAACTCTTCATTCGGTGGTACAGTCCCTCCTGGACACAGGAGTGGTAGTACAGGTGCCTCTGGCTCAGAGAGGCAAGGGGTACTATTCACCGCTGTTCCTAGTCCCGAAACCGAATGGGTCCTCTAGGCCCATTCTCAACCTCAAGTCCTTGAACAAATTTGTGACGGTCTCCAAGTTTCGTATAGAAACTCTTTGCTCTATTGTTCTGGCCTTGGAACCTGGGGATTATATGGTCTCCCTGGATATACAGGATGCTTACCTGCATATTCCCATTGCAATGTCGCATCAGCAGTACCTGAGGTTTGCGGTTGGCAACCTCCATTACCAATTTCGGGCATTACCTTTTGATTTGACCACGGCTCCGCAAGTCTTCACCAAGGTCATGGCAGTAATGACGGCTGTACTCAGCCGTCAAGGGGTCAGGATCCTGCCGTATCTGGATGACTTGTTGATCCTGGCAAATTCTCCAGAAATTCTCCTACGCCATCTGGATCTGACTATCCGGTTTCTGCATGCCCACGGATGGCTCATCAACTGGAAAAAATCTTCCCTGGTCCCTGCTCAGAGCATGGTGCACCTGGGGGCGTTGTTGGACACTCACAGCCAGCAGTTGTTCTTGTCTCAGGAGAAAGTCCTGAAGCTTCAGGACAGGATTCAATGCTTCCTATCTCGTCCGCAAGTGTCGACACATTCGGCAATGCAAGTGCTAGGTCTCATGGCTTTTGACATGGTGGAGTACGCTTAATTCCATTCCCACCCTCTGCAGAAACTTATTCTTGCCAGGTGGGACCGGATCAGGTTGCAAATGATCTTGTCTCCGGAGGTCCGTCTGTCACTAAGAAGGTGGCTGCAGGACCATCGATTGAGCAGGTGTCATCCCTTCTGGATCTCCAACTGGGTCCTTTTGACGATGGATGCCAGTCTGAGAGGTTGGGGCGCGGTGTTGGAGCAACACTCCCTTCAGGGTCGGTGGACCAGGGAGGAGTCTCTCCTCCCAATAAATATTCTGGAACTGCGGGCGGTGTTCATCTTGCTGAACTTGGCCCGGCATTTAATACAGAACAGACCTGTTCAAGTACAGTCGGACAACGCTACAACAGTGGCATACATCAATCATCAAGGCGGCACTCGAAGCCGCATGGCAATGAGGGAAGTATCAAGGATTCTTCAGTGGGTGGTATGCCATCTGCCAGTGATATAGGTGGTATTCATTCCGGGAGTCCTAAACTGGGAAGCGGACTTTCTCAGTCGTCAGGACGTACACGCCGGAGAGTGAAGCCTCCATCCAGGAGTGTTTCAACTCCTCGTGGACAAGTGGGGCCTTCCAGTGGACCTGATGGCGTCTCGTCACAATCACAAGGTTCTGATCTTCGGAGCAAGGACAAGGGATCCTCAAGCAGCGTTCGTGGATGCACTGGCAATTCGATGGAACTTTTGGCTGCAATACGTGTTCCCTCCGGTGTCACTCCTGCCCAGAGTAATAAGGAAGTTCAAGCAAGAAGGAGGAATCCTACTTCTGATCGCTCCCACGTGGCCCAGACGGCATTGGTTCTCAGACCTTAAGGGTCTCTTGATAGAGCGTCTCCTTCTACTTCCGGAGCGCCCAGATCTCCTCATTCAGGGCCCCTGTGTATATCAGGATTTAGCCCGGTTGGCTTTGACGGCGTGGCTCTTGAAGCTTACGTCTTGAGGGCCTAAGGATTTTCTGAGGCGGTCATTCAAACCATGTTGAGGGCCCGGAAACCAGCTTCTGCTCAGATTTATCATAGGGTCTGGAATTCTTACTTTGCTTGGTGCGGCCACTAACAATCATGACGCTTACAAGTTTAGTACGGCAAAACTTTTGGCCTTTCTACAACAGGGGCTTTCGTCTGGCCTCCATCAAGGTTCATATTTCTGCCTTGTCGGTTTGGTTCCAGAGAAAAATTGCGATCTTACCTGTTGTTCATACGTTCACTTGGCTCCTTGGGACTTGTCGGTGGTTCTGGAGGCGTTGGAAGGGTCTCCTTTTGAGCCTCTTGAATCTGCAGACCTTAAGTGGCTTTCTCTTAAGGTATTGTTTCTGCTGGCTATTGCCTCTGCTAGATGGGTGTCGGATCTGGGTACCTTGTCTTGTAGGTCCCCATATCTGATTTTTCCCCGTGACCGGGCGGTTCTTAGAACACGTCCCGGGTACTTACCTAAAGTGGTGTCTTCTTTCCACCTTAATCAGGAGATCGTGGTTCCGGCCTTTGCCTCTCCTGACTTGTCTTTCAAAGAGCGGTCTTTGGATGTGGTACGGGCTCTCCGTATCTATGTGAAGAGAACTGCATCCCTTCGGAAGTCTGATTCTCTTTTTGTAGTGTTTGGTTTTTACAAACGTGGCTGGCCTGCTCACAAGCAGACCCTGGCCAGATGGATTAGAATGGTAATTGCACATGCTTATGTACAGGCTGGCCTTTCAGCTCCTGCTCCCATCAAGGCCCATTCTACTCGGTCGTTGGACCTTCTTGGGCGTCCCGCCGTGGTGCGACCCTAGAACAATTGTGCAAGGCTGCTACGTGGTCATCAGTGAACACATTCATAAGGTTCTATGCCTTCGATACTTCTGCCTCCCAGGATGCTTCCTATGACGCCGGGTTCTTGTGCCCACTACAGGAACTGCTTTAGGACATCCCCAATGTCATTCCCTGTGGAGCCCAGTGTACCCCACAGCAGAAAACGAGATTTATGGGAAGAACTTACCGTTGTTAAATCTCTTTCTGCGAGGTACACTGGGCTCCACAGGGCGCCCACCCTGATGCACTTAGCTTCTTTGGGTTGGTATGGCATTAGCTGCTGACACTTTCTCCTGTCGTGAGAATGTGGTGTAATTCGCTACTAACAGTTGTCGTCTTTTTTACCTGCTACTGCATAGGATTGGTTAACGAAAACTGAGCTCCTGTGCATGGAACTGGGGTTATAGAGGAGGCGGCGCTATGCATTCTGGGAACAGTCAAAGCTTTTAGCCTATTGGTGCCTCGGATCAAGATCCTACTCTACACCCCAATGTCATTCCCTGTGGAGCCCAGTGTACTTTGCAGAAAGAGATTTAACAATGGTAAGTTCTTACCATAAATCTTGTTTTTCCGGAGTCCCGCGTCAGAGCTGCAGCCGCAGTGAAAAATCGTAGGCAAAATGGCCATCTCGCATACGTAGTAGGAATTTAGGGGTCTATTTACTAAGCCGTGGATGGAGATAAAGTGGACGGAGATAAAGTGTCAGCCAATGAGCTTCTAACTGTCATTTTTCAAACCCAGCCTGTGACATGACAGTTAGACACTGATTGGCCGGTACTTTATCTCCGTCCACTTTATCTCCATCCAAAGCTTAGTAAACAGACCCCTTAATCTCCAGAACACAGCAGGCACCATATTCCCAGAGACCTGCGCATGCAAAGTAGACTCTGGCACGCCGTGAAGAGGAGGGGGCCTGCCCGGAGCTTGCACAAAGGCCCCCTCCACTGTTAAAACGCCCCTGCCCAACAGGTCATGTTTTCAGGATTTCTCTTACGTCCTAGAGGATGCTGGGGACTCCGTAAGGACCATGGGGAATAGACGCATGAGACATGGGCACTAAAAAATAACTTTAGGTATGGATGTGCACTGGCTCCTCCCTCTATGCCCCTCCTCCAGACCTCAGTTTAAGACTGTGCCCAGAGAAGACTGGGTGCACTACAGGGAGCTCTCCTGAGCTTCCTGAAAGAAAGTATTTTGTTGTTTTTTATTTTCAGGGAGACCTGCTGGCAACAGGCTCCCTGCACAGTGGGACTGAGGAGAGAGAAGCAGACCTACTTAAGTGATAGGCTCTGCTTCTTAGGCTACTGGACACCATTAGCTCCAGAGGGAGTCAGAATGCAGGTCTCTCCTAGCGGTTCGTCCCGGTGCCGCGCCGCCGTCCTCCTCGCAGAGCCGGAAGATAGAAGCCGGGTGAGTATAGGAAGACAGAAGACTTCAAAGGCGGCAGAAGACTTCAGAGCTTCACTGAGGTAACGTGCGGCGGTAACGCTGCGTGCCATTGCTCCCTCACAGAACACACACAGCGCACACTGTTGGGTGCAGGGCGCGGGGGGGGGCGCCCTGGGCAGCAATGTATACCTCTAAGACTGGCAGTGGCTATACATATGTATATATATATATATATATATGTATACACTGTTTTGTGGTATTTACAGTGAATCCCCGCCAGTTGTTTTAAAAGAGCGGGACCGAAGCCCGCCACTGAGGGGGCGGGGCTTCTCCCTCAGCACTCACCAGCGCCTTTTTCTCCACAGCACACGCTGAGAAGATGGCTCCCCGGACTCTCCCCTGCTGATCACCGGTGACAGAGGGTTTTAAAGAAGGGGGGGGGCACATAATTTGGCGCAGTACATATATAAAGAAGCGCTGTATCTAGGTAATTTTTTCCAGGGTTACTGGCGCTGGGTGTGTGCTGGCATACTCTCTCTCTGTCTCTCCAAAGGGCCTTGTGGGGGAACTGTCTCCAGATTAGAGCTTTCCCTGAGTGTGTGGTGTGTCGGTACATGCGTGTCGGCATGTCTGAAGCGGAAGGCTCTCCTAGGGATGAGGTGGAGCGCATGAGTGTGGTATCTCCGTCGGCAACGCCGACACATGACTGGATGGATATGTGGAATATTTTAAATGTGAATTTATTGCACAAACGTTTGGACAAAGCAGAGTCCAGGGACGGTACAGGGGGTCATGCCCTGCCTTTCCCTATGTCACAGGGGCCTTCTGGGTCTCAAAAATGCCCACTTTCTCCGGTAGTCGACACAGATACCGACACGGATTCTGAATCCAGTGTCGATTATGATGATGCGAGGTTGCAGCCAAAATTGGCAAAGAGTATTCATTATATGATTATTGCTATAAAGGATGTGCTGCATATTATAGATGACCCCGCTGTACCTAATCCAAAGATCCACATGTTCAAAGAAAAGAAGCCTGAGGTTACTTTTCCACCTTCTTTCGAATTAAATGAGTTATTTGAAGGTTCTTGGGAAACTCCAGACAAGAAACTGCAGTTTCCCAAAAGGATTCTTATGGCGTATCCTTTCCCGATCAAGGACAGGATACAGTGGGAATCCTCCCCAAGGGTGGACAAAGCGTTGACGCGCCTTTCCAAAAAGGTGGCGCTGCCGTCTCAGGATACCGCTGCCCTCAGGGATCCTGCTGATCGCAAGCAGGAAACTACCTTTTTACCTTATGTTTCCTCACAGCCTAAGAAAGCGCCACATTATCAGATGCAGTCCTTTCGGTCGCATAAATCCAAGAGAGCTCGGGGATCTTCCTTTCTTGCCAGAGGTAAGGGCAAAGGGAAAAAGCTGCCAGCTACAGCCTGTTCCCAAGAACAAAAGTCCTCCCCGGCTTCTACTAAATCCACCGCATGACGCTGGGGCTCCGCGGGGGGAGTCCGCTCCTGTGGGGGCACGTCTTCGTCTTTTCAGCCAAGTCTGGGTTCACTCTCAGGTGGATCCCTGGGCAATAGACATTGTTTCCCAGGGGTACAAGCTGGAATTCGAAGAGGTGCCTCCTCGCCGGTTTTTCAAATCGGCACTGCCGACTTCTTCCCCAGAGAGGGAGGTAGTTTTGGCAGCAATTCAAAAGTTGTGCCTTCAACAAGTGGTGGTCAAAGTTCCCCTGCTGCAGCAGGGGATGGGCTATTACTCAACCCTGTTTGTGGTCCCGAAACCGGACGGTTCGGTCAGACCCATTCTGAATTTAAAATCCTTAAACCTATACTTAAAGAGGTTCAAGTTCAAGATGGAATCGCTCAGAGCGGTCATCGCAAGTCTGGAAGGGGGAGATTATATGGTGTCCCTAGACATAAAGGATGCATACCTTCATGTCCCCATATATCAACCTCATCAGGCGTTCCGGAGATTTGTGGTGCAGGATTGTCATTACCAATTTCAGACGTTGCCGTTTGGGCTTTCCACGGCCCCGAGGATTTTTACCAAATTAATGGCAGAGATGATGGTGCTCCTGTGCAAGCAGGGTGTCACAATTATCCCATACTTGGACGATCTCCTGATAAGAGCGAGATCGAGAGAACAGTTGCTGGACAGCGTATCTCTCTCCCTGAGGGTGTTGCAACAACATGGTAGGATTCTCAATCTACCGATGTCACAGTTAGTTCCAACGACCCAATTGCCTTTCTTAGGCATGATTCTGGACACGGAACAAAAGAGGGTCTTTCTCCCAATGGAAAAGGCCCAGGAACTTCAGAGCTTGGTCAGGGATCTGTTAAAGCCAGACTTGCAATCAAGTTCTGGGAAAGATGGTGGTGTCTTACGAGGCCATTCCATTCGGCAGGTTCCAGGCCAGGACTTTTCAGTGGGACCTTCTGGACAAGTGGTCCGGGTCACATCTACAGATTCATCAGATGATCCGCCTGTCCCCCAGGGCCAGGGAATCTCTCTTGTGGTGGCTGCAGAGTGCTCACCTTCTAGAGGGTCGCAGGTTCGGCATTCAGGACTGGGTTCTGGTGACCACGGACGCAAGCCTCCGAGGATGGGGAGCAGTCACACAGGGAAGAAACTTCCAAGGTCTGTGGTCAAGCCAGGAGACTTGTCTACACATCAACGTACTGGAATTAAGGGCCATATACAACGGCCTTCGTCAAGCGGAGACCTTACTTCGAGGTCTACCGGTTCTGATTCAGTCAGACAACATCACAGCAGTGGCTCATGTAAACCGCCAAGGCGGCACAAGGAGCAGAGTGGCAATGGCAGAAGCCTCAAAGATTCTTCGATGGGCGGAGAGTCATGTAAGCGCTCTGTCAGCAGTCTTCATTCCGGGAGTGGACAACTGGGAGGCAGACTTCCTAAGCAGACACGATCTGCATCCAGGAGAGTGGGGACTTCTTCAGGAAGTCTTCGCAGAGATTGCAAGTCAGTGGGGACTGCCTCAAATAGACATGATGGCTTCACGCCTCAACAAGAAACTTCCGAGATATTGTGCCAGGTCTAGGGACCCTCAGGCGGTAGCAGTGAACGCCCTGGTGACACCGTGGGTGTTCCAGTCGGTATATGTGTTTCCTCCTCTTCCTCTCATCTCAAAGATACTGATAATCATAAGACGAAGAGGGACTCAGACAATTCTCATTGTTCCAGATTGGCCTCGAAGGGCCTAGTATCCGGATCTGCAGGAAATGCTCACAGAAGATCCGTGGCCTCTTCCTCTCAGGGAAGACCTGTTACAACAAGGGCCCTGTCTGTTCCAGGACTTACCGCGACTGCGTTTGACGGCATGGCGGTTGAACGCAGGATCCTAGCGAAAAAGGGCATTCCGGATTAGGTCATTCCTACTCTGATAAAGGCTAGGAAGGAGGTGACATCGAAACATTATCACCGTATCTGGAGGAAGTATGTATCTTGGTGCGAAGCCAGGACTGCTCCTCCAGAAGAATTCCATCTGGGCCGTTTTCTCCACTTCCTGCAAACTGGAGTGAATTTGGGCCTAAAGTTAGGCTCCATTAAGGTTCAGATTTCGGCCCTATCCATTTTCTTTCAAAAGGAATTGGCTTCTCTTCCAGAAGTCCAGACTTTCGTGAAAGGGGTGCTGCATATCCAGCCTCCTTTTGTGCCTCCGGTGGCACCATGGGACCTTAACGTGGTGTTACGGTTTCTTAAGTCTCACTGGTTTGAACCTCTTCAAACTGTTGAATTGAAGTATCTCACTTGGAAAGTGGTCATGTTATTGGCTTTGGCTTCGGCGCGGCGAGTGTCGGAGATGGCGGCTTTGTCTCACAAAAGCCCTTATCTGATTTTTCATGTGGAAAGAGCTGAGTTGCGGACTCGTCCTCAGTTTCTGCCTAAGGTGGTTTCTTCTTTTCATATGAACCAACCTATTGTGGTGCCGGTGGCTACTAGGGACGTGGAGGATTCCGAGACCCTGGATGTGGTCAGGGCATTGAAAATTTATGTGGCCAGAACGGCTCAGGTTAGGAAAACAGAGGCCCTGTTCATCCTGTATGCAGCCAACAAAGTTGCCGCTCCTGCGTCTAAGCAGACTATTGCTCGCTGGATCTGTAACACGATTCAGCAGGCTCATTCTACGGCTGGATTGCCGTTACCGAATTCGGTACTAGGCGTCTCGGCTTTACAACTTTGCCAAGTGGTGACTTGGTCGGGTTCAAACACTTTTGCAAAATTCTACAAGTTTGATACCCTGGCTGATGAGGACCTAATAACATAGTAACATAGTAACATAGTATCTAAGGTTGAAAAAAGACAATTGTCCATCGGGTTCAACCTATTTGTGGTCTCCTATGCACGATTATTTTGTATAAAATTTTGACTGAAGTTGCTGACTGCCGTTTCGATTAACCCCTCTTTTTTATAATAACCATAGTGCGTGACTATGCCCCGTAACCCTGGATATCCTTATCCATTAGGAATTTAACTAACCCATTCTTAAAGGTGTTGACTGAGTTGGCCATTACAACTCCCTCAGGCAGGGAATTCCAAACACGTATCGTCCTTACCGTAAAAAAGCCTTTACGCCGTATTGTGTGGAATCTCCTCTCCTCTAACCTGAGCGAGTGTCCACGAGTTCTCTGTGTCAAGATCTGTATATTGTCCCCTTATATATTTGTAAATGTTGATCATGTCCCCTCTTAATCTCCTCTCTTCCAGTGTAAACATGCCTAGTCTTGCAAGCCTTTCCTCGTATTCCAGCATCTCCATACCCTTAATTAGTTTGGTCGCCCGCCTTTGAACCTTTTCTAGCTAATGTTTGCTCATTCGGTGCTGCAGAGTCATCCGCACTCTCCCGCCCGTTTTGGAGCTTTGGTATAATCCCCTTGGTTCTTACGGAGTTCCCAGCATCCTCTAGGACGTAAGAGAAAATAAGATTTATTTTTCATCCACTAGGGGTCACTGGAGTACTCTTGGGATATGGACAACTTCCGCAGGAACAAGGCACTGAATAATTAAATTTAGAACTCTCCTCCCCTCCATATCCCAGAGAACCTCAGTGTTTTTTCTGTGCTCATAGTAGCAACAAGGCTTGTGGAGTTATCCACACTACTTTTGAATATTTTTATTTTTATTTTTTGATTTTCTTTTACACATTTTCCACATCCCTTCCCCCCTTCCAATAGGCGTGGGTCCGGGATAGTGGAAGCTGCTTACAAGCACTTACTGGCGTGTCGGGCCTCTCTAAAAAGAGCTCCCTCACAGCCACGTGCAGGACTACCTGCAGGAGAAGCTGGACGGAGCTTGCAGAAGAAGCCCCATCATAGCCCTCACTACAAGGCGTCCAGGTATGTTGGGGGATGGGGCGGTCAGCTCACGCTGCCGCCCCGCTGTGTGGGGACACTGTGTTGAAGTGCCGAGCCGCCCGCCGCCGCTTCCAGGAACACCGCCGCTAAGTGATGGCCCGCCGCCGCTACCTGATCACCGCCGCTGTGCGGCCTCCCGCTGCTCAGAGCCGCGCCGGCCGCATTCACTATGCATAGCCGACGCTCCACGGCTCTATGCAGCGCGCTCCCCGGCTCCCGCTTCCGCTCCCCGGCTCCCTCCAGCAGCTCCCCGCAGGTAATCCCCGGCTCCGTGTAATAGAGTACACGGAGAACGGGGGGGGGGGGAAGCACACACACTAGGAGGGGAGAGTGTGCCCATAGCAGCAGCAGAACGCTGCATGGGTTATTAGATAGAGAGGCTATTAAGCCTTTTTTAACAGGATAAGCACTGATTATATCTGATTGGAAATTATAATCTGCACTTTGTTTTATACTGTAGCATGAGGGGGCCATTTTAATCATGCTGTTTCTTCCTGTTGTGATTCCAGATGTCCTGTACTACATCTCTACTCCACAGAAGGCGCAGGGGTGTTAGTGGGAATTTGGGATCAGATTTCATATAGACTGGCGTGCACTGCACTTGGCCAGATATATATATATATATATATATATATATAGCAAAATTGAGTCGGCACTCGCATGCTGTCAAACACTGCTGCTCCGGTGCCCTCCCTGAGACACTTGGACCCTCGTATGTAGCATATATGGGCGGCACTCGTGAGGCTTTCAATCGGCGAATAAAGAGACGAACAGCGTCTGCGTGTCAACGTTTCAGTCTATTTGACTTTTTTCAAGAGCCTCTTGAAAAAAGTCAAATAGACTGAAATGTTGACACGCAGACGCTGTTCGTCTCTTTATTCGCCGATTGAAAGCCTCACGAGTGCCGCCCATATATGCTATATATATATATATATATATATATATATATAGAGACCCCTTAGTACAATTTTACTGAGTCGTGCAAGTTGTCTGTCTTTGTATTTTGTGTTGTCTGTCTGCATAATGAGTAAGGCACCAGCGAAAACAAAAAAGCAGTTTCATTGCCATGTCTGTAAGAATGTGTTACCGGATGGATCTACCACATGTACAGTATGTTTTGTGGATTCAGCTACGAATACAAGTTCGGCTACGGTTAAAAAGCCGGTTTCATCCCCGGACTCTCCATGGGCTATGCTAACACAGGTTATGGCTGGATTGCAATGAAAAGAGCGGGAAGCGGCAAGATCTGAGTCTAGGGTGAGACCGCTAGAACTACCGGAGGGGTCTCAGCCTTGCCAAAAGTCCAAGTCCACTTTGGGTAGAAGGGATAAATTTCATTTGTCTTATGATTTACCAGTTTCTGCTATGTTGCATTCTGACGATTCTATGCCAGACCTCTTTGAGCAAGATGACTGTGAGGAGGGCAAAGTAGACCAGCAGTCAGATAGTGACGATTTTGACAGCCTGGGCATTGATAATCTCATCAGAGCGGTGCGTCAGTCTCTGAAGTTTACAGAAACTGAGGAGCCGCTGACAAATGATGAGGTCGTCTTTACTAAACGACAGAGAACTCCAATGTGTTTTCCTGTTTCGGAATCTCTTAATAAGAGGTTACTAGAAACACGAAAGAATCCGGATAAACGGTTTTCTATACCTCGCAGATTTAAGTCTAGTTACCCGTTTCCAGAGTCTGTGACAGCTACATGGGAGAAACCGCCATTGGTGGATTCGTCTGTGTCTAAACTTACAAAGAAATTAACCATACCAGTACCAACTGCTACTACGCTTAAAGACCCGTCGGACCGTAAAATAGAAGCTATGCTAAAGTCCATGTATACAGCAGCAGGAGTGTTGCTTAGACCTGGGTTGGTTGGCATTTGGGTAACTAAGGCGTTAATGGTATGGATAACAGAACTCAAGTCTGCACTACGTGACGATCACCTTATACTTCTCGCTGATCAAATCTGGGAAGCTGCTGATTATCTATGTACAGCTTCTACTGACGTCTGTCAGCTCACTTCTCGCCTTTCATCCTCGCTAGTTACAGCACGACGAGCACTCTGGCTGCGGTCTTGGCAAGCGGAGGCGGAGGTCAAAAAAGGTATAGAGGCGTTACCTTACGGTGTTGAGAAGTTGTTTGGTCCTGAATTGGACAAATGGATTTCTGAGGCCACGGGAGGAAAGTCTGTTTTCTTACCATTGCCTCCAACAGTACCTAGACAGAGATACTCTGGACCTGCGTTCAAATCCTTTAGACCTCAGTCCTTTCGCGGGTGTGGCAGAGGAACAGCCACGCCTGGTAGACGAGGTCGAGGACATGGTTTCCAACAGACCAACACCAGTCGTCAGGACGCTAAGGTCACTGACAAGCCAGTGGCATGACGGGCTCCCAGCCCATCTCGGATCTCCAATTGTGGGAGCACGCCTTCAGACGTTCCAGTTGGCGTGGCTCCAGATGTCCACAGATGGGTGGATCCGCAATTTAGTGTTAAAAGGTTACAAAATAGAGTTCAAATGTCTCCCGCCACTGCGGTTTTTCAAGACAGGACTGCCTGTATCGGACGACAAAAGGGTGGTTCTGCAGATTGCCATTCAGTCTCTACTGGATGCAGCAGTTTTGATTCCGGTCCCTGTACACCAACAAGGTCAGGGTTATTATTCCAGTCTGTTTGTGGTACCAAAGCCGGATGGCTCGGTCAGGCCAATATTGAACTTAAAGGGTCTCAATCAGTACGTCACTTACTACAGATTCAAGATGGAATCTCTGCGGTCAGTAATTGCAGGTTTAGAGCCACAGGAATTCATGATTGCGCTGGATCTCAAGGATGCGTACTTACACATTCCGATTTGGCCA
Source organism: Pseudophryne corroboree (assembly GCF_028390025.1). Classification (NCBI taxonomy): domain Eukaryota; kingdom Metazoa; phylum Chordata; class Amphibia; order Anura; family Myobatrachidae; genus Pseudophryne; species Pseudophryne corroboree. The sequence goes on from NC_086449.1 coordinate 632,570,812, forward strand.
CCTCATCAGAGGTTCTTGCGGTTTGCAATACGGCAGAACCATTATCAGTTTCAGGCTCTACCGTTTGGCCTCTCGTCAGCGCCTCGGGTATTCACCAAGGTGATGTCTGTGATGATAGCTCATCTCAGATCCCTGGGAGTGATAATAGTTCCGTACTTGGACGATTTGCTCATCAAAGCTCCGTCTCACCAGATGCTCCTCCAACATGCGTTGCTAACGTACAATGTACTGGTCAGCACGGTTGGATTTTCAACTTCAAGAAATCACATCTGATTCCGTCTCAACAACTTCAATTCCTAGGTATGATTCTCGATACGGTAAATCAAAGAATTTACATACCAGAACAGAAAGTACAGGTCATTCGTCATCTGGTACAATTAGTGCTCAAGCCACACATAGTCTCGGTACATTTGTGCATTCGCCTCTTAGGCACAATGGTGGCGGCTTTCGAAGCACTTCAGTTCGGGAGATTTCACTCACGTCCTTTTCAACTGGATGTGCTCGCACAGTGGTCGGGCTCGCATCTGCAGATTCACCACAGGGTGAGGTTGTCACCACGGGCCAGAGTGTCTCTACGCTGGTGGCTCAAAGTACACAATCTAACCGCAGGGAAACAGTTCGGCGCCTGGAATTGGATAATTCTAACGACGGACGCGAGCCTATTGTCAGCTCCAGGGTCTCTGGACGGATCACGAAAGATTGCTGTCTATAAATGTACTGGAACTCCGGGCAATTTACAATGCGCTACGTCAAGCAGTGCACATGCTTCGGTCTCAGACTGTTCAGGTGCAGTCAGACAATGCGACGGCGGTCGCATACATCAACAAACAAGGAGGAACGAGAAGCCGCATGGCGATGCGGGAAGTGGCTCGAATCCTCAATTGGGCTGAGCGTCACCAAGTGATATTGTCGGCAGTGTTCATTCCGGGAGTGGACAACTGGGAGGCGAATTATCTCAGCGGTCTGGATTTTCATCCAGGAGAATGGGCGTTTAATCCAGAAGTGTTTCACATGTTGGTCCAAAGGTGGGGGTTACCCTCAGGTGGACCTGATGGCATCTCGCCACAATCACCAAACGCCCCAGTATGTGTCCAGAACGCGAGATCCAAAGGCAGTGGCGGTGGATGCTCTAACCATTGCGTGGCCGTACAGCCTCGTGTATCTGTTTTCACCATTTCCGCTGCTCCCTCTGTTGCTAAAACGGATCAAAAGAGAGTCCGTCACAGTCATACTAGTAGCGCCTCATTGGCCGCAGAGAGCTTGGTTCTTGGATCTCCGAGGACTACTCGCAGACGATCCTTGGCCGCTCCCACTACGTACGGACCTGTTACAACAGGGTCCGTTCCTTTACCCCGATTTAGCGCAGCTGCGTTTGACGGGGTGGCTGTTGAGACCACCCTCTTAAGAAGAGAGGGCATTCCAGAATTGGTTATACCAGCCATGTTACGAGCTAGGAAGCCGGTTACGGCAGCTCATTATTACAGAATTTGGCGTGCATATATAGGCCCTCATTCTGAGTTGTTCGCTCGCTAGCCGCTTTTCGCAGCAGTACACACGCTAAGCCGCCGCCCTCTGGGAGTGTATCTTAGCTTAGCAGAATTGCGAACGAAGTATTCGCAATATTGTGCAAAGATTTTTCTGTGCAGTTTCTGAGTAGCTCGAGACTTACTCTTCCAGTGCGATCAGTTCAGTGCTTGTCGTTAAACAGTCTGCCAAACGTCCAGGGGGTGGGCAGCGCCACAAGGTATCTCCTTGTGGATACCTTGTGGCGCTGCCCATCCCCTGGACGTTTGGCAGACTGTTTTCCTGATTGCCTGGAAGGGAATTAGATCAGAGGAGCCACCAGCAGGGTATTTCCCGGGGTACCCAGCCTTTATTTGACACCTGCGGCTCCTCCACCTGCATCGGTAGGATCACATTCCCCCCATGGCCTGTTCCCAGTCCACTTGTTTTTTTATGCATTGCTTGTTTTTAGACATTGCATGTTAGTATTGTATTAAATTCCATTTTATTTACCATACCAGTGTGTTTCAACATACACTTTCACACCTGGGTATTATCCACATACATAGGTGACCGTAAGAGAGACCAGCGCCATTGTAGAGAGAGCACACACCCTTTTTCATTTTGCACTTTTGTACTGAGCCCTTAGGGAGCTCTGGCACTCTCCACACGGCCAGCTGTCTCAGTCCTATACAGCGCAGACTTGCTACCCCCGCCCTCTAATTGTTTAAGGATATCCATGCTTGAGTCCAGGTGGTTAAATCAAACTGATTGAGTTACTTAATACTCACCTGTGCTCAAGCATGGATATCTTTAAAGCCTGGACTGTAATGGCAGAGTTTGGGAACCTCTACTCTATTGTATCCTAGATAATGATAGACCTTCACTTATCTTTAGGAAGATTTAGTAAATCTACCCCCTAGTTTCAGCATAGCCATATAGCAATCATAAATGCAGGTCAAGGAAAGGGAAGAGGAGTGGAAGAAAGACAGAGATTTTGAGGAGGGGGGAGGGCGGATGTAAGAGAAAAAACACAGCTCCTTAGTGGCAGGTACCTGCGGAGAGACCACCAAAGCAGACTGAGTATTAAAAAAAGATTAAGATAGTAAGCAGCACTGGCAGGTAGTTTTAAGTCGGGATGATTGCAAGAACATGGTGCCAAGGGGCGATTGCCATGCCCCCATTTCCCTGGTACATACACTACTCTCCTCACCGACAAGCAGGGGTGTATCTACCTATTGGCCAGGATGGCACTCGCCAGGGGCGCCAGGCAAGGAGGGGGCGCCGTCCGGCTGTGCCATCCATGGCCAGGTGGTAGAACCAAGTGGTACTGTTATACTTTGTGACTGTCTGTTAGTGCCGGCACCATTGTCCGGCAGCAATGCACTGCACCTCGCTTGTAATCAGACTCAACATAAACTACAGCTCCCAGCAGCCCTGCTAGGAGCTGTAGTTTACTTTGAGTCTGATTGATCACTAGTGCTGAGCAGTGCCGCTGGACACTGGCGCCGGCAGTGACAGACAGTCACCAGGTACAGTCATAGCCAGATTATGGGGGGAGGGGGTCAAGGCAGAGGACTGCACTGCCCTGTATTAGGCTAGGGCTGTGGAAGGAGTGGAAGCACGGGGGTGGGACTACACGACACTCACTGCCGGGCATCCCAGCAGCATGGAGGAGAGGGAGAGAGGACAATGAACTACTAAAGTACATGCAGTCAGCGTACCCTGTCTGTAATGTGGGGGGGATACTATATAGTCTGTCTGTATGTGTGTCTGTGACTGAATTTATGTATGTGTGTGACTATGTATGTATGTATGTTTGTGTGTGTATAATTATCTACTGTATTTGTGTGTGTTTTAGTGTGTGACTATGTATGTGAATAAGTGTGTAACTATGTACAGTATGTATGTGACTGTATTTGTATATGTGCATGTGTGACTGCACTGTATATCATATGTATGTGTTTTGTGAGTGACTACTGTATGTATGTAAGTGTATATGTGTGTGCCTATGGGCAGGATCAGATATACTAATGGCAAATGTGGTTTAGGAATATATTTATTAGCACTGGTCCACATTTCCATTTTCTATTTGCATTCCCCATATTCCCTGTATAGACTGTGTTTTCTATAGGGGTATGACTGTGTGGCGTAACGTGAATAAGATACACTACTGTGCGGTGTAATGTGATACTGTGTGGCATAATTTGAATTGGAAGTACTGTTGTGTGGCCACGCTTCTTCCCCACAAGGCCACATTCCTTTTTAGACACGCCCCCCTTATTTCAAATATGTGTGTGGGGGGGGGGGGGCAGCAGCCCCTGACTTTGCCAGGGGCGCTCGGACCCCTAGATACACCCCTGCCGACAAGTAATGCCACTACTTACAGTTTCTGCTTTTAAGGGCATAATAAAACTTTCTCATGATGTAGTGGGTTATGAAGTCTTGGGAGGGCAGGGAATTTCTGTCAGGCTTTGATTTGGCAATATTTCCTTTTACTCCTATAATCATAGCTTTTTATAGGAATTTGCCCATAATTTAATGAATGCCGCAGCCAGAAATTGAGTCACTCACTTCAAATAAACCATGATGTACAGTATTCATATTGTTTTTGTTATGTGAGTCTCAGAATAGAAAATGTTTTACAAAAATACATAAGCATACCTCCCAACATGACCCTCTCCAGGAGGGACAGAATGCTCTGCTCCTGGACTTCCCTCTTAATTTATAATTACCATCACCTGTGCTGAAACACCTTTCTCATCCATGAACCTGTTCAAAACAGGTGCCCGCAATCATAAAAGAAGAGAAAAGTCCAGAAGTAGAGCATTGTGTCCCTCCTGGAGAGGGTCATGTTGGGAGGTATGCATTAGGACAGAGGTTCTCAAGGCACCCCAACGGTCCAGGTTTTAAGTTTATCCAAGCTTGGCCACAGATGACTTCATTAGCACCTCAGTCAATTTGATTTAATGATCTGTGCTGAGCCATGGATATACCTACCCCCACATCCAACATTGGCCCTCATTCCGAGTTGTTCGCTCGGTATTTTTCATCGCATCGCAGTGAAAATCCGCTTAGTACGCATGCGCAATGTTCGCACTGCGACTGCGCCAAGTAACTTTACTATGAAGATAGTATTTTTACTCACGGCTTTTTCTTCGCTCCGGCGATCGTAATGTGATTGACAGGAAATGGGTGTTACTGGGCGGAAACACGGCGTTTCAGGGGCGTGTGGCTGAAAACGCTACCGTTTCCGGAAAAAACGCAGGAGTGGCCGGGGAAACGGTGGGAGTGCCTGGGCGAACGCTGGGTGTGTTTGTGACGTCAACCAGGAACGACAAGCACTGAACTGATCGCACAGGCAGAGTAAGTCTGGAGCTACTCTGAAACTGCTAAGTAGTTAGTAATCGCAATATTGCGAATACATCGGTCGCAATTTTAAGAAGCTAAGATTCACTCCCAGTAGGCGGCGGCTTAGCGTGTGTAACTCTGCTAAATTCGCCTTGCGACCGATCAACTCGGAATGAGGGCCATTGTGTAATCAATGCTGCTGGTAGATGTGGTACCAGGCTTAAAGCCACCCCCTCTAGGACAGTAATATTTTCATGGATAAGATTGGAAGTCCTCAGATGGCCAGTATGTTAAATATAAGCAAAGCTAGCAAGATGGATGTAACTGCTGATACCTGTATGTAATAGATACAATACCCAGCCCACTATAACTATAAGCAAGCTTCAGTCAATGACAATTCAGCACATATGCAATAGAAGTAGTAGTATGAGTAATAGACACACAGGGATCAATCCAATTACACACATAAGGTATGAGGTGACTCTGTCGCGGCATGTAAACGATGGCAATGAATCGCATCCCTCATGGCGAGACTCACAGACTGAATTTTTATCAAGACTCAGGTGCTACTAATAAATAAACTACACTGAAGCCTCAATATAACAAAGGGCAATTTAACAACATCTGTAATAAAAGGTAATAGCCTATTAACAGGTGTACAGTATATGAAACCTAAGGATCCAAATTGTGACAATCTTGCCAGCGGTGTATCATCCAGTGCCTAATGGGATAGCAGAATGACGGCCTTGACATGATCCGAGCCTGGAATAGACCTTCTGTCAAGCTTTATTTATTCAAGTACAAATCAGTATTGTCCCATTCCTAGACCCATCTTTCCCTGGGAGCCATCAGCCATGCCACACTATTCTCAGAGGGACCAACCAGAAAGATCAGCCATTGTATTGTAGCCCTTCTGTCTGTTGTCTGAAGTGAAGCAGCATGATGTTGGAAATAGCATTGAGGGAAGCAGTGTACAGACTGTACTATTAGGTATTTGGGCCATGGCCACATTGGGGGTCATGCTCTCAGGTCTGGACGGGTCTGCAAAGTCCCAGCAAATTGTCTTTCTGGTGTGCCCACAGTCACACCCCAATGGCTCTCTACAGTTACTGGGCCTGTACAGTGGTCAATTTGTAAAGATGTGGATTTAGCTGGGAGAGTTCACCACACTGATACAAATAACATAGTGTATTGCACAATAAAGGTACAAAGTCTCACTATATTCAGCTCAATGTAATTAATACAACACTGGTCTTACAGGTTACAGCCACGCGTCCTTTCCAATAGCAGAGTAAGGAATGACCTGTCTCCTGAGTGACTCTCTAATAATCAGGTTGCATGTACCTCAATGACAACACTGCTACCAGTAGTCTCCCCCCTCTACAGTATCATACCTAGGTGAGGGACACGCAGACTGTACAGTAGCAGTTCAGGTGAGAGACATTTTCACCAAACTGCAATGACCTCTTAGCTAAACTCTCCAGTTATTGAGAGCAACATTCAAGGTTCTTTAAATTGCATGGACCTCAGTCACCTTTTAGTGATCTTGGAGTGCAGATAAGAGAGTACTGTATGATACTTTCGAGTAAGGTTAATGGGTATATTCAATTGCTGTCAGGTCCTTTCCGACGGAAAGGACCTGTCAGCACTCTGTTCATTGCCGGGCCAAACCCGACAGGTTTTAGCCCCGTTCCCGACAGTGTCAATCCGATTTTTTTTAAAGTCGGATTGACATTGCCGGAAACGGGGATAAAACCTGTCGGGTTTGGCCGTGCTTCCGACAATGCAGGTGGGCCACCGATCCGCCTGCATTGTGACAGTCTTCCAACAAGTCGGATTTCCCGACTTGTTGGGAAAAACGGCCCCGGATTGAATAGGTCGGAACCCCTTCCGACCTCAATCAGTCGGAAACTGCCGTCTTTCCGACAAGATGGCAGTTTCCGACTTTAATTGAATATACCCCTGTGACTCACAACATCAATCAGAATAATTAGCAGGTGTGGCACTGCTTAGGATATTGTTAAGGCATAGGAAAAACCAGGTTGGTTTTGCCTTGTAAATGTTTGCTGCTTTAATCATACAGCATACTTGCTGGAATTCCCGCACAGCCTGCATCTCACAGACTATTACGCAAGCCCCCATATGTTTATGCCTCATCTGCTGGGAGTAGATTAAAGCAGTGATATCCGTTAATATAAGAAGGGTTTAGCAACTTTAATATAAGGCAGCTATAACCTATGCTCTGTCTCCCCAGAACAGATGCCCTCATTTTTTTTTTTTAACATGCCTATGGATTAGTTCAACAGAAGATAAGTTATGAAGGTGTCAATTGATGAGATATATATATATATATATATATATACACATACATTATATATATATATATACATATATATATATATATATATATATACACATATATACACACATACATTATATATATATATATATATATATATATATAATGTATCAGAGGCATCACCAACGCCTTGTACACCCGGTGCGGCGCCGTTATAAAAAGGGAAGTGGCTTCGCGGGAGGGGGTGGCTTAGCGGAGGGGGCGGGGCTTCGATTCCCGACCCCCGTTTTTCGTCACTTGGGGGGTTCGGAAGGTGCGTGCTGCCTCTAGTGGGGTGCTTTATGTGCAGTGCCGGCTCCTGCTCAGTGGCAGGAGCCAAGTGCTGCACATAATGTAGCAGTGCAGCACTCGGCTCCTGTCACTGAGCAGGAGCAAGCATTTTGGTGACACCCGGGAGCGGGCCGCACCCCCCTTGTGACGCCACTGTGTATATATATATATATATATATATATATATATATATATATATATATATTTATATACACACAGTATATATCTGTATCTAGATAGATAGACAGATAGATATTATACTGTGATGAGGACCACGTACACTGGATAAAATTCAAACAACAGTTTTATTCTCACTCCAGCAGTTAGTTTGCAACAGCAGTTCACAGCAGGTTACAGGCGAAAGCATAAAATTCCATGTTTTGACAACCCACAATGGTATAGATGCCAGTGGCTCCTAACGTAATTCCAAAACCCCAGCCAACTTGTCCAGCATCAGGAGCATTATACCTGTGTACAGACTATTTTCTTAAAGGCAGCTAACAGGTGCTACTAGTCAACTTGGCTGCAGTTTAAGCTCTGACCTAACATAAAATCTGGACTGGATTCATGTTCCACTGCTGTTACACATTAAAAAGGGAAATCCTGTTGTCCGTGGCACAAAAAAAAACAGTAAAAAATGTTTTGTATTTTCTGCTCTAAATTTTTATTATCCTTTATTATAAAAATATTTTATGTTGTGTGTATGTGTGTTGTATATATTTATTTTTTTATGATTAGCCCCTTGATGAAGTAAACCATGTTTTCACTAATCTATGTGGTTACTACTACCATCTTTATAATTTACACTACAGTATACTTTACTCTTAATCCTGTACTACGCAGGTTATCACACTTAACATACCATGCAATCTAACCTCAGTGAGTCAATCTGTGAATCAATCTTTTCAGTGCTGCCACCATCAATTTTCCATAGAAGCAATTATCAAATACATACAAAGTAGTCCACGTGCAACTACCTGTGACTCACACAGAAACATGCTCTCTAGACTAGGTACCTCCCATAGGAACACAGGATTAACTGAGCAGTGATGGCTCTGCACAAAGAAAATCTTTGTCGTGATGCCAGATGTCATGTAATATTACATTGCAAACAAGTATTCTGATTCATCATTTCCACGCAGCTGTTTTTGGAGTAAATTGAACGAGTAGCACAGTGATAAACTCATTAGATGTGTTCTGCTGAGTGAGAAAATATTATGTTTACTAAACGGAGATATCAGGTACAATGTCTGGCTAAAGAAAGAGCCGTGGTGACAGATGTCAGATGTCTTTGTATTTCCAAGCAGGCGCCCACAGGCCTCCGCTCATTGGCTGTAACACTTTAGACATGCAGAAGAGCCGTATGTTGATGTCTCTTTGCTGTGTGAAACCAGTATTTGGTCAAATAGGCAGATAGAATAACAAATATTATTGCCTTTACCAGCATACTTACTGGAGTGTACCCACTCTCTCGGAAAGGTGAGGGAAACTCATGGTTTTTCTGCACCCCCGGAAGTGTGTATAGATCTTTTGTATATTGCCCACTTCCTAGTGAATTGGGCAGGATGGGAAGATAATACCCTGAATCGTGGGCCTGCATTGGCAGGGGAACTAAAATGACATACAATATCCATCATTTTAGTCCCTCCTCTTCCTCACTGATCCATAAATTGCTGAAAATTTGCCATGACAGGGACTGGGCATAATAATGTAAGAGCCTGGACCCACCCCCCAAAAATGAGCAGCTCCACCTCCTCTTCAGGCTAATTCAGGGGAGGAACAGCAAAAAGTAGGTAAGTCCATTTAACAGACTTGAGTTTTTGTATAACCATATTGTTTTATCATACCCACTTCCCCCCATCGGAGTCAGTTCTGTACTTGCACTATTTGTGCAATATTTGTGCTCCCAGAAACCATTATTATGCATTGCATTAATTACTCATAGAGGCCAATTTATCAATATTCTGACATTACCCCGGTAATTATTATTTCTTATTGCTGCATGTTAAATAAAAACTATTTTTAGTATATAATGTGACAAATGTCTCCTGACGGGGGTTTAGTATTAAATATCTACAATCAAAATCCCGACTGTCAAAATACTGAAAACAATTGACCAACAGTCAAAATACAGACAAGGTCAAAATCCTGACATTAAAAATACAAAGTCAAAATAACGACATTTAAAATGCAGACAGGCCAAAAAGTAGACACAAGTTTTCATTGCTTTTTTGTGTGTGTGTCAACATAGGTCGACATGGACACTGTATAAGTGTACCGCGTCCCCTCGCAGCAAGCCATGCTTTGGGCACTATTCTATACCCCCTCCAGGTCCACTGGGATGGTAAAGTATGAAAAGTCAGTTTCAATGAAAAAATCATGAAAAACTCATGTCAACTTTTTGATCTGTCGGGATTTTGACCTTGTTAGTATTTTGACTGTCAGTCAATGGTTGTCTTACTTCCTGATAGGGACATAGGGCCTAATTCTGAGTTGATAGCAGCAGCAAATTTGTTAGCAGTTGGGCAAAACCATGGTGGTCATTCCGAGTTGTTCGCTCGCTAGCTGCTTTTAGCAGCATTGCAAACACTAGGCCGCCGCCCTCTGGGAGTGTATCTTAGCACAGCAGAAAAGTGAAACGAAAGATTAGCAGAACTGCTAATAAATAATTCCTTGCAGTTTCTGAGTAGCTCCAGACCTACTCCTAGATTGCGATCACCTCAGTCCGTTTAGTTCCTGGTTTGACGTCACAAACACGCCCTGCGTTCGGCCAGCCACTCCCCTGTTTCTCCAGCCACTCCTGCGTTTTTACCTGGCATGCCTGCGTTTTTTAGCACACTCCCGGAAAACGCTCAATTACCACCCAGAAACACCCCTTTCCTGTCAATCACTCACTGATCAGAAGTGCGACTGAAAAGCGCTGCGCAAACAACAGCAAAACTGCTAAGTTTTTAGTTAAATAACTAAGCGCATGCGCATTTAGCAACATATCGCAGCATAGCAAAAATCGGCAGTGAGCGAACAACTCGGAATGACCACCCATGTGCACTGCAGGAGGGCCAGATATAACATGTGCAGAGAGAGTTAAATTTGGGTGGGGTGTATTCAAACTGAAATCTAAATTGCAGTGTAAAAATAAAGCAGCCAGTATTTACTCTGCGCAGAAACAAAATAACCCACCCAAATCTAACTCTCTCTGCAAATGTTCTATCTGCCCCCCCTGCAGTGCACATGGTTTTGCCCAATTGCTAAAAAACTTGCTGCTGCGATCAACTCAGAATTACCCCCATGGCCTGTCTAATGCACATTGCAGCCTTGAGACTGTGCATGTGAGAGTATAGACTGACATGGGCCGCGCTGAAACCATTTGCTAATCTGCAGCTCATGGGATAGAATGGGCTACACCATCTGAAGATGACGTTAGCCACCAGGGCCAAGATCTAAAACTATAATCTTTTATAAATATTGGTAAATCAGCCATTTTTGCCGTCCCCATAAACAGTTATGGGGACTGATAGCAGAGGGACTATAACTACTGCGGTAAATAAATGGCCTTGGTACTTAAACAATGTGGGGAGCGTCTGAAAAGATCTTTTTTGGAGGTTTGACCACAAATTTGCTTTAATAGTGCACTCATAATGGGGACTGTCTATCATTTTTAAATATTGTCTCCCATAATAGCAGAACAGGTGTAATGTGCTGTAGATGCAGCAGGCATATCGGATCACTGTTACCAATGATGAAAATAATGGGTGCCAATTCATCTTGGCTGAAGAACAGTGTGATACTTTCTTTACAGTCTCTGGCATTGTAGCACTGTATAGCTCATGTATTTTGCAGCTAAAATCACTTTATCACACATGGAAATAACGTGTTCGGTATGAATTACCAATGGCCGGCATGCCGGCTGTCAATATACCGACAGCGGCATCTCGTCCACCAGTGTGCCAGCAGCAGGGCGAGCGCTAGTAAGCCCCTTGCTGACTCGCTGCGGTCACGGTGGATCGCTTGCCACAGGTTATTTTCTTCCCCTATGGGTGTCTTAGACACCCATAGAGGGAGAATCACCTACTTCACCGGTATTCCGGTGCTGGCATTGTACCGCTGTGCGGGATTCCAGCGTCGGCATTGTGATCGCCAGCATCCCGTGTGGCGATATTGTAACCACTTCCTGAAATAACAGTGTGTAGGAGCCAAACCTTGGCTATAGAGCCTTCCACTTGCACTGTGCCTGATTTATTCTACACTACAGTCTTCAAATTAGCATGCTCTCAAATGCTGACTCTACAACTGCATATCAGAGCGACATATCGTACATATCGCCTGATGTGTACCAGTGATTGCGTGCTCCCGCCCACCAACATTGGGGTCATCACACGTGATGTTCACATAAGGTGTGAAGACCTGGCTGCTGACAACATGCTCTTGGATGCACCCATTGAACGATATATTATGCAATTAATTGTGTGCTATATCATTCTATACGTACGGGCGACCGATTTATCGTTACATCGGTCTTCCCGTCGGCCACGATCCAGGTTGTTGTGATGTGTACACAGCCCACCTTTGCACATAAGTGCAGCATCAAAGTGTAATCAGGATAGCATCATTTTGCTGTGACCTCACACTCCATCTCAGGATCTCTACCTCCATCTCTGGCATTTTACTGCTGTCTAAGGGGTCTATTAATGAAGCAGTGACAAGTGTAGAGAAGTGATCCAGTGGAGAAGTTGCCCATGGCAACCAATCAGCATTGAAGTAACATTTATAATTTGCATACTATATAATTGGAGCAGCTGATTGGTTGCCACAGGCTCACTTCTCCACTCTTTTCACTGCTTCATGAATAGATCCCTAACTCTCTGTCGGTCATCTCTCTTGGAACCCTAACATGTCAAAACAGGAACATGAAAAACATCAGTTGTCCCCCTTCTCGAAACCCATGTCACACGTTATAGATTTTACCTTAACAATAATGTTACAGGTGTTTGCTTCTAATTTTATGATGATTGTATCCTATCATTAAATGATATGAATGTGATATCAACTTATTTACTACAGTAATGCTCCTTATGGTGTAGGAGAGTGTGACGCCCATATAGGTAGAGAGAGACACTATAAACTTATATTGAACATTACTACAGTGGTATAAAGAACACTGGTTGTGCACACACAAATGTTATGTATAGCAGTACTATTCTGGTACAACACTCTTTCTTGAAGACGTCTATTTTGTCTGATAAGATTGTTTGATTTTGTATAGAACAGCTGCAAGTTACAGCTTTACATAACCGCAATACCAACTTGGGAGGTCATTGCTTGTGTCACCTTCACACAGCTCCAACACCAGAAACCATCCACAGTGATTTCTTGCTTATACTTTACAGCCTGATGTGTCAGGAGAATGAGCTTTCCACACTGCCTCTTACACAGCCTCATCATTGCTCCAGCTGTTATCATTCTTTATGAGGGCTCAACCGCAGATTACCCTGAATTATGATTGTTCCAATTGATTGTTTTTCCTGCCGTCATTGACTTTAGCTGGACTGTATTTACTACTGGACATGCCAGTATTTTACCCTCTTTCCTGATGGCAAAAGTGCTATGTATACATATAGTTATGGTCAGAACAACACACAGTGGCCTATGTTGAGTTGAATTCACTTAATGCCCAAAATATATACACATTCCATAAAAAGAAAATGCAATTTACATAGAACAGAATTGGGTGAAAGTAGAGCTGAGCGGGTTCAGTTCCCTGAGAACCGAACCCCCCACACCCTCCACGAACTTCACTACCCAAGGCCGGATCCGAATCAGGCTCGGGTTTTCCCGCCTGACTCGGAAACCAGAACGAGCTAAAACGTCATCATCCCGCTGTTGGATTCTCGCGGGGTTTGGATTCCATATAAGGAGCTGCGCGTCGTCGCCATTTTCACTCCGGAATTGGAGAGGGTAGAGAGAGGACATGTCTCCGTCCTCAGTGTCCGGCATCAGTTCAGTGGTAGTGTCTTGTGCTGCATCAGTCCAGTCACAGTGGTTGTGTCCTCTGCTGCCATATGTCCAGTGCTGCTGTATAAGTCCAGTACAGTGGTGCTGTGTTGTGCTGCATCAATCCAGTGGTGGTGTCTTGTGCTGCATCAGTCCAGTCACAGTGGTGGTGTCCTCTGCTGCCATATGTCCAGTGCTGCTGTATAAGTCCAGTCCAGTGGTGCTGTGTTGTGCTGCATCAGTCCAGTGGTGGTGTCTTGTGCTGCATCAGTCTGGTCACAGTGGTGGTGTCCTCTGCTGCCATATGTCCAGTGCTGCTGTATAAATCCAGTCCATTGCAGTGGTGCTGTGTTATCCTGCATCAGTCCAGTGGTGGTGTCCCTGTGCTGCCGTATATGTCCAGTGGTTCTGCCGTATATGTCCAGTGGTACTGCCGTATATGTCCAGTGATACTGCCGTATATGTCCAGTGATACTGCCGTATACAAAAAGGGGGACAGGGGAAGTGTAATACCATCTTTCTATTCTACTCAGGCGCTATTAGGCAGTATTGTGTTTTTCTCGCTATACTGCCATATATGTCCAGCAGTACTGCCATATAAATCCAGTGATACTGCCGTATATGTCCAGTGTTACTGCCATATAATTCCAGTGGTACTGGTGTATAACTCCAGTCCAGTAATACTGCCATATATGTCCAGTAATACTGCTGTATATGTCCAGTGGTACTGCCGTATAATTCCAGTGGTACTGTCGTATAATTCCAGTGGTACTGGCATATAAATTCAGTCCAGTGATACTGCCATATATGTCCAGTGGTACTACCGTATAATTCCAGTGGTACTGCCATATAAATCCAGTGATACTGCCGTATAATTCCAGTGGTGCTGGTGTATAAATCCAGTCCAGTGATACTGCCGTATATGTCCAGTGGTACTGCTGTATGAATCCAGTGATACTGCCGTATATATGTCCAGTGGTACTGCCGTATAAATCCAGTGGTACTGTCGTATAAATCCAGTCCAGTGATACTGCCGTATAATTCCAATGATACTGCCGTATAATTCCAGTGGTACTGGCGCATAAATACAGTCCAGTGATACTGCCGTATAAGTTCAGTGGTACTGCTGTATAATTCCAGTGGTACTGGCGTATAATTCCAGTGGTACTAGTGCATAAATCCAGTCCAGAGGTACTGCTGTATAATTCCAGTGGTACTGCCATATAATTCCAGTGGTACTGCCATATAATTCCAGTGATACTGCCGTATAATTCGAGTGGTACTGGCGTATAATTCCTGCGGTACTGGTGTAAAAATCCAGTCCAGTGATACTGCCGTACATTTCCAGTGATATTGCCATATAATTCCAGTGGTACTGGTGCATAAATCCAGTCCAGTGATACTGCCGTATATGTGCAGTAGTACTGCAATATAATTCCAGTGATATTGCCGTATATATGTCCAGTGGTAATTCCGTATAAATCCAGTGGTTTGGCATATAAGTCCAGTCCAGTGATACTACCGTATATGTCCAATGGTACTGCCGTATAATTCCAGTGGTGCTGGTGTATAAATCCAGTCCAGTGATACCGCTGTATATGTCCAGTGGTCCTGCCATGATACTGCCGTATATGTCCAGTGGTGCTGGCGTGTAAATCCAGTCCAGTGATACTGCCATATATGTCCAATGATACTGCCATATATGTCCAGCTGTACTGCCATATAAATCCAGCAATACTGCTGTATATGTCCAATGATACTGCCATATATGTCCACTGGTACTGCCGTATAAATCCAGTGCTACTGCCGTATAAATCCAGTGGTACTGGCATATAAATCCAGTCCAGTTGTACTGCCGTATAAATCCAGTGATACTGCCGTACATATCCAGTGGTACTGCCGTATAAATCCAGTGGTACTGGCATATAAATCCAGTCCAGTGATATTGCCATATATGTCCAGTGGTACTGCCATATAAATCCAGTGATACTGCCGTATAATTCAAGTGGTACTGGCATATAAATCCAGTGATACTGCCGTGTAAATCCAATCCAGTGGTACTGCCGTATAATTCCAGTGGTACTGCCATATAAATCCAGTGGTACTGCCGTATAAGTCCAGTGGTACTGCCGTATAAGTCCAGTGGTACTGCCGTATAAGTCCAGTGGTACTGCCGTATAAGTCCAGTGGTACTGCCGTATAAGTCCAGTGGTACTGCCGTATAAATCCAGTGATACTGCCGTATAAGTCCAGGGGTACTGCCGTATAAGTCCAGAGATACTGCCGTATAATTCCAGTGGTACTGCCGTAAAAGTCCAGTCCAGTGGTGCTGCCATATAAGTTCAGTGGTGCTGTCCTGTGCTGTATATTATTTACTCCAAATAAAGGGGATTTTAATATTTAATCCAAATAATTTTCACAGGGTTTGCCCTGTGTGGTGTAGAGGTACGCTCTCCTGTACCGCATATTGGCCCTCATTCCGAGTTGTTCGCTCTGTATTTTTCATCGCATCGCAGTGAAAATCCGCTTAGTACGCATGCGCAATGTTCGCACTGCGACTGCGCCAAGTAACTTTACTATGAAGAAAGTATTTTTACTCACTGCTTTTTCTTCGCTCCGGCGATCGTAATGTGATTGACAGGAAATGGGTGTTACTGGGCGGAAACACGGCGTTTCAGGGGCGTGTGGCTGAAAACGCTACCGTTTCCGGAAAAAACGCAGGAGTGGCCGGGGAAACGGTGGGAGTGCCTGGGCGAATGCTGGGTGTGTTTGTGACGTCAACCAGGAACGACAAGCACTGAAATGATCGCACAGGCAGAGTAAGTCTGGAGCTACTCTGAAACTGCTAAGTAGTTAGTAATCGCATTATTGCGAATACATCGGTCGCAATTTTAAGAAGCTAAGATTCACTCCCAGTAGGCGGCGGCTTAGCGTGTGTAACTCTGCTAAATTCGCCTTGCGACCGATCAACTCGGAATGAGGGCCATTGTTATATAACGGCAGAAAAATAATGGAGAACAAAAATTTGAGGATAAAATAGGGAAAGATCAACAACCACTTCCTCCTAGTGCTGAAACTGTTGCCACTAGTCATGACATAGACAATGAAATGCCATTAACGTCGTCTGCCAAGGCTGATGCCCAATGTGATAGTAGAGGGCATGTAAAATCCAAAAAGCCAAAGTTCAGTAAAAAGACTCAAAAAAATAAATTTAAATGGCCTGAGGAGAAACGTAAACTTGCCAATATGCCATTTTTGACACAGAGTGGCAAGAAACAGCCTAGGCCCTGGCCTATGTTCATGACTTGTGGTTCAGCTTCACATGACGATCGAAGTCCTCATCCTCCCACTAGAAAAATTATAAGAGTTAAGCTGGCAAAAGCACAGCAAGAACTGTGCGTTCTAAGATGGTATCACAAATCCCCAAGGAGAGTCCAAGTGTGTTGGCGGTTGCGATGACTGACCTTCCCAACACTGGACGGGAAGAGGTGGCTCCTTTCACCATTTGCACGCCCTCTGATGTCACTGTTGAAGTACACCAGGATGAGGATATGGGTGTTGCTGGCGCTGAGGAGGAAGTTGACAATGAGCATTCTGATGGTGATGTGGTTTGTTTAAATCAGGCACTGGGGGAGACACCTGTTGTCCGTGGGATGAAGAAGCCCATTGTGATGCCTGGGAAAAATACCAAAAAAGCCACCTCTTCGGTGTGGAATTATTTCTCCACAAATCCGGATAACAGGTGTCAAGCCGTGTGTTGCCTCTGTCAATCCATTATAAGTAGGGGTAAGGATGTTAACCACCTAGGAACATCCTCCCTTATACATCACCTGCTGCGCATTCATCAGAAGTCAATGTCAAGCTGTGAAACTTTGGGAAGAGCGTAATCAGTCCACTGACACCTAAATCCCTTTTTCCTCTTGTACCCAAACTCCTGCCAGCCACACCACCAACTCCCTCAACGTCAACTTCCTTCTCAGTCAGGAACATCAGTAGTCCTGCAGGCCATGTCACTGGCAAGACTGAGGAGTCCTAGCCGGGATTCCTCTGAAAGATCCTTCAGTGGTACGCCTACTGCTGCTGTTGCTGCCACTGCTGTTGTTGCTGCTGGGAGTCGATTGTCATCCCAGAGGGGAAGTCGGAAGACCACTTGTACTATTTCAACTAAGCAATTGACTGTCCAACAGTCCTTTGTGAGGAAGATGAAATATGACAGCAGTCATCCTGTTGCAAAGCGGATAACTGAGGCCTTGACAGCTATGTTGGTGTTAGACGTGCGTCCGGTATCCGCCATTAGTTCAGTGGGACTTAGAGAATTGTTTGAGGTAGTGTGTCCCTGGTATCAAATCCCATCTAGGTTCCACTTTACTAGGCAGGCGATACCAAGAATGTACAGAGAAGTCAGAAAAGTGTCCCCAGTGTCCTATAAAATGCAGTTGTACCCACTGTCTACTTAACCACAAACATGTGGATAAGTGGAACAGGGCAGACTAAGGACTATATGACTGTGACAGCCCACTGGTAGATGTATTGCCCCTGCAGCAACTACAGCAGCGGCACCAGTAGCAGCATCTCGCAAATGACAACTCATTCCTAGGCAGGCTACGCTATGTATCACCGCTTTCCGTAAGAGGCACAACACTGAAAACCTTTTATGGAAACTGAGGGACATCATCGCACAATGGCTTATCCCACTAAGACTCTCCTGGGGATTTGTGATATTGGACAACGCCACCAATATTGTGCGTGCATTACATCTGGGCAAATTCCAGCACATCCCATGTTTTGCACATGCAATTAACTTGGTGGTGCAGATTTTTTTGAAAAATGACAGGGGCGTGCAGGAGATGCTGTCGGTGACCCGAAAAATTGCGGGCCACTTTCGACATTCAGCCACCGCGTGCCGGAGACTGGAGCGCCAGCAAACACTCCTGAACCTGCCCTATCATCATCTGAAGCAAGAGGTGGTAACGAGGTGGAATTCAACACTCTATATGCTTCAGAGGATGGAGGAGCAGCAAAAGGCCATTCAAGCCTATACATCCACCTACGATATAGGCAAAGGAGGGGGAATGCACCTGACTCAAGTGCAGTGGAGAATGATTTCCGTCTTGTTCAAGGTTCTCCAACCCTTCGAACTTGCCACACGTGAAGTCAGTTCAGACACTGTCAGCTTGAGCAGGTCATTCCCCTCATCAGGCTTTTGCAGAAGCAGCTGGATAAATTGAAGGAGGAGCTAAGATGGATCGATTCCGCTAAGTATGTGGGACTTGTGGATGGAGCCCTTCATTCGCTTTGCCAGGATTCAAGTGTGGTCAACCTGTTGAAATCAGAGCGCTACATTTTGTCCACCGTGCTCGATCCTAGGTTTAAAGCGTATGTTATATCTCTCTTTCCGGCAGACACAAGTCTGCAAAGGTTCAAAAACCTGCTGGTGAGAAAATTGTCAACTCAAGCGGAACGTGACCCGTCAACAGCTCCTCCTTCATTTTCTCCCGCAACTGGAACTGCGAGGCAAAGGATAAGATTTCCTAGCCCACTCGCTCGCGGTGATGTAGGGCAGACAGGAGAGAGTGCTGACATCTGGTCCGGACTGAAGGACCTGCCAACGATTAAGGACATGTCTACTGTCACTGCATATGATTCTGTCACCATTGAAAGAATGGAGGACGATCATATGAGTGACAGCATCCAAGTAGGCATGTCAGACAGTCTGTACGTATACTGGCAGGAAAAATAGGCAATTTGGATGCCCTTGCACAAACTGGCTTTATTTTACCTAAGTTGCTCCCCCTCCCTCCAGTGTGCACTCCGAAAGAGTGTTTAGTACAGCTGGTAACCTTGTCAGAAATCGGCGTAGGAAGTTGCTTCCACAAAATGTGGAGAAGATGATGTTCATCAAAATGAATTATACATTTCTCCGGGAAGACCTTTACCAGCAATTGCCTCCAGAAAGTACACAGGGACCTGTGATGGTGGAATCCAGTGGGGATGAATTAATACTCTGTGAGGAGGAGTATGTACACACTGAAAGGGGTGAGGAATCGGAGGATGAGGAGGAGGTCGACATCTTGCCTCTGTAGAGCCAGTTTGTGCAAGGAGAGATTGATTGCTTCTTTTTTGGTGGGGGCCCAAACAAACCAGTAATTTCAGCCACAGTCGTGTGGCAGACCCTGTTGCTAAAATGATTGGTTTGTTAAAGTGTGCATGTCCTGTTTATACAACATAAGGGTGGGTGGGAGGGCCCAAGGACAATTCCATCTTGCACCGCTTTTCTTTTTTGCATCATGTGCTGTTTGGGGACTAGTTTTTTAAAGTGCCATCCTGTCTGACACTGCCGTACAAGTACAGGGGTACTGCCGATAAGTCCAGTGATACTGCTGTGATACCCATGTTTGGGTACCCTTGATGCATATCGCTGCAGCCATAATGGCAGCCAGTGCTGCCTGAGAGACGTTTGCGTGGTAGGCACCTTTAGGGTTAAAACCCCTTATCTGGTGCCTGTAACAGCTGGGGCACTGGGATCCAGGGCCGCCCGCCGGATGCCAGAAAGCGGGAAGCCCTGGAATCCCGTGTGCTTGGCTGCATGTGGTGCGGGAGAACAGGAGGAGGTCCATAACAAAAAGGGAGAGGAGTTGGCGCGCTAGAGAGAGGAGAATGATGGCTGGTGACCGCTGCATGGGAGAGGACAGCATACTGCATTGTGGGAAGCTGACCAGCGCTGTACCCGGGAGAGCCGAGACTACCGCTGACCACTGCCACTCACAGGATGAAAGCCGCGGCCGAGCCGCGGCCGAGCCTTACCGGAGCCGCGTGGAGAGCGGAGTGCGGTGAGAGAGCCGCGCTGTGAGGGGGAGAGCCGCGGCCGTGACCCTTGGACCCGAGAGGCAGGCTGTGTAAGAGCCGGGACACGCTGATCACTTCCCCACCTGACAGCCACTCAAGAGGGAGCTGCCAGCCGCCGCAGTGCCAGGAGACAGGACCCGCTGATCACTCCCCTGCCTGTCAGCTGCTGAGGGAGGGAGCCCGGAGCCGCTGGCCTGACTGTGATTGGGGTAAGAGGATTATCCCTACACTGCACAACCACTGACTCTGACTGGACCACAAGGGCCCTGGCGAGTTACTGAGACATTTACCCCTATGTCCTCTACCCACTAGCTCTACTTGGGGTATAGGTTTTACCCTCTACCGGAGCCATTATTGTAAGGGTGAAAGGCGCTAGAGAGACACTCCCTTTTGTGATCAACCTAAAAGTTAGAGGTACAAGCAATTGCACCATTCTGCTGCTCTAAAGCCACCAGACCACTTATACTCCCCAGTGTGGCTTTCCTCATTTCTAGAAGCCCCAAGGTTGTGTTTACCTCCCCGAACCCCACAGTGTGCAGGATTTATTATATGAGTTAGACTCTCTTGCAAAGACTTTCCTGTCTATCATCAGGGCACTCAGCAACTAATACCTCACCTGGAGGGAGGATATCTCCTATGACTTAATACCTCTTCATAAGCCATAAATACAGTGGTCTGTGCCCATTGTTGCTTCAGTTATTTATCACTGGTTCTCTCATACCAAGAGACTTTTGTGATTCATTTGAATTGACACTGAGACTTCTCCGGGTTGTGTGTAAAGTTAAATATTTTCTTTATTTGAGTTCATACCGCCACCTAGTGACTCATTAGTATACGGTTTGTACAATCTTGAACCAACCCTGCTAAATGGTATTAGTTTTTTCTTCTGTGTTCTGTAAAACATTCATGTTAAGGTTGTGACAACACATGCCTAATATGCAAATGATATGTGGTAACACTTATGACCATTATGCAATTGATATGAGAGCACACTTATGCTGATTATGCAAATGATATGTGATGTTCCGCAATGTGCCCTCTGAGGTAGAATCTGCTTACTAGCTGACTCCTGAATGCCTTAACGGTGACTTTTCTTTTCCCTGATTTAATAAACGTGCTGTCGCCATCCATTTGCATTTCCTTTATCCATGGGGTCCTCCTTGGGGTGACTATTCTTCTGCCACAGGCTCCTGAGGAAGAAGTCGTCAGAGGTCTGAAAGCCGCAAGTGTCGTCTGGAGAAAGCAGGTACGATTCCACTCCCACACAGGGGTACTATTACACTGCCGTATAAGTCCAGTCCAGTGGTGCTGTCTTGTGCTGCATCAGTCCAGTGGTGGTGTCTTGTGCTGTATATTATTTACTCCAAATAAAAGGCTTATATACATTACTTATATTATTATCCAACGCTCGCCTTTGCTGCATATTATTATAATAGCTCCAAATAAAAGGGTTAGTATTATCCAAAGTAATTTTACAGGCTTTGCCGTGTGTGTGTGTGTGTGTGTGTGGTTTAGGGGTACGCTCTCCTATGCCACCAATATTGTGCGTGTATTACATCAGGGCAAATTCCAGCACGTCCCATGTTGTTTGTGCCGCACACTTGTGTCGCTTAACTTAGTCATCCAGCCACCTCATTGCACCTCTTTTTCTTCTTTGCATCATGTGCTGTTTGGGGCCTATTTTTTTTTAAGTGCCATCCTGTCTGCCATTGCAGTGCCACTCCTAGATGGGCCAGGTGTTTGTGCCACCCACTTGTGTCGCTTAGCTTAGTCATCCAGCCACCTCGGTGCAACCTTTTGGCCCAAAAACAATATTGTGAGGTGTTTAGAATAGACTGGAAATGAGTGGAAATGAATGTTATTGAGGTTAATAATACCGTAGGATCAAAATTACCCCCAAATTCTTTGATTATAGCTGATTTTATGTTTTTATCAAAAATCATCCAGATCCAAAACCAAAACACGAAAGGGTGGTTTTGGCAAAACCAATCCAGAGCCAAAACACGAGCATGGAACCAGAACCAAACACGAAAAGTGCCCGACGCACATCTCTAGGTAAAAGAGGTATATTTTATGTGCTTTATGCAAGTTGTGTGAGGTTTGCAATTTACATCAGCTACCCTAACAGTGTGAGGATATACTGTGGTTTGTATATTAGTCTAGGTACACAGTGTTCATGTTTGTATAGTGGAGGTAATTCTGAGTTGATCGCAGCAGCAAGTTTGTTAGCAGTTGGGCAAAACCATGTGCACTGCAGGGGAGGCAGATATAACATATGCAGAGAGAGTTAGATTTGGGTGAGTTATTTTGTTTCTGTGCAGGGTAAATACTGGCTGCTTTATTTTTACACTGCATTTTAGATTTCAGTTTGAATGCACCCCACCCAAATCTTACTCTCTCTGCACATGTTACATCTGCCCCACTTGCAGTGCACATGGTTTTGCCCAACTGCTAACAAAGTTCCTGCTGCGATCAACTCATAATTACCCCCAGTGTGTAGTGTGCCTACCTGTACCCTATCTGTAAGAGCTACATTGGGGATTCCTCATGGTCTGACTCAGACTGTGTGAATATCCCACTGTTATACATTGATGTGCTTGCCCCTGAATCATTAATACGCCCTTAGGATGGAAGAGAACATCCCCAGGACTACTGAATTTAGACAAACAATTCACTGGAGTGCACTACAGGTCCAAGTGTACCCTGTATGCCGGGTCGTGCTGCCACTTGTGGCTCTGCACGTGCCGGTATGCCCAACAGCCACCAGTATGCTGGAGCTTGTAGTACGACAGCATACCCAACTATTTAAAAGTGACCTGGACATACCTGGACCTGTAGTTTTCATGGAAATTTTTTTTATTTCATTTTAAATTTATTTCTCATACGTCCTAGAGGATGCTGGGGTCACATTTAGAACCATGGGGTATAGATGGGATCCGCAGGAGACATGGGCACTTTAAGACTTTCAAAGGGTGTGAACTGGCTCCTCCCTCTATGCCCCTCCTCCAGATTCCAGTTTTGGAATTGTGCCCAGTGAGACTGGATGCACTACAGGGGAGCTCTACTGGGTTTCTCTGAAAAGACTTATGTTAGGTTTTTTATTTTCAGGGAGGCTGCTGGCAACAGTCTCCCTGCTTCGTGGGACTTAGGGGAGAGAAGTATGACCAACTTCTAGTGAGTTCAATGGCTCTGCTTCTAGCTGACAGGACACCATTAGCTCCTGAGGGTGCTGATCGCTGGGTACGCCTAGATTCTCACTCCTGCAGCCTGCCGTCACCCCCTTACAGAGCCAGAAGACAGGTGAGTAGCAGAAGAACAGAAGACTTCTTCTCCAGTGACGGCTTTCTGAGGTACCGCGCAGCGAAAGGAACGCTGCACGCCATGCTCCCACACACATAACAGGCACTGCAGGGTGCAGGGCGCGAAGGGCGCCCTGGGCAGCATAAAATCCTCTTTTAACATTGGCTCATAAGGGCATATAGTGCGGTGGCACTGTCCTAACCCCAGCCAGTATAAATATTTAGTAATCCGCACTGAGAAGCGCGCCATTGCGGGGGCGGGACTTCTTCCTCAGTCAGCCAGCACACTACTCTGCGCCATTTTTCCCTCCTTCCATGCAAGGACGCTAATCCTTCCTTTACCACTGTATCAGGGTGCAAAATAGGGGGTGCGAAATTAAATTAGTGCTGTGTATATTTATATATATACTGATATATGAATAAAAGGGCGCTGCAGGTCTGTGGGCAAACTTGTTGCACAGTTTCTGCTGCTGACGCTGGGTTGTGAGCTGACAAAATCCTCTCTGTGTCCCTTGACAGATTTTACAGATGGATCTGTCCCCTATAAACTCCGGAGTGTCTGTAGGGTGTTTGTACAAGTATGTAGCATGTCTGACAGGGTGGTCTTCCCCTGAGGAAATTTTAGTAGGGGCACAGATATGTATATATATGTGATGTGGTGGTCCTTCCGGCACCACTAAAAACGTGTATGGGTAAAAAAAATGTTTAAAAAAATTGCATGATAATATAAGCATATGTCTGAGTCCCAGGCACAGCCCTGGAGACAGTCGGTGGAAGAGGTGTTTTTCAAAAGTTCTGTGTTTTCATCCTCACCAGGCCCCTCGGGGTCTCCTAACATTCTCTATGTAATGCACGCTGTTACCGATACAGACTCTGAATCCTGTGACGACACTAGTTTTCCAGAATGATTCCGAAATTAACTAGGAATATTCAGTACATGGTTGTTGCTATAAGGGTTGTCTTAGACATTACGGAGTACCTTTCTGTACCAACAGAAGAAGGTTTACCTATATAAAGAAAGAAAAGAAGGAAACTTTTTCCTTCCTCTCGTGATTCCCAAGGGAATTCAGGTTACCTAGCCATTCCCGGCAGTTGACAGGGGGAGTCACCCCCCATTATAAGAAGCGCCCTCTCATGGTTAACAAAGAAGTAGCTCTGCCTGCATCTGGGACATCTGTCCTTAAGGAGCCGGCAGACCGCACGTTAATATTTAATTATACAACCCATGAGACATTACTCAATTGCATGTGCGTGGATGAGTGGTGCTGTTGAAGAGTGGTCTGATAATTTTATCATCAAGTATTGACACTAGCTATGGATGAGATTCTCCTGACGTTAGATCATATACAGTATGCTACGGCATCCATGTGTGGAGCCGTGACAGAGAATTCACCACTGAAAGGCGCATCCTGCTTTCAAAATAGATTATGGAGTCTCTCCCGTAATCAAGGGGAGACCTTGTTTGGTAGTGACCTGGATGATTTGGTGGGCAGCTACGGCAGGTAAGTCATTTTTCTGCCGTGTGTCCCTCCACAGACAAAAAAGTCGCATCGCTCCAAGTTTCGGTCCTTTCGGCCCATGAGGTACGAACAAAAAAAACAAAAAAAAGAAGTTTACCTTTCTTTGCATATAGAGATAGGGGAAGATAAAGAGGTCCGCCTCTTCGGAATCACAGGAGCAGAAATCATCTCCTGCTTCTGCCAAATCTACTACATGACGCTGGGACTCCCTTGCGAGAGTCCGCCCCAGTGGGGGCGTGCCTGACACTTTTCAGTCAGTTCTGGGTTCATTCTGGCCTGGACCCGTGGGTTTTATAAATAGTTTCCCACGGATGCGAACTTTAGTTCAAGGCGGTTCCCCACACCGATTTCAAATCGGCCTTACCAGTTCTCTCCCTGACAGGGAGGTAGTGAGCACAGCCATTCAAAATTGGGTCAGGATCAGGTCATTACCCTGATTCCCCTGTTCCAACAGGGAGGGTTTTTTTTAATTAAAGCCTCTTTGTGGCTCCAAAGCCGGACGGCTCAGTCAAACCGATCCTAAATCAGTAATATTTCAAATTCTACCTGAAGTAATTCATATTCAGGATGGAATCTCTCAGGGCAGTAATCTCCAGTCTGGAGGAAGGAGATTTCATGGTTTAGTAGACATAATGGATGCCTACTTACATGTTCCCATTTATCCTCCACGTCAGGATTGCCTGAGATTTACAATTCAGGATTGTCATTACCAATTTCAGACGTTGCCGTTTGGTCTATCCACGGCTCCAAGGATTCTCACCAAGGTAATGGCAAAAATGATGGTTCTCCTTCGCAAGCAAGGAGTCACTAGTATCCCGTACTTGGAAGATCTCCTAATAAAGGAGTGTTTCAAGGCAGAACATTGCACTATCCCTGATAGTTCTTCAACAACAGGATTGGGTCATGAACTTCCCAAAATCATACTTGATACCGACGACAAGATTGTCATATCTGGAAATGATACTAGACACAGAACTACAGAGTTTTTCTTCCAGTGGAAAGGGCTCTGGAGATCCAGAGACTAGTCAAATAAATTCGGAAACCAGCAAGTGTGTCTATCCATCAATGCATACGGTTGCTGGGGATGATGGTTGTGGCCTACGAGGTCATACAGTTTGGCAGGTTACAGGCCAGAGTATTCCAGTGGGACCTGTTAGAGTCCGGATCCCACCTACAGATGATCCGAAGGATAATCCTGTCTTCCAAGACCAGAATCTCACTCCTGTGGTGGCTGCGCAACTCTCCCCTCCTAGTGAGGCGCAGGTTCGGGATCCAGGACTGAACCCTGGTGACCACGGATGCAAGCCACCGAGGCTGGAGAGCAGACACACGGGGGGAAAAAGCTTCCAAGGAATGGTCAAGTCAGGAAACTTGTCTCCACATAAACATTCTGGAGTAAAGAGCCATTTACAATGGCCTTCTACAAACGGAACATCTTCTTCAAGATCTACCCGTACTGATCCAGTCAGACGATGTAACAGCAGTTGCGTGTAGAAACTGTCAGGACAGAACGAATCGCAGAGCGGCGGTGGCAGAAGCCACACAGATTCTCTGCTGCGAGGATAAGCATACAGGCGCTCTGTCAGCGATCTTCATTTCAGGAGTAGACATCTGGGAAGCAGATTTCCTCAGCAAACATGATCTCCATCCAGGAGAGCGGGACCTCCACCATGAAGTCTTCACAGAGGTGACAAGTCGTTGAGGAGTTCCTCAAGTAGACATGATGGCATCTTGTCTCAGCAAGAAGTTTCGGGGATATTGTTCCAGGTCGAGGGACCTTCATGCAATAGCAGTAGATGCACTGGTGACACCATGGGGTTTCGGTCGGTATATGTATTCCCTCCATTCCCTTTCATTCCAAAAGTTCTAAAGATCATAAGAAGAACAAAGATTCGAGTGACCCTCGTTGTCCCAGACTGGCCAAGGAGGGCTTTATATCCAGATCTTCAGGAAGCACTCATAGGTGTTCCCTGGCCTATTCCCCTGCGTGAGGACCTGTTACAGCAGAGGCCGTACGTATATCAATCCTTACCGCGGATACGTTTGACGGCATGGCGGTTGAACGCCTAATCCTAGCCGTAAGGGTATTTCCAGTGAAGTCAATCCCACATTTTTTCTGGACGGAAAAAGGGTAACGTCTAAACATTACCACCGTATTTGGAGAAAATATGTTTCTTGATGTGGATCCATGAAGGCTCCTACGGAAGGTTTTCAGCTGGGACGTTTTCTCCATTTTTCTACAAGCAGGTGTGGATGCGGGTCTAAAATTGGGCTCAATTAAGGTACAGTTTCAGCCTTAGCAGTTTTCTTTCAGAAACAATTGGCCTCCATTCCAGAAGTTCAGACTTTCATGGAAGGCGTGTTGCCCATCCAACCTCCATTGTGCCTCCAGTGGCCACTGACGCCTATGTTGAGTCAAAGTTTCTGGATGTGGTCAGAACTTTGAAGTTTTATGTCGCCTGAACGGCTCCGATTGGGAAAACAGAGACTCTGTTGCTCTGTATGCTTCCAACAATTTGGGTGTCCTGCTTCCAAGCAGACCATTGCGTGCTGGATCAGAGTCGTCCGCACTCTCCCGCCCGTTCTAGAGCTTTGGTATAACCCCATGGTTCTAAATGTGACCCCAGCATACTCTAGGACGTATGAGAAAATAGGATTTTAATACCTACCGGTAAATCCTTTTCTCTTAGTCCGTAGAGGATGCTGGGCGCCCGTCCCGGTGCGTACTGTATCTGCAGCATTAATTGTGGTTACACACATGTTTTGTTGCGGTTCTTGTCAGCATGTTGCTGCAATTGTTCATGCCGTTGGCTTGTGTTCTGTTGAATGCCACGATCTGCGGCATGCTTAAGGTGTGAGCTGGTAAGATGCTCACCTTGGTTTAACAATAAATCCTTTCCTCGAAATGTCCGTCTCCCTGGGCACAGTTCCTATAACTGAAGTCTGGAGGAGGGGCATAGAGGGAGGAGCCAGTTCACACCCTTTGAAAGTCTTAAAGTGCCCATGTCTCCTGCGGATCCCGTCTATACCCCATAGTTCTAAATGTGACCCCAGCATCCTCTACGGACTAAGAGAAAAGGATTTACCGGTAGGTATTAAAATCCTATTTTTTCCACCATTACTCCAACCCCTCCACTTAGGGGTGTGGACCTCATCCCTTTAGAGTAGTGGGCAATTGTTTTAGCTAGGGAGAGGGTAGGGGCACTTAACAAGCTTTAGTATTTTGTTTAGGTCAAATATTTTGTATTTAAATGCCTTTCAATTAAAAAATAGTAATGGTATTTATTGTTTTTGTGTATTTTCCACATAAATTTACAACACACCATAAAATGAATTAAGTAAACATGCATATATCTAGTTTATATTGACATATTAGGCCTGATTCATGTTTGTAAGTAAAGCAAAAAAAAAGGCAAATGGGCAAAAACATGTTGCACTAAAGTTGGGACAGGTGCATACTTACCTACTCTCCTGGATCCTGTGGGAGACACCTAATTTTTGGGTAGTCACCTGCAGCCTCGGAAGAGTGGGCAGCCCTCCCGCATCCTGCCCACTTCCTAGTGAAGTTGGAAGAATGGGTAGATTTACCACTTGCCTGGCATGATCACAGGATGCGACCAGTCAGATAAACTGTGTTAGCAGCGGCAGGGAAGGGAAACTTCCCTCTGCTGCTGCTGTCAGAGGGACCGGAAGGTCCCACTGCCTCCCTGCACTCTCCTCTACTGATTGCCGTGCTGCCGATCACTGCTGATCAGTCAGCATGGCAGGACCCCCCCCCTTTCCAGCAGCTGCAAACAATGGCAGCCGCTGGGGAGTGTAAATGAACCCTCCCAAGCCACCCCCAGACACCCCCTGTATACCTGGAGGCTGTCCCGGCTTTCAAAATGCCGCAATGGGCATGATGTTTTCGATGGTCGCGATGTTGCTGACAGATGTTTCAATGTTTGAAAAGAAATGAAGAAAAAAATGTCAAAAATAAAAAAGTAATTTTGGATAGGGTTAAATTCATGTTCTTCACCTAATTCACTAATAAATAAAAATAAATTTAAAAAACGTCAATTTCGGGCGGTTTTTGGCTAAATAAATCGTCAGTTTAGTGGTTAATGCAAAAAATCTTGGGGACCTCGGAAAAGGGGACGGGGTCTAGTGACACATGTAAATGTATCATGTTAGTCCCGCGCCTATGCAAATGTATGCTAATCATGACAATTTCCCGTGAGGGGGCAGGGCTTAATGATGCTATAGCCTGCCCCCCCCCCATCGCTGCCCACCTGCATCTCCTCTCATGGAGCATACAACAGCAAAGTAAGCAAGTATGGGCAGATGTAACATGTGCAAAGAGCTTTAGATTTAGGTGGGGTGTGTTCAAACTGATATATAAATTGAGTCCTGTCAGTGAGACCCAGAGCTGAGCATGGCGACACTGCTGAGACTGAGAAGAGCTGATTGAAGAAAAGGGAAGTGGAGAGAGAGGTGGTATGACGCACAGAGCTGTGGAACGTAGTGCATGTCCTACAGCATCCACAGACATGCTGCTGACATAGGGGGGCATTCCGACCCAATCGCATGCTGCACTTTTTCACAGCATGCGCTGCGGCCACAATGCGCAGGTGCGTTGTTACCCGGCTGGGCAGCAACAGGAACTACGAAGAAAGACTTCACAGCGGCGAACGCAAGAAGATTGACAGGCAGAAGGCGGTTCTGGGCGTCAACTGACTGTTTTCGGGGAGTGGTGAGTCCAACGCAGGCGTGTCGAGGTATTTGGAGGGCGGATGTCTGACGTCAATTCCGGGACCTGACAGGCTGAAGTGATCGCAGTGGGTAACTATGTCCAGACCTACTCCTAAACTGCACAAAATGTTTTTTCATAGCGAACGCAGCCTTGCTATGCAAAAATACACTCCCCCATAGGCAGCAACTTATCTGATTGCATGACAGCTAAAACCAGCTACTGTGCGATCAACTCGGAATAAGGGCCGTAAATTCTGTTTGGGGCTTCTAGTGCCAGAGAGTTAGAGTTCCAGAGGTCTATCGATCCCCATGCCTTCCTTGCCAAGAAAGAAATCTGTATCCGGTTTTCATGGTAAGAGACAACAATTATCTTACCATAAGCGTATTTATTTTGAAACAGACACTTATACATTTGGGGGGAGGTTAAAAAAAATTTTTTAGGTGCCCATCAGAGCAATTCAATTGTTGCTCTGATCGAGCGTCCATTACTGTTGACGCCCCCACAAGCATCGGGTTTAGCTGCACAAAGTGGCTAATCCTGACTAAAGTTCTGGCCGGGCCACAAAAAGTGCCATTTGGGCGCCCAAACGGGACACTTTCCGCACATTTCTGCCCGCCGGCTCAGTAATGTCAGCCACCGGCAGAATGCATGCCCTATAGCAGCACAATTGAATTTTGGTGGGCACCCAAACAGCAACTGATTCGGCCCCTTGCAGTCAAATAACAACCACTCCAACCCACATTCACAGGCCCCTGCTGTGCACACACAGATTCCAACTGTGACCCGGTCCCTGTCTTTCAGGTCACCCAAATATTGTTTGTAACGGCAGAATAGGCTTGTTAGCTAAGATTTTAATCTTATCTTGTGTATATATACAGTAGTTGTTGTTTTGTTTTGTTTTTAGAAAAAAACGTATTAAAGGATATTGATAACATACTTGCTTAGGCAAACTGTGGCTTTAGCTTTTGTGGAACTATAGGTCATAACAACATACAGTAGGCTATTTTCAAACTAGTTGGCTCACATGGAAGCAGAAAAACAATTACATACATACTTCCCAGCATAGCAGTCAATTCAATTAGCTGTGAGTCAGCCATATGCCGCACTTACTGTAGTCCCAGACTTACAGATTTTTATTAGCTGAATACACAGATCTGTGAGTATGCGGTGAGATGGAGGCAATATGATGTAATTATGCATTAGTGGCACTTCGCCTGCTCGCCCTGAATCAAATCCAGAGATTGTAATCTCTTGTAAGAGGGACTCCAGTGAAGTTGGTACTCAGTCTGGTGCCTCCCACAAATGGAGATTCATAGATAGGCATGGGGGCAGCATGGGGGCAGCTCTCAGGATACATCAAATAGCTAGAAACATGGAGCTGCTGTTATTGTTATTTGTTGTAAGTTATGTTCTTGTCTGTACTATTTTATACTTATGAAGTTTGTTATATGTTTTGACTATATTTATGGTGCTGCAGAACCCTTGGGGTTCCATATAAGTTTTGTTATGCAATTGCACAATATTAAATAAAAAATATGGACAAATCTTTGAAACATTGGAAATGAGGAGTTCTTGGCATCCATGTATTTAGTTCAACTTATTAATGCATGCATGTCTGAATGACTTATATTAAACAGTGAAGCATGTGTGTTCCAGCTTTAAGACTGTCTGGTAAGCCCTATTTATAAGTAAGTCACAAGATACTGTATGGCCCCAGCAAAAGATGATAGACGTGTGATTGATGTGACTATTCATAACAGCTCCACGTAGTAAAAGGCCTTAGGGATTTGGTAAAAATTTGAACTGGAACCACCCCTGACACCCACCTCTCTGATTCCTAATGTGTGTTAGTTGCATGCAGTGGCAGCTGCTGATCCCCGGGTAAGGAAGCCAGCACATATGTTACATACAACTTGACATGTATGTGTATATGTGCTGGCCGGCTCCTCCTGTAGTCTTTGGTCGTCCCAGGCACAGCAGCTGTCACTGGTTGCATGTGATTGGTGGTAGATGTATATTATACGGGGCAGTGTTTTGTGGTTTGTTTTATAATCCATAAAACATGCATAAGGGGTCTTTAAAATTATCTTTCATTATAATTAGCATTACATGGTATGTTATTTAGTGTAACAGGCAGATGCAGCGATTTATAGGTCGTAGTGCAATTTATACTTGTCTGTGCAGCCCAAAAGCTAAATACATGTAAGTGAGCATCATACAGACATGTTGGGCCTGCATTTTCTTGATATTTACTGTAGGGATCACTTGACCGTGCAGTGACCTGTTTTATACAGCAGTTGTTCTTTGCCGGCTTGCAAGCAAAAGGCTAACATGGAACAATCTTGCACACCAATGCTAATGTATTGTAGAACAGGAGCATTACAGTATATAATTCTAGTTTGCATAAGTGCATTACTTGAACACTATTTGTACAATTTTTTTTTTTTATCTTTGTATAAATGATTATTTTCCAAAAAATGTTGGTTTCTGAAGTCGCTTGTTTAATTATCCAATTCTTTATTACTGGCACATACTGTAGCTGCCTGGTTGCATAGATTCAAAGCTGGCCCTTACCATTTTGGTGCCCTAGGCAAGATTTTGTCTAGTGCCACCCCTTGTGGGAGCACATGAAAAAGGAGCATGGCCTCGTGGAAGGGGCATGATCTCACGGAAGGGAATGGCCTCATGATGCTGTGCTCATACCTCCCAACATCAAGGATCTGTAAGGAAAGACTCATGGCGTATGAAGCCTCGCCTTCCCAAAAAGGGGGCCATGGTCTAAGCAAAAGGGTTGTGGCCTTGTGGCAATATCGCAACCACAAGCCATGCCTCCCATTTTTGTGACTGTGGGGGCATGGCCAGCGCTCTGTGAGCTGCTGGCCATGCCCCCAGTTCCTCAGTCTCTGGTGAATAGATGCTGTGCGCTGTTGCTTTATTATTCCCGGCACGACTCTATATGTTCACTGAAGACTCCTTTCTGGAATTTTCCACCCCGGAGGATGCCGCTGCGCATCTACAGGAAGCGGCTGAATCTGTTACCAGACTCTTCTCCTTCCCATATGTACCCTTAGGAGGGACTGTGCTACTTAGGATTTCCTATATCCGCCTGCTGTTGGTACGTCTGCCTCTGAGTTCCCCCATGAGCCTGGTATTCTTCTGCCTACTTTACATTTTCATATGTTAGTTGTGTTGAAGATTGAAGTTAATTTCTGTGCCTTGTTGTTTTGCTCTCATACTACTACAGTATTAAGTTAGCGTCGCTTGTGGTGGTGACTATTCTGTCAACGAATATACGCACCCCCTCCACCATGTTCTAATTTTTTATTGTTCTATTACTTGTTTACTCAGGGTCTACTGGTCTGTAATTATTAGCTGCAGCTCCTTAGAGCCCTTTCCTCCGTTATATGCTTTATGTTTCTAACAAAGTTTACAATTCATATTGCTTGGAAGTCCTAGTTTTTGGCCTGATGGCCTGCAGGACCACTATTATCTTGCTACTCCCCTTCCATTACTCCCTATTTTTCCTTTTGTAGTCTTCCCTTTGTTTTTTTGCCCTGTTTTGTTCATCCCGTCTCAATCATTGTGATGTCTCACCGAGACCTGATCACTGTCAGTTGAATGTGTCCTGCAAGTTTGCTCATAATACCTTTTTGCCCTTTACTGTTTCACTGTTTATTGCATTAATGATTGTACCTCTTGACGTATATATATTCGTGCCTTCTCTGCTATGGCCCCCTTAAAGATAAGCTTGTAGAATGTAGGTGGGATTAACTTCCCTGGCGTAAAAAGATATTACCATATATACTTAAATTACATGTAGATATTGTTATGCTACAGTAAACACATTTGCTACTTCCCGAAGTCCTCAAGCTCAACTGCAAGGGTTATAATGTCCTGTTTTCAGCTCCTTATTCTTCCAAGAAGAGAGGTGTCGTTACCCTGATTAGTAAATAACTTTCCCCAAGTTATTTCCAATTATTCAGACCCTTCTGGTTGTTATACTATATCTGAGGTGAATATTTTGGGGACAAATTTGTTTTCTGTAATCTCTATGCAGGCCCGTCATCAGGGGGGTGCTGCAGGCACAGCTGTCCCGGGCCCTGCCTCTTTAACAGAGAGGAGAGGGCCCTGCCACTCATGCAGCCGTCTGCCCGCCACGATGCTCCGTCCACTTTTCATGATCGAGTTCCGTCTTTCACATGAGAGGGAGAGGATGCTGCCTGCAAGCTTCTATTGTAAACGTCCCTCCAAAAATGGCCACCGCCTCAGTGGAGACAGTTATTAAAGAAATATTTTTCTTATTTTTTTTTGCGGGGGGGGGGGGGGGTTTGCGGGGCGGGGGCCCTGCTTATTTCCCCGGGCCCCAGAATTTCTGATGGCAGCCCTGTCTCTATGCCCCGAATGTTTATTCTAAGCATTTTTTCAATTGCTACTGGCTAAGCTGTCTATAAATTTGGACTCATCCATTATGTTTGGGAGAGACTTCAATATGGTGTCCTCAGATTACATGGATAGACAACACCCGCCTTCTCGCCATTATACCCCCCTTCTTTAGGTATACATCGGATGGCCTCTGTCCTCCAGCTGCTGGATGTTTGGAGGGTTTTGCTCCCACTGAAAGGGAATTTATGTGCTTGTCGCTGCTCACGTCACTTTGTCTAGAATAGATTATATACTGCAGACTCTAGTCTCTTGGAGAGTAGATATTCCAACAATATATAATGCAGACGATCTGCTCGCACATTATGACTCCACTTTGAAATTTCTTCGCTGTTCTTGGTTACAGGAAGTCTATTTTAAAACAATTAACAGAGTTTACATCTCTGAAGCCTTTAGCAGACATATGGTGTCGGGGGAGTCCGGCAATTGCCATAAGTGCAAATGCCCTCATGCAACTTTTTTCCACAACTTTTGGTCCTGCCCGAAAATACGCAGGATTTGGGGAAAGATGGTAGTATTTATTAATGACATTTTTCATTTACGTCTTACGTGTAACCCTTTGGCTCTCTTATGTGTGAATCTTAAAGATTGGGCGCTTGGTCCTGATAGGAAACTATCCCCCTTTTAACCATTATTGTGACCATAGCTAAGAAAGTAATATTGTGTAACTGGACTGTCTCTGCTCCTCCATTCTTGGGTGCAGTAAAAACATTGCTGCTTACTACTTAATATTCTGATTGGCAGGCTATTATGTCAGCATTAGAAAAAGGAGTAGTCTCCTTTTATAGAAAATGGGGTGCCTACGTAGAAGCGCTTGATTCTGATGCACAGTTCAAAATATTGAAAGTATTCGAACCCACCTCCTAGTACTGATATAGAACTGTGACAGGAATGAGGGTCTGATGTTTCTGGCTTGGGCATTCAGTGGACTTCAGTGGAGTCGGCATGACTTAATGTTCTGGGCTACCTTGACAAGGACAAATCACACCTTGAGTGACTGGACTGGTCTCACCACATTACAGGAATGATTGAGTGCTCTTTAGTTTCACTTCCCCATATCCCCCCTCCCTGACCCTCCCCCCCTTTTTCAGTACTGTTCTTAGTATATCTTGGATTGTTTCACATTACAGTATACTGATAACTGCTGTTCTAGGTGTGTCCGAATCTCTTTTTTTGCTCTGTTTTACTC
Source organism: Pseudophryne corroboree (assembly GCF_028390025.1). NCBI lineage: Eukaryota > Metazoa > Chordata > Amphibia > Anura > Myobatrachidae > Pseudophryne > Pseudophryne corroboree. The sequence goes on from NC_086449.1 coordinate 632,606,312, forward strand.
ACCTGCTCACAATTATTTCTGTGTTCCGCTGCATTGACATTTGTGAATCTATTTTATTGTTCTCATCCTTTTATCTGCTGTCACCGTTCACATGTCAAGTGTTCCTTTCTTGCATTGTTTCTCTAGATTCAGCCATATCACAATTTATCTTATGTATTACTGTAATCTGTATTAAGGTGTGTACACACGGTGAGATATTTTCTTCCGCTTTTGACTATATAGTCAAAATCTCAAGAAAAGTTAGTGCAGATCGCAAGGTGAAAGTCACCTTGCGATCCCGATTCGATGCCGATGCGCGGTCCCGCCAGGTCGGCATCACAAGAAAAGATAGACTGTGCAGGCAAATCAATCCTTGCTAGATCAGTGTACGATCTAGTTCATCTCACATGGCAATTACATCTCACATAAGCCAAAATCTTAAGCACACATAGTCCATATCTCAAGAAAAGTTAGTCAAAATCGGTGGTGCTGGGCTCCGGAGAGTTCAAGGGAAAAAGCATAGTAAAAATCAGCCATAGCAAGGATCTCACCATGTGTACACACCTTTACCTTGTCTAAAATAATAAACAGATTAAAAAAAATTGTATGGAATAATTTAAATGTCTATCTTCTTATAACCCTTTCAAGTTCATTGTTAAAAACACACCCCAAACAATACTTCACTGTTATAACTGTGTTGTGCTAGTAATACAATGACTCCTGTACAGAATGCATTCATTGTGGGGGAAATGGGAAGGAAACAATGTAACTATAAATAATGATGCTACATGGAACATTAAAAAACAAAGTAATTTCGTATTTTATTCTTTAACAATTAAAAGATCTAGAAAAATCAACAATATGTTGCAAAACATAGCACAAACAAGTGTGAGGTGCAATAGACAGTAAGGGGCTGATGCAGGGGCTGATTCAGATTTGGCTGCAAGGTGGCCACATAACATGCTCAGAAACAGATGCAGATGTCCACCTTTATTCACAGTTGGCTGCACCTATGCACTGCACCACCCCTGTACATCCGCTTATGAAAGTAGCCACCATCACTATCAGTGCTCATATGCACCAGCCTTATCCTTGGTGCAAATCAGAAGTATCTCCGAATAATCTGCAAGTCTGCCTATATGCCCAAAACGAGATGCAGTCAAAATTCCGGCTGTCGGGATCCCGGCGTACAGTAGACCGACGCTGGAATCCGGACAGCTGGTGGAATACTGCCAGATGGAATCCTGACCTCCGCCAAAAATTCTGACTTGGTTGGTGGGTCCATGCCACCAGCCGAGTGGAAATATAATCTGGGACGAGTGAAGCAAGGACCAGGCCCGAAGCTTGGCGTGTGCAGCGAACCCGATGCCTCGCTGCCGGGATTCAAACAGACGGGATTCCGCTGCCAGTATACTGACAGCCATCAAACCCGTCTGTCTGTAAAACATGCTGATTCCCCCAGGACATATCCACGGAGGAATTTAATTGAATTCCCTACTTTGCATGTGAGATGTGTTGTGTATCGTAACTAGAGATTTTTTGTGTTTTGGTTTTGGATGCGGGTCCGCGGTCGTGTTTTGGATTCGGACGCGTTTTGGCAAAACCACCCTTTCGGATTTTTGTCAGATTCGGATGTGTTTTGGATTCGGGTGTTTTTTTTTTTTTTAAACTCAGAAACCGCTAAAATCATAGAATTTTGGGGTAATTTTGATCCTATAGTATTACTAACCTCAATAACCATTATTTCCACTCATTTCAAGTCTATTCTGAACACCTCACACCTCACAATATTATTTTTAGTCCTAAAATTTGCACCGAGGTCGCTGGATGACTAAGCTAAGCGACCCAAGTGGGCGGCACAAACACCTGGCCCATCTAGGAGTGGCACTGCAGTGTCAGACAGGATGCCACTTAAAAAAATAGTCCCCAATGTCTGGAATTAGATACCACTAGATAACTACCAGATACCACTGTGACTGGAATGAAGATGACCTATGCACAGTGACAGGACACTACCACAGCACCCTACAGCAGCAAGATGCAGCACAAGAAACTGTACTAGTATTACTAATGTAGTATTACTAAGCACCACAAAACAATGAGCAGTGATACTGAGCACTGATGATACTGAGCACTGATGATACTACGGAGAACTGACACTGAGCAGCACTATTAGCACAAAACAATGTACTAGTATTAGTAATGTAGTATTAGTGAGAACCACAAGACAATGAGCAGTGATACTGAGCACTGATGATACTACGGAGAACTGACACTGAGCAGCACGATTAGCACAAGACACTGTACTAGTATTAGTAATGTAGTATTACTGAGCACCACAAGACAATGAGCAGTGATACTGAGCACTGATGATACTGAGCACTGATGATACTACGGAGAACTGACACTGAGCAGCACGATTAGCACAAGACACTGTACTAGTATTAGTAATGTAGTATTACTGAGCACCACAAGACAATGAGCAGTGATACTGAGCACTGATGATACTGAGCACTGATGATACTACGGAGAACTGACACTGAGCAGCACGATTAGCACAAGACACTGTACTAGTATTAGTAATGTAGTATTACTGAGCACCACAAGACAATGAGCAGTGATACTGAGCACTAATGATACTGAGCACTGATGATACTACGGAGAACTGACACTGAGCAGCACGATTAGCACAAGACACTGTACTAGTATTAGTAATGTAGCATTACTGAGCACCACAAGACAATGAGCAGTGATACTGAGCACTGATGATACTGAGCACTGATGATACTACAGAGAACTGACACTGAGCAGCACGATTAGCACAAGACACTGTACTAGTATTAGTAATGTAGTATTACTGAGCACCACAAGACAATGAGCAGTGATACTGAGCACTGATGATACTGAGCACTGATGATACTATGGAGAACTGACACTGAGCAGCACGATTAGCACAAGACACTGTACTAGTATTAGTAATGTAGTATTACTGAGCACCACAAGACAATGAGCAGTGATACTGAGCACTGATGATACTGAGCACTGATGATACTACGGAGAACTGACACTGAGCAGCACGATTAGCACAAGACACTGTACTAGTATTAGTAATGTAGTATTACTGAGCACCACAAGACAATGAGCAGTGATACTGAGCACTGATGATACTGAGCACTGATGATACTACGGAGAACTGACACTGAGCAGCACGATCATAGGCGTGCGCAGAACATTTTATTAGAGGGTGCACCGTCGGAGGGGTGTGTTTGGCACCACCTACTGGGCATGCCTAGCACCGCCTATTGGGCGTGTCTAGCACCGCCTATTGGCACTCAAAGCAATATAACCATATGCCCCCAGCGGTGCACCTTACTTAATACCCCCAGTGGTGCCAGATACACACGTCTCTCCTGTGCCTCACTTCACTGAGTCCCTGTCTGTCACTTGAAATATGGCGCTGGCTTGTGAGTTAATCAAAGCTCACGGGCCAGCAGCCAATCAAGAGCCGGTCCGCTGACAGCCGAGAGACATTGTAAATGACTGCCGGAGACGGGGATACACAGTGAGGGGCAGGAGAGACGTGCACAGCGCTCTCCTCCCTTCAAGTTTAGCGGCAGACTGAGATGGGAATCGGCGGCAGCAGCAACAGGTGCGGGGGGTTCCGGACATTAGGGGGTGCCTGTGCGCACCAGGCACCCCCCATGCGCACGCCTATGAGCACGATTAGCACAAGACACTGTACTAGTATTAGTAATGTAGCATTACTGAGCACCACAAGACAATGAGCAGTGATACTGAGCACTGATGATACTGAGCACTGATGATACTACGGAGAACTGACACTGAGCAGCACGATGCAGCACAAGACACTGTACTAGTATTAGTGACTAGTATTAGTGAGCAGCACAAAAGCACTCTGGAATTGTCACCCCCCAGATACCACTGTGACTGGAATGATGATGACCGATGCAGTCACAGGACACTACCAGAGCACCCTACAGCAGCAAGATGCAGCACAAGAGAGACACTGTACTAGTATTACTGAGCAGCACAAAAGAACTCTGGAATTGTCACCCCCCAGATACCACTGTGACTGGAATGATGATGAATGATACACAGTCACAGGACACTACTACCACAGCACCCTACAGCAGCAAGATGCAGCACAAGAGAGACACTGTACTAGTATTACTGAGCAGCAATAAGCACTGATACTGAGATTTGACACTGAGAGAACGTAGCCACGTCCTCACTGTACCCTCTACAATGCACGAGTGAAAGTGGCGGCGACGCGCAGCTCTTTATATGGAATCCGAATCTCGCGAGAATCCGACAGCGTTCGGGTTTTCTGAGTCAGACGGGAACAACAGAGCCTGGCTCAGACCCGTGTTTGACACATGAAGTTCGGTAGGGTTCGGTTCTCAGAGAACCGAACCCGCTCATCTCTAATCGTAACCAAATGGATTTTGTATTTTCTCTTACGTCCTAGAGGATGCTGGGGACTCCGTAAGGACCATGGGGTATAGACGGGCTCCGCAGGAGACATGGGCACTCTAAAGACTTTAGATGGGTGTGCACTGGCTCCTCCCTCTATGCCCCTCCTCCAGACCTCAGTTAGATCCTGTGCCCAGAGGAGACTGGGTGCATTACAGGGGAGCTCTACTGAGTTTGTCTGAAAAAGACTTTTGTTAGGTTTTTTATTTTCAGGGAGCACTGCAAGCAATAGGCTCCCTGCATCGTGGGACTGAGGGGAGAGAAGCAGACCTACTTAAATGATAGGCTCTGCTTCTTAGGCTACTGGAAACCATTATCTCCAGAGGGTCGGAACACAAGTCTCACCCTCGTTGTTCGTCCCGGAGCCGCGCCGCCGTCCTCCTCACAGAGCCGGAAGATAGAAGCCGGGTAAGTATAAGAAGAAAGAAGACTTCAAAGGCGGCAGAAGACTTCTGATCTTCACTGAGGTACCATTGCTCCCACATTCACACACACTGACGGCACTGTATGGGTGCAGGGTGCAGGGGGGGGGGGGGGGGCGCCCTGGGCAGCAATTATAAACTTCTAGGGGCACTGGCATAGATATATATATACTGCGGAGGCAGTATATTACAGAAACCCCCGCCAGTATAAAGATTTGAGCGGGACCGAAGCCCGCCGTTGAGGGGGCGGAGTTTGATCCTCCAGCACTAACCAGCGCCATTTTCTCCACAGCACGCTGCAGAGAAGCTGGCTCCCCAGACTCTCCCCTGCTGAACACAAGTACAGAGGGCACAAAAGAGGTGGGGGCACATTTATTTGGCGCAGTGAATATATATCCCTGAGTGTGTGGGGGTGTCGGTACGTGTGTGTCGGCATGTCTGAAGCAGAAGGCTCATCTAAGGAGGAGGTAGAGCAGATGATTGTGGTGTCTCCATCTGCGACGCCGACACCTGATTGGTTGGATATGTGGAATGTTTTAAATGCAAATGTGTCTTTATTACATAAGAGAATGGACAAAGCAGAGTCCAGGGAAGAAACAGGGAGTCAATCCATGGCTTTGGCTGTGTCACAGGGCCCTTCATGGTCTCAGAAACGTCCCCTGTCCCACGTAGCAGACACTGATACAGACACGGATTCTGACTCCAGTGTCGACTACGATGATGCGAGGTTACACCCAAGGGTGGTCAAAAGTATTCATTATATGATTATTGCTATAAAAGATGTTTTGCATATCACAGATGACCCCTCTGTCGCTGACACGAGGGTATGCATGTTTAAGGAAAAGAAACCTGAGGTAACCTTTCCCCCGTCTCATGAGCTGAATGCTTTATTTGAAAAGGCTTGAGAAACTCCAGACAAGAAACTGCAGATTCCCAAGAGAATTCTTATGGCGTACCCTTTCCCACGCAGGACAGGTTACGGTGGGAATCCTCGCTCAGGGTGGACAAGGCTTTAACGCGCTTGTCCAAAAAGGTGGCGCTACCATCTCCGGACATGGCAGCCCTCAAGGATCCTGCTGATCGCAGACAGGAAACTACCTTAAAATCAATTTATACATATACGGGTGCCTTGCTCAGACCGGCAGTAGCGTCGGCATGGGTATGTAGCGCAGTAGCAGCATGGGCAGATAACTTGTCCTCTGACATTGACACCCTAGATAGGGAATGAGATGTGCACCGGACATTTTTCGGGTTTTGTGTTTTGGTTTTGGTTCCGCGGCCGTGTTTTGGATTCGGACGCGTTTTGCCAAAACCTCCCTGAAATTTTTTTGTCGGATTCGGGTGTGTTTTGGATTCGGGTGTTTTTTTACAAAAAAACCTCAAAAACAGCTTAAATCATAGAATTTGGGGGTCATTTTGATCCCATAGTATTATTAACCTCAATAACCATAATTTACACTCATTTTCAGTCTATTCTGAACACCTCACAATATTATTTTTAGTCCTAAAATTTGCACCGAGGTCGCTGGATGGCTAAGCTAAGCGAAAAAAGTGGACGACACAAACACCTTGCCCATCTAGGAGTGGCACTGCAGTGTCAGGCAGGATGGCACTTCAAAAAAATAGTCCCCAAACAGCACATGATGCAAAGAAAAATTAAAGAAAAAAGAGGTGCAAGATGGAATTGTCCTTGGGCCCTCCCACCCACCCTTATGTTGTATAAATAGGACATGCACACTTTAACGAACCCATCATTTCAGCGACAGGGTCTGCCACACGACTGTGACTGAAATGACTGGTTGGTTTGGGCCCCCACCAAAAAAGAAGCAATCAATCTCTCCTTGCACAAACTGGCTCTACAGAGGCAAGATGTCCACCTCATCATCATCCTCCGATGCCTCACCCCTTTCACTGTGTACATCCCCCTCCTCACAGATTTTTAATTTGTCAACACTGGAATCCACCATCTCAGATCCCTGTGTACTTTCTGGAGGCAATTGCTGGTGAATGTCTCCACGGAGGAATTGATTATAATTAATTTTGATGAACATCATCTTCTCCACATTTTCTGGAAGTAACCTCGTACGCCGATTGCTGACAAGGTGAGCGGCTGCACTAAACACTCTTTCGGAGTACACACTGGAGGGAGGGCAACTTAGGTAGAATAAAGCCAGTTTGTGCAAGGGTCTCCAAATTGCCTCTTTTTCCTGCCAGTATACGTACGGACTGTCTGACGTGCCTACTTGGATGCGGTCACTCCTATAATCCTCCACCATTCTTTCAATGTTGACAGAATCATATGCAGTGACAGTAGACGACATGTCCGTAATCGTTGGCAGGTCCTTCAGTCCGGACCAGATGTCAGCACTCGCTCCAGACTGCTCTGCATCACCGCCAGCGGGTGGGCTCGGAATTCTTAGCCTTTTCCTCGCACCCCCAGTTGCGGGAGAATGTGAAGGAGGAGCTGTTGACGGGTCACGTTCCGCTTGACTTGACAATTTTCTCACCAGCAGGTCTTTGAACCTCTGCAGACTTGTGTCTGCTGGAAGAGAGATACAACGTAGGTTTGAAATCTAGGATCGAGCACGGTGGCCAAAATGTAGTGCTCTGATTTCAACAGATTGACCACCCGTGAATCCTGGTTAAGTGAATTAAGGGCTCCATCCACAAGTCCCACATGCCTAGCGGAATTGCTCTGTTTTAGCTCCTCCTTCAATGTCTACAGCTTCTTCTGCAAAAGCCTGATGAGGGGAATGACCTGACTCAGGCTGGCAGTGTCTGAACTGACTTCACGTGTGGCAAGTTCAGAGGGTTGCAGAACCTTGCACAACGTTGAAATCATTCTCCACTGCGCTTGAGTCAGGTGCATTCCCCCTCCTTTGCCTATATCGTGGGCAGATGTATAGGCTTGAATGGCCTTTTGCTGCTCCTCCATCCTCTGAAGCATATAGAGTGTTGAATTCCACCTCGTTACCACCTCTTGCTTCAGATGATGGCAGGGCAGGTTCAGGACTGTTTGCTGGTGCTCCAGTCTTCGGCACGCGGTGGCTGAATGCCGAAAGTGGCCCGCAATTCTTCGGGCCACCGACAGCATCTCTTGCACGCCCCTGTCATTTTTTAAATAATTCTGCACCAGCAAATTCAATGTATGTGCAAAACATGGGACGTGCTGGAATTTGCCCAGATGTAATGCACGCACAATATTGGTGTTGTTGTCCGATGTCACAAATCCCCAGGAGAGTCCAATTGGGGTAAGCCATTCTGCGATGATGTTCCTCAGTTTCCGTAAGAGGTTGTCAGCTGTGTGCCTCTTATGGAAAGTGGTGATACAAAGCGTAGCCTGCCTAGGAACGAGTTGGCGTTTGCGAGATGCTGCTACTGGTGCCGCCGCTGTTGTTCTTGCTGCGGGAGGCAATACATCTACCCAGTGGGCTGTCACAGTCATATAGTCCTGAGTCTGCCCTGCTCCACTTGTCCACATGTCCGTGGTTAAGTGGACATTGGGTACAACTGCATTTTTTAGGACACTGGTGACTCTTTTTCTGACGTCTGTGTACATTTTCGGTATCGCCTGCCTGGAGAAATGGAACCTAGATGGTATTTGGTACCGGGGACACAGTACCTCAATCAAGTCTCTAGTTGCCTGTGAATTAACGGTGGATACCGGACACACGTTTCTCACCACCCAGGCTGACAAGACCTGAGTTATCCGCTTTGCAGCAGGATGACTGCTGTGATATTTCATCTTCCTCGCAAAGGACTGTTGGACAGTCAATTGCTTACTGGAAGTAGTATAAGTGGTCTTCCGACTTCCCCTCTGGGATGACGATCGACTCCCAGCAGCAACAACAGCAGCGCCAGCAGCAGTAGGCGTTACACTCAAGGATGCATCGGAGGAATCCCAGGCAGGAGAGGACTCGTCAGACTTGCCAGTGACATGGTCTGCAGGACTATTGGCTTTCCTGTATAAGGTGGAAATTGACACTGAGGGAGTTGGTGGTGTGGTTTGCAGGAGCTTGGTTACAAGAGGAAGGGATTTAGTGGTCAGTGGACTGCTTCTGCTGTCATCCAAAGTTTTTGAACTTGTCACTGACTTCTGATTAATGCGGTCCAGGTGACGTATAAGGGAGGATGTTCCTAGGTGGTTAACGTCCTTACCCCTACTTATTACAGCTTGACAAAGGCAACACACGGCTTGACACCTGTTGTCCGCATTTGTGTTGAAATAATTCCACACCGAAGAGGTGATTTTTTTTGTATTTTGACCAGGCATGTCAATGGCCATGCGAAAGAGAAAAGAGAATATAGAGTGCGCTGTCAACAGCAGCCAGTATGGGGAAGGTCAATTCCCCAAAACAAATATATAGAATATGGAAAAGATGTACTGGCGCTGGCTGTTAGTCAAATAACAAATACCAATGTATAAAATATAACAAATTTATTTAGACATTCATAAAAGGCAGTAGAATACTCCCATTCTTCAAAGAAAAATAATATAAATATAGCAGCTGCTAAAATTCATATGTCTAAAAATGCAGGGTACCACTATTAATCGTGTTTGTTGGATATAATGTCCCCAGCTTCCGGCTAGGGCTCTATTTCCACTTTGCTCACAAGTCATTAGATGACATAATTATTTACCAGACTTGCTTCCGGATGAGAAAAGTCCCCCTAGGTATCTTTGTGCAGATAAGATCCAAATGGCAGCAGGGGAAAGTCCGAGTCTGTGGTGTACTTGTGTTGGAAAAAATCCGGTGGATGCAAAGAGTCCATAGGTTGCCAGAAAGTCTGTTAGAATAAATCCAGTGCCAGTGGACCTGCAAGATGTGGCTCATCTTGCAGGTCCACTGGCACTGGATTTATTCTAACAGACTTTCTGGCAACCTATGGACTCTTTGCATCCACCGGATTTTTTCCAACACAAGTACACCACAGACCCGGACTTTCCCCTGCTGCCATTTGGATCTTATCTGCACAAAGATACCTAGGGGGACTTTTCTCATCCGGAAGCAAGTCTGGTAAATAATTATGTCATCTAATGACTTGTGAGCAATGTGGAAATAGAGCCCTAGCCAGAAGCTGTGGACATTATATCCAACAAACACGATTAATAGTGGTACCCTGCATTTTTAGACATATGAATTTTAGCAGCTGCTATATTTATATTATTTTTCTTTGATGAATGGGAGTATTCTACTGCCTTTTATGAATGTCTAAATAAATTTGTTATATTTTATACATTGGTATTTGTTATTTGACTAACAGCCAGCGCCAGTACATCTTTTCCATGTCAATGGCCATATTCGTCCCACGGACAACAGGTGTCTCCCCGGGTGCCTGACGTAAACAAACCACCTCACCATCAGAATCCTCCTTGTCAATTTCCTCCCCAGCGCCAGCAACACCCATATCCTCATCCTGGTGTACTTCAACAGTGACATCTTCAATTTGACTATCAGGAACTGGACTGCGGGTGCTCCTTTCAGCACTTGCAGGGGGCGTGCAAATGATGGAAGGCGCAAGCTCTTCCCGTCCAGTGTTGGGAAGGTCAGGCATCGCAACCGACACAATTGGACTCTCCTTTGGGATTTGGGATTTAGAAGAACGCACAGTTCTTTGCTGTGCTTTTGCCAGCTTAAGTCTTTTCATTTTTCTAGCGAGAGGATGAGTGCTTCCATCCTCATGTGAATCTGAACCACTAGCCATGAACATAGGCCAGGGCCTCAGCCGTTCCTTGCCACTCCGTGTCGTAAATGGCATATTGGCAAGTTTACGCTTCTCATCAGACGCTTTCAATTTTGATTTTTGGGTCATTTTACTGAACTTTTGTTTTTTGGATTTTACATGCTCTCTACTATGACATTGGGCATTGGCTTTGGCAGACGACGTTGATGGCATTTCATCGGCTCGGCCATGACTAGTGGCAGCAGCTTCAGCACAAGGTGGAAGTGGATCTTGATCTTTCCCTATTTTAACCTCCACATTTTTGTTCTCCATTTTTTAATGTGTGGAATTATATGCCAGTATCAATAGCAATGGCCTACTACTATATATACTGCGCACAACTGAAATGCACCACAGGTATGGATGGATAGTATACTTGACGACACAGAGGTAGGTAGAGCAGTGGCCTTCCGTACCGTACTGCTATATATACTAGTGGTCACTGTCAGCAAACTGCAAAACTAAAATGCACCACAGGTATAGAATCTAGATGGATAGTATACTTGACGACACAGAGGTAGGTAGAGCAGTGGCCTTCCGTACCGTACTGCTATATATACTGGTGGTCACTGTCAGCAAACTGCAAAACTAAAATGCACCACAGGTATAGAATCTAGATGGATAGTATACTTGACGACACAGAGGTAGGTAGAGCAGTGGCCTTCCGTACCGTACTGCTATATATACTGGTGGTCACTGTCAGCAAACTGCAAAACTAAAATGCACCACAGGTATAGAATCTAGATGGATAGTATACTTGACGACACAGAGGTAGGAAGAGAAGTGGCCTTCCGTACCATACTGCTATATATACTGGTGGTCACTGTCGGCAAAACTCTGCACTGTACTCCTCCTATATAATACTGCTGGTCCCCAGTCCCCACAATAAAGCAGTGTGAGCACAGATGCAGCACACTGAGCACAAATATGGAGCGTTTTTCAGGCAGAGAACGGATAAAACTGGTGGTCTCCTCCTATATAATACAGCTGCTCCCCAGTCCCCACAATTAAGCAATAAGCACAAATATTTGCAGCAACATTAATAAACGGAGAGGACGCCAGCCACGTCCTCTCCCTAACTGTTCCAATGCACGAGTGAAAATGGCGGGCGACGCGCGGCTCCTTATATAGAATACGAATCTCGCAAGAATCCGACCGCGGGATGATGACGTTCGGGCGCGCTCGGGTTAACCGAGCCATACGGGAGAATCCGAGTATGCCTCGGACCCGTGTAAAATGGGTGAAGTTCGGGGGGGTTCGGTTTCCGAGGAACCGAACCCACTCATCACTAATAGGGATAGCATTTTATTGACCTTGGGTCACATTAAAGACGCAGCCTTATATATGAGAGACGCTGCGAGAGACGTTGGGCTGTTAGGTTCAAGAGCCAACGCCATGGCTATTTCTGCTAGGCGAGCCCTGTGGACCCGCCAATGGACGGGTGATGCCGACTCAAAGAGACATATGGAAGTTTTACCTTAGAAGGGTGAGGTCTTATTTGGGGAGGGTCTCGCGGACCTGGTTTCCACGGCTACCGCGGGTAAATCTTTTTTGCCTTATGTTCCCCCACAGCAAAAGAAAACGCCACAATATTAGATGCAGTCCTTTCGGTCGCATAAGTCCAGAAGAGGTCGGGGCTCTTCCTTCCTCGCCAGAGGTAAGGGTAGAGGGAAAAGAATGCCTGCTACGGCTAGTTCCCAGGAGCAGAAGTCCTCCCCGGCTTCTACTAAATCCACTGCATGACGCTGGGGCTCCACTGAGGAAGTCTGCGCCGATGGGGGCGCGTCTTCGACTCTTCAGCCAGGTCTGGGTTCTGTCAGACGTGGATCCTTGGGCGATGGAAATGATATCCCAAGGCTACAAACTGGAATTCGAAGAGGTGCCTCCTCGCCGATTTTTCAAGTCGGCTTTGCCAGCTTCTCCCCCAGAGAGGGAAATAGTTTTAGCTGCAATTCAAAAGCTGTATCAACAGCAAGTGATTATCAAGGTTCCCCTAGTCCAACAGGGGAAAGGGTACCGGATGGCTCGGTCAGACCCATTCTGAATCTAAAATCCCTAAACCTGTACTTAAAAAAGTTCAAATTCAAGATGGAATCACTCCGGGCAGTTATCTCCAGCCTGGAAGGGGGGGATTTTATGGTGTCACTAGACATAAAGGATGCATACCTTCATGTCCCCATATATCCTCCTCATCAAGCGTACCTGAGATTAGCTGTACAGGACTGTCATTACCAGTTTCAGACGTTGCCGTTTGGGCTTTCCACGGCCCTGAGGATTTTCGCCAAGGTAATGGCGGAAATGATGGTGCTCCTGCGCAGGCAGGAAGTCACAATTATCCCGTACTTGGACGATCTCCTGATAAAAGCGAGATTGAGAGATCAATTGCTGAAAAGCGTGTCGCTCTCCTTGAGAGTGCTGCAGCAGCACGGCTGGATTCTAAATCTACCAAAGTCACAGTTGATTCCAGCGACTCGGCTATCTTTCTTAGGCATGATTCTGGACAAGGAACAGAAGAGGGTTTTTCTCCCAGTGGAAAAAGCCCAGGAACTCCAGAACATGGTCAGAAACCTGCTAAAACCAAAAAGAGTGTCAGTCCATCATTGCACTCGAGTACTGGGAAAAATGGTGGCGGCCTAAGAGGCCATCCCCTTTGGCAGGTTCCATGCTAGGACATTTCAGTGGGACCTTCTGGACAAGTGGTCAGGGTCCCATCTACAAATACATCAGAAAATAAGTCTGTCCCCCAGGGCCAGGGTGTCTCTCCTGTGGTGGCTGCAGAGTGCTCACCTTCTCGAGGGTCGCAGGTTCGGCATTCAAGACTGGGTTCTGGTGACCACAGATGCGAGCCTCCGAGGATGGGGAGCAGTCACACAAGGAAGAAATTTTCAGGGACTATGGTCAAGCCAGGAGGCTTGTCTACACATCAACGTACTGGAATTGAGGGCCATATACAACGGCCTATGACAAGTGGAGAATCTTCTTCACGACCTATCGGTTCTGATTCAATCAGACAACGTCACAACCGTGGCTCATGTAAACCGCCAAGGCGGGACAAGGAGCAGAGTGGCAATGGCGGAAGCCACCAGGATTCTTCGCTAGGCAAAAAATCACTAAGCGTTCTGTCAGCTGTCTTCATTCCGGGAGTGGACAACTGGGAAGCAGACTTCCTCAGCAGACACGATCTCCATCCAGGAGAGTGGGGACTTCATAAAGAAGTTTTTGCAGAGATAACAAGTCATTGGGGACTTCCTCAAATAGACATGATGGCGTCACACCTCAACAAGAAGCTTCGGAGGTATTGTGCCAGGTCAAGGGACCCTCAGGCAGTAGCGGTGGACGCCCTGGTGACACCATGGGTGTTTCAGTCTGTCTATGTGTTCCCTCCTCTTCTGCTCATCTCAAAAATATTGAGAATCATAAGACGAAAAAGAGTGCAGACAATACTCATTGTTCCAGATTGGCCTCGTAGGGCCTGGTATTCAGATCTTCAGGAAATGCTCACAGAAGATCCGTGGCCTCTTCCTCTCAGGGAGGACCTGTTGTAGCAGAGGCCCTGCATGTTCCAAGACTTACCGCGGTTACGTTTGACGGCATGGCGGTTGAACACCAAATCCTAGCTGGGAAAGGTATTCCGGAGGAAGTCATCCCTACTCTGATAAAGGCTAGGAAGGAGGTGACGGTAAAACATTATCACCGTATCTGGAGGAAGTATGTATCTTGGTGTGAAGCCAAGAATGCTCCTACGGAAGATTTCCATCTGGGCCGTTTTCTCCACTTTCTACAGACAGGAGTGGATATGGGCCTAAAGTTAGGCTCCATTAAGGTACAGATTTCGGCCCTATCTATTTTCTTTCAGAAGGAATTGGCTTCTCTCCCAGAAGTCCAGACTTTTGTAAAGGGAGTTCTGCACATCCAGCCTCCTTTTGTGCCCCCAGTGGCACCATGGGACCTTAACGTGGTGTTACAGTTCCTAAAATCTCACTGGTTTGAACCTCTTCAAACGGTTGAATTAAAATTTCTCACTTGGAAGGTGGTCATGTTGTTGGCCTTGGCATCTGCAAGGCGGGTGTCCGAATTGGCAGCTTTATCTCACAAAAGCCCCTATCTGATTTTCCATGTGGATAGAGCAGAGTTGAGGACTCGTCCTCAATTTTTGCCTAGGGTGGTTTCATCGTTTCATATCAACCAACCTATTGTGGTACCTGTGGCTACGGGTGACTTGGAGGATTCCAAGTCCCTTGATGTAGTCAGGGCCTTAGAAATCTATGTAGCCAGGACGGCTCGGGTTAGGAAAACAGAGGCACTGTTTGTCCTGTATGCAAGCAACAAGGTTGGCGCTCCTGCTTCTAAGCAGATTATTGCTCGCTGGATCTGTAACACGATTCAGCAGGCTCATTCTACGGCTGGATTGCCGTTACCAAATTCGGTAAAGGTCCATTCCACTAGGAAGGTGGGCTCTTCTTGGGCGGCTGCCCGAGGCGTCTCGGCATTACAGCTTTGCCGAGCGGCGACTTGGTCGGGTTCAAACACTTTTGCAAAATTCTACAAGTTTGATACACTGGCTGATGAGGACCTCATGTTTGATCAATCGGTGCTGCAGAGTCATCCGCACTCTCCCGCCCGGTCTGGAGCTTTGGTATAATCCCCATGGTCCTTACGGAGTCTCCAGCATCCTCTAGGACGTAAGAGAAAATAAGATTTTAAACCTACCAGTAAATCTTTTTCTCCTAGTTCATAGAGGATGCTGGGCGCCCGTTCCAGTGCGGACATATTTCTGCAAGGCTTGTATATAGTTATTGCTTACATAAGGGTTATGTTACAGTTAAGATCAGTCTTTGGCTGATGCTGTTTTGTTCATACTGTTAACTGGTTGCATATATTCCATGTTATATACGGTGTGGATGGTGTGGGCTGGTATGAATCTTGCCCTTAGATTAACAAAAATCCTTTCCTCGTACTGTCCGTCTCCTCTGGGCACAGTTTCTCTAACTGAGGTCTGGAGGAGGGGCATAGAGGGAGGAGCCAGTGCACACCCATCTAAAGTCTTTAGAGTGGCCATGTCTCCTGCGGAGCCCGTCTATACCCCATGGTCCTTACGGAGTCCCCAGCATCCTCTACGGACTAGGAGAAAAAGATTTACAGGTAGGTTTAAAATCTTATTATTACATCTTGTTAATTACAAAGTGTAACTGAGACCTAATTTTAATTTAAAAAAAAATGGTACAACTGAAAACTGCTACATATTAAATGATGATTGTTATGTATATGAAAAAAAATATTTATTTATTTTTACCAAAAGAAAAAACTTTGAAACTACGGCCTTTATGTGAGTAGTTAGATCACAGATCTAACTGTACTTACAGCATGTACAGTAAGTGGCACTGCAGCGAAGACCGTGTCTTAAGGTGCATACACACGGTGAGATATTGACTAAGTGCCTGTTTTGACTTCGCGATTTTCTTTGAACTCCCCGGAGCCCAGAAGCACCGATATTGACTATATTTACTTGCGATTTTGACTAAGTCGCAATTTTGTCTATACTGTGTACTAGATTGTACATAATATAGTCAAGATTGACTTGCCTGCACAGTCTATCTTTCCTTGTGATACCGGCCCCCTCGGGAGCGCGCATCGGTATCGTAAGCTGTGTACACAAAGTGCGATTTGCACTAATTTTCCTTACGATTGTGACTATATAGTAAACATCGTAAGATTACATCGCACTGTGTGTATGCACCTTAAGTGCTATACTACTGTTAATCTGACAAAGCACAATGATAGGTTTTATCAGAACGGTGCCATCTAGTGGCCTTATTAGCATGACTTAAAATGTTTGCAATAAACAAGTCATAGGCCCTCATTCCGAGTTGTTCGCTCGTTATTTTTCTTCGCATTGGTGCGATTAGTCGCAAACTGCGCATGCGCAATGTTCGCAGTGCGCCTGCGCCAAGTAAATTTGTTAAAAAGTTTGGTATTTTACTCACGGCTTAACGAAGAAATCTCTTCGTTCTGGTGATCGGAGTGTGATTGACAGGAAGTGGGTGTTTCTGGGCGGAAACTAGCCGTTTTATGGGTGTGTGCGAAAAAACGCAGCCGTTTCTGGGGGAAACGCGGGAGTGTCTGAAGAAACGGGGGAGTGTCTTGGCGAACGCTGGGTGTGTTTGTGACGTCACACCAGGAACGAAACTGACTGAACTGATCGCAGTGGCAGAGTAAGTCTCGAGCTACTCAGGAACTGCTAAGAAATTTCTATTCGCAATTCTGCTAATCTTTCGTTCGCAATTCTGCTATGCTAAAATACACTCCCAGTAGGCGGCGGCTTAGCGTGTGCAAAGCTGCTAAAAGCAGCTAGCGAGCGAACAACTCGGAATGAGGGCCATAGGGGGTAATTCTGAGTTGATCGCAGCAGCAAATTTGTTAGCAGTTGGGCAAAACCATGGGGGTAATTCCAAGTTGATCGCAGCAAGACATTTTTTAGCAGTTGGGCAAAACCATGTGCACTGCAGGGGAGGCAGATATAACATGTGCAGAGAGAGATAGATTTGGGTGTGGTGAGTTCAATCTGCAATCTAAATTGCAGTGTAAAAATAAAGCAGCCAGCATTTGCCCTGCACAGAAATAAAATAACCCACCCAAATCTAACTCTCTCTGCAAATGTTATATCTGCCCCCCCCCCCCCCCCCCTGCAGTGCACATGGTTTTGCCCAACTGCTAAAAACTTTCCTGCTGCGATCAACTTGGAATTACCCCCCATGTGCACTGCGGGGGGGCAGATATAACGTGCAGAGAGAGTTAGATTTGGGTGGGTTATTTTGTTTCTGTGCAGGGTAAATACTGGTTGCTTTATTTTTACATTGCAATTTAGATTTCAGTTTGAACACACCCCACCCAAATCTAACTCTCTCTGCACATGTTATATCTGCCCCCCTGCAGTGCACACGGGGGGTCATTCTGACCTGTTCACACGCTGCCATTTTTCGTAGCGCAGCAATCAGGTCACTACTGCGCATGCGTATGCACCGCAATGCGCAGGCACATCGTACGGGTACAAAGCGGATCGTTGCTGAGCGATGGATTTAACGAAGAATCCATTCGCACAGCCAATCGCAAGGTGAATGACAGGAAGAAGGCAATTGTGGGTGTCAACTGACCATTTTCTGGGAGTGTTTGGAAAAACGCAGGCGTGTTCAGGCGTTTGCAGGGTGGGTGTCTGACGTCAATTCCGGGACCTGACAGGCTGAATTGACCGCAAAGGGCTGAGTAAGTTCAGAGCTACTCAGAAACTGCACAAAATGTTTTGCAGAGCTCGGCTGCACAGGCGTTCGCACACTTGCAAAGCGAAAATACACTCCCCTAGAGGCGACGACTATCTGACTGCAGCGCAGCAAAAAGTAGCTAATGAGCAATCAACTCGGAATGACCCCCTTGGTTTTGCCCAACTGCTAACAAATTTGCTGCTGCGATCAACTCTGAATTAGGCCCATAGTGTGCTGTGCAGTCATTTCCCCCTCTCATTTATGGCCGTAGTGAAAGCTACAACAAGGAACCTCTACAGCTACATTATTTTATGGTATTATTAATAGAGATGTGCACCAGAAATTTTTCGGGTTTTGGTTTTGGATTCGGTTCCGCGGCCGTGTTTTGGATTCGGACGCGTTTTGGCAAAACCTCCCTGGAAATTTTTTGTCGGATTCGGGTGTGTTTTGGATGCGGGTGTTTTTTTTCAAAAACCCCTCAAAAACAGCTTAAATCATAAAATTTGGGTGTAATTTTGATCCTATAGTATTATTAACCCCAATAACCATAATTTACACTCATTTCCAGTCTATTCTGAACACCTCACAATATTATTTTTAGTCTTAAATTTGCACCGAGGTCGCTGGATGACTAAGCTAAGCGACCCAAGTGGGCGGCACAAACACCTGGCCCATCTAGGATTGGCACTGCAGTGTCAGACAGGATGGCACTTAAAAAAATAGTCCCCAAACAGCACATGATGCAAAGAAAAGAGAAAAAGAGGTGCACTGTGGTCGCTGGATGGCTAAGCTAAGCGACCCAAGTGGGCGGCACAAACACCTGGCCCATCTAGGAGTGGCACTGTAGTGTCAGACCGGATGGCACTTTAAAAAATTGTCCCCAAACATCACATGATGCAAGGAAAAGAGAAAAAGTGGTGCACTGTGGTCGCTGGATGGCTAAGCTAAGTGACACAAGTGGGCGGCACAAACACCTGGCCCATCTAGGAGTGGCACTTAAGTGTCAGACAGGATGGCACTAAAAAAATTGGCCCCAAACATCACATGATGCAAAGATTAAAAAAAAAGAGGTGCAAGATGGAATTGTCCTTGGGCCCTCTCACCCACCCACCCTTATGTTGTATAAACAGGACAACAGGACATGCACACTTTAACAAACCCATCATTTCAGCCACAGGGTCTGCCACACGACTTGGCTGAAATGACTGGTTGGTTTGGGCCCCCACCAAAAAAAGAAGCAATCAATCTCTCCTTGCACAAACTGGCTCTACAGAGGCAAGATGACGACCTCATCATCCTCCTCCGATTCCTCACCCCTTTCACTGTGTACATCCCCCTCCTCACAGAGTATTAATTCGTCCCCACTGGAATCCACCATCTCATGTCCCTGTGTACTTTCTGGAGGCAATTGCTGGTGAATGTCTCCACGGAGGAATTGATTATAATTAATTTTGATGAACAACATCTTCTCCACATTTTGTGGAAGTAACCTCGTACGCCAATCGCTGACAAGGTGACCGGCTGCACTAAACACTCTTTCGGAGTACACACCGGAGGGGGGGCAACTTAGGTAAAATAAAGCCAGTTTGTGCAAGGGCCTCCAAATTGCCTCTTTTTCCTGCCAGAATACGTATGGACTGTCTGACGTGCCTACTTGGATGCTGTCACTCATATAATCCTCCACCATTCTTTCAATGGTGACAGAATCATATGCAGTGACAGTAGACGACATGTCAGTAATCGTTGGCAGGTCCTTCAGTCCGGATCAGATGTCAGCACTCGCTCCAGACTGCCCTGCATCACCACCAGCGGGTGGGCTCGGAATTCTTAGCCTTTTCCTCGCAGCCCCAGTTGAGGGAGAATGTGAAGGAGGAGCTGTTGACTGGTCACGTTCCGCTTGAGTTGACAAGTGTCTCATCAGCAGGTCTTTGAACCTCTGCAGACTTGTGTCTGCCGGAAAGAGAGATACAATGTAGGCTTTAAACCTAGGATCGAGCACGGTGGCCAAAATGTAGTGCTCTGATTTCAACAGATTGACCACCCGTGAATCCTGGTTAAGCGAATGAAGGGCTCCATCTACAAGTCCCACATGCCTAGCGGAATCGCTCCATTTTAGCTCCTCCTTCAATCTCTCCAGCTGCTTCTGCAAAAGCCTGATGAGGGGAATAACCTGACTCAGGCTGGCAGTGTCTGAACTGACTTCACGTGTGGCAAGTTCAGAGGGTTGCAGAACCTTGCACAACGTTGAAATCATTCTCCACTGCACTTGAGTCAGGTGCATTCCCCCTCCTTTGCCTATATCGTAGGCAGATGTATAGGCTTGAATGGCCTTTTGCTGCTCCTCCATCCTCTGAAGCATATAGAGGGTTGAATTCCACCTCGTTACCACCTCTTGCTTCAGATGATGGCGGGGCAGGTTCAGGAGTGTTTGCTGGTGCTCCAGTCTTCGGCACACGGTGGCTGAATGCCGAAAATGGCTCGCTATTCTTCGGGCCACCGACAGCATCTCTTTTGCACACCCCTGTCATTTTTTTAAAAATTCTGCTCCACCAAATTCAATGTATGTGCAAAACATGGGACGTGCTGGAATTTGCCCACATGTAATGCACGCACAATATTGTCCGATGTCACAAATCCCCAGGAGAGTCCAATTGGGGTAAGCCATTCTGCGATGATGTTTCTCAGTTTCCGTAAGAGGTTGTCAGCTGTGTGCCTCTTATGGAAAGTGGTGATACAAAGCGTAGCCTGCCTAGGAACGAGTTGGCGTTTGCGAGATGCTGCTACTGGTGCCACCGCTGCTGTTCTTGCTGCAGGAGGCAATACATCTGCCCAGTGAGCTGTCACAGTCATATAGTCCTGAGTCTGCCCTGCTCCACTTGTCCACATGTCCGTGGTTAAGTGGACATTGGGTACAACTGCATTTTTTAGGACACTGGTGACTCTTTTTCTGACGTCTGTGTACATTCTCGGTATTGCCTGCCTAGAGAAATGGAACCTAGATGGTATTTGGTACCAGGGACACACTACCTCAAGAAATTCTCTAAGTCCCTGTGAACTAACGCCGGATACCGGACGAACGTCTAACACCAACACAGCTGCCAAGTCCTGAGTTATCCGCTTTGCAACAGGATGACTGCTGTGATATTTCATCTTCCTCGCAAAGGACTGTTGGACAGTCAATTGCTTACTGGAAGTAGTATAAGTGGTCTTCCGACTTCCCCTCTGGGATGACGATCGACTCCCAGCAGCAACAACAGCAGCGCCAGCAGCAGTAGGCGTTACACTCAAGAATCCATCGGAGGAATCCCAGTCAGGAGAGGACTCGTCAGACTTGCCAGTGACATGGCCTGCAGGACTATTGGCTTTCCTGGGTAAGGAGGAAATTGACACTGAGGGAGTTGGTGGTGTGGTTTGCAGGAGCTTGGTTACAAGAGGAAGGGATTTAGTGGTCAGTGGACTGCTTCCGCTGTCACCCAAAGTTTTTGAACTTGTCACTGACTTCTGATGAATGCGCTCCAGGTGATGTATAAGGGAGGATGTTCCTAGGTGGTTAACGTCCTTACCCCTACTTGTTACAGCTTGACAAAGGCAACACACGGCTTGACACCTGTTGTCCGCATTTCTGTTAAAATAATTCCACACCGAAGAGGTGATTTTTTTTGTAATTTGACCAGGCATGTCAATCGCCATATTCATCCCACGGACAACAGGTGTCTCCCCGGGTGCCTGACTTAAACAAATCACCTCACCATCAGAATCCTCCTTGTCAATTTCCTCCTCAGCGCCAGCAACACCCATATCCTCATCTTTGTGTACTTCAACAGTGACATCTTCAATTTGACTATCAGGAACTGGACTGTGGGTGCTCCTTCCAGCACTTACAGGGGGCGTGCAAATGGTGGAAGGAGCCACATCTTCCCGTCCAGTGTTGGGAAGGTCAGGCATCGCAACCGACACAATTGGACTCTCCTTGGGGATTTGTGATTTAGAAGAACGCACAGTTCTTTGCTGTGCTTTTGCCATCTTAACTCTTTTCAGTTTTCTAGCGGGAGGATGAGTGCTTCCATCCTCGTGTGAAGCTGAACCACTAGCCATGAACATAGGCCAGGGCCTCAGCCGTTCCTTGCCACTCTGTGACGTAAATGTCATATTGGCAAGTTTATGCTTCTCCTCAGACGCTTTTAATTTAGATTTTTGGGTCATTTTACTGAACTTTAGTTTTTTGGATTTTACATGCTCTCTACTATGACATTGGGTATCGGCCTTGGCAGACGACTAGTGGCAGCAGCTTCAGCACTAGGTGGAAGTGGATCTTGATCTTTCCCTATTTCACCCTCCACATTTTTGTTCTCCATTTTTTAATGTGTGGAATTATATGCCAGTAATATTATTATATCAATAGCAATGACCTACTGTACTGTACAACTATATACTGTTGGTCACCAAAATGCTGCACTGTACTACTTTATATACTGCTCACAAAAATGCAGCACAGATATGAAATGGATACTTGCAGTGACACAGAGCTGCAGGATACAGCAATGGCCTACTGTACTGTACAACTATATACTGTCGGTCATCGAAATGCTGCACTGTACTACTATATATACTGCTCACAAAAATGCAGCACAGATATGGAATGGATACTTGCAGTGACACAGAGCTGCAAGATACAGCAATGGCCTACTGTACTGTACAACTATATACTGTTGGTCACCAAAATGCTGCACTGTACTACTTTATATACTGCTCACAAAAATGCAGCACAGATATGGAATGGATACTTGCAGTGACACAGAGCTGCAAGATACAGTAATGGCCTACTGTACTGTACAACTATATACTGTTGGTCACCAAAATGCTGCACTGTACTACTATATATACTGCTCACAAAAATGCAGCACAGATATGGAATGGATACTTGCAGTGACACAGAGCTGCAAGATACAGCAATGGCCTACTGTACTGTACAACTATTTACTGTTGGTCACCAAAATGCTGCACTGTACTACTATATATACTGCTCACAAAAATGCAGCACAGATATGGAATGGATACTTGCAGTGACACAGAGCTGCAAGATACAGCAATGGCCTAATGTACTGTACAACTATATACTGTTGGTCACCAAAATGCTGCACTGTACTACTATATATACTGCTCACAAAAATGCAGCACAGATATGGAATGGATACTTGCAGTGACACAGAGCTGCAAGATACAGCAATGGCCTACTGTACTGTACAACTATATACTGTTGGTCACCAAAATGCTGCACTGTACTACTATATATACTGCTCACAAAAATGCAGCACAGATATGGAATGGATACTTGCAGTGACACAGAGCTGCAAGATACAGCAATGGCCTACTTTGTACTGTACAAATATATACTGTTGGTCACCAAAATGCAGCACACTGAGCACAGATATTTGCAGCACACTGAGCACAGATATGGAGCTTTTCAGGCAGAGAACGTAGATATTTGCAGCACACTGAGCACAGATATTTGCAGCACACTGAGCACAGATATGGAGCTTTTCAGGGAGAGAACGTAGCCACGTCCTCTCTGTTCAATCTCCAATGCACGAGTGAAAATGGCGGCGACGCGCGGCTCTTTATATAGAGTACGAATCTCGCGAGAATCCGACAGCGGAATGATGACGTTCGGCCGCGTTCGGGTTAACCGAGCAAGGCGGGAAGATCCGAGGCTGCCTCGGACCCGTGTAAAATAGGTGAAGTTCGGGGGGGTTCGGATCTCGGAGAACCGAACCCGCTCATCTGTAATTATTAATCAAAATAAGTTCTGAACAAAGACTGCTTATTATTTGTATAAATACAATCTCCTTTTTTAAACATAATAATAACATGGAAAATGAACATGCATTTTAAAAGAATGTGCTTTAAATAATGTAATATTTTAACTCATTATATACATACACAATATATATACTGTAACTGCAACAATATATATATATATATATATATATATATATATATGAAAGGAAGGGGGGATGAGGGATATATAGCGACTAATGTGTTAATGGAATATACAGTTGCCACTTATATAAAAATAGATGAATTTATTAATGTAAACATAAAAGAGACATAAAAGGCATATATAAAAAATGGGACAACAAAACATACACAGCTGGACTAAAAACACTTAAATGAAACCTTAAAAATACAGTAAAACCAAGTAAAATGGATTTTCCTTATCTTAGGTGAGGTAGGTATAGGATTTCCCCTTGAAGAAGTATTTTGAGACGAAACGCGTTGGAGAAATCCTGTACCTACCTCACCTAAGATAAGGAAAATCCATTTTACTTGGTTTTACTGTATTTTTAAGGTTTCATTTAAGTGTTTTTAGTCCAGCTGTGTATGTTTTGTTGTCCCATTTTTTATATATGCCTTTTATGTCTCTTTTATGTTTACATTAATAAATTCATCTATTTTTACATAAGTGGCAACTGTATATTCCATTAACACATTAGTCGCTATATATCCCTCATCCCCCCTTCCTTTCACATTGTTTCAGGGGCTTACCACCCCTGTATTTTTTGAGGGACCCAGCAGACGCTCCATTAACAGTAGAGGGGAGTGTTTTTTAGGTTGCCGGTTGCACAACATATCTGTGTTCTAGCACAAGTGGCGCAATATTACTCCTTGCTTCTGTAAATATATATATATATATATATATATATATATATTATCTAAAGGATCTATTGTAGCATAAAAATTGTGTTGACAGTGCAAGTCCACAAATATTACAGTTCATAGCCTTGGTTAGCTGCAGTAGGACAGGCTTTCTAGGAAAGGCCACATCTGGCTATAGTTTTGTTTTCATTGGCTTCTGGCCACTGAACTGGGTGTTATCTGTGACAGTCTACACTGCTTGGCTGCAGCAGCCTGTGCTGGAATGACACTATCATCTGCCACAGGTAGTACAATAACAGTATTGAATCTGGTTTGTTGCAGTGAGATCAGTAAAAAATAAAAATAAAACTTGAATGGGAAACTGATGAAGCGAAGGCAAGGAGCACTGTCATGCTGAGAGCTAGGGCAATGCCAAGTGCTGCAAGCATTCTAGCCTCTTTTCACAATGTTGATCTCGACTGTATTAACTCTGCCTTCACAGGCAGAAGGAGAGCATGTAAGGAGGACGTGTTTGTCTAACTAAAGTAGTAGTAGTTACTAGCAGAGGTCATCTCTGCTTCTCACAGGTGACACTCATGGAGAGGCAACCATCAATCTGTGACAAAAATGCAGTCAGATTGGTTTTAGGGGACAATTCAGATCTGATCGTAGATGTGGTAAATTTAGCTCATCTACGATTATTTTCTCAGACATGTGGGTGGGGGCAGCACAGGGCTAGTCCACCTCGCATGTCTGGCCCTACCCCCCTGCAAGGATGCAAAAGCATTGCGCAGCGGCAATGCACGCTGGCAGGCCGCTACTCGCCACGTCCCAGCTTGCAGTGGCTGCCCGCCCCTGCAACGGTCCGGACCCACCTCTGTTGTTCAGGCCGCGCCCCACCAATGGCGTTCTAACACCACTGGCACGCCCCCTCCCGCCCCGTGACTGCCTCTGCCTGTCAATCAGGCAGAGGCACTGGCGTAACTACCAACCCCCCCCCCCCCCCCCCCCCCCCGCAGCCACTGCGGAGGCTTGGGGGTGCGGGGCTGCGGGGGCACCACCGAATAGTGCTGCGTGTGAGGCCGGAAAGGAGGGCACAGCACACGCCTCCAGGGCCATCTTAACAGCAGTGTAGGCCCCTGGGCACAGCAATGCACTGGGCCCCCTACCCATCCTCCAGTGGTAGGGGTAGGGGGTGCTATCAGCGGCAGCTTTGAAGTCCCGTGTGTGGTAGGGGGTTGTCTTTCTTCCGCTCAGCATGTAGGACCTGGAGCAGTGATTTCTGCTAATTACTCCTTTACTGCACAGATGGGGCTAAACTGTGGAAGGGGGCATTGGGCTGAATGAAGAAGCCCTGGTACATGACTTTTAGGGTGGTAGGGGGTGTTTAATATGTAGGGGAGGAGTGGATAGTGTAGTGGGCTTAATATTTATCATTTTCCGGTGGGAGGACAGCTTGCTTGACTACAGATATCTCAAGTTCCTGAAAATAGATTTCTCAGCTTTGAACGGGATAAAAAACTAGAGAGTCCCACTTTTCACAGGTACTGGGGAGTTAGGGCTCAGATTTCAGGTGCCAGAGCAATTCACCAATGAAAACCTAAAACTGCATATTAGGCGTGTGGAGCTGGAGCAGGGACCAGCTGCTTGAAGGCTGATATTTCTGGTTCTGGGCATAGTAGAGACAAGCTGCTAGTGTCCACCAAAAGGAGAGAGTCACATATTTTGGAATATACCATCAGAAAAACTCTAAATCAGACAGAACCCAAGATATCTGGCTGGGAAGAGCAATTAACAAGCTTGGATGGGGACCACTACTTTGAGGTCAGATATCTCCGGTTCCCCAGGGCCGATTTTCAAAATCTGGTACCCCTGGAAAGAGGGGACCCTCAGCTATCAGCCTAGGGCCCTTATACTCCTGGGGCCCTTGGGCAAGAGCCCATTGAGCCCATACGAAAAGACGGCCCTGCACGCCTCTCCTGTGTCTCCGGCGGCAGCGGCGTGTCTGTCAAATGAAGTGCCGGTTCGTGAGCCAATCAGAGCTCGCGGACCAGCAGCCAATCAGGAGCCGCAGCTGCATGTCCGTGAGCTCTAATTGGCTCATGAACTGGCACTTCATTTGACAGATACACCGCCGGAGACACAAAACTGACACAGGAGAGGCATGTGCTGCGCCCTCCTTCCCGGACTCACACACAGTCAGCACAGCAGTGCTGAGCGGGGGGACCTTGTGTAGCTGGAACCGGGGGGATCTGTGGCACTGGGGGCATATGTGTATCTGACACTGGGGGGGGCATATTTGGCACTGGGGGCATATGTGTAGCTGGCACTTGGGGGGCATATGTGTCAATTGGGGCATATGTGTATCTGGTACTGTGGGGGCATATGTGGCACTGGGGGCATATATGTATCTGACACTGGGGCATATGTGTAGCTGGCACTTGGGGGGCATATGTGGCAATAGGGTCAAATGTGTATCTGGTACTGTGGGGGCATATGAAGCACTGGGGGCATATGTGTATCTGGCACTGGGGGCATATTTGGCACTGGGGCATATGTGTTTCTGGCACTGGGGGGGGCATATTTGGCAATGGGGCATATGTGTAGCTGGCACTTGATGGGCATATGTGACAGTTGGGGCATATGTATATCTGCTACTGTGGTGGCATATGTGGCACTAGGGGCATATGTGTATCTGGCACTGGGGAGGCATATTTGGTACTGGAGCATAAGTGTATCTGGCACTGGGAGGGCATATTTGGCACTGGGGTATGTGTATCTGGCACTGGGGTGGTAGATTTGGCACTGGGGGCATATGTGTAGCTGGCACTTGGGGGCATATGTGGCAATCAGGGCATATGTATATCTGGTACTGTGGTGGCATATGTGTATTTGGCACTGGGGAGGCATATGTGGCACTAGGGGCATATTTTTATCTGCCACTGTGGGGGAATATCTGGCACTGGGGGCATATGTGGCACTGGGGGCACATCCCTAGCAACAAGCATTACCCCCTGGTAACAAATACGACACCCAGCTCATGAAATCCCTAGCAACAAACATTTCCCCCTAGCAACGAGTATGACACCCAGTGCATGAAACCACTGGCAACGAATATTACCCCCTGGCAACAAGCTTGACACCCAGTGCATGAAACCCCTGGCAACAAGCATGAAAACATATAGAAACCAAAGAGACGGAAGTATTCCATATAGAGGGCACACTCGGATTTAGTGACAATAAACTAGAAGTCAGATATAATTTTTAATATCTGACCACAAATGTTAAAATATAACTTTTATTTGGTAATGTTCTAAAACTTCCTGTGAAATATTGTGCAAGTGAAAAAAAGGGAATGTGACTATAATAAACAAATGCGAAATAAAAATTCAGCTACTGTGAATATCAATTCTTGACTCTCTCAAGTGTTATATATCCATGTTTGTTACAATAATCTGTTTCTAAATATCCAAAAGGAAACAATTGTATCCATATCAAATTGAACTGTGAGATGACAAATTCCGCCAACTAGGACTGGGCTACCTTCTTAATTTATTTATCTCAGTATTGACAGTGTGCGCATAATCTAAGGGGCATGAATCAGGATTATTTTTTTTCCTGTGGTGGCCAATGACTGGGCGTGCAGGTTGCAAAACTGGGGTATAAGGTAGTCCTTTCCTGCAATGCCATGCCCCTTTCAGCAAAGCCACACCCATTTCAGCAAGGCCACGCCTCCTTTTAGTGGTGCGCATGCCGTAGGCTAGTGGCAATTATGGGTGGGTGGGCACCAGAGAATGTTTTGGCTTGGGGGAGAAAAATGTCTAGTTACGCCACTGGGCAGAGGCGTTCGCAGCCCAGAGATGGGCACTCCACAAAGGGCTTCAGACTGCGATCGCTGTCGCTGCAGAGATCCAGTCTGAATTAGACCCTTAGTTTGATAAACACAGTCCGAACACACATCTCTCACTGTAAGAGCATTTACTGTACAGTAAATGCTCTTACAGTGAGAGATGTGCGTTCTGACTTTTTGAAATCTGAACACCCCTGAATTTAGGGATTCCGAGTGTTTCCAAGTCCAGGCTCAGAAGTTCCCACAACACTTAGATGCCAAAATGAGGCAAAAGGTCATGTTTCCGGTGTCAGATCTTGTGTGTTTTGGATTTCTTTAAAGTTGGGTCTTGCATGTCTTGTTTTTGTTTTATTAGCAGCATTTACTGTATTAGCACACCCAGTAGAGTGCTATTAGCAGGAGCAGGAGGACTTGTTATACAACATACCATACACTACACTTTACTTCACTGATTACTGTCTGACTGTGTCACTCTGCACTGCAGTCATCATCATTGTCAGTGCACTGTTTGTCACACACACACACACACACACACACACACACACACACACACACTCTGCACAGTACAGTGGCGGAACTAGCGAGAGGTGGGCCCAGGTGCAACGAAATGCTTTGGGCCCCCCCTCATCCCGTCTAAGTCCACCCCCCACTCCCCCAACTCGAAATTAGAGATTCTTTGCATGCTCCCATATTGAGTGCCGGCATCACGATTCTGCTAATTATATATATATATATATATATATATATACACAGTGCTGCAAAAAAAATGGGTGTGGCCAATTAAAATGGGGGCGTAATACACATGACCGAAATGGTTGCAGTGCCAGATACACATATGCCCCCACAGTGCCAGATATGCCCGCACAGTGCCAGATACACACATGCCCCCACAGTGCAAGATACACATATGCCCCCACAGTGCCAGATATGCCCCCATAATGCCAGATATGCCCCCTACAGTGCTAGATATGCCCACACAGTGCCAGATACACATATGCCCCCACATTACCAGATACACATGCCCCAACAGCGCTAGATATGCCCCCACAGTGCCAGATACACATATTCCCCCAAGGTGCCATATATGCCCTCATAGTGCCAGATATGCCCCCACATTGCCAAATACACATGCCCACACAGTGCTAGATTTTGCCCCATTTCAAGTTAAGTACAACCTATCTGTCAACTAGAAAAAAACTTATTGAAGTCGACCAGTTGTTCATGCTGCTGTTATTAAGAGTGAAATCAAGTGACTAATTGTATCATAAATGCTGGGTTGTGTTACATAAACATTATACATGCTGGTTGTCTGGCCTGCTGGATACTTTAAGTACCGCCTATATTTCTAGTTGAAAATAATTCTTATTGTTAAGGTTGACCAATTGTTCCTGCCCTTTTAAAATTCATAATAGAGTCTATCATCTGATATTCAAATTAAATAATAATTTGCACAGTCATGGATCGGTCTATAGAAGAGCAGGAGCCATCCAGTACTAGTGCTGCAGCTGCTGATAGTCATAGTTCCTGCTTAACATCTACTAAAGGTGGTCAAGGGGAAAGAAGGCATACAAAAGGGCATCTCATCTAAACAGCACTTCACAATGATTAAGAAAACATTACCTCTAAATATGAGAGGTAAATTTACTGCCAAAAACTGTAAAATTGGCAGTATGCCATACCCCACACACAGTGGCAAGTAAAGGCTTAGACCATGGCTTTTCTTTGCGAGTGATGGTCCTGCTACTGCTGTTTCATGTAATAAAAGGCCTATTGCGAAAGTCAGGGTAAAACATAGTCAGATATCTTCTATAACCTCGCATTCAACACTTAGATGTGTCCCATTTAAAACCGAAAAATAATTGCCCCCAAAAAAATAGAACACTAAGGGGTATATGAAATTGCGGGCGAATTGCGGCAATTTTTCGCCCATTTTTTAATTCGACACAATTTGACCATCGAATTCCGGCAGGTGGGTGCCGGAATTCGACATATTCAATAAAAAACGGATTCGACAGTCCCGCTGTCGAAAAACGGCCGATTTGACGGATTTTGATCAGATTTTTAAAAATGGTCAAAAAACGGTAAAAAACCCAAAAAATAAATGCGTGGGGTCCCCCCTCCTAAGTATAACAAGCCTCGGGCTCTTTGAGCCGGTCCTGGTTGCCAAAATACGGGGGGGGAAATGACAGGGGATCCCCCGTATTTTAACAACCAGCACCGGGCTCTGCGCCTGGTCCTGGTGCAAAAAATACTGGGGACAAAAAGAGTAGGGGTCCCACGTATTTTTTGTACCAGCACCGGGCTCCACTAGCTGGACAGATAATGCCACAGCCGGGGGTCACTTTTATACAGCGCCCTGCGGCCGTGGCATTAAATATCCAACTAGTCACCCCTGGCCGGGGTACCCTGGAGGAGTGGGGACCCCTTCAAGGTGTCCCCCCCCCCCAGCCACCCAAGGGCCAGGGTGAAGCCCGAGGCTGTCCCCCCCATCCAAGGGCTGCGGATGGGGGGCTGATAGCCTTGAGTAAAATGTAAGAATATTGTTTTTTGCAGAAGAACTACAAGTCCCAGCAAGCCTCCCCCGCAAGCCGGTACTTGGAGAACCACAAGTACCAGCATGCGGGGGGAAACGGGCCCGCTGGTACCTGTAGTTCTACTGCAAAAAAAATACCCAAATAAAAACAGGACACAGACACCGTGAAAATACAACTTTATTTCACACATGCCGACACATACATACTTACCTATGTTGACACGCCGACTCTGGCCTCGTCTCCAATGTCGACGTCCGGGGTACCTGAAAATAAAATTATACTCACCTGATCCAGTGTCCTGGTCTTTTATTATAATCCACGTACTCGGCAAAAAAACAAACCGCATTAACCCGAACCAGACGGACTGAAAGGGGTCCCATGTTTACACATGGGACCCCTTTCCCCGAATGCAGAGACTCCCCGTGACTCCTGTCACAGAGAGTCTCTTCAGCCAATCAGGTAGCGCCACGTCGTGGCACTCTCCTGATTGGCTGTATGCGCGTCGGAGCTGTCACGCGCATCGCACAGCCCCCTCCATTATCTTCAATGGTGGGAACTTTGCGGTCAGCGGTGAGGTCACCCGCGGTCATCGGCTGACCGCGGGTAACCCCACCACTGACCGCAAAGTTCCCACCATTGAAACTAATGGAGGGAGCTGTGCGATGCGCTGTCTGCCAGCTCAGACGCGCAAAGCCAATCAGGAGAGTGTCACGAAGTGGCGCTTCCTGATTGGCTGAAGGGACCTTTCTGTGACAGGAGTCACAGGGGGTCTCGGCATTCGGGGAAAGGAGTCCCATGTGTAAACATGGGACCCCTTTCAGTCCGTCTGGTTCGGGTTAATGCGGTTTGTTTTTTTGCCAAGTACGTGGATTATAATAAAAGACCAGGACACTGGATCAGGTGAGTATAATTTTATTTTCAGGTACCCCGGATGTCGACATTGGAGACGAGGCCAGAGTCGGCGTGTCAACATAGGTAAATATGTGTGTCTGCATGTATGTAATAAAGTTATACTTTCACGGTGTCTGTGTCCTGTTTTTGTTTGGGTATTTCTTTTGCAGTAGAACTACAGGTACCAGCGGGCCCGTTTCCCCCCCGCATGCTGGTACTTGTGGTTCTCCAAGTACCGGCTTGCGGGTAGGCTTGCTGGGACTTGTAGTTCTGCAAAAAAAACAATATTCTTACATTTTACTCAAGGCTATCAGCCCCCCCATCCGCAGCCCTTGGATGGGGGGGACAGCCTCGGGCTTCACCCTGGCCCTTGGGTGGCTGGGGGGGACCCCTTGATTGAAGGGGTACCCACTCCTCCAGGGTACCCCGGCCAGGGGTGACTAGTTGGATATTTAATGCCACGGCCGCAGGGCGCTGTATAAAAGTGACCCCCGGCTGTGGCATTATCTGTCCAGCTAGTGGAGCCCGGTGCTGGTACAAAAAATACGGGGGACCCCTACTCTTTTTGTCCCCCGTATTTTTTGCACCAGGACCAGGCGCAGAGCCCGGTGCTGGTTGTTAAAATACGGGGGATCCCCTGTCATTTTTTCCCCGTATTTTTGCAACCAGTACCGGCTCAAAGAGCCCGAGGCTGGTTATGCTTAGGAG
This sequence comes from Pseudophryne corroboree, assembly GCF_028390025.1. NCBI lineage: Eukaryota > Metazoa > Chordata > Amphibia > Anura > Myobatrachidae > Pseudophryne > Pseudophryne corroboree. The sequence continues at coordinate 632,638,806 of NC_086449.1, forward strand.
GGGGGGGACCCCACGCATTTTTTTTTCTGAATTTTACCCCATTCCATAAAAAAATAATATATATATATATTTAAAAATATATAAATAATACTTGTGACTCCTAAATAGACAAACCAAGTACCTAATCCCTTCTAATATAAATAGATATGCTATTACCAATAAAAAAAACACAAAAAAAACATGTTTTTAAAAAAATTTATTAGATTCCGCCAGCAAAGTGTGGCGGATTGAAAATGACGAATTTACTGTCTAAAAGCACTGTTGAATATACTTTTGTCGAATTGCCGCATTTGTACCATTGCAGAAATGTCGAATTTGACAAATGTCGAATTTCAAAAAGTCGAATTTGGAATGGCCGTTTTTTGGGCGAAAAGTACTGTATTGCATTGTCGAATTTTTTGGGGGGGCGAAAATGTCCCGTTTTTCGACATTTTCGGGAATTCGACCGCAATTGCATATACCCCTAAGACTGAAGAACAAACTGTGTGGTCAGAAACTTCACAAATCCCTGAGGATAGTTTAAAGTGTTCATATTAACTATGTCTAAGTTTGACATTTCTAATTCTGACACTGTAATCCTAGAGAAGCCTCCTTCCAACATTTCTGCAAATGTGAGGATCAGAAAAAGTAAGGATGGTAATGGTTTAGACGTGGAAATTGAGGATGATACTGTGGAAGGGCAACAGGATGAGGGGGATATTTGTGTATCTGATGCTAATGAGGGTGTTGATGATAAATGTGTTGAACAAGAGACAAGAAGCTGATCAAATTCAGGAGGAGGATGTTTGTATCAAAGTCAGACACCAGTGGTAGCTGTTCTTGCCACTGATAAGAAGACACTGTACTCATTTTACCCAAATGAAGGCAATTGTACCATATATGAGGACAAAGTTAGTAACATTTATGCACCTCCTCCCTGTTATATAATCCTGTAAAATAATAACAAACAGTCTAGTATCACTTACCAGCAGTTTGGACCAGCACATGCAATCTCCACTGCCAACACCTTCATCATCAACCTCCTCATTAGTGATCAGAGGTAGTCCAACCAAAAAATGTGGAAAAACTGCTTTTCGTTAAGATGATTTACAGATTGTATGAGGATGACCTGTGCCACCAAGTACAACAAATAGAAACTTTTTCTGTAACGGTGGATACCAGTGGAGATGAGCTAATATTATGTGGTGGTGATGATGACGATGATGATATTAACAACAGTGAGGCGGAGGAGGATTATGAGTCTTTTATGTGTGATAAATGTGATGATGAATAAAAACTGTTTGCTGCCTATTGGTAGATTGATTTGTGGGGACCCAAACAAACCAAGCATTTCAGCCAAAAAAAGTGTCAGTTCCTGTTGCTTGATTTGTTAAACTATGCATGTCCTTTTTAATATATAACATAAGGGTGGGTGGGAAGACCCAAGGGCAAATCCATTGTGCACCAATTTTATTTTCATTATGGGTTGTATATATGTGGGGCATTGGTGATGGTCTCTGTCTCTCACAAGTTGATCCTTAACCAGGATCGTTCTTATTAAGCTGTCTTGTGTGAGCTTGACCAGCATCTTATAATAATTTAATTAGAAAAAATAAATAATTGTGTAATACTGTATTTTGTGGGGGGGAGAGGGGTTATTGTTGACGGTCTTTTTTGCATAGACATACATTTTTATCGGTTATTGCTCTAAAACATTACTAATTTGCGGCAGATGTTTGCATGAATAGGATTATGGATCATATTTAGTATTATTCAGTCCAGAACCAAGAACCAGCACCTCCAATCAATGCAAAAAAAAGGTTTTAATATCCACAGAATTTACAAATTCCATTTAAAAACAGATGCAAAAAAACGGAAACATGGAATTTTTGGATTCTATGGATATTAAAACCTTTTTTTTGCATTGATTGAAGGTGCTGGGTCTTGGTTCTGGACTATACAATACATATGTACCATTCACTCCCCCTTTGGACTCTAATGTGTGCAGGCTGGCTTCTTCTTTTCTACTGTATGTAGTATTATTCAGTAATATTCACAAGAGACATTATTCACAACAGTCAACAAAAATGCTTGAAAGCTCGCAGATCATAGAGAAGCAGAAAATAGCTGCTTTTGGACTACTGTATATTTAGGAGAAAAATGATGGTATCATCCCTCAGACTCTGGTGCACCTCATAAATGTACTATATGGGTGTGCTACCCAATAAGGAGGGAGGGCAAGAGGTTGCTAGTATGGTCAGACAGTCATCCTCCTAATCGTTATTAGTCTGTAAGATGGCTGATTTGGAGTTTGCAGAACTGCAGTGTAACTTAATTTTATTGGATCTCTTTCACCTGTTGTCAGAAATCCTTGGCTATTAACAATGCATTATTTATTTTATGTCCCTTTCTCTTTTTAATTTGCTGCAAAACAGATTGTCAAATTTGTTTCATTTTCTAAATTAGTAAATTTCAATCAATTAGTCAGTCAGTTAATTAATTACTTAATCAATCAATCAATCAATCAACCAACGCTGTAACTCCCTGCCACTTCATACTCCACCTCCATTTCCCTGTCCTACAGATTGTAAGCTTGCGAGCAGGGCCTTCCTACCTCTATGACTGTTTATTACCCAGTTTTGTTATATCATTGTTATTTCCAATTGTAAAGTGCAACGGAATTTGCTGCGCTATATAAGAAACTGTTAATAAATAAATAAATAATACTGCCCTGGGGCCTCTTCTGTTTAAAACATTCTGTCTATGGGGCCGTATCGTTTACTAAACTGCCATTGTGTCTGCCACTGCAGTGCTGCAATGTTTCATAAATGTGCTATTATTCTTATAAAGTAACTGTCGTGTGCCGCTGCTCTGTTGCTTTGTTTAGCCAGGAGCCTTGACGGGGCCTGGTGGCTTATCATACGTTTGCAAACTGTATGTAACTAAGACCTCTGGGTTTCTATTATATGTATATATATAGTCTTTCATGTCTTGGTACAGGTACAGCTCGGTGTGCTGGGGGACACCAGGGGTTTATCCCCAATGTATTTCTAGCCAGACTACCCTCTCCCTTTCATGCACCTGAATTGTACTTCCTAATTGATTTGAGCAACTTACATTTTGTTCTGCTTTGTTTAGCCAGCCAGCCTTTGGTCAATATTGGTGAACTACATTGTGAGCGGTGAGGTGGTCAAAATGTATTGGAAAATAATGTAATTGAGGTTCATAATTCTGTAGAAACAAAAACTGTGGTCCAAACTACATGATTTTAGCTGTTTTAATCAAAACCAAATCGAACAAAACCGCTTAAGGGTGGTTTTGACATAAAACAAAACACAGAGGGTGGTTTTAGCAAAACCAAAACACATCAGTCGGCGAACATCTCTAGTAAAAATAAGGATTTGATGATGAATGTTTACATATGTTGTAGATTTTATTACAAACACTAAAAAATCAATCCACGTAGGCAGAATCCTGAAAACTATTAATGTAAAGGGTGTTTTATTGTGAAATATCAGGCCTAGAGAATTTTTGTCTGCTTGACTTAACCTTGTTCCTCCTGGACAGTAGAAGAAAGGGGTTGGGTTTGGGAGATCAGCAGCTGGGAGACCGCCGGTCAACATACTGATGCCGTGATCCTGGCTGTTGGATGGCCTGCGGGGGAGGGCAACAAAGCCCCTTGCGGGCTCGGTGGCTCCCTATGCCCGCCACAGGACCGATTCCCACTCTATGGGTGTCGTGGACGCCACGAGTGGGAATAGTCCCTGTTGGTCGGCATGCCGACCGGCGGGCTATTCAGCGTTCGGGATCCCGGCTTCGGTATTGTGTCTCACGACTGCCGGTCACATAACCGCATCCTGCACAAAATGGTGCTTAATGAGAAATTAGGAGATCCCAGGGCGTTTGGCCACCTTATAATGAATGTAACTGCATTGCTTTGATTGTACTATGGCCCTCATTCCGAGTTGTTCGCTCGTTGCCGAATTTCGCTATATTGCAATTAGTCGCTTACTGCGCATGCGCAATGTTAGCAGAGCGCATGCGCTTAGTAATTTTACTCAAAAGTTAGGTATTTTACTCACGGCATTACGAGGATTTTTCTTCGTTCTGGTGATCGGAGTGTGATTGACAGGAAGTGGGTGTTTCTGGGCGGAAACTGGCCGTTTTATGGGTGTGTGTGAAAAAACGCTGCCGTTTCTGGGGAAAAACGCGGGAGTGGCTGGAGAAACGGGGGAGTGTCTGGGCGAACGCTGGGTGTGTTTGTGACATCAAACCAGGAACTAAACTGACTGAACTGATCGCAGTGGCAGAGTAAGTGTCGAGCTACTCAGAAACTGCTAAGAAATTTCTATTCGCAATTTTGCTAAGCTAAGATACACTCCCAGAGGGCGGTGGCTTAGCGTGTGCAATGCTGCTAAAAGCAGCTAGCGAGCGAACAACTCGGAATGAGGGCCAATAGTGCTAAATAGATATTTATAACCCAGTCATTTATATCACGGTCATATTATCAAGAACTGTGATAACAACATGACATTAAATTGGATTGACCTGCTGCATTCTGTAATCATGCTGAAGATATTTTTGTTTTCAATTACACCACTATTGTAAAGGTAACAGATTGACGAGACATTCTCTTTCTATCTCTTTTATAAATTCTGTCATTGGGAAAATTGTCATTTGATGCTACAAAGAATATCTGCTACAGTTATTATGGGCCTAATTCAGTAAGGATTGCATTTACAAAGTTGCTCGCAGCAAATGCAGTACTTGGTAATGCTAATGCAGGAGGAGGCGCATAGCACATCCTTCCTGCATTTGCGATCTGTACACTGCGATGCAATCGCAGTTCTGGATGTTCATCTGCGACTGCAGGCTGAGTAAGCCTGAGCGTACTCAGGCTTGCCACCATAGGGTGGCTTGTGAGGCCAAGGAAACTGCATCTCGCGATGAAGTCCTTGGCCTCACCACATCTGAATAATGGGGGTGACACAGTTTGGGCATGCATGTATTTTGACTAGGGCTAAGATAATCATAGTTGCAAGAGCATACTAGATAAGATGTAAGACATGCACAGCTTGCAGAGCCATGGTAAGAACTAATACATTTGAATGACCTGGAGACTGAGAGGCCAATACACGTTAAGCCAATCAGAGCAATTTTTTCACACTTCAGTAAATCAAATACTGCCCTCTCTGATTGGCTGAACCATATTGACCCCTTAAGTCATCCTTGCTGTGACTCCATTAGGATAAGTTACATACTTTTACATGTTTTCTTTCTTTTCCTAAGAACTACTGTATATACATTGTAATTTAGAGTTTTATTATACTGAAAATGCTTTTATCTATAGAGTGTTTTACTTTTTTTTATTTTTCTATTAGATATTATTGGTGTTCCAGCAAGGCCTTGAACTATTACCTACTGTACGTGCACACTGCACCAGATGTTCCATGGAGAGCCCCAGTACTATTTAGAACAGGCCTTGTTGTCCCTGAGGAAGGGTATTGGGTGGTGGGGTTTATGGGACTTCAGCTACATGCTGAATGGTTTGGTTTCTAAATTCTGACTGGAGGAACCGACAATGCAGAGCTCCCTCTTCTAGTATGACCAGCCCACCCGCGGTTACCTCTTTAGCAGAGTAATCCCAGCCTTGTGAGCCCATGCTTTAGCAATATCAGAAACTGGCTGTAGCGGTAGTGCTGGATACTCAGGTAGCAGGGCACACTTTTTTCATTTATTTTATAAATTAAAAATGTTATTCATATAAAGATATGAATGTCACCAGCATCAAGTTGAAAGTAATGATTGGAGAATTTAAACTCTATAGAACAGAACACATTTGGTCTGTTGAAACATCTATAAAATGTATATCTATATGTTTGTTTTTTGTTTGTTTGTTTGTTTGTTTGTTTGTTTGTATGTATGTATGTATGTATGTATGTATGTGTGGGGTAAACTCGAGAACTACTGAACCGATCTTGATGGGGTTTTCAATGAACTGTTCCTTGCGATCCTCTGAGTAACATAGGCCGTGAATCATCTCGCTATCATATTAATTGGCTAATTAGAAAACAAAATAATCTATACATTGTCATCATGTCAGAGAGCAGGGAAAGTGGGGGTCAGAGTCACAAATGGGTAATGGGAGTGTTCAAAGGCACAGATGGATAATGGGACACATAATAATGGGGCACCCCTGTTATTTAGGAAAATGTTTATTATATATTATTCAAGTGCAGCATTACAGTGTGCAAAGGCATATATCAGTACAGGGGACAGGAGGCAAGGGGCTGCCAATCAGTCTCGTGGGGTGTTGTGCACCAATCACCTTCATGTCTCTAACTGCAGTGGTGGTGACTCAGGCCGGCGTTTCCCCTCTCCCCAATACTGGCACAAGTCTTTGCACACTGGGGGTCATTCCGAGTTGTTCGCTCGTTATTTTTTTCTCGCAACGGAGCGATTAGTCGCTAATGCGCATGCGCAATGTCCGCACTGCGACTGCGCCAAGTAAATTTGCTATGCAGTTAGGTATTTTACTCACGGCATTACGAGGTTTTTTCTTCGTTCTGGTGATCAGAGTGTGATTGACAGGAAGTGGGTGTTTCTGGGCGGAAACTGACCGTTTTATGGGAGTGTGTGAAAAAACGCTACCGTTTCTGGGAAAAACGCGGGAGTGGCTGGATAAACGGAGGAGTGTCTGGGCGAACGCTGGGTATGTTTGTGACGTCAAACCAGGAACGACAAGCACTGAACTGATCGCACTGGCAGAGTAAGTCTCGAGCTACTCAGAAACTGCACAGAGAAGTCTTTTCGCAATATTGCAAATCTTTCGTTCGCAATTTTGAGAAGCTAAGATTCACTCACAGTAGGCGGCGGCTTAGCGTGTGCAAAGCTGCTAAAAGCAGCTTGCGAACGAACAACTTGGAATGACCCCCACTGTCGCTGCACTTAAATAAAATAAAACATTTCCTAAATGCCCGTGGGGCAGGGACGTGCAGTCAGGGGAGGCAGGGGAGGCAGTGCCTCCCCTGTCATTATGATTAAAATAATACAAAGATAATAACACATTATACTTTGTATTTAATCATTTTTAACCTGACAATGCTGCTAAATCTTTATGGGAGGCAGCGAGAGCGCTGCCTCCCAGTGACAATGATAAAGTGTCTGAAGAGGGGGCGGGCAGGGGGCGGAGCCAAATCACGGGCTGGAAAAACCCATTAAAAATTGAATGGAAAGCGGCACCATCACAAGCGCCTCATTGACAGGGGCTGTGCCTTGAGCTCACATCAAGGCACACCCCTGTCAATCATTGGACAGCAGCAGCGGGTTCCCCCATTCCTAGTGGCTGCGTCTCCACACTGCTTTCAGCCGCTCCTCCCGTCCCCGGTCCGCTCTTGCAGGACCAGTGGGAGCCGCTGTGTGCTGCGCTGTCTCGCCCCCCCCCCCCCCCCCCCCCCCTTAACCATACCTCCCAACTTTCGGATTGCTGGAAGACGGCGCTGAAAAGGGGCGTGACCTATCGTGAAGGGGCGTGTCCTCGCGGGATGCTGTCTCCCCCCCTCCCTTAAAACTCCAGCAAACTCAGCTGTGCTCCCGCGCCCGCTCCCCCCGCTCCCTTAGCCCCCGTGTTTTCGGCCTCGGCCCCCCCCGCTCTGTCCCCCCTGTGCTCAATGGCCTGCCTCCTCTCCTGGACCCCCGTGCTCACTGCTGAGCTCCTGCCCCCCCCCCCCCCACTCCCTTTGGCCTGCAGTGCAATGGACAGATCGGGGGAGTGCCGTGTCAGGAGCCTGCAGCCAGAAGCAGAAATCAAGTAAGTGGCTGACACTACACCTACACTACACTACACTGCACTACACTACACTGCACTGCACCTACACTACACTGCACTACACTACACTGCACCTGCACTGCACTACACTACACTGCACCTACACTACACTGCACTACACTGCACTGCACCTACACTACACTGCACAGCACTACACTGCACTGCACTACACTACACTGCACTACACTACACTGCACCTACACTGCACTACACTGCACTGCACCTACACTGCACTACACTACACTGCACTGCACCAACACTACACTACACTACACTGCACTGCACCTACACTACACTGCACTACACTACACTGCACATACACTACACTGCACTACACCTACACTACACTGCACTACACTACACCCTAAGGGTAGAGGGGGGAAGGGGGGGTGTAAAGTGCTCTACCTGTCGTAATGTGTACAAAAAAGGAGGGCTGTCTACTAAAATGTGTAAAAAATGTGGACGCAGTCTACCGTAATGTTTAAAAAGGGGACGCAGTCTGCCGTAATGTCTAAAAAGAGGACGCTGTCCGCCGTAATGTCTAAAAAGGGGACGCAGTCTGCCGTAATGTCTAAAAAGGGGACGCTGTCCACCGTAATGTCTAAAAAGGGGACGCTGTCTGCCGTAATGTGTAAAAAGGGGACGCTGTCCGCCGTAATATGTAAAAAAAGGGGACGCTGTCTGCTTTAATGTGTAAAAAGGGGACGCTGTCTGCCGTAATGTGTAAAAAGGGGTTGCTGTCACTACACTGCACTACACCTACACTACACTGCACTACACTACACCCTAAGGGTAGAGGGGGGAAGGTGGGGTGTAAAGTGCTCTACCTGTCGTAATGTGTACAAAAAAGGAGGGCTGTCTACTAAAATGTGTAAAAAATGTGGACGCAGTCTACCGTAATATTTAAAAAGGGGACGCTGTCTGCCGTAATGTGTAAAAAGGGGACGCTGTCCGCCGTAATATGTAAAAAAAGGGGACGCTGTCTGCTTTAATGTGTAAAAAGGGGACGCTGTCTGCCGTAATGTGTAAAAAGGGGTTGCTGTCTGCCGTAATGTGTAAAAAGGGGGACGTTGTCTGCCGTAATGTGTAAAAAGGGGGACGTTGTCTGCCGTAATGTGTAAAAAGGTGGACGCTGTCTGCCGCAATGTGTAAAAAAGGGCAATCTGTCCGCTGTAATGTGTTAAAAGAGGACGCTGTCTGCCGTAATGTGTAAAAAGGTGGACGCTTTCTGCCGTAATGTGTAAAAAGGGGACGCTGTCTGCCATACTGTGTAAAAAGGTGGACGTTGTCTGCCGTAACGTGTAAAAAGGTGGACGTTGTCTGCCTAACGTGTAAAAAGGGGACGCTGTCCGCCGTAATGTGTAAAAAGGTGGACGCTGTCTGCCGTGATGTGTAAAAAGGTGGACGTTGTCTGCCGTAATGTGTAAAAAGGGGACGCTGTCTGCCGTAATGTGTAAAAAGGTGGACGCGGTCTGCCGTAATGTGTAAAAAGTTGGACGTTGTCTGCTGTAACGTGTAAAAAGGGGACGCTGTCCGCCGTAATGTGTAAAAAGGTGGACGCTGTCTGCCGTAATGTGTAAAAAGGGGGACGTTGTCTGCCGTAACGTGTAAAAAGGTGGACGTTGCTCCTGTTTTACATAAAGGGGGGCTCTGATGCCGTTTCCTGCACACAGCGCTAAAATGTCTAGTTACGGCACTGTTGCTAGGTGTCCATTTCCCTGGCCCTGAGCAGTTCTCCCTCACCATATCCTCTCCAGGGGTGAGGGGGTGGACTTGGATGGGATGGGGAAGGGGGTCCAAAGCATTTTGTCACACCTGGGCCCACCGCTCGCTAGTTCCGCCACTGGCTCTACCTGCTGTAATGTGTAATAGGGGGCTGTACCTGGCATAATTTGAAAAAAGGGATCTCTACCTGCCGTAATGTGTTATAGGAGGCTATACCTGCCGTAATGTGAAAAAGGGAACTCTACCTGCCGTAATGTGTAATAGGAGGCTATACCTGCCGTAATGTGTAAAAGGGAACTCTACCTGCCGTAATGTGTAAAAGGGAGCTCTGCCTGGCGTAATTTGTGTAAGTGGCGCTACTATGCGGCGTAATTTGACTAATGGAAGCCCTGGACAACAAAATTGCATTCATGTCCTCCTCCCACTCCCTTTCCAGTTCCAAACACTAATTATTATTATTTTTTTCTATAAAAATGTACAATATATCACAAGTATGATGAGCAGGCAGGCAGCGGGCATTGGTGGCATCGGACTGAGATGCAAATTAGTGACGGAGGGCTGGGTCAGTTGATGGTGGGCGAGTTTGTAAGTCATTGGCGGTGGCAGCAGGCATCGGCACAGGGGCAGTAGTGGGCATTGGCTCTGCGGCGGTAGGGGTCATCGGCAGGATTCGGATGACATTATGGCTGTAGTGCCTCACCAGCCACTGACCTCACCGCACGCCACTGCCGTGGGGTACCCTAAATGACCCCCCACCACCACCCCCCACCCCCCGCGAATCCACCTATGCATGCGTACGCTGCTGCCACATCACTACCATCGTACACTAGATGAAACATGTGTGCAAGTGAGACAAACTCAAGTCTACATCTATAGCACTCCCATTTGCACAGGCACTGTGCTTGCGGGCTCCTTATGCATCGGACGCATTCATTAACAATTTTAATATTATGACATCTTTGCACTTTTGTTAAGATACGGTAGCTGTTTTTATTTTTCAACTGTATTTTAGTGCTAAATAAATATTACTGAAATACAGTAAATAACTAGAACATATTAAGACAGACGAGTCAACTACAAAAATGTGAAAGCAAAAAATGTATAATTGAATAAAATGAACAATCACTCGGCAACGAATAAGCACTGCTAGTACTGTATAACTTAGGATACATGTGACTCAAAATATATACTAAACTTGCAGCTTTGCAGATGTACTGTAGCTGTATGGGGGGGGGGGGGGATTAGCATTGAACATTTTTTGTTAGCAAAAATGGGTTTTTGGTGCAATTTGTTTTCCCAGTGTTTTTTCAGGAAATTCAGTTGTAGCTAGAAATGAGCAGTTTGGATTCCTAGGAGTCCGAACAGCTCCAAACATAGCCCCCCAGGCCGTTCGCGAGCCCAGCACACGAAGTTCCCTCCAGGCTCGGGATCATGGAAGAGGCCAAACGTCATCATCCCGCATCAGATTCTCGCGAGACTTTGAGTCTATAAAGGATCGCCACCCCGTGGTTCGGCGCCATTTCCCTGCATGCTTCCACGCTGAGAGGAGCTCTGCTGTTGTGCGCTGTCAGTCTTTATCCTTTTAAGGCAGGCTGTCAGAGTGTCTGACAGGGGCTGTGCTGTGAGCCTATTAGTCAGAGTGTCCATCAGGGTCTGTCTGTGGGGCTGTCAGAGTGTCCATCAGGGGCTGTTAGTCAGAGTGTCCATCTAGGGCTGTCTGTGGGGCTGTCAGTCAGTGGTATAACGGCCCGAGGCTGTGTCAGTCAGTGTAGTAGTGTACATAAGAGGCTGTCAGTCAGTAGTGTACATCTTAGGAGCTGTCAGTCATTGTGTTCATCACAGCTAGTGGGTTTTTTGGTGCTGTCACTGTCCATCAAAGGGGCTGTGGTACTGTCACTGTGTCCAGTGACTAGTCCCCTAAGTCCATCACGGTGGTACTGCAGTGACTATGCAGGCCCCACCCTCTGCATTCACAGAGCTGTGTGAAAGCAGTCTGACGCCACGCATTGTGGGACAAGCTGTGTCCTCAAAAAAATAAAATGTGTTTGCTGGTTACATTGTTGTGTGCACTGCACCCCAGTACACCATAGCTGTATAGTACTGTGTGTGAAAGCAGTCTGACTCCATGCAGTGTGGGACAAGGTGCACCCCCTCCCCCCAAAAAAATAAAAATAAACTTGTGTGCTGTTTACATTGTGATGTTGTGTGCACTGCACCCCAGTACACCAAAGTATAGTTCTGTGTGTGAAAGCGGTCTGACTCCATGCAATGTGGGACAAGCTGGTGCTCACACCCTTCGAAGTAGCCACCTGTAAAGTGAGTTCTGACACTGCTAGCCTGAGCCAAGTAGTTCCCCTAATTAGGCTTTTGGAAAAACAACTGGAGAAATTGAAGGAAGAGATAAAACAAGGCAAATCCGCAAAATATGCTGGACTTGTAGATCAAGTCCTTTTTTCACTTCGCCAGGATCCAAGGGTTGCCAATATCTTGAAATCGGATCACTACATTTTGGCAACCGTGCTTTATCCTATGTTCAAACCATGGCCCTCATTCCGAGTTGTTCGCTCGCTAGCTGCTTTTAGCAGCATTGCAAACGCTAGGCCGCTGCCCTCTGGGAGTGTATCTTAGCTTAGCAGAATAGCGAACGAAAGATTATCAGAACTGCTAATAAATAATTCCTTGCAGTTTCTGAGTAGCTCCAGACCTACTCCTATATTGCGATCACCTCAGTCCGTTTAGTTCCTGGTTTGACGTCACAAACACGCCCTGCGTTCAGCTAGCCACTCCTGCGTTTTACCTGGCACCCCTGTGTTTTTTAGCACACTCCCTGAAAACGGTCAGTTTCCACCCAGCAACACCCACTTCCTGTCAATCACACTACGATCACTCGAGCGATGAGAAAACGTCGCTCAAGCTTATGTAAATCTCCAAAGTTTTGTTTAAATTACTTAACGCATGCGCGCTGCGTACCATGCGCATGCGCATTTTCCACCTAATCGCTCCGTTGCGAAAAATGGCAACGAGCGAACAACTCGGAATGACCACCCATATGCTGTGTCTTTCTTTCCAATTGACACAGATCTTAAGAGATTCAAAGAGCTCCTGGTGAGCAAGTTGGCAGCTCAAGTGACATCTCCTCCTTCTGTTTCTTCCGAAACAACCAGGAAAAAAAAATTCCCAAAAGACCTGGAGATGCAGATCAGTCAAAACAACATTTTGACATCTGGTCGGGTCTAAATGAATTGGGCAGTATTAGTGACACCTCTACCATAACTCCATCTGATGCGGTCACCATCCAAAGAATGGTGGAGGATTATTTTCACGACACCATAAAAGTAGGCATGTCACAGCGTCCCTTCGTGTACTGGAAGGAAAATAAAGTAAATATGGAGACCCTTGTACACACTGGCTTGTATTACTTAAGCTACTCACCCTCCAGGGTGTACTTGGAGACAGTTTTCAGCATAGCTGGGAACCTTGTAAGTGAACGGCATAGGAGGCTACAGTCAAAAAAGTCAATATGGAGGCCCTTGTGTTTCAAGCCGCTAGCGACGCGTCTGTGCTTTTTCACTCCAGCAGCTGGTTTCCTGCATGTATCCCTGTGTTCAGCCTCAGCTGCTGTATAATTAGTAGTTTGCCTCTGTGTGTCTAGCTGTCTAGCTGCATTGTATCCCCTCATCAGGAGGCTTGCTTTTCTGGCTGTTCTGATAGGAAGTGTCTCCATATATATTCACTTCCTGGTCACTCCCAATCTGCTGGTAATAGTTCCTGCTACATGTGAGAACCTGTCAGCCCTGTGAACTCCTGAGATTCTGAAACCCTGTCTACATCGTTTTCCTAATTGGATCCAGCTTGCCTAGAATTCAGGTTTTGTGTGAAACTTCCATGCAGACTCTTGCGTTTGCATTTATTTCATTATTGTTACCACCTTGTGCATTGTTGCATTTATATTTGATTAAGTTGCTTATACCACCCTGTGCATTGTTGCATTTTGTATTCATTCAGTGTTTTATCATTATATCACCTTGTGCATTGTTGCACCTACGTACAATTTGTTTATGGTCTCCGTCTGAGTATTGAGCAGGTTTGTCAAGGTTGTGTCCAGTGGACGTCTCACTGTACTGCAATTGTGTGAGCGTCATCTAGTACCACATGGTAACCCAGATACCTGAGTAGTCCACGTAACACCTTGTACAAACTGGCTTTGTATTACTTAAGCTACTCACCCTCAAGTGTGTACTCGGAGACAGTTTTCAGCACAGCTGGGAAACTTGTGAGTAAATGGCATAGAAGGCTATGTGGAAAAATGATGTTCATCAAAATGAACTGGAAATTCCACAAGGAAGACCTTTCCCAGCAAGTACATTGAAATGCAGAGACATCTGTAATGGTGGATTCCAGCTGGGGTGAGTTAATATTGTGTTATGATGATGAGGATGTACACACTGATGAGGATGAGGATGGCAATGACATCTTCTAGACACTGTAGAACTGTTGCTTTAAGGCAGTTGGTAGCTTGTTTTTTTGGGCCCCAAACAAACCAATCATTTCTGCCACAAGTGTGGTAGTCCTTGTCGCTGAAGTGATTGGTTTGTTAAACTGTGCACGTCCTGTTTAATATCCAACAAAAGGGTGGATGGGAGGGCCCAAGGACAATTCCATCTTGCACCACCATTCATTTATACCACTGCTGTGTGACAGTGTTTCATAAATATGCTACAAACTGCCATCTGTTTGTGCCGCTGCTCTGTAACAGCCAGCTCGCTGCAGACTTTGACTTAAAGTGGATGAAAACAACATTGTGAGCTATAAGGTGGTCAAAATTGTCTGCAAATGACTGGAAATTAATGTTATTGATATTAATAATACTCTAGGGACAAAAAAATGCAAAAATTGTGTGATTTTGGCATATTTTCCCAATTTTTTACAAAAATCCAAATTCAAAGCATCACGGCTGTTTGGCAAATCTAAATCCAAATCCCGCTGATGAATCCAAATCATCAGGTCTGGTGCACATCTCTAGTTGTAGCCAGTAGCTGCAGTAAATTATCACGGCGTGAATTCCCCCCTATATTTACATCCAGGTTGTATTTTGTAGCCGATTGTAGATCAGGCCCCTAATCTGAATAAAAGTGGGAAATTCTGAGCCTTGATTGCACATTAATATGATTCTGCAGAAATGCAGTTGCTCAATCAGACACAAAAACTGATGTGTGTAGCAGCTACTGTATTACTCATAGGCTAATCTTTTGTCTTCAATTGTTTTTAGTTTCCTATTTCCTGCAGTCAGTTCAAAAGTTTAAGTTGCTTTGGCCACTGAACACCAGTACTATAGTATTTAGCCATAGTATAGCTTGACTGAGGTTTTCTTACATGTTGAACTTCATCATCCCATACTTACCTACTGTTTTTTTACTCCTCTCCAGGAGAATCCTGGTAAGGAGATGCACCAGTTCGCTTCGTGGCGGTGGGGCCAGGCTGTCATGTCATCAGGCTTCACCCCCAAGATTAAGGAGTGCCCGCAATTCGTGTGTCTGGGGGTAAGGGGTGGGGCTAAACAATGTCATTCCCGTCTTATAGCCCCGCCCCCTTAACATTATAGCAGTGTTTTTTCTGCTTTATTTTCATCCTGCCCGCTTCACTAGGAAGTTTGCAGGTGCTGACAGGTTGTGGGAGAACCACATACCCTTCTGGGAACTAATATAAAAATCGTTAGTCTCCCGCAGCTTCCGGGCAGCTAGGCAAGTATGCATCATCCATACACATTACACACTTCATATACATACACACAACACCGATTCCAGAATGACTTCTAGAGATATGACATTTGCATGGAATACATACGATATCCCGGTGGTTGGGTTGCCGCAGTCAAAATACCAACTGCGGCATACCGGTGCTTAGACACCCAACACCTAAACAGTGAGGTACCTAACCCAAATCCCTAAACACTTTTACCCTTCCTCCCCGCAGCCTAAACTGGACCCTCCACCAACTGCAGCCTAATCCTAACCCTCCCCGGTGGTGCCTAACCCTAACTCCCACTTCCTGCAGCCTAAACCTAACCATCCCTCCCTGGCAGCCAGTGGCTCTGAGAGGGGAGGAGGGGGAAAAAATTACCCAGGCCCGGGCTGCTGGAGGGGCTCGTGGGGGCCCTAGTCCAATACCCCGTCCAGCATACCTGTGCTGTTGCCGGCATTGGCGGCGCCATCCTCCTGGTGATCTCTTCGGAAAGAAGGCGCTGCACATAGAAAGCAAAGACTCTTTGCTCTCTACCGGCTAGCGTTATCTTCCCAAATATCACTGGGAAGATGGAGCTGGCCGGAGAGAAGGGACCCCTTGCCTGATAAAGTAAGGTAGAAAACGGGTGCCCTCCCCTGTGCCCCCCGTGTTAAAATTGCGCCTCCAAGTGGTGGGGCCAGGCATGACTCTCTACGTTCCCTTTGTAAGCCACACTCTCCTTTACCAGGTCCTGTCATGACTTTCTACATCCCTGCCTGCAGCCTAACCCTCCCCGGAGGTGCCTAACCTTAAGCACCCCCCCCCCCCCCCTCCTCGCAGTCTAAACATAACCACCCTACAAACACACACAGCCACCCAAATCAACTGCAATTGATGGGTGATTTAGGGTGGAGACTGGGAGGTTACCTAAAGTGTTCATAAAAACAGGAGGTGTCATGGGCATGTAATGGGAGTGTAATGGTCATGCATCTACATGCGGATGGATGCCATGACTTTTACAGTGCAGCAGCCACAGTGGCCGTAGTTTAAAAAAGTTACAAGAGACATTCTGTGCCAGGCAGGGGCTGCTCGATGGGGTCAATTTTGAGACTGATGGTGTGTCAATGGCGGAAAGTTCGGATCCACCTGCGCAGTTTAACATTGCTCGGATCTGCAAAGTGGGTTTCGCAGTACATGCAAATGCTTACACTCCCATTTGCATACGTTCACACTTGAGAATTCATGAGAAAATGCAGCCGCACATGGGGCCTCATTTACCTTTTCTGGTGCCAGTGCGCGCGCAGGTACCGTCCAATGCGATTTCAGTCAGGCAGAGGCGTTCACAGTGCAGTGACGTGGTGTTGCAGGGGCAGGTCATCGCCATTTTCGGAGTGACTGTGTGACGTTACACGCTGCCGCTCAAATGGAAAAGGTGGCAGTGGTGCGCTGTTTTCACAGCCAGGCTGTGTAGACAGGGGGTCGTCCACAGTTGCTGCAACTGCAATTAAAATGCGGTCGCTGACGCTGGGCAGGACAGTCAGCATGCTGAGCAGCCTTGCCCTTCGCTGGGTGGCCCCCAGCGTGCGATGCTATTAAGCAGAATCTGTTACTCTTACTGAATAGGGTCCATGATCTTTACGCACATTATAAATCTGTCCCACCTGCAGTGCAGAATGGTTTTGCAAGGCGCACAGTTACTTTTATTTGCTTTGTTCACAAATCATGCCCAAAGAATGAATTCAGACAGTACCGGCATAGTATTAGTATAAGAGTGCAGTATTAAGAAGAATTCAGCAATGCTAACTATCACAGTGGGCAAACATGATTTTTCACGCCCTTGCATATTTATAGACAGCTGTATATTTCCGTCAATCCCTCCCTTTAGAGAAAATTCCTTGAGTATGCCCCATGGGTGCTTTCTGTATTTCTGGAGTGATGGAAAAAGGAAAATTCTTTTAAACTTACTGTGATTTTCTTTTCCTGGACAACATACAAAGCACACACTCCAGGTTTCCCTCCCATCGTATTTTCGGTTTCATTGTATGCTTTAGAACGAGATTACTCTGGCTGTTGGTAAGAGTTTTAACAAAATCTTTCTAGGGCATAATTCTTAAGCCTGTCTGAAAAGGTCATGGAAATGAGGAAATCATATTGGAGCATGAAGTTTTATATTAAATAAATATATTCCTTTTTTTTTCTCTCTTTTTTTCTTATTTACTGTATGGTAACTTTTTAATGTTTTATATTAACAGTAGTAATAAAATAAAATAAAAAATAAAATAATAATAACAAATGATCTTACTGTTCTGAGCTGATTTCTGAGCTGATCAGAATGAATAATATATGTTTGATGGCAGACCCAGCTCTGGGCATGTGACATGGGCGCCATTGCTCTAGGATGGCACCCAGCAGGCACAGCGGCTCTTCTCATTGCCCAGCACACATTGACAGAAGCAGCTGCCAGCAGATGTGACCCCTTGAGCAGTGGTGTAGCAGTCAATGTTGTATTGGGCATTGCCACATTAACTAAAAAAAAAGTCACGTCTGATGGCTGGCTCCTAACCCACATTGGCATCACTGAGAAGACGGATAGTGGAGCTGCTTTCAGACTAGGTGATCCTTCCCAGCAGTGTGAACACATCAGTCCAGCCACCAATGAGGAGAAAAATGAGTGACATGTGAACGCTAATGTCTGGCATAATCATGTGATCAGGGGGCAGTGATATCTGGCATAATCATGTGATCAGGGGTCAGTAATGTCTGGCATAATCATGTGATCAGGGGGCAGTATGTCTGGCATAATCATGTGATCAGGGTGCATTAATGTCTGGCATAATCATGTGATCAGGGGGCAGTATGTCTGGCATAATCATGTGATCAGGGTGCATTAATGTCTGGCATAATCATGTGATCAGTGGGCAGTGATGTCTGGCATAATCATGTGATCAGGGGGCAGTAATGTCTGGCATAATCATGTGATCAGGGGGCAGTAATATCTGTCATAATCATGAGTGGTGCATTCATTTGTCACATAATCATGTGAACTGTGGGTAGAATTGTGTGGCATAATCATTTGA
Source organism: Pseudophryne corroboree (assembly GCF_028390025.1). Taxonomy (NCBI): domain Eukaryota; kingdom Metazoa; phylum Chordata; class Amphibia; order Anura; family Myobatrachidae; genus Pseudophryne; species Pseudophryne corroboree. The sequence goes on from NC_086449.1 coordinate 632,657,136, forward strand.
ACTGTGGGGCCGTAATGTCTGGCACAATCACGTGAACTGAGTGGTGCATCAGTTTGTGGCATAATCATGTGTAGCATAATCATGTGGGGGCATCAATTTGTATTATAAACATGGCAACGGAAGACTTGCTGGAACAGTGTCAAGTTGAAATGCGAAATTTCCCCCATTTATATAAAAAACATGATAAATATGGAACTCTTGATGTTCCTGCATGACAAGAAGCTGACAGAAACTAACCCCAATAAGTGGGTAGCTCAGAAAATCTCTGCCACTCTCCATATTACACGGCTGCTGCTGATAGATGCTTCCCACTACTTGAATTTATAAAACCTACCTGAGATGGAGCAAGGATGTCCCCAGGGGTGGCCCAAAGGGTGGGCTGACAGGGCTGTCCAAAGAAGCATTGCTGTCTGGAAGGGCATAGCTGTGGTCAGCCCAGCTCCTCAGTCTCTACTGAGTCCCCCACCCCCACCACATCTGTGCAGCTGCCCAGCTGCTACCACTCCTCTGCTCCATCCTGCCCCCTGGTCTGCCCCATTGTGTGGTATAGAGGGTCAATGATGGAGTGTAGGGTAAAGAGGGATCAGTGATGTGATGTATTGAAGGGTATAGAGGGGTCAGTAATGTAGGGTATAGTTGGGTCAATGAGGTAGTGTTGGGTTTTAAGTTTTCAGTAATGTAGTGAAGGGCATAAAGGGGTCAGTGATGTAGTGTAGGGTATAGAGGAGTCAGTAATCTAATGTGGGGTATAGAATGTCCTAAATATAGTGTAGGGTACAAAGGGGTCAGTGAAGTAGTGTAGGGTATAGAGTTGTCAGTAATCTATTGTAGGTATAGACGGTCAGTAATGTAGTGTACAGTATAGAGGGGTCAGTGATGTAGTGTAGGGTATATAGGGTTCAGTGATGTAGTGTAGGGTATAGAGGGATCAGTGATGTAGTGTAGGGTATAGAGGGGTCAGTGATGTAGTGTAGGGTATAGAAGGTCCTAGATGTTGTGTAGGGTATAGAGGGGTCAGTGATGTAGTGTAGGGTATAGAGGGGTCAGTAATGCAGTGTATGGTATAGAGGGGTCAGTAATGTAGTGTAGGGTAAGAGGTGTCAGTGATGTAGTGTAGGGTATAGAGGGTTCAGTTATGTAGTGTAGGTTATAGAAGGCCCTAGATGTAGTGTAGAGTATAGAGGGGTCAGTGATGTAGTGTAGGGTATGGAGGAGTCTGTGATGTAGTGTAGGGTACCGAGGGGTCATTGATGTAGTGTAGGGTATAGAAGGTCCTAGATGTAGTGTAGGGTACAGAGGGGTCACTGATGTAGTATAGGTTATAGAGGGGTCAGTAATGCAGTGTAGGGTATAGAGGTGTCAGTAATGTAGTGTAGGGTAAGAGGGGTCAGTGATGTAGTGTAGGGTATAGAGGGGTCAGTTATGTAGTGTAGGTTATAGAAGTCCCTAGATGTAGTGTAGTGTATAGAGGGGTCAGTGATGTAGTGTAGGGTATAGAAGGTCCTAGATGTAGTGTAGGGTACAGAGTGGTCAGTGATGTAGTGTAGGGTATAGTGGGGTCAGTAATGTAGTGTAGGGTACAGAGGGGTCAGTGAAATAATGTAGGGTATAGACGAATCAGTAAAATTACTCAACCCAAGTACTTAGTACACTATTATTTAATTAAGCTGCAAAATACCAGAAACAGTATGTAATGTGGTTAAAAAAGCCAAGATTAGAGGTCCGATACGAGTGACCCACGCCATGTCTTGCATCACATGTCATTGTGAGATATGTACTTTTTTTTATATGGGGCGGGCACCAAAACAGATTTTGCCCAGGGCTCTACTTGGTGTAAAACCGAACCTGAATGTGTCACTTGACTTTGCATTATTAGAGCAAGTCATGTGGTCTCACAATGGTTGTCATATGATGATGTGATTAATGAATTTGCTGCAAAAAAGACAGAGTGAGTAAGGCTATATACAAGACTACATTTACATATTGTACTCAAGAAGCACACTAGATTTCAATTTGTTTCATATTTTGCACAATATCCCTATTATCTCTGTTGAGTTCCATGGTAACTAGTATTATAGCTATAGTTTTCAGTTCTGTGCATTTAGCCCATGGAAACTTTGCTATGGTGCACCCTTAGTTATTGCTACGCCCATGGTGAAAGGTACACAGGTTGTGGATCGTAATGGCTGACGGCCAGGCATGGAATCAGATGCAAATTAACATGACCACCCAGCAATAGCAGAATTTAACAAATCTAGGATGTGTAATACAGTACTTTGGTAACAGAAAAAGGAAAAATATCAAGTCCAGATTAAATGTGAATATTGCTAATATTAATTCAGAATAAAGAATGATATTGCTAGCAATCACTTTATGCAGGAAGTATGAATTACTGAGACTTGCCAGCAACAAGAGTCCAAAGGTCCAGGATACATGGTGAAATGTTCAGGGGGTGGTTTCTGGAAAAAGATGTCAATGCAGGTTATACAGCCATGGTTCTGTGTAGGGGATGGCCATCAAAGTAGTTGCAATAATTGTTGCTATCAATGGTGATATGGCAAGTAACCATCAATGGCTGCCAACTATGCAATGAATGACCATTGATGGTTTCCACAACCGTTGGTCATCCCTGTTTTTTCACTGGCTAGTCACGGGCAAATCAGAACATGGGGGCAGAGCTTCATGGGTGTCGGGGCGGAGCTATGCTCCATGTCCCATCACCTCATTATAAAAAAATATTTGGTTATGCCTTTCCATCAATGAAGGGAAACCATCTGGTTCTTCCACATCAATGGCAAAATATTCTACATCGGCCATTAACCAACGATGATTATGAATCATCAATGGTCGATGGCCATCCCTAGTTCTGTGAAGTGCAGAGGCTAGGAAGCAGGATCTAACAGGCAGGTTTCTCTATAGCGCAGAAGCATACCTCCTAACATGACCTATTCCAGGCGGTACAAAATGCTCTATTCCTGGACTTCCCTCTTAATATGTGATTGCTGTCACCTGTGTTGAACTAGTTAATTGATAAGATGTTTAAACACAGATGATGGTAATCAGAAATTAAGAGGGAAGTCAAGGAACAGAGCATTTTGTCCCTCCTAGAATGGGTCATGTTCAGAAGTATTCAGAAACTAGCAGGGCTGCTGAAACTTCTGTCAGGCCCAGGTGTTGTGGAGGGCATGACCATAGGAGGGGGCATGACTACTGCAAAGTGAAAGCATGGCTACACCGCCCTCTAAACACTACCTATCCACCAGTGCCGCGGTAAACTAGGTGCAAAGCCCACAAGGCAGGCAATAACCCAGCAAAATAACTCTGTAACAAACCTCTATATAAAGGGTGATTATTAGCACATGAGCTACAGCTGAAAACAATTACTGAGGCTGGTAACAGATCTCCAAAGCAGCCACTGGTGGTAGAATTGCAGAAAGCAGAACCCATATACAACTCCATAGCGGCCGCTAGTGGTGGAAATGGATAAACTGAAAACAAAGCAGGATTATGACAGTGCACATACAAAGGAAAGGAGTCCCGAAACAAAGAAAAAAAACTTACCAAGGCAAAGACTCATCGGGCCCCGCAATCAATGTCAAATACCTCGACATCTGGCTGGGACCCATCGATGGTTGCCAAATAACAACCATCAGCAGACAACCCTTCTTGGAAGCCCTACATTGGACCAGACAATTACAGTGCATGAGTGCTTTGCTATTGAAAAAATCCTAAATCAGTGTATTCATAGATATGAGACCAACAAGAACATAGAATCATTGATAAGTACAGGGTGAGTCTCCCATATCCAAAATTCCAAAATAAGGTATATTAAGAAATAGAGAATATTATTTATTACGACTGAGACAGTGACACCTTTGTTTTCTGATGTTGCTCTAATTTTCAATGTAAAAAAACTTTGTTTAATACACAAAATTATTAAAAAAATTATGTCAAATTAGCTTCAGCCCCTGTGTAATAAGTATTTATAGCCCCTGTGTAATAAGTATTTATGAAATTCTGTATTTAGATTTGGATCCATCCACAAGATATCTCAATATGGTATGCAAATATTCCAAAAGAAACGATATACAAAATACTTCTGGTCCCAAACAATTTGAATATGAGAGACTAAGCCTGTACTTTCATACAAAATACTATTTGTATTAACAACTTGCATCAGATGTGATCACACCAGGCTGGCTTTCCCTGACATCAGAAAGCTCACTGTGCAGCAGTGCCGTTTCTTGCGGCGGGAGAGCCGTGCAACCGCACGGGGCGCCCGCCGCGGCACTTGCTGAGCACTTTCAAACCCCCTCCCCTCTCCTCCCTAGTGCCCAGCTCGGGGGAGCGGGGTTTCGTGGAATGATGCGTTTGCGTCGAGACGTCACGACGCAATCGCGTCATTCCGCGAAACCCCGCCCCCTGAGCTGGGCACTCGGGAGGAGGGAGAAGGGGGAGCCAAGACGGCCAGCGCTGCGCAGACGAGGGAGAGGCGGCTGAAGAGCGGGAAGAACCGCTTCAAATGTAAGTCAGCCCCTCTCCCTCTCTCTCTCTCCCTCCCCCCCACCACCACCTGCCATACTGTATAAAATGGGGACACCTGTCTGCCATACTGTGTAAAATGGGGACACCTGTCTGCCGGAATGTGTAAAATGGGGACACCTGTCTGCCGGAATGTGTTAAACAGGGACACTTGCCTGCCGTAATGTGTAAAATGGGGACACTTGCCTGCCGGAATGTGTAAAATAGGGACACTTGTCTGCCGCAATGTGTAAAATGGGGGCCCTGTCTGCCGGAATGTGTAAAATGGGGGCACGTGCCTGCCGCAATGTGTAAAATGGGGACACTTGCCTGCCGAAATGTGTAAAATGGGGGCACGTGCCTGCCGCAATGTGTAAAATGGGGACACTTGCCTGCCGGAATGTGTAAAATGGGGACACCTGTCTGCCGGAATGTGTAAAATGGGGACACCTGTCTGCCGTAATGTGTTAAATGGGGACACTTGTCTGCTGGAATGTGTAAAATAGGGACACTTGCCTGCCGGAATGTGTAAAATAGGGACACTTGCCTGCCGCAATGTGTAAAATGGGGGCACCTGTCTGCCGGAATGTGTAAAATGGGGACACTTGCCTGCCGGAATGTGTAAAATGGGGACACGTGCCTGCCGGAATGTGTAAAATGGGGACACTTGCCTGCCGGAATGTGTAAAATGGGGGCACGTGCCTGCCGCAATGTGTAAAATGGGGACACGTGTCTGCCGCAATGTGTAAAATGGGGACACTTGCCCGCCGGAATGTGTAAAATGGGGGCACGTGCCTGCCGGAATGTGTAAAATGGGGACACGTGCCTGTTGTACTGTGTAAAATGGGGGCATGTGCCTGCCGCAATGTGTAAAATGGGGACACTTTCCTGCCGGAATGTGTAAAATGGGGGCACGTGCCTTCCGCAATGTGTAAAATGGGGACACTTGCCTGCCGCAATGTGTAAAATGGGGACACTTTCCTGCCACAATGTGTAAAATGGGGACACTTGCCTGCCACAATGTGTAAAATGGGGGCACGTGCCTGCCGCAATGTGTAAAATGGGGACACTTGCCTGCCGGAATGTGTAAAATGGGGACACCTGTCTGCCGGAATGTGTAAAATGGGGACACCTGTCTGCCGTAATGTGTTAAATCGGGACACTTGCCTGCCGTAATGTGTAAAATGGGGACACTTGCCTGCCGGAATGTGTAAAATAGGGACACTTGCCTGCCGCAATGTGTAAAATGGGGGCACCTGTCTGCCGTAATGTGTAAAATAGGGACACGTGCCTGCTGCAATGTGTAAAATGGGGACACCTGTCTGCCGGAATGTGTAAAATGGGGACACGTGCCTGCTGCAATGTGTAAAATGGGGACACCTGTCTGCCGGAATGTGTAAAATGGGGACACTTGCCTGCCGGAATGTGTAAAATGGGGACACTTGCCTGCCGGAATGTGTAAAATGGGGGCACGTGCCTGCCGCAATGTGTAAAATGGGGACACGTGCCTGCTGCAATGTGTAAAATGGGGACACGTGCCTGTCGCAATGTGTAAAATGGGGACACTTGCCCGCCGGAATGTGTAAAATGGGGGCACGTGCCTGTTGTACTGTGTAAAATGGGGGCACGTGCCTGACGCAATGTGTAAAATGGGGACACTTTCCTGCCGGAATGTGTAAAATGGGGGCACGTGCCTGCCGCAATGTGTAAAATGGGGGCACGTGCCTGCCGGAATGTGTAAAATGGGGACACTTGCCTGCCGGAATGTGTAAAATGGGGACACTTGCCTGCCGGAATGTGTAAAATAGGGACACTTGCCTGCCGCAATGTGTAAAATGGGGGCACCTGTCTGCCGGAATGTGTAAAATAGGGACACTTGTCTGCCGGAATGTGTAAAATGGGGACACTTGCCTGCCGGAATGTGTAAAATGGGGGCACGTGCCTGCCGCAATGTGTAAAATGGGGACACTTGCCTGCCAGAATGTGTAAAATGGGGGCACGTGCCTGCCGCAATGTGTAAAATGGGGACACGTGCCTGCCGCAATGTGTAAAATGGGGACACTTGCCCGCCGGAATGTGTAAAATGGGGGCACGTGCCTGCCGGAATGTGTAAAATGGGGGCACGTGCCTGTTGTACTGTGTAAAATGGGGGCACGTGCCTGCCGCAATGTGTAAAATGGGGACACTTTCCTGCCGGAATCTGTAAAATGGGGGCACGTGCCTGTCGCAATGTGTAAAATGGGGACACTTTCCTGCCGCAATGTGTAAAATGGGGACACTTTCCTGCCACAATGTGTAAAATGGGGACACTTGCCTGCTGTAATGTGTAAAATGAGGACTTTTTTTTTTTATCCTGTGGTGGCCGTGATGATGAGATCAGATGAGGCCACGCTCATTTTAACAAAGCCATGCCCATTTTAATGAGGCCACGCCCCCTTGCCGGGAGCGCGCGCATACTTTTCCTCTTTATATCTATGGGGGGGGGCGCATTTTTTCTTATGTGAATGGGGGGGCGCATTTTTAAATCTCGCACTGGGAGCCAAATTGGCTAGAAACGGCCCTGCTGTGCAGGTCTGCTGGAAAATAATCTTCCAGCAGTTGCCGCTCTCAGAGGGACCTCTTGGTCACTCTGCTTCCTGGTTTCCTCCCTCCTTTGCCTGCCGTGCTGCCTATCACTGCTGATTAGTCAGCCCCGCGGCTGGAGAAATGAAATGAAGTCTACCTACTGTAACCTTGCTTTTCCCAAAACCCTGTGGCTGCAGAGAGAAACACCTGCTGGGAAAATTTAGTTTGCAATAGCCAAAATGTTCCCGATCATCGATGTTTAACTGATGTTTATTGGAAAAACTGTAAAAATTAATAAATAAATAAATAAAATCGTGTTACATATGTTTCACATAGATTTACTTAATCTGATTCAATCATGAAAAAAATTACTGTCAAATATATACATTAGCCAGTTACTGTAAGTGGTTAACCTAGTATCTGCCGTTTTATTGTAATCACAGATATATTGTAAAATACATTGCCTTAATATCCTGTAGACTGTCATGCAAAGCAAAGATTAATTTAAGATGTAAACACAGTACTGTGTGCATTTAAAACAAAATCAGAAGATAAATGTAATAACATTTTCATACACGCAATATAAAGCAAATATTTATATTGTATCCACAGGCAAGAATAAAGCTTGTAATATTTTTAAACTTAAACCTAATATTGTACACACACACATATATATATATATATATATATATATATATATATATATATATATATATATTTTATATTGGTCCCTGCGGCCCTGGCATTAAATCCCCAACTAGTCACCCCTGGCCGGGGTACCCTGGAGGAGTGGGGACCCCTTAAATCAAGAGGTCCCCCCCCTCCAGCCACCCAAGGACCAGTGGTGAAGCCCGAAGCTGTCCCCCCCCCATCCGTATTGTTTTTTGTAGCAGAACTACAAGTCCCAGCAAGCCTCCCCCGCAAGCTGGGCCTTGGAGAACCACAAGTACCAGCATGCGGGGGGAAATGGGCCCGCTGGTGCCTGTAGTTCTACTACAACAAAATACCCAAATAAAAACACTACACAGATACCGTGAAAGTAAAAGGTTAATGAACATACATGCACGCTTACATATATACATACTTACCTATGTTGACACGAAGCACTCAGTCCTTTTGTCCAGTAGAATCCAGGGGTACCTGTAAATAAAATTATACTTACAAAGAATCCAGTGTAGATCGGGCCTCTTCTTAAAAGTTATAATCCAGATACTTGTTAAAATAAAAAAACAAAATACCTGATTCACGAACTGAAAGGGGTCCCATGTTTACACAAGGAACCCCTTTCCCCGACTGGCAGGACCCCCCGTGACTCCTGTCAAAGAGGGTCCCTTAAGCCAATCAGGGAGTGCCACGTCATGGCACTCTCCTGATTGGCTGTGCGCTCCTGCACTGTCAGTCAGGCGGTGCACTGTGGATACAATGTAGTGCAGCGGCGCTACATTATATTCAATGGTGGGAATTTTGCGGTCTGCGGTAGACCGTGAGGTTAAGTGGGGCCAGCCACAAGAGTGACCCCACTTAACCCCACTTAACCTTGGGTGGCTGGAGGGGGGCCCACATGATTTAAGGGGTCCCCACTCCTCCAGGGTACCCCGGCCAGGGGTGACTAGTTGGGGATTTAATGCCAGGGCCGCAGGGACCAATATAAAAGTGTCCCCCGGCTGTGGCATTATCTCTCTGACTAGTGGAGCCCGGTGCTGGTGTTAAAAATACGGGGGGACCCCTACGTTTTTTGTCCCCCGTATTTTTTGCACCAGGACCAGGCGCAGAGCCCAGTGCTGGTTGTTTAAATATGGGGGGACCCCAGTCAATTCCCCGCCCCTGTATTTTAATAACCAGGACCGGCTCAAAGAGACCGAGGCTGGTTATTTATTTATTTTCAGATTTTTAACTCTTTCACACCCCTTTCCACTGACAAACATGCACAGATCTCACAGATCCGTGCATGCCTATCAGAATACAGTAAAAAAAAAAAGCAGGTCTATTACGATTTGTACTTTTTCACGGCAGTGTTTGGATATTACCGGCAGTGATTGTGAATACGAATTTTTAGTAAATTACCGAGTTGTATAAAATAACAGGCATGTTTGACCGATGGTGTATTCATTAGTATTTTTTTCTTTGCCTTCAAAAAAAATACGAATGCCCTAATCACTGCCAAGATTTTAGTTTAGTAAATTCCCGAGATGACACTTTGAAGAAAAAACTCAAAATCGTTCAAAATCGGGAGCTTAGTAAATATACCCCTGAGTCTCTTTTAGTCAAAGTGTAGTTGTCCAGGGCTAGTTCCGCTCCAATTGAATAAAACGTCCTGACAAGATCAGCAACACTGACGCGTTTCGCTGCATGTAGCTTGCAGCTTTATCAAAGGTATATTATAAAAAATTTCTAAACATCAAATGATTAATTAGTCAGTATATCTTGGACTAATCCAATCCGATAAAAAAAATTAAAATACACAAAAACGTTTATCTTTTACTCGCAGGAGCGGTACCACATTTCACAGTTCTCCGTGTCTATCACATATTACCCTTTTGGATATAACAGAACATTTATACTATGTTTCTATAATTTCTCAACTTTGTATAATTCTCTAAAATAAAGTTACTTTATAACCCATATGTCTAGACTGTCTATGTTAATACAGCTCCCTTGGTTTACATATCAGCACATCCATATATATGATGTTAAGGGAAAAAAAAATCTTTTCTTGACAAAAAACTTCTTGGTTAAAAGAGTAATTGACAATTTTAAACATTATAATAATGTACATATTATTTAAGAAAGACAAAGGAAAAAGGAGAAAAAAGAAGAAAAAGGAGAAAAGAGAGAGAGAGAGAGAGAGAAACATTTTCATAATACAGGGCTAATATAAAGACAGCACAATATACACCTTATCTGGTTTCTCACAGTCCAGTAATAAGCAGCGCAAAGGAGCCGATGGCTCAAACAACAATGCGCTGCCCAGTGGACTATCATACCTCCGTGTCTAGTGTAAAAAAAAGTGTGATGTCATAGTTTTCGTTTAAACTATCTGGGTTCAATGGAGGTCATTCCGAGTTGATCGCTGGCTAGCTGTTTTTTGCAGCGCTGTGAACAGATTGTCACTGCCTATGGGGGAGTGTATTTTCGCTTGTGCAGCCGAGCTGTACAAAAAAGTTTTGCACAGTTTCTGAGTAGGTCTGAACTTACTCAGCTGCTGCGATCACTTCAGCCTGTCCGGTCCCGGATTGACGTCAGACACTAGCCCTGCAAACGCTTGGACATGCCTGCGTTTCCCCAACCACTCCCTGAAAACGGTCAGTTGACACCCATAAACGCCTTCTTCCTGTCAATCTTCTTGCGATCGGCTGTGCGAATGGATTCTTCGTTAAATCCATCGCCCAGCACCGCTCCGCTTTGTACTTGTAGGTGCAGTTTTGACCTGATCGCAGCGCTGTAAAAAATAGGTAGCATGCGATCAGGTCGGAATGACCCCCAATGTTTTTAATGTGTGAATCCAAAACGTCTCCCGTGTACTTAATTTGTTCAAAATATCCCCTCTCCTCTATCATCCAACACCATATGTTCAATTGCCTTAAAACTAAATTTACTTAAAGTGCCTCCTCCACATTTCAAAAAGGGTCTTGGAACACTATGGTTATGCACTTTTTTAACAATACTACAAGTATGTTCAAGTACTGTATTCTTATTATTAATTGGCATTTAGTTTTTCCTACATATCTACCTCCGCACTCACATTCTAACAAATAAATCACATATGTAGTCTGACAATTAATGAAACCTTTTATATCCCACAATTTGTTTTTTTCTATATTCCATATCTTTTTCCTATCTTTATTCATATATTGGCATACATTACAATGATTGCAGGGAAAACTTTCATTGATATTACTCAATCATTTTACTTCATTAACAAAGGGCAGATTACTAGAGGCAAGGGCATTTTTAAGGTTCTAGCTCTTCTAAATACCAGATGTGTTACTTCTGATTAAAAAAAAACTTTTAAAACAGTGTCCAGACTTTCAATATATTCTCTATTTCTGTACTTTTTACATTATAATTTGTAATAAATGGAACAAATGTGCTATCAATTTTTTTCTTTCTATTTGAATAGTTCTTTCCTATCTAATTTATCTGTTTTTTCTTTACATCTATCTATGAGTTCATTAGGGTATTTCTTTTCATAAAAACGCTCTCTATATAACTCTTCTTGCTTCTCATGCATAGATATATTACCACAATTCCTTTTTAACCGTATAAATTGAGAATATGGGATACAGTGGGGCAGATGTATTAACCTGGAGAAGACATAAGGAAGTGATAAACCAGTGATATGTGCAAGGTGATAAATGCACCAGCCAATCAGCTCCTAACTGTTAATTTACATATTGGAGCTAATTGGTTGGTTCATTTATCACCTTGCACATATCACTGGTTTATCACTTCCTTATGCCTTCTCCAGGTTAATACATCTGCCCCAGTATTTGTTACCCATTTCTTTAGATGGCAGCTATCGTAATGTATATAGTTATTACTAGCAACCTTTTTTTATATAAGTATAGATGTCGATCTTATTACCAGGACTCCACATACAGGTGCCTATAACTAAATCTAAAAATTATATTTTTTCCTTCTGATAAATCGTAAATTATACTCATATAATATATTTTATAGAGAGTGTTTTTAGATGGGAGCCTTTCATTTTATTAAATAATTGATGCTAATTACACACACTGTGCGCCCCTCACTCTTTGTTTTTACATACGGACATATATACGTGGATTATATTCCAGGGCATATAAAGTGAGACTTTGGTTTCACTCTCTCCAATTGTGATACCCGTTGGATTGTGCACTGGGGTATGGGACTACCAAGTCGGAGATAAGCGCACTGATCTATACAATTTGTTTTGTGTATGTATGTATGTATGTATATATATATATATATATATATATATACACACACACGGCATATATGCATTTAGTGCTGGAAAGTATAAAAGAAGCTCAACACCTGAAAAAACAATTATACAGTATTTAAAAATCTCTTTAAAGTAGATGGGGTTTTTTTTTTTTGTATAATTGCAGAAAAATTATCTAATTTGCAACATTGAAAATACTTTTATGTTATTTAAAGCCTTGTACAGATGGAAGCTAAAAAAGGCTCTCAGAGCATATTGTAGACTGTTTAATGTGCTTTATTACTGACAGTGCAAAGAAATAAAAACTAAAAGCAAACAATGGAGCTGTTAGTGTACTGTACATACCCTGACAAGCGCTTAGTTTGTGACAGATTCAGCGCTGCCTGCATTATACACTAGTGGGCGAGCCCTAGTACATAGTATGTTGTATGGCAGTTTACAGAATACGCTTTGTATACTCTGTTAAAAATGACAACAGCGCGAGGAAGCGGCCAGGTGCCATGAAACACATCCAAGATTGTGAGATCTTTTATGTTTCCAGGCTTATTTATATGCCTCTTTTTATCTTGTGATACTGTGTTTTTAAATAATTTTTTTCTTACGTCTATTTCATTATTTATCATGGCATGGCGGATATTACACATACTAGTATGAATGCGGGACACATGCTAGGAATGCTCCCCTCATTCAATGTACCACACATGCATTCAGTAGTGCCATATTGAACAGCCCTAAAGGTAGCAGGACACACTTGCTGATTGTGCAATGTTTTTTTTAGTTTGACAGTTTGTAACGACTACTGTACACATCACACTGCACGTAGCTAAGGAACAGGTTACAGAATTGATTTGTTCAGTGATATGCACTATAATACATGTGACGCTGCACTTTTCATAGAGTTACAATAGTTATAAAAAACACACTGTAATAAACCCCTCCTCTTGCACCTATTGCTCTTCAGTTTCATTCCTCATATGTCCTTGAAGTGACAAGTCATTACAGTACACCTGATATAGATTTTAAGCTATGTAAACTCCTATATACAATGTAAGCAGTGAGTTAAGTTATCATTGCTTTCAATTAGGGTTCTAGAAGCTGAATCTGAATTGACACTGCTGGAACCACTGTAGCCAGGGGAGTAGCCATAACTTTGTGGGCCTCATAGCAACATTTTTAAGGGGCCTTGTCCCAATGCTTCTTGAGATACACCTATCTGCAGCAATTAATAATTGTATGCCCCATAAACGTGCCCTAGTTCATTTCTGAAACATGGTAGTGCCCTAGTTAATGTTATGCCCCATAGTAGTGTCCTAGATTACATTCTATTCACATTGTAGGGATGGCAGTACATGTAATGCAACACAGTAGCTCCAATTCACATTATGACATAGTGTCCCCAGTTCATATGATGGCATATTACAGTACCTCTTGTTCATACTGTGCCACATTACAGCATCCCCAGTTCAAATTATGTCACGCAATTCAGGCTGGGCAATGGAACAGACCCAGCTGCTTAGGAGGCAAATCTGGGAAATTGTTATGCAACTTTTTAACCTGTGTTGGGGCCCCCCTAAGCCTCTGGCTCCCATAGCAGTGGCACCCCTTGCACCCACTATTGTTGTGCCCATGTCTCTTCCCATAATAGAGTTCTAGTTCATTTTCTGAACCTAATGGTAATGTTATGCCCCAGAGTAGTGCCCTAATTTATTTTAGGAAACCCTAAGCCCTAGCTCACAGTGTGTCACATTGTAGGGCTATCAGTACACATTATGCCAGACTGTATACCCAATTCACATTATGAAATACAGTGTCTCATTTCATATTATGAAACATTACAGTGGCCCAAGTTCATATGCCACACTATAGTACCTCCACTTCATACTATACCACATCACAGTGCCCAAATTCATATTATGTCACATTGTAATGCACTCCAGTTCATTTTATACCACGTTACAATGAGCAGGTCCAGGGGCATAACTAGATATAATTCAGGCCCACAGGAAAAAGTTTGTAAGGGCCCCTATATATTACCTAATGGTGAAAAATGTACATAACATATGTAACTTTTATAGGGGAGGTGGGCCCCTCTTACCTCAGGGCCCCATAGCAGCTGCACTGGGTTCCTGTCTAAAGACAGACAGTTAAAAGATAGACAGTCATTAGTTAGACACTATATGGTCAACAGTCAAAAGTCAGAAAATGTCAGTAGTCAGACAGGGTCAAAAGTCAGACATGGTCAAAAGTCAGACAGTCAAGAGTCAGACAGGGTCAAAAGTCAGACAGTCAAAAGTCAGACACAAAAAAAGTTTGTTTTTTTTCTGTGTTTTATACAACTTTTGCCTCATTTACTATCCATGTCACAAGTTGTGAGCGAAGCGGAGTGGAGTGAGACACCGAGCCCGAAGCATGGCGTGCGGACGAATTTCACCAATTTTGGGTTAAAAATGTTTAGAAACACAAAAAAAATCCTTTTTTTTTTGTGTTTGACTTATGACCCTGTCTGACTTTTACTGTTTGACTTTTGACTGTCTGACTTTTGACCCTGTCTGACTTTTGACCTTGTTTACTTTTGACTGTCTATCATATAGTGTCTAACTAATTACTCTCTATCTTTTAACTGTCTATGAGCTATACCACACCCCAGCTACACTCCCTGGTAGCTACGTCCTTGGCTTTAGCATCTTCTCCACAGTCATAGCTGGGACCATATGCTAATGAGAGTTAATGCCCTTCCCTTGGTGTACAAGTGTGCGCCTGAATGGTTAACGGCTGTGAGCATACTTTCAGTTGCTCTATTTGCAACCATCAAAACCACTGGGACTTGCAGCAGCCGCATGCTAGGTACAGAATCTCTGTCAGAGTATGACTTCCAATCTACACAATAAGGGCGTGAAGAAAATGGTTGGGTAAGTGAAGAAGGTGGTGATGTATTGTTAAGTAAGAAACTTTAGGTTGTAGAATATTTAAACAAATCTACTTATCTATTGAGAAATTTGTTTTATCTTGAAGTTCTTTAATTTTTCCTTCATAATCCATTAATAGGGTGTAGGTGATCGTTGGTACATGAAATAAAAAAGTTTTCCAAAAGAAGAATGTGTAGTAAATTTCAAAGAATATGGTGCTACTTTTTATCGTAGCAGGTGCAATTTAAGGGTTATATTCATCTTTAAGGGAAGATATTCAGGAGGGGACTGTAGACACTGTTGAGACGTTATGGGTAGAAATTGCAAGCGGGGGTAAAGGAATAAAAAAGTTAGTATTGGGTTTATGCTATAGGCCACCTGGTATTAATGTGTCTGATGTGGAATTGTTACTGAAGCAAATTGAAAGAGCAGCAGGAGTAGGAGACATAGTAGTGATGGGAGATTTTAACTACCCAGAGATAAATTGGATAAACAATTCATGTGATACTGCTAGGGGTAACATGTAAACACACTAAATGATAACTACCTAGTTCAACTAATCGAGGAACCTACTAGGTACAATGCAATGGGATGGATTAAAATCACTGCTAGCTAAAAATACTCTCAAATTTATTCCCACGAGCAGTAAAAAAAAAAAGGAATAAAAATCCCAAACCCAAACCAATGTGGCTTAACAAAAAGATAAAGTAACTTATGGCCAATAAAAGTGGACCATTCAAAAAATACAAATCTGACGGGAATGCAGAGTCATTTCAGCACTATAAGGACTGTAACAAAACATGCAAAAAAAGAAATAAGAGCGGCTAAAGTAGAAACTGAAAAACTAGTAGCAAAGGAAAGCAAAGCAAATCCCAAAAAATTATTTAAATATATCAACAGCAAGAGATTAAAGAAGGAGAGTGTAGGCCCTTTAAAATACAAGTTGTGAGTCTTAGTCAAAAATGATAATGACATAGCGAACAAACTAAATCAGTTTTTTTCAACGGTATTTACAAGAGAAGACCAAATTCAGGGACTAACACACAATCTCAATAATGATAATGTCCCAGTGATAAGTGCTTATTTAAGTGAGGAGGTAGTCTGTGACCGATAAAAAAAAATTCAAGATTAATAAGTAACCGGGTCCCGATAGAATTCGCCAAAGGGTTCTAATGGAGCTTCAGTCTGACCTTGCAAGACCACTATTTTTGATCTTTAAAGATTCAGTTATATCAGGTATGGTTCCCAAAGACTGACGTATAGCGGAAGTAGTGCCAATATTCAAAAAGGGAAGTCAAGCTAAACCGGGTAATTATAGACCGGTTAGTCTTACATCTATAGTGGGGAAAGTATTGGAAGGTATTCTAAGGGATAGTATTCAGAAGTTCCTTGAAGTCTATAAGGTCATTAAAAGGAATCAACATGGATTTGTGAAGGACAGATCATGTCAAACCAACTTACTTGGCTTTTATGAAACAGTAAGTGCAAACCTTGATCAGGGTAAGGAGGTGGATGTAATTTTTTTAGACTTTGCCAAAGCTTTCGACATTGTACCACATATGCGACTTATCTATAAGCTACAAGAAATAGGGCTAGGGAGCACAATATGCACTTGGGTCAAAAATTGGTTAGATAATAGGGAGCAGCGTGTTGTGGTTAATGGATCATTTTCAAATTGGACTGAAGTGCTAAGTGGTGTGCCACAAGGGTCTGTACTAGGACCACTATTGTTCAACATTTTCATTAGCGACCTAACAGAAGGTCTAGAGCAGTGATCTCCAACCTGTAGCTCGCGAGCTACCGGTAGCTCCCCGTAGTATTTTCGGTAACTCACAGAGCGCACGGGCTTGGGCAGTCACTGGCACTCCTCCTCCCTTCATTTTTAATATGGTGCCGGCCGTCAGCCAATCAGAGCTCATGGACCGGCAGTGGCGGCACCTGATTGACTGCCGGACCACGAGTTTTGATTGGCTCACTTACCGGCACCATATTTTAAATGCCCGCCGCCGCCGGAGACTCTGTCACCCTCACCGCAGCCACTCTCCGGACTTCACAGGAGAGGCGCACGCTGCGCTCTCCTCCCCTTCTGTCCCTCATACAGGAGGAGCAGCACCAGCAGCAGTAGAAGAAGCCAGCAACAGTTAGCACTGTGTGGGGCACTGTATCAGACACTGCGGGGGGGGGGGGCATTATTTGTGTATCTGGCACTGCTGGGGGCATTATTTGTGTATCTGGCACTGCTGGGAGGCATTATTTGAATATCTGGCACTGCTGAGGGGCATTATTTGTGTATCTGGCACTACGTGGTGGGGCATTACTTGTAGTTGTGAGGCCACACCCACTTTTGTGAGGCCACATCCACTTTCGCAGGAATGCACGCGCATTGAGGGGAGGGGGTAGCTCCTTCAGAGGTTTTATTTTCCAAAAGTAGCTCACACCCCAATTAAGGTTGGAGACCACTGGTCTAGAGAGTATGGTGTCAATTTTTGCAGACGATACCAAATTGTGTTATAAATACGGAGGGGGATGCTGAGTCTAGTCAGAACGACTTAGTTAAATTAGAAGCATGGGCAGCCAAATGGAGAATACACTTCAAAACAGACAAAGGAAGGTAATGCACTGTGGTAGCAAGAATAAAAATTACACCTACATACTAAATGGGGTAACATTAGGGGATTCTGTACTGGAAAAGGACTTAGGTGTTCACATAGATAGCAAACTAAGCAGCAGTACCCAAAGTAGGATTGCAGCAAAGAAGGCTAACAAGATATTAGCATGCATAAATTGGGGAATTGATGCAAGGGACGAGAGTTATATAAATCACTAGTGAGCCCACATCGTGAATACTGTGTGCAATTTTGGGCACCATACTACAAAAAGGATATTCTGGAGCTAGAAAAGGTTCAGAGGTGGGCGACCAGCTAATTAAAGGCATGGAGATGCTGGAATACGAGGAAAAGCTTGCAAGGCTAGGCATGTTTACACTGGAAAAGAGGAGATTAAGAGGGGACATGATCAACATCTACAAATATATAAGGGGACAATACACAGGGCTTGCGTGGGACCTGTTTTTGGTAAGATCAGCACAGAGGACACGTGGACACTCGCTTAGGTTAGAGAAGAGGAGATTCCGCACAATGCTGCATAAAGGTTTTTTCACAGTAAGGACAATACGTGTTTGGAATTCCTGCCTGAGGGAGTTGTAATGGTGGACTCAGTCAACACCTTTAAGAATGGGTTAGATAAATTCCTAATGGATAAGGAAATCCAGGGTTATGGTGTGTAGTCGCGACCTGTAGTTACTATGAAAAGAGGAATAAAATGCAACGGCTGACATCAGCATCATACAAAATTTAGACCAAAATAATCCTGCATAGGAGACCACAAATAGGTTAAACTTGATGGACAAATTCACAAAGAAGATTAGGAAAAAACCTCAGGTGGCGCAGAACATAAATGGTAAACAAATGTATTACCCGTGTGGTTTAGAATCCAAAACTCTTCAAACCGGAAAGTTCTTAGTAAGTACACTTCCAGGGAGATATTATGCAATAAAGAAACCAGAAACAAAAAACAAATGTTCAGAATGTTTGTAAACACAAATGGTCGAGGTATGGGGCAACCCAGACTCCTTCGGCTAAGCAATATCCAAGGCGTGTTATTTTATCCGTAAGGTTCACCTCAGTGGTTCATATGGTGTATCGCTTACATGTGTGCTTACATCAAACAGATGGAAATGAGACATATAAAGGTATCTTTTAGCCTTCTACGGTCACTCTTTGTCCAGCAAAGTCCTTATGTGAGCATACTTCCCATGAGGTTTTTATGCAAAAAAAAGCACAAATCGGAAAAAATATTCAGTATACTGCTTATGAAGACACAAAGGGTAGGGATCAACCCAAAATCCTCCGGCTAAGTAGTATTCAGGGTGTGTGAATCTATCTGTAAGGTTCACCTCAGTGGTTCATTTGGAGTGCTGCTTACATGTATGCTTACATAGAATGGACGGAAATAAAACATATAAAGGTATCTTTATCCTTCTACACGTGATATAGCCAAAATTTTGGACAGTGTGTGCTCATTCACTCTTATTCCCTATTTCAAATGAATGCTCACATGAGCGCTTACTTCAAATGGCGAGGTACTTCCATATAAAGGTATCTTTCAATATCCTCAGGTGCCGTCCCCCTTTATTCCTTAATTTTGAGCTGTGGTCACAGGTAGTGTATTCCTCAGTTTTCACATGCTCCACCTTGATGGACAAATTGTCTTTTTTCAACCTTAGATACTATGTTACTATGTTACTATCTTCTATGAGGTGGCATTCCTCACTTACCCAAGGGAGACACAGAGAGATACTGGAGGGGGTATGACCCTGAATGTTATACCCCTCCAGTATCTTTATGCGTCTCCCTTGTGCAATGCTTTTTTATCCACACTGCCTGCTAAAAACTGTTTGAGGAAAATAATCTGTTACATGAGGAGCATTGCACCATTCACCGTGAGTAATGGTACGAATTATAGAACAATTTTCATAACGAAACCTTGATATACTTTCAAATACCCCTAAGAGTGTAAGTTAGGTGTGTTATCCTACTGCATCCAGATCTCTTTGCCATAGATATCTAGTAAAGAAACTTTGATGCACCTTATCTAACATTGTTAGTGGTATACCCCTTTCAGACTGAACAAGGCGTGTCACACATGGGAGCTGTACATGGGTGCTTCCCGGGTGTGACCCGCCTGATCCCCTACTTGCCACTGTCCCCAACCCAGCATATTGCTGGGTTAGTGATGTCAGCAGTGATGCGGGCGGGGCTGTCCCCATAGTGTGAACAGGAAACGGGCCGCGTCGACTCGGCTTTCCCGTTCACACAGCACAGCAAGCTGGGTTGAAGCTTGACCCGGATTATTTCAATTGGCCCCTTTCAGACCGCACAACAACACGGGATATGCACGGTCATGTGCAATAACCCGTGTTAAAAGCTGGCGGTCTGAAATACTGTAAGTGAGGTATGCCACCTCATACAAGATGAATATAACCCTTAAATTACACCTGCTATGATAAAAAGTAGCACCATATTCTTTAAAATTCACTACACATTGTTGTTTTGGAAAACTTTTTTCTTTCATGTACCAGTGATCACCTACACCCTATTAATGTATTATGGAGGAAAACTGAAAGAACTCCGAGATTAAACTAATTTCTCAGGAGATAAGTATATTTGTTTAAATATTCTACAACCTAAAGTCTCCTACTTAACAATACAGCGCCACCTTCTTTTACTTACCCACCCATTTTCTCCTTTACTTTGTCTGGGCCCAAAAGAAATGGGTCCACTAATGAAGTTAAGGGGCAGCAGTACTCTCAAATGAAGCGCTAAAAAGCCCCCTCATTTTATCTTCACAATAAGGGCCTAATTCTGCATGAGTTGCAGTTGTGCGAAAATTCTTACATCTACAACTCTCTCCACTAACATGCGGGGAGCCGCCCTGCATGCCAGTCCCCCCCCCCCCCCCCCCGGTTTAAATGCGAGCACTTCACTAAACAGCGAAACGCTCGCATGATTAGAGTAGCCCTCTGCCGCTTGAGCCAAGCTGCGAAGGCAGACCCCCGGCCCCATGTTTTGGGTCGCAGCGGCTGTGTGTGCTGTCACGCAGCCATTGCAGCCGGCCCTACAAATGGTCTGGACACGCCTGTGTTGTCGGGACCGCAGCCCCCAATGCCGCAGAGCCATCTAAAAAATGATGCGTTGATGCCCCTGCCCCCACCCACCAGACGATCGCCTCTGGCTGTCAATCAGGCCGAAGCCTTCGCATAAGTGAGATGTCGCATCTCATTGTGTGCGAACGCGCAGTATGGCTCCTGTGCATGTGCACACTGCACAAGGGCTTCAGTATGAATTAGGGCCTAACTCAGCATGGATCGCAAAATCTTTCTCTAATGGCCAAAACCATGTTGCACTGCAGGTGGGGCAGATATACATGTGCAGAGAGAGTAAAGCTAGGTACACACTATACAATTATCTGTCTAGCTGGTTGGAATGAAAATTTGGTAATGGATGAAAACAAATAACAATCGACCATTTTCTCCCAAACACTGGAAAACGGACAAAAACAGTCGTTCATCTGTAATGTCCACCCACAAACACATGACATTTACGGTGCCGAAAACTTGAACTAAATTGTGGGGTGCTAGTGTGAATCAGGTTCGGGTGATCAGAGCGGCAGACCTGCTTTACCTCTCAGACACAATGACAACACAAACATAATATAGTATCCAACTCCATTTTATTATCCTAACAAAATTTACAAGAGGCAGGTAAACAGGGAACTGGCGTTGAAGCAGGCTGGTTATTGCTTCTAAATAACAGTCTCAGGTAAACAGCGTCAGCAATACAGGTAGCAGGTAAGCAGGAACTTGTGCACGATTAAAGCAGGCTGGTTATGGCTATTAAACGACAGTCTCAGGTAACCAGCGTTAGCAATACAAGTAGCAGGTAAGCAGGAACTTGTGCACGATTAAAGCAGGCTGGTTATGGCTATTAAACGACAGTCTCAGGTAACCAGCGTCAGCAATACAGGTAGCAGGTAAGCAGGAACTTGTGCACGATTAAAGCAGGCTGGTTATGGCTATTAAACGACAGTCTCAGGTAACCAGCGTTAGCAATACAAGTAGCAGGTAAGCAGGTAACTTGTGCGCAATTAAAGCAGGCTGGTTATGGCTACTAAACAACAGTCTCAGGTAACCAGCGTCAGCAATACAGGTAGCAGGTAAGCAGGAACTTGTGCACGATTAAAGCAGGCTGGTTATGGCTATTAAACGACAGTCTCAGGTAACCAGCGTTAGCAATACAAGTAGCAGGTAAGCAGGAACTTGTGCACGATTAAAGCAGGCTGGTTATGGCTATTAAACGACAGTCTCAGGTAACCAGCGTCAGCAATACAGGTAGCAGGTAAGCAGGAACTTGTGCACGATTAAAGCAGGCTGGTTATGGCTATTAAACGACAGTCTCAGGTAACCAGCGTTAGCAATACAAGTAGCAGGTAAGCAGGAACTTGTGCACGATTAAAGCAGGCTGGTTATGGCTACTAAACAACAGTCTCAGGTAACCAGCGTCAGCAATACAGGTAGCAGGTAAGCAGGAACTTGTGCACGATTAAAGCAGGCTGGTTATGGCTATTAAACGACAGTCTCAGGTAACCAGCGTTAGCAATACAAGTAGCAGGTAAGCAGGTAACTTGTGCGCAATTAAAGCAGGCTGGTTATGGCTATTAAACGACAGTCTCAGGTAACCAGCGTTAGCAATACAAGTAGCAGGTAAGCAGGAACTTGTGCACGATTAAAGCAGGCTGGTTATGGCTACTAAACAACAGTCTCAGGTAACCAGCGTCAGCAATACAGGTAGCAGGTAAGCAGGAACTTGTGCACGATTAAAGCAGGCTGGTTATGGCTATTAAACGACAGTCTCAGGTAACCAGCGTTAGCAATACAAGTAGCAGGTAAGCAGGTAACTTGTGCACAATTAAAGCAGGCTGGTTATGGCTTCTAAATAATAGTCTCAGGTAACCAGCGTTGGCAATGCAGGTGGCAGGTAAACAGGTAACTGGCGCACAATTGAAGCAGGCTGGTTATGGCTTCTAAATAACAGTCTCAGGTAACCAGCGTTAGCAATACAGGTAGCAGGTAAGCAGGTAACTGTTGCACAATTGAAGCAGGCTGGTTATGGCTTCTAAATAATAGTCTCAGGTAACCAGCGTCAGCAATACAGGTAGTAGGTAAGCAGGAACTTGTGCACAATTAAAGCAGGCTGGTTATGGCTTGTTAACAACAGTCTCAGGTAACCAGCGTTCCTTAGTAGCGGATAAATGCATTAACATTAGCTTTCACACTGCTGGACGGAGCTTGCATAAAAAGAACTATCAGTACCAGCATTCCTTAATAGCAGATAAATGCATTAACATTAGCTTTCACACTGCTGGGCGGAGCTTGCATAAAAAGAACTATCAGTACCAGCATTCCTTAATAGCAGATAAATGCATTAACATTAGCTTTCACACTGCTGGGCGGAGCTTGCATAAAAAGAACTATCAGTACCAGCATTCCTTAATAGCAGATAAATGCATTAACATTAGCTTTCACACTGCTGGGCGGAGCTTGCATAAAAAAGAACTATCAGTACCAGCATTCCTTAATAGCGGATAAATGCTTTAACATTAACTTTCACACTGCTGGGCGGAGCTTGCATAAAAAGAACTATCAGTATCAGCAATCCTTAATAGCAGATAAATGTATTAACATTAGCTTTCACACTGCTGGGCGGAGCTTGCATAAAAAAAGAACTATCAGTACCAGCATTCCTTAATAGCAGACAAATGCATTAACATTAGCTTTTACACTGCTGGGCGGAGCTTGCATAAAAAAACTATCAGTATCAGCATTCCTTAATAGCAGATAAATGCATTAACATTAGCTTTCACACTGCTGGGCGGAGCTTGCATAAAAAGAACTATCAGTATCAGCAATCCTTAATAGCAGATAAATGCATTAACATTAGCTTTCACACTGCTGGGCGGAGCTTGCATAAAAAGAACTATCAGTACCAGCATTCCTTAATAGCAGACAAATGCATTAACATTAGCTTTTACACTGCTGGGCGGAGCTTGCATAAAAAGAACTATCAGTACCAGCATTCCTTAATAGCAGACAAATGCATTAACATTAGCTTTCACACTGCTGGGCGGAGCTTGCATAAAAAGAACTATCAGTATCAGCAATCCTTAATAGCAGATAAATGCATTAACATTAGCTTTCACACTGCTGGGCGGAGCTTGCATAAAAAGAACTATCAGTACCAGCATTCCTTAATAGCAGACAAATGCATTAACATTAGCTTTTACACTGCTGGGCGGAGCTTGCATAAAAAGAACTATCAGTACCAGCATTCCTTAATAGCAGATAAATGCATTAACATTAGCTTTCACACTGCTGGACGGAGCTTGCATAAAAAAGAACTATCAGTACCAGCATTCCTTAATAGCAGACAAATGCATTAACATTAGCTTTTACACTGCTGGGCGGAGCTTGCATAAAAAAACTATCAGTATCAGCAATCCTTAATAGCGGATAAATGCTTTAACATTAACTTTCACACTGCTGGGCGGAGCTTGCATAAAAAGAACTATCAGTATCAGCAATCCTTAATAGCAGATAAATGCATTAACATTAGCTTTCACACTGCTGGGCGGAGCTTGCATAAAAAGAACTATCAGTACCAGCATTCCTTAATAGCAGATAAATGCATTAACATTAGCTTTCACACTGCTGGGCGGAGCTTGCATCAAAGAACTATCACCGCAGCACTTACCAAGGGGTGTCTACACTCCTACCCCCTACCAAACAATCCCAGATGTGGGTACCAATATATAAGGGCAGTCTACCCCCTTTTACAACATTCCCAAAACAAATATGCGGGGCACATACAAATGAGGGGAGCGCAACCCCTAATTATCTAAACTTTGCGGGGGTACTATCATGAGGGGAGCACACCCCTTTTATTACATAAGATGTTCCCAATTGCAGAGTTTAT
The DNA here is from genome assembly GCF_028390025.1 of Pseudophryne corroboree. Taxonomy (NCBI): domain Eukaryota; kingdom Metazoa; phylum Chordata; class Amphibia; order Anura; family Myobatrachidae; genus Pseudophryne; species Pseudophryne corroboree. The sequence goes on from NC_086449.1 coordinate 632,681,645, forward strand.
GCAGCGGAAGGGGTTAAATATCGGACACAGGGGATCTTAGGGGTGTCTACACCCTTTTTTAAATACTATGTCCCCTATTAGCAGAGTTTTTGCAGCGGAGGGCACAACAGGGGCAGAGTAGGGCAGCGGAAGGGCGATCAGGGTCTCACCACCTGCTGCGGCGCTTCTGCCACCTCCGATGCTCCGCTTCTTCATTCCTTCTGCCGGCGATGTCCTCTTCTGCTCCGGTCCCCGCCGTCCTCTCACTGGTCTCCAGCCGCAGGTCCGCGCCGTCCTCTCACTGGTCTCCAGCCGCAGGTCGCTTTTCTCCGTGCAGCAGGCTCCGGTCCGCGCCGTCATCTCTACGCTGGGGTCTTCTCGGGTCCTCGCCGTACTCCAGCCGCCAGGGGTCCTCGCTGGGGTCTTCTTCCCGGGGTCGTCCTTCGCGGTGCCTGCGCGCTTCTCATCTGCCGCTCCTTGGAATCCAGGGGACGGATGTCATCACTGCTCTGCTGGACGGGCTGCGGTTCCTCCGGCCCAGCGCTCCAGTCTCTCAGCAGCGGCGGCTCTTCTCCGCACTCCATCCCCGCTGGCACTGACGCGGCCAGCTCTTCTCCTCAGGCAGGGTCTCCGGCATTCTTCTGGCACTGGTGCTCCGGTCGCTGGTTCTCCCCTCGGCTTCTTCTCTGCGCAGATGGTCCTCACACACTGGCAGGCGGCTCCTGGGGCTACATGGCGACACCTTCCCCAGGTAATCTTCCCATTCCTCCAGGGCTCCTCTGGCAGCGATCCTCCCAGCGCTGCATACTCCAGTCTTCAGGCTCTGGACACTACATGGCTCCACTTCCCCAGGTACATATTCCCATTCCTCCAGGTCTCTCTCTCCTGTGCTGTGAGGCTTCTTTTAAGGGTCCTGGTGCTCCTCCACCTCCCCTCTCCTCTATGATGACTGGCTCCCGGGGCCCCAGCAACAGACCACCCCCTGGTCACTCTGCCCTACAACCCAGGGGACCCAATCAGCTGGGGACATGTTTCCCAGACTTTTTATGTTGCTGGGTAAGAAGTGACAGGACCAGAGAATTGGCGGCAAAATCCCTGTCCCAATCTGACAGGGTCACATAAAGTTCAGCCCACGATCTACTCTGGGACTTGTAGTTCCACAATGTAAAAAAAAAAAAAAATCACAAGGGGATCTCCATGGTGCAATAGCTTCAGGGTATTACATTCTTCCCCCCTAAAATTATACGTGTCCTCACGTATACACCTTAACACTATACATCGGTTAACATAAGCCTTGAACTGGGTACAGCTCTGTTGGCAACAAGTCATTGTGTCTGGAGCACAGGCCCGCCTGCGATTCTCTGATCCTGTTCGTGACGCCAAAATTCATGTAATGTCCACCCACAAACACATGACATTTACGGTGCCGAAAACTTGAACTAAATTGTGGGGTGCTAGTGTGAATCAGGTTCGGGTGATCAGAGCGGCAGACCTGCTTTACCTCTCAGACACAATGACAACACAAACATAATATAGTATCCAACTCCATTTTATTATCCTAACAAAATTTACAAGAGGCAGGTAAACAGGGAACTGGCGCACAATTGAAGCAGGCTGGTTATGGCTTCTAAATAACAGTCTCAGGTAAACAGCGTCAGCAATACAGGTAGCAGGTAAGCAGGAACTTGTGCACGATTAAAGCAGGCTGGTTATGGCTATTAAACGACAGTCTCAGGTAACCAGCGTTAGCAATACAAGTAGCAGGTAAGCAGGAACTTGTGCACGATTAAAGCAGGCTGGTTATGGCTATTAAACGACAGTCTCAGGTAACCAGCGTCAGCAATACAGGTAGCAGGTAAGCAGGAACTTGTGCACGATTAAAGCAGGCTGGTTATGGCTATTAAACGACAGTCTCAGGTAACCAGCGTTAGCAATACAAGTAGCAGGTAAGCAGGTAACTTGTGCGCAATTAAAGCAGGCTGGTTATGGCTACTAAACAACAGTCTCAGGTAACCAGCGTCAGCAATACAGGTAGCAGGTAAGCAGGAACTTGTGCACGATTAAAGCAGGCTGGTTATGGCTATTAAACGACAGTCTCAGGTAACCAGCGTTAGCAATACAAGTAGCAGGTAAGCAGGAACTTGTGCACGATTAAAGCAGGCTGGTTATGGCTACTAAACAACAGTCTCAGGTAACCAGCGTCAGCAATACAGGTAGCAGGTAAGCAGGAACTTGTGCACGATTAAAGCAGGCTGGTTATGGCTATTAAACGACAGTCTCAGGTAACCAGCGTTAGCAATACAAGTAGCAGGTAAGCAGGTAACTTGTGCACAATTAAAGCAGGCTGGTTATGGCTTCTAAATAATAGTCTCAGGTAACCAGCGTTGGCAATGCAGGTGGCAGGTAAACAGGTAACTGGCGCACAATTGAAGCAGGCTGGTTATGGCTTCTAAATAACAGTCTCAGGTAACCAGCGTTAGCAATACAGGTAGCAGGTAAGCAGGTAACTGTTGCACAATTGAAGCAGGCTGGTTATGGCTTCTAAATAATAGTCTCAGGTAACCAGCGTCAGCAATACAGGTAGTAGGTAAGCAGGAACTTGTGCACAATTAAAGCAGGCTGGTTATGGCTTGTTAACAACAGTCTCAGGTAACCAGCGTTCCTTAGTAGCGGATAAATGCATTAACATTAGCTTTCACACTGCTGGACGGAGCTTGCATAAAAAGAACTATCAGTACCAGCATTCCTTAATAGCAGATAAATGCATTAACATTAGCTTTCACACTGCTGGGCGGAGCTTGCATAAAAAGAACTATCAGTACCAGCATTCCTTAATAGCAGATAAATGCATTAACATTAGCTTTCACACTGCTGGGCGGAGCTTGCATAAAAAGAACTATCAGTACCAGCATTCCTTAATAGCAGATAAATGCATTAACATTAGCTTTCACACTGCTGGGCGGAGCTTGCATAAAAAAGAACTATCAGTACCAGCATTCCTTAATAGCGGATAAATGCTTTAACATTAACTTTCACACTGCTGGGCGGAGCTTGCATAAAAAGAACTATCAGTATCAGCAATCCTTAATAGCAGATAAATGTATTAACATTAGCTTTCACACTGCTGGGCGGAGCTTGCATAAAAAAAGAACTATCAGTACCAGCATTCCTTAATAGCAGACAAATGCATTAACATTAGCTTTTACACTGCTGGGCGGAGCTTGCATAAAAAAACTATCAGTATCAGCATTCCTTAATAGCAGATAAATGCATTAACATTAGCTTTCACACTGCTGGGCGGAGCTTGCATAAAAAGAACTATCAGTATCAGCAATCCTTAATAGCAGATAAATGCATTAACATTAGCTTTCACACTGCTGGGCGGAGCTTGCATAAAAAGAACTATCAGTACCAGCATTCCTTAATAGCAGACAAATGCATTAACATTAGCTTTTACACTGCTGGGCGGAGCTTGCATAAAAAGAACTATCAGTACCAGCATTCCTTAATAGCAGACAAATGCATTAACATTAGCTTTCACACTGCTGGGCGGAGCTTGCATAAAAAGAACTATCAGTATCAGCAATCCTTAATAGCAGATAAATGCATTAACATTAGCTTTCACACTGCTGGGCGGAGCTTGCATAAAAAGAACTATCAGTACCAGCATTCCTTAATAGCAGACAAATGCATTAACATTAGCTTTTACACTGCTGGGCGGAGCTTGCATAAAAAGAACTATCAGTACCAGCATTCCTTAATAGCAGATAAATGCATTAACATTAGCTTTCACACTGCTGGGCGGAGCTTGCATAAAAAGAACTATCAGTACCAGCATTCCTTAATAGCAGATAAATGCATTAACATTAGCTTTCACACTGCTGGACGGAGCTTGCATAAAAAAGAACTATCAGTACCAGCATTCCTTAATAGCAGACAAATGCATTAACATTAGCTTTTACACTGCTGGGCGGAGCTTGCATAAAAAAACTATCAGTATCAGCAATTCTTAATAGCGGATAAATGCTTTAACATTAACTTTCACACTGCTGGGCGGAGCTTGCATAAAAAGAACTATCAGTATCAGCAATCCTTAATAGCAGATAAATGCATTAACATTAGCTTTCACACTGCTGGGCGGAGCTTGCATAAAAAGAACTATCAGTACCAGCATTCCTTAATAGCAGATAAATGCATTAACATTAGCTTTCACACTGCTGGGCGGAGCTTGCATCAAAGAACTATCACCGCAGCACTTACCAAGGGGTGTCTACACTCCTACCCCCTACCAAACAATCCCAGATGTGGGTACCAATATATAAGGGCAGTCTACCCCCTTTTACAACATTCCCAAAACAAATATGCGGGGCACATACAAATGAGGGGAGCGCAACCCCTAATTATCTAAACTTTGCGGGGGTACTATCATGAGGGGAGCACACCCCTTTTATTACATAAGATGTTCCCAATTGCAGAGTTTATGCAGCGGAAGGGGTTAAATATCGGACACAGGGGATCTTAGGGGTGTCTACACCCTTTTTTAAATACTATGTCCCCTATTAGCAGAGTTTTTTGCAGCGGAGGGCACAACAGGGGCAGAGTAGGGCAGCGGAAGGGCGATCAGGGTCTCACCACCTGCTGCGGCGCTTCTGCCACCTCCGATGCTCCGCTTCTTCATTCCTTCTGCCGGCGATGTCCTCTTCTGCTCCGGTCCCCGCCGTCCTCTCACTGGTCTCCAGCCGCAGGTCCGCGCCGTCCTCTCACTGGTCTCCAGCCGCAGGTCGCTTTTCTCCGTGCAGCAGGCTCCGGTACGCGCCGTCATCTCTACGCTGGGGTCTTCTCGGGTCCTCGCCGTACTCCAGCCGCCAGGGGTCCTCGCTGGGGTCTTCTTCCCGGGGTCGTCCTTCGCGGTGCCTGCGCGCTTCTCATCTGCCGCTCCTTGGAATCCAGGGAACGGATGTCATCACTGCTCTGCTGGACGGGCTGCGGTTCCTCCGGCCCAGCGCTCCAGTCTCTCAGCAGCAGCGGCTCTTCTCCGCACTCCATCCCCGCTGGCACTGACGCGGCCAGCTCTTCTCCTCAGGCAGGGTCTCCGGCATTCTTCTGGCACTGGTGCTCCGGTCGCTGGTTCTCCCCTCGGCTTCTTCTCTGCGCAGATGGTCCTCACACACTGGCAGGCGGCTCCTGGGGCTACATGGCGACACCTTCCCCAGGTAATCTTCCCATTCCTCCAGGGGTCCTCTGGCAGCGATCCTCCCAGCGCTGCATACTCCAGTCTTCAGGCTCTGGACACTACATGGCTCCACTTCCCCAGGTACATATTCCCATTCCTCCAGGTCTCTCTCTCCTGTGCTGTGAGGCTTCTTTTAAGGGTCCTGGTGCTCCTCCACCTCCCCTCTCCTCTATGATGACTGGCTCCCGGGGCCCCAGCAACAGACCACCCCCTGGTCACTCTGCCCTACAACCCAGGGGACCCAATCAGCTGGGGACATGTTTCCCAGACTTTTTATGTTGCTGGGTAAGAAGTGACAGGACCAGAGAATTGGCGGCAAAATCCCTGTCCCAATCTGACAGGGTCACATAAAGTTCAGCCCACGATCTACTCTGGGACTTGTAGTTCCACAATGTAAACAAAACAAAAAATCACAAGGGGATCTCCATGGTGCAATAGCTTCAGGGTATTACACATCCAAGTTGGTTAAATTTGTGTAACTAATTTTTATGACCAACAGGTTTTGTTCGTTTTCCAGTGTTTGGGAGAAATGGTCGATTGCCATTTGCTCTCATCCATTGCCAAATTTTCATTCCAACCATCTACAGTAAATCTGGCAGGTTATCTGCCAGATAATTGTATAGTGTGTACCTAGCTCAAGATTTGGGTGGGGTGTGTTCAAACTGAAATCTAATTTGCAGTGTAACAATAAAGCAGCCAGTATTTACCCTGCACAGAAACAATATAACCCACCCAAATCTAACTCTCTCTGCACATGTTATATTTGCTCCACGTGCAGTGCACATGGTTTTGCCCATTAGAGAAAGATTTTGCTTTGGCGATCAGGTCTGAATTACGTGGGTAATTCCGAGTTGATCGCAGCAGCAAATTTTTTAGCAGTTGGGCAAAACCATTTGCACTGCAGGTGTGGCAGATATAACATTTGCAGAGAGAGTTAGATTTGGGTGGGGTGTGTTCAAACTGAAATCTAAATTGCAGTGTAAAAAATAAAGCAGCCAGTATTTACCCTGCACAGAAACAAAATAACCCACCCAAATCTAACTCTCTCTGCACATGTTAAATCTGCCTCCCCTGCAGTGCACATGGTTTTGCCCAACAGCTAACAAAGGGGGTAATTCTGAGTTGATCGCAGCAGGAACTTTGTTAGCAGTTGGGCAAAACCATGTGCACTGCAGGGGAGGCAGATATAACATGTGCAGGGAGAGTTAGATTTGGGTGGGGTGTATTCAAACTGAAATCTAAATTGCAGTGTAAAAATAAAGCAGCCAGTATTTACCCTGCACAGAAACAAAATAGCAAAAAACACCTGCGCTCTGTTGCTATTAAAAGGGGTATATTCCCCCTAGTAGATTAAGTAAAAAATTAATTAATAATCAATATGAAGGACGGTAGGTTTAAGTTGAATTAATATATAATCAATTTAATTAGAATAATGTCTAAAAACATAAGATGTCTTTCACATAAAATCACCTCAATAAATGAATTCATAGGTCAAAGAACATTCACCAAACCCCTTAGGAGAAATATATATATCATACCCCAGGCTAGGATTCCCTCCAGAACATAGGCCCTCATTCCGAGTTGTTCGCTCGGTATTTTTCATCGCATCGCAGTGAAAATACGCTTAGTACGCATGCGCAATGTTCGCACTGCGACTGCGCCAAGTAACTTTACTATGAAGAAAGTATTTTTACTCACGGCTTTTTCTTCGCTCCGGCGATCGTAATGTGATTGACAGGAAATGGGTGTTACTGGGCGGAAACACGGCGTTTCAGGGGCGTGTGGCTGAAAACGCTACCGTTTCCGGAAAAAACGCAGGAGTGGCCGGAGAAACGGTGGGAGTGCCTGGGCGAACGCTGGGTGTGTTTGTGACGTCAACCAGGAACGACAAGCACTGAACTGATCGCACAGGCAGAGTAAGTCTGGAGCTACTCTGAAACTGCTAAGTAGTTAGTAATCGCAATATTGCGAATACATCGGTCGCAAATTTAAGAAGCTAAGATTCACTCCCAGTAGGCGGCGGCTTAGCGTGTGTAACTCTGCTAAATTCGCCTTGCGACCGATCAACTCGGAATGAGGGCCATAGTCCACACTGACGGATATAATTGCAAGTGAGTGGTAGAGTTCAATAAGTCCCTTTTAAGCACAAAGTGCAAGCTTTTCCATGCAGGTTCTCTCCCTAATATAAAGTTTGTTGTTTAACAATATGTTTAGGAATCTATATAGTAGAATGAATATTCCCTCTATACAGCTTAGAGGATGCTTTGTTTAAGCCAAATGCTTATGATTAATGTATTGGGGCATTTAATACTTCCCACCGATGAGATCACTAAACACTGTTTCTTTCATATAACGGAGATTGTACTAATGTATATCTAATTTTTAATGTTCTCCTCTTGTGTATTAAGATTGATTGGGAAGTGCCCATCATGTGAAATTATTAATAATTATGCACTGATTAGATTCATTAATACACATGTAAAATCTTAGGGTTTTTTCTCTATTTACGGGCTTTGTGGCCGATGCGCATGCGCCGGCCCGAGGCTGACTGTGCCGTTGTTATGCCCCGAGCCGCGTTACCATAGTGCGGCGTCTGCGAGCCGATCACGTGCCGAGTCACGTGTATCGGCGCCGTGGGCCGCGCGATGACGCAACGCCCGGACGCCGGTCGTGCGTCAGGTGATGCCGATTGGCGCCGTGGACCGCGCATCAGGGGGCGTGGCTACAGGTGCGTTTCCATGGCGCTGTCTTGCCTACGGCTGGTGCCGGCGCTCCCGCCCCACTCCCTGTTTACTTCAGGTCAGATTGGCCATCTGACCTGTATACTCCAATGGGCTCAATAGAATACGGTCATGTGATGAGGAAGAATCACATGACCGGACTGTGTGTATTTAACTAGATTAAACATATTAGTTAGTTTTTTACCATCTCTCAGATTTCGTTTTTGATTAGGAATATAAGCATCCATATGTGAGACCAAATCTTAGGCTAATGTGATATATCATTTACCATTTTTATTAGGACGGTTAGGTTGTTGAATTAATTGATTCACAGGTGTCTTCAGTTTTATTAATTGTATAGGATATATAAGGAGTCCTGGGTCAGACTCCATCATTCACTCCTGAGGAAGCTGGCTGTCAACACCAGCGAAACGCGTTGAGACGATATTGCTGGACATTTCACAAATCATCCCCTCTTTGGAACTGGAGAATCTTCATTTAAATTTTACCCGGACGGCACCAATTGGACTCTCTCCTCTGGACACTACCACCTACGGTGAGATTAGAGACATCCCTACCTGCATGGAAAAGCTTGCACTTTGTGCTTAAAAGGGACTTATTGAACTCTACCACTCACTTGCAATTATATCCGTCAGTGTGGACTATGTTCTGGAGGGAATCCTAGCCTGGGGTATGATATATATATATTTCTCCTAAGGGATTTGGTGAATGTTCTTTGACCTATGAATTCATTTATTGAGGTGATTTTATGTGAAAGACATCTTATGTTTTTAGACATTATTCTAATTAAATTGATTATATATTAATTCAACTTAAACCTACCGTCCTTCATATTGATTATTAATTAATTTTTTACTTAATCTACTAGGGGGATATACCCCTTTTAATAGCAACAGAGCGCAGGTGTTTTTTGCTTTTTTGTGTTTCCACTTATTGGGGACTACCACCCCCTGCACCAGCGGCTATTGACAGCGCCCTCCATTCTATTCTTCTGTACAGAAACAAACTAACCCACCCAAATCTAACTCTCTCTGCAAATGAGAAGCAGAAAATAGCTACAGATGTTATATCTGCCCCCCCCCCCCCCCACCCCCCTGCAGTGCACATGGTTTTACCCTACTGCTAACAAATTTGATGCTGCGATCAACTCGGAATTACCCCCTAGACCATTAGGTCCTAAGTGTTTCATTTTACAACCACTCCTACAACACACCCAATTGATGGATTACTTTAAACATGGGTTTAGCCACCTCCCAGTCACTGCCTAAGAACACCAAATACATGCCAGAGTCAATGCGGCTCATCATACACCATGCGTGTGGGACTTTTTCTCAACAAAAGCTCGCCATATACCTACAGATTTATTGTAAGATCTGGCTGGTTGGAATAAAAATGTGGTAATGGATGAGAGCAAATGACAACTGACCATCTGCTCCCAAACACTGGAAAACAGACAAAAATTGGCAATCAGACAAATTGGTTACATCCACGTCCGTTTTTGTCAGTTTTACGGCATTTATGAGCAAATGGCCAACTGTCATTTGCGCTCAGACATTACAAGGTTTTCATTCCAACCGTCCAGATCTGACAATAAATCTTTAGGTGTATGGGTATGCATTAGACACATGTGCAGTCCCAAAAATCGCTAGTTACAGCACTGCATTCATCTTAGAATCAGCCCCTCATGTGTAAGTTTGTGCCCATTAGGAAAGCATGTGTATTATACAGAGATTAGCGGTTTCGGTTCCCTGAGAACCGAACCCTACCAAACATCACGTCCCGAGCCCGGAGCCGAGTCCGGCTTGGGACTTCACGCCAGACTCGGAAACCAGAACGAGGCAAAACGTCATCATCCCGCTGTCAGATTCTCAAAGGATTTGGATTTCATATAAGGTGCTGCACGTCTCCGCCATTTTCACTCCGACATTGGAGAGTGTAGTGAGATAACGTGTCTCCGTCCTTACTCAGTGTCTGTGCGGGAAAGTGGGGTGGTGATTCCAGTGCTGTCTTGTGCTGCTCAGTCCAGTGTAGTGGCTTATGCTGCATCAGTCCAGTCACAGTGGTGGTGTCCTCTGTTGCCATATGTCCAATGTAGCTGTATAAGTCCAGTCCAGTGGTGCTGTTTTGTTCTGCATCAGTACAGTGTTAGTGTCTTGTGCTGCATCAGTCCAGTTACAGTGGTGGTGTCCTCTGCTTCCATATGTCCAGTGCTGCTGTATAAGTCCAGTCCAGTGGTGCTGTGTTGTGCTGCATCAGTCGAGTGGTGCTGTGTTGTCCTGCATCAGTCTAGTGGTGGTGTCCCTGTGCTGTTGTATAAGTCCAGTGGTACTGCCATATAAATCCAGTGATATTGCTGCATATGTCCAGTGGTACTGCCATATAATTCCAGTGATACTGCCGTATATGTCCAGTGGTACTGCCATATATATCCAGTGATACTGACGTATATGTCCAGTGGTACTTCTGTATAAATTCAGTGGTACTGCTGTATAAATCCAGTCCATTGATACAGCTGTATAAGTCCAGTTGTACTGCCATATAATTCCAGTGATCCTGCCATATATGTCTCCAGTGGTACTGCTGTATAAAACCAGTCCAGTGATACTTCCGTATATGTCCAGTGGTACTGCCATATAAATCCAGTGCTACTGCAATATAAATCTAGTCCAGTGGTACTACCGTATAATTACAGTGGTACTGCCATATAATTACAGTGGTACTGCCGTATAAATCAAGTGGTACTGCCGTATAAATCCAGTGGTACTGCCGTATAAATCCAGTCCAGTAGTACTGCCATATAAGTCCAGGGGTACTGCTGTATAAGTCCAGAGGTACTGACGTATAAATCCAGTGATACTGCCGTATATGTCCAGTGGTACTGCCGTATAAATTCAGTGATACTGCCGTATATGTCTAGTCCAGTGGTACTGCCGTATAAGTCCAGAGGTACTGCCATATAATTCCAGTGATACTGCCGTATATGTCCAGTGGTACAGCCGCATAAATTCAGTGATACTGCCATATATGTCTAGTCCAGTGGTACTGCCGTATAAGTCCAGTGGTACTGCCGTATAAATCCAGTGGTACTGCCGTATAATCCAGTCCAGTAGTACTGCCATATAAGTCCAGGGGTACTGCTGTATAAGTCCAGAGGTACTGACGTATAAATCCAGTGATACTGCCGTATATGTCCAGTGGTACAGCCAAATAAATCCAGTGATACTGCCGTATATGTCTAGTCCAGTGGTACTGCCGTATAAGTCCAGAGGTACTGCCATATAATTCCAGTGATACTGCCTTATATGTCCAGTGGTACAGCCGCATAAATTCAGTGATACTGCCATATATGTCTAGTCCAGTGGTACTGCCGTATAAGTCCAGTGGTACTGCCGTATAAATCCAGTGGTACTGCCGTATAATCCAGTCCAGTAGTACTGCCATATAAGTCCAGGGGTACTGCTGTATAAGTCCAGAGGTACTGACGTATAAATCCAGTGATACTGCCGTATATGTCCAGTGGTACAGCCGAATAAATCCAGTGATACTGCCGTATATGTCTAGTCCAGTGGTACTGCCGTATAAGTCCAGAGGTACTGCCATATAATTCCAGTGATACTGCCGTATATGTCCAGTGGTACTGCCGCATAAATCCAGTGATACTGCCATATATGTCTAGTCCAGTGGTACTGCCGTATAAGTCCAGTGGTACTGCCGTATATGTCCAGTGATACTGCCGTATATGTCCAGTGATACTGCCGTATAAATCCAGTGGTACTGCCATATAAATCCAGTCCAGTGGTACTGCCGTACAAGTCCAGTCCAGTGGTACTTCTGTATTAGTCCAGTCCAGTGGTGCTGCCATATAAGTTCAGTGATGCTGTCCTGTGCTGTATATTATTTACTCCAAATAAAGGGGTTATTAATATTTAATGGTGTAGAGGTGCGCTCTCCTGTGTTGCATTTTGTTATATAACTCCGAAAAAATAATGGAGAACAAAAATTAGGAGGACAAAGATCAAGAACCACTTCCTCCTACTGCTGCTGCTGCTGCCGCTGCTGTATTTGCTGCTGGGAGTCGATCGTAATCCCAGAGGGGAAGTCGTAAGACCACTTGTACTACTTCAACTAAGCAAATGACTGTCCAACAGTCCTTTGCGAGGAAGATTAAATATGACAGCAGTCATCCTGTTGCAAAGCGGATAACTGAGGCCCTGACAGCTATGTTGGTGTTAGACGTGCGTCCGGTATCCGCCATTAGTGCAGTGAGACTGCAGTGCCAACCCAAGATGGGCCAGGTGTTTGTGCCGCACAGTTGTGTCGCTTAGCTTAGTCATACAGCTACCTCATTGCACCTCTTTTACTTCTTTGCATGATGTGCTGTTTGGGGACTAGTTTTTTTTTAAGTGCTAAGTGCCATCCTGTCTGCCACTGCAGTGCCACTCCTAGATGGGCCAGGTGTTTGTGCCGCACAGTTGTGTCACTTAGCTTAGTCATACAGCTACCTCATTGCACCTCTTTTACTTCTTTGCATGATGTGCTGTTTGGGCCTAGTTTTTTTAAGTGCCATCCTGCCTGCAACTGCAGTGCCACTCGTAGATGGGCCAGGTGTTTGTGCTGCACACTTGTGTCACTTAACTTAGTCATACAGCCACCTCTGTGCAACTTTTAGGCCTAAAAACAATAATGGCCCTCATTCCGAGTTGTTCGCTCGCAATGCAACTTTTAGGCCTAAAAACAATAATGGCCCTCATTCCGAGTTGTTCGCTCGCAAGCTGCTTTTAGCAGCTTTGCACACGCTAAGCTGCCGCCTACTGTGAGTGAATCTTAGCTTATCAAAATTGCGAACGAAAGATTCGCAATATTGCGAAAAGACTTCTCTGTGCAGTTTCTGAGTAGCTCGAGACTTACTCTACCAGTGCGATCAGTTCAGTGCTTGTCGTTCCTGGTTTGACGTCACAAACACACCCAGCGTTCGCTCAGACACTCCTCCGTTTCTCCAGCCACTCCCGCGTTTTTTCCAGAAACGGTAGCGTTTTTTTCACACACTCCCATAAAACGGCCAGTTTCCGCCCAGAAACACCCACTTCCTGTCAATCACATTACGATCACCAGAACGAAGAAAAAACCTCGTAATGCCGTGAGTAAAATACCTAACTGCATAGCAAATTTACTTGGCGCAGTCGCACTGCGGACATTGCGCATGCGCATTAGCAACTAATCGCTCCGTTGCGAGAAAAAAATAACGAGCGAACAACTCAGAATGACCACCATTGTGAGGTGTTCAGAATAGACTGGAAATTACTGGAAATGAATGTTATTGAGGTTAATAATACGGTAGGATCAAAATTACCCCCACATTCTGTGATTTTAGCTATTTTTATGGGGGGGGGGGTTTAAAAAATCATCCAGATCCAAAACCAAAACATGAGCGAGGATCCAGATCCAAAACCAAAACACAAAACACGAAAAGTGCTCGCCGCACATCTCTAATGTATTCCCGTACTGTAACCACTGCTTCTATAAGATGTCACGTGGCATCCTGTAACCATTTATACAGGTCACAGAAATCCTTAAAACCTAAATTAGGAAGTACACAGAATTATCTCACTATGCATTTCATTATTTCCATTATTTGATCCTAAAGAATGAGATGCACCAAATGCATGCTTTTTGGCTCCCTCACAATGTATGTGGTGTGCTGAGGCCGTACTTGAGGCCCAGATTTGTCAAGCTTTGGAGAGTGATAAATTGCATGGTGATAAAGTACCAACCAATCAGCTACTGTAATTTTTACTCCGCCTGTAATATGACAGTTAGGAAGGAGCTGATTGGCTGGTACTTTATCACCGTGCAATTTATCACTCTCCAGGCTTGATAAATTTGGGCCCGAAGCTATGATTATGGACTCCATTGGTTATCAGACTGTCCGGTCACATCTCTAGCTGCATTACCGGCCAACATGACAGTGCTTGCAGCAGTTTGGACTTTAACACACACTGGATAATGCTTGTTAAATGGAATACGTGAATAAGCCAGTGTTTGTCTAACTGACTGTGTGGTTAAAAATAGAAAAGAAATGGTATTAAAAGAGGCTAGATGCTGACTTGGTTTGCTTACCATTATTTGCCCGTGGCAATCTGCAGGAGCTGTCAGCAAAGGATACTAAACTAGATTGTTACACACATGACCTAATCATTTGTGAGATAAACCTGATATTGTACTGTACAAAATTGTGCTGTAAATAGCTCATCATCCTGCCAGAAGATCATTTTTATATAGACTTGAATAATAGCACAAATGAATTAAATCATCTTGCTCAAAATAGGGCCTGCTTCTGGGTCGTATGCGGTGCCGATGTCCACGCAGTTGTGCGATATTCCCTTAAGACTCGTACCATGCATGTGTTATGCTATGTGTGAGCCCAGAGACTGAGACATACTGTATTAGAAATGTATTGGAAATGTGCTGGTCATTCCTAGGCGGTAACTGGGAAATGGTCTGTCTTATGGGCATCTTACGAGCATATCTCTGGTGTGTCGCTGAAGTGTTAACACACACAGAACCATAATCATGCACATGAGAGGCCGTACTCAGACAGATAATCTGCACCTACCATTGGGCTAGATCAAGTTTGGATGGTGTGACCAATGGTGGTATTACAGCATCTACTGGTGCTCAAAATGGGAATCTCAGTCCTTGTGCATTCAGACATGCGCTTGTACACCAAGGGAGGGACTTGGTGTACAAGCGCACGTCTTGTACAACAAGTCCCTTAACATATAGTCACAGACGCACGCTTGTACACCAAGGGAGGGACTTACACTAGCATTAACATATAGTCACAGACGCGCGCTTGTACACCAAGGGAGGGGCTTACACTAGCATTAACGTATAGTCACAGATGCACGCTTGTACACCAAGGGAGAGCTTATACTAGCATTAACATATAGTCACAGACGCACGCTTGTACACCAAGGGAGGGGCTTATACTAGCATTAACATATAGTCACAGACGCGCGCTTGTACACCAAGGGAGGGGCTTATACTAGCATTAACGTATAGTCACAGATGCACGCTTGTACACCAAGGGAGGGCTTATACTAGCATTAACATATAGTCACAGACGCACGCTTGTACACCAAGGGAGGGGCTTATACTAGCATTAACATACAGTCACAGACGCACAGTTGTACACCAAGGGAGGGGCTTATACTAGCATTAACATATAGTCACAGACGCACGCTTGTACACCAAGGGAGGGGCTTATAGTAGCATTAGCATATAGTCACAGACGCACGCTTGTACACCAAGGGAGGAGCTTATACTAGCATTAGCATATAGTCACAGATGCACGCTTGTACACCAAGGGAGGGGCTTATACTAGCATTACCATATAGTCACAGACGCACGCTTGTACACCAAGGGAGGGGCTTATACTGGCATTAGCATATAGTCACAGATGCACACTTGTACACCAAGGGAGGGGCTTATACTAGCATTAGCATATAGTCACAGATGTATGCTAGTATTCCAAGGGAGGGGCTCATACTTGCATTAGCATTTAGTCACAGATGCACACTTGTACGCCAAGGGAAGGATTGACACCAGCATTAGCATATAGTCACAGACGCACGCTTGTACACAAAGGGAGGGGCTTATACTTGCATTAGCATACAGATGTGACTAAGGCAGTGGGTCACTAACACAGTCCCAGTGGCGTAACTACTGCCCCCGCAGTCCTCGCGGTGGCTTGGGGGCGAGGGGCTGCGGGGGCGCCACTGATTTACAGCAGACTGACATGCGGACGAGCGTCCGCATGTCAGTCTGCAGTCTCCTTCCCTCCGCCGCTTGTTGGAGGGACACGGAGGAACAGCGCGCCTCCCTGTGTCCCTCCTGCTGCATCATCTCCTGGGGTCGAGGGTCTAATAGGGGGAAGTGCCGTCCGTGAGCTCTAATTGGCTCACGAACCGGCACTTCCCCCTATTAGACCCGCGGCCGCCGGAGATGATGCAGCAGGAGGGACACAGGAGAGACGAGCTGTGCCCTCCGTGTCCCTCCAAAAAGCGGGGGGGGGGGGGAGGAGAGGAGAGGAATATCTGGCACTGGGGCATTTCTGGCACTGGGGGGAATGTCTGGCACTGGGGGCATATCTGGCACTGGGGGGGGGTATCTGGCACTGGGGCATATATGGCACTGGGGGGGAATATCTGGCACTGGGGGCATATATGGCACTGGGGGGGGATATCTGGCACTGGGGGCATATATGGCACGGGGGGCATATATGGCACTGGGGGGAATATCTGGCACTGGGGGCATATATGGCACTGGGGGGGGGATATCTGGCACTGGGGCATATATGGCACTGGGGGGAATATCTGGCACTGGGGGGGGGGATATCTGGCACTGGGGCATATATGGCACTGGGGGGAATATCTGGCACTGGGGGGGGGATATCTGGCACTGGGGGGAATATCTGGCACTGGGGGCATATATGGCACTGGGGGGGATATCTGGCACTGGGGGCATATATGGCACGGGGGGAATATCTGGCACTGGGGGGGAATATCTGGCACTGGGCTCATATATGGCACGGGGGGGAATATCTGGCACTGGGGGGGAATATCTGGCACTGGGGGCATATTTGGCACTGGGGGGGAATATATGGCACTGGGGGCATATCTGGCACTGGGGGCATATGTGGCACTGGGGGGGAATATCTGGCACTGGGGGCATATGTGGCACTGGGGGGGTATATGTGTACCTGGCACATGGGGACGACGACTATATTTGGCACTGGGGCATGTAAGTACACTGGGGACATATGTGGCACTGGGAGCACAGCCCTAGCAACAAGGACTACCTCCTAGCAACGAGCATGACACCCAGTGCATGAAACACCTGGCAACGAGCATGACACCCAGTGCATGAAACACCTGGCAACGAGCATGACACCCAGTGCATGAAACCCCTGGCAACGAGCATGACACCCTGAGCATGAAAACCCCTGGCACCGTGCATGGAACCAAGAGCATGAAACCCCTGGCAACGAGCATGACACCCAGTGCATGAAACCCCTGACAACGAGCAGGTAATTGAAAAGTAATTAGAAGCCTTACTGTAGGACTTAATGTGTAATGGGCATTACGGTGTGTGGCATAATGTATCACGGACATTGCGGTGTGTGTCATAATGTGTCACAGGCATTACGGTGTATGGTATACTATATCGCGGGCATTGTGATATGTGGTATAATGTCTCAGGGTCATTGCAGTGTGTGGCATAATGTATCACGGACATTGCGGTGTGTGTCATAATGTGTCAGGCATTACGGTGTGTGGTATACTATATCACGGGCATTGTGGTATGTGGTATAATGTCTCAGGGTCATTGCAGTGTGGCATAATACATAACGGGCATTGCGATGTGTGGCATAGGGTATAACGGGCAGGGCATTGCGGTATGTGTCACAGGCATTACGGTGTATGGTATACTATATCACGGGCATTGTGGTATAATGTCTCAAGGTCATTGTAGTGTGTGGCATAATGTGTCACAGGCATTGTATGTGCTATAATGTATCGGGCATTGCAGTGTGTGGCATAATGTATCACGGACATTGCGGTGTGTGTCATAATGTGTCACAGACATTGTATGTGCTATAATGTATCAGGGGCATTGCAGTGTGTAGCATAATGTATAACGGGCATTGCGATTCCTGTCATAATGTGTCACAGGCATTACGGTGTGTGTCATAATGTGTCACAGGCATTACGGTGTGTGGCATAATGTGTCGGGGGCATTACAGTGTGTGCATATTGTGTCGTGCATTATTGTGTGCGGCATAATGTCTAAGGGCCATTGCAGTATGTGGAATAATGTATACTGGGCATTACTATAAGGAGGAAAAATGACAAATAATGTAAGGGGCATGAATCAGGATTATTTCTCTAACGTCCTAGTGGATGCTGGGACTCCGTCAGGACCATGGGGAATAGCGGGCTCCGCAGGAGACAGGGCACATCTAAAAAAGCTTTTAGGTCACATGGTGCGTACTGGCTCCTCCCCCTATGACCCTCCTCCAAGCCTCAGTTAGGTTTTTGTGCCCGTCCGAGAGGGTGCAATCTAGGTGGCTCTCCTAAAGAGCTGTTTAGAAAAGTTTTTTTTTAGGTTTCAATCTCAGTGATTCCTGCTGGCAACAGGATCACTGCATCGAGGGACTTAGGGGAGAGATTTCCAACTCACCTGCGTGCAGGATGGATTGGAGTCTTAGGCTACTGGACACTTAGCTCCAGAGGGAGTCGGAACACAGGTCAGCCTGGGGTTCGTCCCGGAGCCGCGCCGCCGATCCCCCTTACAGACGCTGAAGAGACGGCAGAACGGAGGTCCGGAAAGCAGGCGGCAGAAGACTCCTCAGTCTTCTTGAAGGTAGCGCACAGCACGGCAGCTGTGCGCCATTGTTGTCACACGGCTCACTGACTCAGTCACGGAGGGTGCAGGGCGCTGCTGGGGGCGCCCTGGGCAGCAATATAATTACCTTTAGTGGCAAAATAAATACATCACATATAGCCATTAAGGCTATATGTATGTATTTTAACCCAGGCCAGTTTCTTAAAAACCGGGGAAAAGCCCGCCGAAAAAGGGGCGGAGCTTATTCTCCTCAGCACTCAGCGCCATTTTCCTGCTCAGCTCCGCTGGTGAGGAAGGCTCCCAGGTCTCTCCCCTGCACTGCACTACAGAAACAGGGTAACAAAGAGAAGGGGGGCATAAATTGGCGATATTTATATATTAAGAGCGCATATATAGTAAACAACACCTTCTAGGGTTGTTTATATACATTTATAGCGCTTTTGGTGTGTGCTGGCAAACTCTCCCTCTGTCTCCCCAAAGGGCTAGGGGGTCCTGTCTTCGATTAGAGCATTCCCTGTGTGGCTGCTGTGTGTCGGTACGTGTGTGTCGACATGTATGAGGACGATGTTGGTGTGGAGACAGAGCAATTGCCGATGATGGTAATGTCACCCCCTAGGGAGTCGACACCGGAATGGATGGCTTTAGTTATGGAATTACGTGATAATGTCAGCACATTACAAAAGTCAGTTGACGAAATAAGACGCCCGGCAAACCAGTTAGTACCGGTTCAGGCGTCTCAGACACCGTCAGGGGCTGTAAAACGTCCTTTACCTCAGTCAGTCGACACGGGTACCGACACAGATGAATCTAGTGTCGACGGTGAAGAAACAAACGTATTTTCCAATAGGGCCACACGTTATATGATCACGGCAATGAAGGAGGCTTTGCAGATCTCTGATACTGCTGGTACCTCAAAAAGGGGTATTATGTGGGGGGTGAAAAAACTACCTGTATTTTTTCCAGAATCAGAGGAATTGAATGACGTGTGTGATGAAGCGTGGGTTAACCCCGATAGAAAACTGCTAATTTCCAAGAAGTTATTGGCATTATACCCTTTCCCACCAGAGGTTAGGGCGCGCTGGGAAACACCCCCTAGGGTGGATAAGGCGCTCACACGTTTATCAAAGCAAGTGGCGTTGCCGTCTCCTGATACGGCCGCCCTCAAGGATCCAGCAGATAGGAGGCTGAAAACTACACTGAAGAGTATATACACACATACTGGTGTTATACTGCGACCGGCAATAGCCTCAGCCTGGATGTGCAGTGCTGGGGTAGTGTGGTTGGATTCTCTGACTGAAAATATTGATACCCTGGATAGGGACAGTATTTTATTGACTCTAGAGCAATTAAAGGATGCTTTCCTTTATATGCGAGATGCTCAGAGGGATATTTGTACTCTAGCATCAAGAGTAAGCGCGATGTCCATATCTGCCAGAAGAAGTTTATGGACGCGACAGTGGTCAGGTGATGCGGATTCCAAGAGGCATATGGAAGTATTGCCATATAAAGGAGAGGAATTGTTTGGGGTCGGTCTTTCGGACCTGGTGGCCACGGCAACTGCCGGCAAATCCACTTTTTTACCTCAGACCCCCTCCCAACAGAAAAAGACACCGTCTTTTCAGCCGCAGTCCTTTCGCTCCTATAAAAAGCGACCAAAAGGACAGTCTTATCTGCCGCGAGGCAGAGGAAAGGGTAAGAAAGGGCAGCAAGCAGCCCCTGCCCAGGAACAGAAGCCCGCCCCGGCTTCTACAAAGCCATCAGCATGACGCTGGGGCTTTACAAGCGGACTCAGGAACGGTGGGGGGTCGACTCAAGATTTTCAGCAATCAATGGGTTCACTCACAAGTGGACCCGTGGGTCCTGCAGATAGTATCTCAGGGTTACATGCTGGAGTTCGAAAGGTCTCCCCCTCGCCGGTTCCTAAAGTCTGCTTTACCAACGTCTCCCTCAGAAAGGACGTCGGTTTTGGAAGCCATTCACAAGCTGTATTCTCAGCAGGTGATAGTCAAGGTACCCCTCCTACAACAGGGAAAGGGGTATTATTCCACACTATTTGTGGTACCGAAACCGGACGGTTCGGTAAGGCCTATTCTAAATCTGAAATCCTTGAACCTGTACATAAAGAAATTCAAGTTCAAGATGGAGTCACTCAGAGCAGTGATAGCGAATCTGGAAGAAGGAGACTTCATGGTGTCCTTGGACATAAAAGATGCTTATCTACATGTCCCGATTTACCCCTCACACCAAGGGTATCTCAGGTTCGTGATACAAGACTGTCATTATCAGTTTCAAACGCTGCCGTTTGGGTTGTCCACGGCCCCTCGGGTCTTTACCAAGGTAATGACCGAAATGATGGTTCTTCTACGAAGAAAAGGCGTATTAATTATCCCTTACTTGGACGATCTCCTGATAAGGGCAAAGTCCAGAGAACAGCTGGAAGTCGGTGTAGCGCTAACACAAGTAGTGCTTCAGCAACACGGGTGGATTCTAAATCTTCCAAAATCTCAATTGACCCCGACAACACATCTGCTGTTCCTGGGCATGATTCTGGACACGGTTCAGAAAAAGGTATTTCTCCCGGAAGAGAAAGCAAGGGAGTTATCCGAACTTGTCAAGAACCTCCTAAAACCAGGAACTGTGTCAGTACATCAATGCACAAGAGTCCTGGGAAAGATGGTGGCTTCGTACGAAGCGATTCCATTCGGCAGATTCCATGCACGAACATTTCAGTGGGATCTGCTGGACAAATGGTCCGGATCGCATCTGCACATGCATCAGCGGATAACACTGTCACCGAGAACAAGGTTGTCTCTCCTGTGGTGGTTGCAGACTGCCCATCTGTTAGTGGGCCGCAGATTCGGCATACAGGACTGGGTCCTGGTGACTACGGATGCCAGCCTACGAGGTTGGGGAGCAGTCACAAAGGGAAGAAACTTCCAGGGCGTGTGGTCAAACCTGGAGACGTCTCTTCACATAAATATACTGGAGCTAAGAGCGATCTACAATGCTCTAAGCCTGGCAAAATCGCTGCTTCAGGGTCAGCCGGTGTTGATCCAGTCCGACAACATCACGGCAGTCGCCCACGTAAACCGACAAGGCGGCACGAGAAGCAGGAGTGCAATGGCAGAAGCTGCAAGGATTCTGCGCTGGGCGGAGAATCATGTCGTAGCACTGTCAGCAGTGTTCATCCCGGGAGTGGACAACTGGGAAGCAGATTTCCTCAGCAGACACGACCTTCACCCGGGAGAGTGGGGACTTCATCCAGAAGTTTTCCACATGATTGTGAACCGTTGGGAAAAACCAAAGGTGGACATGATGGCGTCTCGCCTCAACAAAAAATTGGACAGGTATTGCGCCAGGTCAAGAGACCCTCAGGCAATAGCTGTGGACGCTCTGGTAACACCGTGGGTGTACCAGTCAGTGTATGTGTTCCCTCCTCTGCCTCTCATACCAAAGGTACTGAGAATTATACGGAAAAGAGGAGTAAGAACAATACTGGTAGCTCCGGACTGGCCAAGAAGAACTTGGTATCCGGAACTTCAAGAGATGCTCACGGAGGATCCGTGGCCTCTACCTCTAAGAAGGGATCTGCTTCAGCAGGGACCTTGTATGTTCCAAGACTTACCGCGGCTGCGTTTGACGGCATGGCGGTTGAACGCCGGATTCTAAAAGAGAAGGGCATTCCTGAGGAAGTTATTCCTACTTTAATTAAAGCCAGGAAAGAAGTGACCGCACAACATTATCACCGCATTTGGAGAAAATATGTTGCGTGGTGTGAGGCCAAGAAGGCTCCAACGGAAGAATTTCAATTGGGTCGATTCTTACATTTCCTGCAAGCAGGATTGTCTATGGGCCTCAAATTGGGGTCCATTAAAGTTCAAATTTCGGCCTTATCAATTTTCTTCCAGAAGGAATTGGCGTCAGTGCCTGAAGTACAAACTTTTGTCAAAGGTGTACTACATATACAACCCCCAATAGTGCCTCCAGTGGCACCGTGGGATTTGAACGTGGTTCTAAATTTTCTCAAATCTCATTGGTTTGAGCCTTTAAAATCGGTAGATTTAAAATACCTTACATGGAAGGTAACCATGCTGTTGGCCCTGGCTTCAGCCAGGAGAGTTTCGGAGTTGGCAGCTTTGTCATACAAAAGCCCATATCTGATATTCCATTCGGACAGGGCAGAATTGAGGACACGTCCTCAATTTCTCCCTAAGGTGGTTTCGGCATTTCACTTGAACCAGCCTATTGTGGTGCCTGCGGTTACTAGCGACTTGGAGGACTCCAAGTTACTGGACGTTGTCAGAGCATTAAAAATATATATTTCAAGGACAGCTGGAGTCAGAAAATCTGACTCGTTGTTTACATTGTATGCACCCAACAAGTTGGGTGCTCCTGCGTCTAAACAGACGATTGCACGTTGGATATGTAGTACAATCCAACTTGCACATTCTGTGGCAGGCCTGCCACAGCCTAAATCTGTAAAGGCCCATTCCACAAGGAAAGTGGGCTCATCCTGGGCGGCTGCCCGAGGAGTCTCGGCATTACAACTTTGCCGAGCAGCTACGTGGTCAGGGGAGAACACGTTTGTAAAATTTTACAAATTTGATACTCTGGCTAAAGAGGACCTGGAGTTCTCTCATTCGGTGCTGCAGAGTCATCCGCACTCTCCCGCCCGTTTGGGAGCTTTGGTATAATCCCCATGGTCCTGACGGAGTCCCAGCATCCACTAGGACGTTAGAGAAAATAAGAATTTACTTACCGATAATTCTATTTCTCATAGTCCGTAGTGGATGCTGGGCGCCCATCCCAAGTGCGGATTGTCTGCAATGCTTGTACATAGTTATTGTTACAAAAATCGGGTTATTACTGTTGTTGTGAGCCATCTGTTCAGAGGCTACTTCGTTTGTGTTATCATACTGTTAACTGGGTTCAGATCACAAGTTGTACGGTGTGATTGGTGTGGCTGGTATGAGTCTTACCCGGGATTCAAGATCCTTCCTTATTGTGTACGCTCGTCCGGGCACAGTACCTAACTGAGGCTTGGAGGAGGGTCATAGGGGGAGGAGCCAGTACGCACCATGTGACCTAAAAGCTTTTTTAGATGTGCCCTGTCTCCTGCGGAGCCCGCTATTCCCCATGGTCCTGACGGAGTCCCAGCATCCACTACGGACTATGAGAAATAGAATTATCGGTAAGTAAATTCTTATTTTTTCTTTCCTGTGGTGGCCAACGTATGGGCGTGCAGGTTGCAAAACTGGGGTATAAGGTAGTCTTATCCTGCAATACCACGCCCCTTTATGCGAAACCACGCCCACCCCAACAAAACCACGCCCCTTTTTTGGCGCGCGCGCCGAAGGCGCGTGCATATTTATCCCTTTCTTGCTCCCAATTATGGAGCATGAAGGGGGGGGGGAGCGCCAGAGACTTTTTTGGCTTGGGGGAGAAAAATTTCTAGTTACGCCACTGCACAGTCCTCATGGCATTCCAACAGTTGCAGGTTTTAGGTGTATATATATAGGTGCAGTGACGTGCGGTGAGGTCAGGGGCTGGGGAGGTACTGCAGCTAAACCCCCCCCCCCCAGGAAAAAAAATGCAGTCCCCCCACAACGCTAAAACCAGCACCAGGCAGAACCAGCTAGGGGGGGTAATGCCATAGCAGGGGAGACACTCAGTGTGGGGTCCCCCTGCCATGCCATTAAACACCCCCCAAACCAGTCAGCCCAGGGCTGGTATTCCTCGGAAAGTGGGGCCCCCAAAAAATTAAAATGGGGTCCCCCCTCCCGAGCAATAACCAGCACTGGCCTGATAGCCCAGTGCTATGCCCAGCACCCCTGGTGGCGGTGGATGCGGGGTTCATTGTATGCTAATACTGTTCTTTACAGGTGGCCTACAGGTCCCAGCAAGCCTGCCCCAGCATGCTGGCACTTGGAGAACCACAAGTGCCAGCATGCCCGGACATAAATGGCCCACTGGCACCTGTAGTCCACCTGTAAAGAATAGTAATATTGTTCTTTACAGGTGGCCTACAGGTCCCAGCAAGCCTGCCCCAGCATGCTGGCACTTGGAGAACCACAAGTACCAGCATGCCCGAACATAAAGGGCCCGCTGGCACCTGTAGTCCACCTGTAAAGAAAATATTTAAAAAAAAACCACTACACGTACTTTAAAAAAAAACTTTATTAAACAGGGTCTTCACCTGGGGGCGGCGGCCTTAAAGCTCTTTTGCGTGGCCGCCGCCTTCCCAGGGCTTCTGGCGTCTTCACCTGGGGGGTCGCCACCTCCCCAGGGCTTCTGGCGTCTTCCTCCGGCGTCTTCACCTGGGAGGCGGCGGCCTTTAAGCTCTTTTGCATGGTCGCCGCCTTCCCAGGACTTCCAGCATCTTCACCTGGTGGGCGGCGGCTGCTAAGCTCTTTTGCATAGCCGCCGCCCATCCAGGACTTCCGGCGTCTTCGGTCTTCAGGAGCTCTTCTCAGCTCCTCCTCCGCCGTCTGACTGACAGCCGCTGCCTCGTGCTGACTTATATAAGTCAGCGGAGGGGTCGGGGCGATGACGCGGCGAGCCATGATTGGCTCGCGGCGGCCATCTTGAATTTCAAAAATGACGCTGAGGCGCCATTTTTGAAATGGGTACCGCTTCCGCTGCCAAACTCTGCTGAACTGTCCGTACTACCGCGTCCCGCTACCGCCGCCCGCATCTCCGCCGCCAGCACCTCCGCCACCCGGCCCACCGCATCCCGCACCTCCGCCGCCCGCACCTCCGCCGCCACCGACGCCCACACAGTGATTGACAGCGGATCCAGTGACTGATCCGCTGGCCAATCACTGTGGCCTCACTGACAGGGAACGTGCTTTCATAGGTTGAAAGCACGTCCCTGTAGGAAAGCGGCACCTCTAATGGTGCCGCTTTCCCATGCAATTTCAATGGGCTTTTCCTGCCCATTGCTAGGCCCCGCCCGCGCCCGCCCCCTGCTCCCATATCTTTTATCAATCACTACAGGAGGCACCACGATCGGTGCCTCCCAAACTAATTTTACACACTTTAATCATGAGTAAAATAATAAAGAAGACACTTATGTGTCATAAGTATCTTCTTTGTATTATTTTACTCATTAATGACAGGGGAGGCACTGCCTCCCCTGACTGCACGTCCCTGCATAGGTGACTTAATTAGTACCTCAGTCAGTTTGATTATACCATCTATGCACAAGCAGAGACATCCCTAAAACTAGGACTGTTGCCTTGAGGACCGTGTTTGGGAACTACTGGACTATGGTAAAAGACGCTAAAGTGGTTGCAGGAGCGTGCAACTCAGAATCAGACCCTAACAAGAAAAGGGAAGGATTTGTTGTGGAGCAATCAGATAGCAGCATAAGATGCCTTTTTCTGTCTAATGTCCTATTAAGATGTCTTAGATGTAGTCTGTGAGTGCCTATATTCCTGGCTATGTATACCCACAATCTGCATTTAAGCCTGGCAGGGCAATGCAGTCTAATTTCCCCTCACATATTCCACTTTACGTATTTTGCATTTTTAACTAAATATTCAAACTGGAAGAAATCAACATTGCACTGAGCAGAGGAAATTGCAGCACTACTGTGTGATGGCACTAGGCACTAGTTTTACACTTCTTGATGCGTATTAATGTACAGTTATGCAATGCTGTCCTGCCCAGCTGCTTACCATCATGCAGATAATACTTTTGTCCTCAAAACCTTATGAAATGTGTGATCCTTTTGTGAAAAGTGCATGATGGGGTTATTCAGAGATGAACGCAGATGGCTGCATACAATTAGATTGCGGAAGCATTGGATCTAAGGTTGACCCCCGGCAGCACAGCCTGACTGCACTTTCAGGCAGTTAGCTGAGTTTTTTATTTTCAGAGCAGCTGCGTGTGATGTCATGCTTCCCCCCCGAAAATTCTCCTCTTTCGATACATTAAAGTGCCCCAGTTCTTATTATGTAACATTATAGTGCCCTCCAAATTATAATGAGCAGATCAGATTATGACACATTACAGTGCCCTGCAGTTCATACTGTGCAAACTCCAGTTGAAATTATGCCACATTACAGTGCCCCTTACCATTATAACAACTACTACACACTCCTCTCACTAAAAATTTAATTTCACACAATCCAGACTGGATCAGACCCAACTGCTTAGCAAGCAAATCTGTGAAATTGGATCTAGGCCCCCCTAAGCCCCATAGCAATGGCACCCCAGGCACCCTCCGGAGATATGACAGCTATCAGCTCTACCACCTGCCTTCCACGGGTGGTCTTCAGTATACCGGCTGGCGGGATCCCAGCGCACAGTATACCGGCGCCGGAATCCCGACAGCCGGCATACCGACACTTGTTCTCCCTCGTGGGGGTCCACGACCCCCCTGGAGGGAGAATAAAATAGCGTGGCGCGTGTAGCGCGCCACCGTGCCCGCAAGGGGCTCATTTGCGCTCGCCACACTGTCGGTAAGCCGGCGGTCGGGCTCCCGGCGCCGGTATGCTGGTCGCCGGGAGCCCGACCGCCGGCATACCATACCACACCCGCCTTCCACACATGAGCTCTCTGCAATGAGAGGCACCAATATATTCTAAGCCCCTCCCCTTTCACTCAACTGAAAAGTGCAGCCTGGAACTGCTCCAGTATGTTGCCTATCCAGAGGCCAAAGACATTTTTTTCTGAAAATTATTTTTTACAGGCTTTTTTTCAGAAATAGAACATTAGCTAGTGAGCAACTAATAAAGTATTTCCTGAATATAGTCTATATCGATATAGCGAAACACAAACAATTTTGACTCGAAATGGGCTGCATGCAACTACTAGTCAAACATTTGCGGAGCAAATCCATTCAGGTAAGCTAATACTGCATGATTTCCCTCCACAATAACGTGTCACTGATTAGGAATAATAATGACCTTTATACTGGAACTTGTCCCTTCATATGCATACTTGGAAACAAGAGATAGTTGCAGATGCATGAAATGTGGAGATGTTGTACAGATACAGAAAAACGTATTATATACACTGAGCACTGGAAAGAATTGCCTTGATACAATGTAATCCATAAACAAGGCAAATGAGACATGTGCAGTAAGAGTTATGTAATGTCTCTTATCTGCCGCCTTTTGTCTTTCTGTAAGTCATGTAGACTTTTCTTAGCTTCCAAGGGCTTGCATGCAAATGATAATGCTATCACCATGGTGGAAGTCAGGAGTTAAATGATACACCCATCATACAGTAGCTAATGGAAATATCCTGCGTGTTACTTTATGTTTTCTATTATATACTATAATATTTTTGGTTCACATGATCGCATTTTAATGACCCATGGCCACAGTTTCCATGCTCTTAACTGTTGTAAAGATGACTTTTCATGTTTTCCTGGTATTGTTAATACAGCAATCTGTGTCAAAAAGAAGTTTGTTTCATTTAAGGCTTTACTATCACTTTCTTGAATATACTGGAAATGATCATTGTAGAAAGGGACCCCAACTGATGTTTTTTCAGTTAAATGAAAAAGGTATTAAAATGTAATGTAATATACTGAAATGACTCCTACCTGCTCTCCAACCTCTCACTGGTACAAGACCAGTAGCTAACATTGCATATCCAGTTAGTTCAGAATTTGCACTAATTCGTAGCAAGTGGCTTTTTTCCCCCATTTAATAACTTGTATTCAGTAGGTTGGTTGCTATTACTCAGTGCAAATATGGCACCTAAATTCTGTGCTAATAACAGAATCTCTGGGGGTTAGATAATAGGTTCCGAGATTAGGGAACTGACATGATTTTGGCGAGAGCACTTCTAAATTTAAAGTGCCAATCAGTTATAAGGCCGGTTATGATTTATAACTGGTTGCTATTTTAAATTTAATGACAAACTCCACAAACTCATGCTAGTTCCCAAATCTCAGAACCTATTACCTAACTCAGTGGTTCCCAAACTTTTTTGAATCACGGCACCCTAGAGCATCAGACTTTTATTCACGGCCCCCTAAGACAATAGTTTCTTACTGAAAAATTTAGAAAGAAATATAAAATAAAGTAAATTGTCTTTATATGTCATCCTTAGGGTAACTTATGTGGTGAAAGACAAGATTTGCTTCTGATTGTCAATATCTTTTTTGATTGGCAGCCAACAACACTGGTTTTGCTTTTTACATTGACCATGCATAATTTTAATTTGTTCTGGACCACCTACCCGAGGCACCCCTGAAAGTGTCCCGAGGCACCCCAGGGTGCCATGGCACACAGTTTGGGAACCACTGACCTAACCCATTGTGTTGTATTCTGTGTGATGCATTTGTATCGCCAATGTGCATTAATGTTTGTGTACCATGCAGTATTAAGGTGACCCCAAGCAAAATCTCCACCTTTTAACCACCTGCTCCCAAAGCTACCTTTCCCTACCTGTAAACTAAAAAATGAAAAAAATTAAATAAAATCGAACTTAGTCACACCTCCATCATTTCAACTGGGGGAAATCTATCAAAGTTTGAAGAGGTAACATGGCAGGAGCTAATTGGTTAGTACTGTATCTTTCCCTAAACTTTTATAAAGTTAGAATTTAAATAATCCCATAATCACCAGGCCACTCCTATTTTGGCAATCAGAAAAAACATGATGGTTACTGGATAATAATGTGTTAAGACACTATTTAATCAATGCAAAAATATGTAGTTATGGTAGACTTAACGTCGATAACTCTATTTCTCCTAAGTCCACATTATCCACAGGATAAACATTGGGATATGAGGTAGCATCAGTGGATTGGCACCAACGAACAAAGCTTTCGGCCTCCCAGAATGCAACGAGCCAGTCCC
Source organism: Pseudophryne corroboree (assembly GCF_028390025.1). NCBI lineage: Eukaryota > Metazoa > Chordata > Amphibia > Anura > Myobatrachidae > Pseudophryne > Pseudophryne corroboree. The sequence goes on from NC_086449.1 coordinate 632,710,824, forward strand.
CTATATCTCCGCCTCCTGGCTCAGGCAATTCAGTTGTTTTCCAAAGCTCAAGGCAGGAGCATCATAGAGAGCCCTAATCAGGCAAGAAGAACGCACATGCACACCCTTTCCGTACAAGAAGAAAAAGGTTAGTAGGTGAAAGGATCCTCAAATCAGGTGCATCAGGGTGGGATCCCTGTGGTAACTGTGGACTTAGGAGAAATGGAGTTTTCGACGGTAAGTCTACCATAACTACATATGTCTCCTGCAGGGTCCACAGGTAATCCACAGGATAAACACTGGGATGTCCCAAAGCAATTTAGTGGTGGGGACACTCCTGATTCAACAGGAGAATCCTTCGCCCGAATTCAGCCTCCTGAGAGGCAAAGGTATCAAAGGCATAATGTCTAATGAAGTTGTTAATGGAAGACCATGTGGCTGCCTTACATATCTGTTCAGCTGAAGCACCACGTTGTGCTGCCCATGATGGACCTACATTACAAGTAGAGTGGGCAGACACATTAGCCGGAATAGGGAGATCAGCTTGAGAATATGCTTCTGAAATCGTCCTCCGAAACCACCTCGCCAGTGTCTGCTTGTCAGCAGGCCATCATCTCTTGTGAAATCCGTAGAGAGCGAAGAGAGTGTCTGTCTTTCTGATGGCACTGGTATGATCCACGTATATTCTTAAGGCACAGACTACGTCCAATGATGTTTCTCTGCAGAAAGGTCCGGCCCTTGGAAAGCCGGAACTACAATTTCTCTTACGTCCTAGGGGATAAAGGGAATCCATTTAGTACCATGGGGTATAGACGGGTCCACTAGGAGCCATGGGCACTATAGAAGTTTGATAACGTGTGTTGGCTCCTCCCTCTATGCCCCTCCTACCAGACTCAGTTTAGAAAATGTGCCCGGAGGAGCTGGTCACGTGTCTGGAAGCTCCTCAAGAGTTTTCTACATTTATTTTTTAAAAGTTTGTTTTCAGGCTGGACTGGATAGAACCAGCCTGCCTGCTTTGTGGGACTTAGCAGGGGGGAACGGCCCAACCCAACTAAGGTTTAATGGTCCCGTTCCCTGCTGACATGACTCTAGCTCCGAAGGGAACTATTCACAAGCCCCAGCACGGCGAGCGTACATTCCCGCAGCACGCCGCCACCCCTAACAGAGCCAGAAGAGTGGTGAGTACTAAGCCGGCATCCCAGTTAGCAGGTCGCCGGCCATTATGATGGCATGAGGGTATGGCTTCTACGCGGGGTGGACTGAGTTTCCTGACTAAGAACACTGTAGTGTACACAGTACCCAGACTTGCACTACAGCCATAAAAGTGGAATGTTTCCATTTTTATGCACACAGACACATAAGCCAGTATAAAGAAGAGCGAGAAGACCGCGCACCATTGAAGGGGTGGGGCTTCACTATGAGCGGATCCAGCAGCTCACATGTGCCACCTTCCCTACTGCAGCTGACACAGACGCTGACTGACAGGGACGCGCAGCTCCTCCGGAAAGCCTCCAGTTTACCTCAGCGATACCAGGGGGTTATAGCAGGGGGGAGTGGTTTAGTAGTGTACTAAATCCCCAATCTAGGTACTTAGTCTGTGACCCGGCTAAGCTTGGCATTAGCGATAAGGGCGCCGTGTGCTGGTTCCATACTCTCTCTGTGTCTCTCTGGAAGGGCTCTATGTGGGTTAATTGTGCTTTTAACCTTTTCCTGTGTGTGTGCTGTCACTACTGCAGTATTTCAGGCAAAGAGTGTGTTGGTTCATGTAAGGCACAGTGTTCCTCTTCTCCAGGGGGTTCACTAGTGTGTACTCAGTGTAGTATCCCTTCTCAGGCTAGTGGGGCAGAACCAGCATGGCTGGACTCCATCTCTACAAAATTATCTCGTAATGAGAAAGAGATGCAATACTTAAGGCAGTCTATGGATGAGTTAATGAAAAAGGACTCCATACCCAGAGCAGTGTCTCAGTCCTGTACCATTTGTCCGCAAAAACGTACTTTGGCACATATCCTGCATTCTGACTCTGATAATGAAGGGTCAGAAATGGAGGAAGGTGAGGTGGACACAGAGGTTGGGGAGGGTGCTCTGTCACAGGGTGTAGAGGCTCTCATAGATGCTATCAGAGAAATTCTAAATATCCCTGATAAGGTGACAGAGAAGAGTGAGGAACCTTACTTTAATATTAAGAAAAAGTCCTCAGCCATGTTTCCTGTGTCAAAGGAACTAAATACCCTGTTTAAAGAACCATGGGTTAATCCAGATCCTAGGCGGTTGTTATCTTTTTCTTTTTCTCCTGAGGATAGGAAAAAATGGGAAAATCCACCGATAGTGGATGCATCAGTCTCCAGGCTCTCACGTAAAATTGTATTACCTGTCCCTGGTGCAGCCTTCCTAAAAGTGACTGATCGCAATATTGAGACTACACTCAACTCTTTGTATACTGCTGCCGGGGTGGCCCAGAGACCCACTATATATGAGGGCGGATTACAAGAGCCATTGCTAAATGGTTAGGTAATGTGAGGGGTTAGACACCTTACCTCCAGAGGAAATTGTGTTGCTCCTACAACATATACAAGACTCAGTGAACTTTATGGTGGAAGCCATAAAAGGAATAGGTTTGCTTAACGCACGCACTACAGCTATGGCAGTTTCGGCTCGCAGAGTATTATGGCTACGTCAGTGAACTGCTGATGCGGACTCCAAGAAAGGAGTGGAAGGACTACGTTTCACAGGGGAGGCCTTAGTTGGAGATGAACTCGACAAATGGATCTCCCGAGCGACTGCAGGTAAGTCCACATACCTACCTTCTGCAGCTCCGCCAGCAAGGAAGGCCTACTCAGGACCTAATCTACAGTCCTTTCAGACTGCCAAGTTTAGGGCAAGACCAGAGGTTCTTCTACTGCCATCAGAGGTGCTAGAGGTAAACCACGCAAACCAGCGACTGCTGGTTAACAGGAACAGGGCTCAGTTTCTGCTTCCTCAAAATGAGGCCTCCACCCGGAGGTGTTCCGGTGGTTAACACGTCGGTGGGGGTATCCACAAATCGACATGATGGCCTCTCAACTCAACAAGAAGCTCAAGCGGTATTGTTCCAGGTCGAGGGACCCATGAAGGGTTCTGGATAGGCCACGAAGGGCCTGGTATGCAGATCTTCTACTAGAGATGCTGATCGAAGATCCTTGGCCTATGCCTCTTTGAGAGGATCTTCTGCAGCAGGGCCCATTCATCTATCAAGACTTACCATGGCTATGTTTAACGGCATGGAAGTTGAAGGGTTGATTCTAGCCAGGAGAGGGATTCCTGACAAGGTCATCCCAACTATGATCCAAGCCAGAAAGGGGGTAACGTCTAAACATTGCCATCGTATCTGGAAGAAATATGTCTCTTGGTGTGAGAACAGACAATATTCTGTGGTGGAGTTTCATCTGGGACGTTTCCTGCTTTTTCTGCAGTCGGGAGTGAATGTGGGCCTACGCCCTGGCACCCATTAAAGTTCAGATTTTGACCTTGTCTGTTTTCTTTCAGAAACAACTGGCTTCTCTCTCAGAGGTCTAGACGTTCTTGAAAGGTGTTCCGCACTTACAACCTCCCTTTGTGCCTCCTACGGCACTTTGGGATCTCAATTTGGTACTGCAGTTCCTTCAATCGGACTGGTTTGAACCGTTGCAGGAGGTAGACGTAAAGTACCTTACATGGAAGACTGTCACACTGTTGGCCTTGGCTTCAGCAACACGTGTGTCGGAACTGGGGGCATTGTCTCACAAGAGCCCCTACTTAATTTTCCATGAGGACAGAGCTGAACTCAGTACTCGTCAGCAATTTCTTCCTAAGGTGGTGTCCGCGTTTCACATCATCCAACATATTGTGGTTCCGGCTGTTATGGACCCCTCTGCTACTTCAAAGTCTTTGGATGTCGTAAGGGCTTTGAAGGTCTATGTGAAGAGAACAGCTCTTCACAGGAAATCGGACTCGCTGTTCGTTCTTTATGATACCAATAAAATTGGGTGTCCTGCTTCAAAGCAGTCCATTGCACGCTGGATCAGGCTCACTATCCAGCATGGTTATTCCACGGCAGGTTTGCAGATTCCGAAATCTGTTCAAGCCCACTTTACTAGGTCGGCGGGATCCTCTTGGGCGGCTGTCCGGGGGGTGTCTCGGCTTTACAGCTCTGCCAAGCAGCTACTTGGTCGGGTTCGTAAACGTTTGCTAAGTTTTACAAGTACGATACTTTGGCCTCTGAGGACCTTCAGTTATGTCAATCAGTTCTGCAGGAACCTCAGAACCACCCGGTTTAGGAGCTTTGGTACTTCCCCATGGTACTAAATGGATTCCCAGTATCCCCTAGGATGTAAGAGAAAATATGATTTTAATTACCTACCGATATATCCTTTTCTCGTAGTCCGTAAGGTAAACTGGACGCCCCGCCCGGTGCTTCGTTCTTACTGATCTGATACTTGGTTAAGTAATGTTGTTTGGTTCAGCTGGTGCTGTCCCTGTTTGCAAGTTTGGTTAGCATGGCTTTCCTCTTTGTTCTGGTTTTGTTGGTTCGAATTCTCACCCCTTTCTTTTTCTTTGTCCTTCTCTCAAAGTATGTCTGTCTCCTCGGGCACAGTTTCCTAGACTGAGTCTGGTAGGAGGAGCATAGAGGGAGGAGCCAGCACACATAATCAAACTTCTATAGTGCCCATGGCTCCTAGTGGACCCGTCTATACCCCATGGTACTAAATAGATTCCCAGTATCCCCTATGGACTACGAGAAAAGGATTTGCTGGTAGGTAATTACAGTCCTATTTTCTTCAAATTTAGACACCACCTTAGGAATTTAGACACCACCTTAGGAAGATAACCAGATTTGGTTCTGAGAACCGCTCTATCTGAATGAAAAATCAGAAAAGGAAGGCGACATAACAATGCCCCTAAATCTGAAACTCTTCTAGCTGAAGCAATAGCCAGTAGAAAGAGAACTTTAGCTGTCAGCCATTTAAGATCCACTTGCTTCAGTGGTTCAAATTGGGCAACTTTAGGACTAAACTTAAATCTCAAGGCACAGTAGGAGGAACGAAAGGAGGTTGGATGTGAAGCATTCCCTGGAAAAAACTGCAAACATTCTGTAGGTTAGCAATTTATTTTGGAACCATGCAGTCAATGCTGACACCTGCACTCTCAAAGAAGCCACTCTTAGACCTTTGTCCATTCCTGACTGAAGGAATGCTAGGATAAATGCGAGCCAAAGATGGTTTCCTTGCTCTGAGCATTGTTTGAATTGCCTGTTGCGAAAATCCTCTTGCTTTCAGGATGGAAGTCTCAAGAGCCATGCCGTCAAAGACAGTCGATCCAGGTGCTTGTAATAGCAAGGACCCCGAAACAGTAGATCTGGATGTTGAGGGAGTAGAAATGGAGCATCCACCGACAGCCTCTGTTGATCTGTGTACCAATGTCTTCTGTGCCAAGCCGGTGCTATAAGTATCACGGCGCCCTTTCCTTATTTTACCTTTCGCATCACCCTGGGCAACAGGGCGATCGGTGGAAACACATAGGCCAGACAAAAGTCCCATCTTACTGCCAGGGCATCCACAAAGGTCATTTTGGGATCCTTTGTTCTTGACCCATATGCAGGAACTTTGTTGTTCTGACGGGACACCATGAGATCTATCTCCGATAACCCCCACTTTTCTATCAGATTCTGGAAGACCTCAGGGTGTAAAGCCCATTCTTTTGCATGAATGGTGCGTCGACTGAGAAAATCCGCTTCCCAGTTTAGGACTCCCGGAATGAACACTGCGGACAACGCCGGATGATGAAGTTCTGCCCACCTTAACATGTGGCTTACCTCCTTTATTGCTTTTTGGCTGTGAGTTCCTACCTGATGATTGAGGTACGCAACTGCCGTTGCACTGTCCAAGCGAATTTGGACTGGTTTCCCCTGAAGGATGTCCTTTGCCTGAATGAGTGTCATATATATGGCCCGAAGTTCCAATATATTTATTGGCAGGAAACTTTCTTCCTTGGTCCACTGCCCTTGGAAGCAACTTCTTCCTGACACCCCAGCCCTGAAGACTGGCATCCGTTGTCAGAATTTCCCAATCTGATATCCAAAAGGGTCTCCCTTTGTCCAGGTGGGATGTCTGTAGCCACCAGGCTAATGACCTCCTTACTTCCAGAGGAAGGACCATAGTCTGCGGTTTTATTGTCTGATGTAACCCATTCCATTTGGAAGGGATCATACGTTGTAGAGGCCTCGAGTGGAATTGAGCATACTCCACCATGTCGAATGTCGACACCATAGATCTCATCACATGCATTGCTGCGTGAATGGATACCCTCTGACTGTGTAGCAGCTCCTGGATCCTCGACTGAATTTTGGATATTTTGTTCAGAGAAAGAATTACTCTCTGAAGACCCGAATCCAACACAGCCCCCAAATGAGTCATCCGTTATGATGGAACCAGAGATGACTTTGCCCAATTTATGAGCCAAACGTGTCTCTGTAAACAAGCTATTGCAGATGATACTGTAGCAATTCCTCAGATTGTGTCAGGATTAATAAATCGTCGAGGTATGGAAAAATCCTTATCCCCTGTTGACGGAGATAAGCCGCCATTACCACCATAACTTTGGTGAACACTCTGGGAGCTGTGGCCAGTCAAAATGGTAGGGCCTGAAACTGAAAATGTTGCTGGAGGATAGCAAACCTGAGATAGCGCTGATGGGACAGTGCTTTAGGAACATGTAGGTAAGCATCCTGCATATCCAGGGATACCATAAAATCCTCCAGCTCCATGGCCAAAATAATGGAACTTAAAGTCTTCATATTAAAACGAGGCACCCAAATGTACTTGTTCAGCACCTTGAAATTTAGTATAGGCCGGAATGACCTATTTGGCTCCTGGACTAAAAACAGGTTGGAATAAAAACCTTGTCCTCATTGTGCAGGAGGAACTGGAATTATCACTCCTGACTGAAGCAACTTCTGAACTGCCTCTTGCAAAGCCCAGGCCTTCGTTTCCACTGAAGACGGGCTGGTACAAAAAACCTTTGAGGAGGGTGTTTCTTGAAGGCAAACGCATAACCGTGAGTTGCTTCAGCCAGGAGTGATACTGTTTCTTGCAACGAGGCATCTGTGGTGGACTGCTGCCAGATCTTTGCAAAATGAAGAAGTCGGCCTCCTACCCTGGGATCCTCCAGGTGGAGACCCGCACCATCAGGCTACTGGCTTATCTTCTGGCTTGGAATCCGGCCCTCTGGTAGCCCAATGCTTTTTAGTTTTACCAGAGTTGTCAGATTGAGACTGTTTGCCATAACCCTTTCCTTTTGCTTTTCCCCGAGTCCAAAAGGGCAGAAAAGCTGGAAATATAGGCTTGGATTTGTGTGTGGAAGGAAACTTCACTTTCTTGGAGTATGCTTCTGACTCCAAACTACTGTTTAATTCTTTACCAAAAAGAATATCTCCAGTAAAAGACAGACTCCAGAAACTGTTGGGATTCTGAGTCAGCTTTCCATGTACGTAGCCAAACTGCTCTGCGAACTGCTACTGCTGAGGCTGATGCTTGAGAGGCAATTGTACCCATATCCAAGGCTGCTTCTTCCATAAAAATAGCCGCCTGTTCAGATGTGTCCACTTACATCTTTGCTTTTTTACAAATTTGGCACAACATGCAAAACACTGCTAAGCTGTTTTTCAGGTATGTGCAATATGGGATTTTTGCTCTCTAGATGACAATGAAAGATCATCCTCCAATGTATCGGCCCAGGCTGCCACTGCTTTTGCAATCCAGGCTGAAGCCATGGCTGTCCTTATGATTGCCTCAGACAAGGAGAAAATGTTTTTTAACCACTTGCCTGGCATGGCCGCATCAGATGCGATCATGCCTGCAAGTGCTTTTTCTGACCTGGTGGCACAGGATGCGACCAGTCAGATAAACTGTGCGAGCAGCGACAGGGAAGGGAAACTTCCCTCCGCTGCTGCTGTCAGAGGGACCGGAAGGTCCCTCTGCCTCCCAGCACTCTCCCCTACTGATTGCCGTGCTGCCGATCACTGCTGATCGGTCAGCACGGCAGGATCCCCCCCTCCAGCAGCTGCAGACAATGGCAGCCACTGGGGAGTGTAATTTAACCCTCCAAAGCCACCCCCAGACCCCCCCTGTACACCCGGAGGCTGTCCCGGCTGTCAAAATAAAAGCTGCGATGGTCGCGATGTTTCCGATGTTCCGATGGCTACGATATTCCCGATCGATGTTTGAGAGAAAATATTTAAAAGTATTTTTTTTTTTAAATCTTTTTTTTTTAACTAAATCATTTTGGATAGGGTTAAATTCATTAACCTTTTAGGCATAAAAAGGAGAGCTTAGAAAAAGGGAGCATGAAAACAGGGGGGGTATAATAAGAGGGGGGCATAAATATCATATAAAAAAGAAAGTGCTTAGTGGCATATTATTATAAAAACCATTTGATCTCAAAATCTGAATTTAACCCCCCTGGTTTCAATATTCCTAATTTGAAGATTCATTTCATTTCAGCCTTTGCTAGCTGGGTGGCTAGATCTCTTTGTCGACAATGTCCTGATACCCATTTTAAGCCATAGACAAACTTCTATATATGTATTTTATGTGGAGCTAAAGATTGTGCTTTTAAATGGTTATTGATTAAAAGTGTAAAAATTGTACTTCACTATACAATTTTTTCCCCTCTTTTATATTACCTTTCTGGTTATCTGGAGTAAAAACCACTTAAGAGAAAAGCAGACCAGGATAATTCATATAGGACACCATCCAGACAACAGCGCCGATAAGTCATACCCAATTTCTTTTGTTGCATATTGTGGTGAAGTTTGGAGGAATCCTCCTTTTTGTGGTACTAGACAAATGTGGCTGCATATTGGGGGTAATTCTGAGTTGATCACAGCAGGAACTTTGTTAGCAGTTGGGCAAAACCATGTGCACTGCAGGTGTGGCAGATATAACATGTGCAGAGAGAGTTAGATTTGGGTGGGTTATTTTGTTTCTGTGCAGGGTAAATACTGGCTGCTTTATATTTACACTGCAATTTAGATTGCAGATTGAACACACTACACCCAAATCTAACTCTCTCTGCACATGATTTTGCCCAACTGCTAACAAAGTTCCTGCTGCGATCAACTCAGAATTACCCCTATTGTTAATTGAGCACACTTGGGTTCAGTTTCAGGTTTTGCCTTTTCTAGTATCAGGGTTAAATTCATGTTCTTCACCTAATTCACTCATAAAAAAACCCCGACAATTTCGGAGAGGTTTTTGGCAAAATAAATAGTTAAGTGGTTAAAAAAAGCACCTATACGTGACATCATTTAATGCTGTTGAAGGCAGAGGTAATGTACATTTTTGCACCAATAGAATGACATGCGTCACCTCCCATTTTAAACAGTCACCAGCTGGAAGAGGATATTGGGAATTCCATTTATTTGGAATTCTAAACTTCTTACTGGGTGTTACCCAAGCCTCTTGCATAATTTTAGTCAGCTGTTCTGACCCAGGAAATACAGTCCTGACTGTTTTGGGATGTTTAAACACGGGTGCCTTAGATTTTAACAAAGGCTCTGCTGCTACCTCTAAGGATAGAATTACTTCCATAGCACTAATTAGCTCAGGTATGTCCACTGCGCTGAGACCTTCATCCTCATCTCTGTATGCAGACTCAGAGTGTGATGAGTCCCCATCTGAAACATGTGTAGACTGTGAAGATGTTGTTTCATGTCTATGTGATTTACTTTCCAATGACCTTTCAGCCTGTTTTTGTTGAAAGGCCGCAAATTCCTGGACTGGATGTGATAAGCCCCATGGGAAATGTTGCATGTAAGGGTTAATAGGGTAACCTATCCTTGGTATAGGAGCTGGCATTATCCACTCAGCTATACTGGATGTCTGTGCAAAAGTAGCCCATGGGGGTTCAACTTGAACATGTGCCTGCCTTTGATTATTCAGGAGGCTTTGGTGAAAGCTAAAACAGTTTGCACATAATCCATTTTGAACCAGATCCTGAGAGGTTAACCCAGCATTGCAAGACAAACATGAAATGAGTATTGGCGCTGCTGTGGAGAGTGTATCATCTTCTCCCTTGCCTCTCTTAGACATGATAAACAAATCACACACCTGTACAGTGTTAACTACACAATTTGTGACTGAAATCACTTTAAAACTTATTAAAGTGACATACAATCTGATCCCTCCCTGCTTTGCACCAGCATTGAGGATCAGAATACACAGAAACTGACAGAAATAGTAAAGTCAGCAATCACACTAGCAATCAGTCACAGGTTATACATTAGTATAATAAGCAATATGAGCACATATTCAACTACAGATACATTTCAAGTATGTTGGAGAAACATATTACTGCATTACCTTATATAGGACTTTTAAATGTATTCAGTCGCACAGTGAAATAAACAGCAATAGCTTACAGACTCATATGCATCAGGCACTTATCCAACTACTCTTACTTAATAGTAGGTAGAGACTTAGGGAGTCATTCCGAGTTGTTCGCTCGTTGCCGATTTTCGCAACGGAGCGATTAAGGGAAAAATTAGCATGGTTCGCAGTGCGCATGCGGTTAGTATTTTAGCTCAAAACTTAGTAGATTTACTAATGTCCGAATGAAGATTTTTCATCGTTGAAGTGATCGGAGTGTGATTGACAGGAAGTGGGTGTTTCTGGGCGGAAACTGGCCGTTTTCTGGGAGTGTGCGGAAAAACGCAGGCGTGTCAGGGAAAAACGCGGGAATGTCTGGAGAAACGGGGGAGTGGCTGGCCGAACGCTGGGCGTGTGTGTGACGTCAAACTAGGAACGAAAACGGACTGACTGATCGCTATTTGTAAGTCTTGAGCTACTCAGAAACTGCTAAGAAATTTCTATTCACAATTCTGCTAATCTTTCGTTTGCAATTCTGCTAAGCTAAGATACACTCCCAGAGGGCGGCGGCTTAGCGTGTGCAATGCTGCTAAAAGCAGCTAGCAAGCGAACAACTTGGAATCACCCCCTTAGTGCTGTATCACCCGGCTCAGGAGAGTGGGATACAGGGAGATTTCACCCTGCTTCCAGGATTGATCAATATGTTAGTGAATGCTGAGTGGATCCAGATGCTAATAGTGTACACAAATGCCCAGTGAACCTACAGTGAACACAGACGCCCAAGTGAACACCAACGCACCAGTCACACAGCCGCCTATGCTCCGACTGGGTCCTTTTTAGATACACAGCATCTCAGACGGAAGCGGGAAATCAGTTCATGGTGGGAAACTCAGAGTAAACTGGTCATGAACCGGGGGAGGGGTGACCAGGGGAGCGTCTTACTCCTCACTGCTGACATCAACTCAGGGATCGTGGTCTCACACTAATCCCTGGTTCCTATGATCCCTGTGGCCTAGCGCTGGTGTACCCAAGGTGGCAGCCGCATCAGCTACTGTTTGGTAGTCTCCTCCTGAAAACAGTGCGGCTGTGACTTGTGTCTCCCCCAATAAGCAGAAACGACGCCTTACCTTCTCCCCGTGCTCCGGCCACAGCCTGGTAACGTCCGCTGGACTTGCTAGCACATCCGGCACAGACACCTGCTGAAACAGCACTGTACACGTGGGTAAGTGTTGTTGCAACCTGGCGGAGAGTTGTTGGAGTGACTCTTTCTAAGGTGCATGTAAGACGCTTTTTAGAAAACTCACTCAAAAAACAAGGCTATAAAAATAAATTAAATAACAAGCTTATGGCTGCCAAAATCAGCAGTCCAAAGATCGTGGTCTGGCTCCTGCCGCACCAACAAAAAAACTGAATTGCCTGAGCCAGAAGGCAGGGATATAGGGGACTGGCCCGTTGCATTCTGGGAGGCTGAAAGCTTTGATCATTGGTGCCAATCCACGGACGCTACCTCATATCCCGAAGTTTATCCTGTGAATAACCTGTAGACCCTGCAGGATAAAATACTATTAAATAAAAATACATATTTTGTGAAAATAAGAATGTGCTATCGATATGGTACAAAACAGGCTTTCATCTCAGTTTGGTAAATACTGGGAGTTGTTATGTGCAGTCATCTCAATGGCAATTTATGGCGACCCTATGGATATCTGCATTGAACAAATTCTGATCCTCAGTCATGATGGTGTCTGTAGTTGTTGTGATTGTATTCCACCATCTCGCTGCTGGTCTTCCCCTTTTTCATTGTCCTTCAACTTTTGTAAGCATAAAGTCTTTCTCTAGGAATCCTGTTCAGGTGTAGTCTTTGTCATTTGTGCTTCTAGGGAGAGCTTAGGTTTTATCTTATCTATTAGCAACTGATTTGTTCTTCAGGCAGTCCATGGTATAATATTCGTCTCCTGCACTATAAATCAAAAGTCAATAAATCTTCCTAGTTTCTTGACTGTGCAGCTTTCACACCCATATAATGTTATTGGAAAACACCAAAAGGGCAGAGGTGGATTTAGACCTCATGGGGCCCTAAGCAAGATACAGATTTAGGGCCCTCCTTCCTCAAACAATCCAATGCACAGCAATCATTCCTGATTTATGCCCCTTACATTATTTGCTGTTTTTACTCCTTATATTCTATTACAGTATATTACTTTCCGCTTGATTGCACCATGTCCCCTCATATCTTACTACCATTATTACACCACTAATACCCCTTTCACACCGCACAATCTGAGATTATCTCATCTCCCAGCTCTGCACCCCCCCCCCTCCCCCGCTGCTATGGCAACTTGCCCTGCATATTGCCGGGTTGGGGAAGCCAGCAGCAGCGTCCAATGCCGGATCCCACCCGGGAAGGACCCGTTTCCAATTCCCGGGTGGGATCCGGCGTTGGCGGTGTGAAAGGGGGATAAGTAAGTGCATTTTATAACCCCTCACTGAATGTAGCAGGTCCCCATGCCCCATTATTACACCCTCACTGACTGCACTGCATATGAGTGGCCCAGGCTTACTGATTGTAGCAAGTCCCATCGCCTAAAATATTCATTATTATCTTCCCTCACCACATTTAAATCAGCATTTTATATACCCATTATTACACTCTTCAGTCAGTGTCACTGTATTGATTATATATCAGTGCCCCAACAATTGTAGCAGGCAGGCCCTCATTGCCTATACGGAGTAGTACTTAAAATAGAGTATAATAGCATATTGATTTATCAGGCAGTCCCCCCAAGCCCTGTAGCAGGCGAATGTTATAAACTTTACTTAAAATAACACTGTTCACCCGGGATCCGGTCTGAAGATCGACACTGTCTAGTTCGACAATGTTTAGGTCGACATGTTCTAGGTTGACAGGTCAAAAGGTCGACATGACTTTTTTTTAAAAAAATCTTATTTTTTTGAACTTTTTCATACTTAACGATCCACGTGGACAACGATTGGAATGGTAATCTGTGCCGAGTGAAGCGGCAGCGGAGCAAGGCACCTTGCCTGAAGCATGGCGAGTAAAGCGAGCCATGCAAGGGGACACAGGTCACTAATTGGATTTCCCGGTCACTGTACGGAGAAAACGACACAACCCCCCCCATGAAATACTCATGTCGACATTTTGACCTGTCGACCTAGAACCCCTGTCGACTTTCCAACCCTGTCGACCTAGTGCCTGTCGACCTATAGTGGTCGACTCAAACATTGTCGACCTAGAAACTGTCGATGCAATAATCCACACCCATCCATCCCCCACGCCGCCTGATTGGTTTTAGGCAGATGTTATACAAATTAACAAAAACAATGTAGTAAAGTACACCTGGAAGACCTCCCGGCTCCTCTCTCTGTGCATGTGATGTCATACACACGTGTGTCATGACGTGTCACACGCACAATACTGTAAGACTGGAGAAACAGGCGTGTGCTGGAGCCAGCATTCAACAGCTGTTTGATCACTGGCAGCCTGCCGGGAGTATTCAGACAGCCCAGCGCTCTGACATTTCTAGCGGAGGTCACAGTCCGCCAGAAATTCCCTCCATACAGCCTTATCGGCGGGCCCCATGAGACCCACAGGGCCCTAAGCAGCCCCATTGGTTGTCTTGTGGTTCTCTATTGCTAAAAGGGGGAATGTAATATGGTGTGCGAATCAGAAAGTGAGATATTTTGTGAGAGGTCTCCTGTTTTTTTTTAAAGTGACAATCATTTACATAGCAAAGCCAGGTTGATTTTGCTATGCAATTGATAGCTACATAAAAAAAGAGAACTTTCACAAAGGGGGTCATTCTGACCCGATCGCTCGCTGCAGTTTATCGCAGCGCAACGATCGGGTCAGAACTACACATGCGCCAGTGCCGCAGTGCGCCGGCGCATGGCAGAGGCGCCGGCGCGAGGCAGAGGCGGTCGCTGGTTGGGAGGGGGCTGGACGGCGGAATTAAGCCGCCGTTTAGGGGGAGACCTTAAAAATTTAATCTTGGAGGGAATTAACCTTATCTTAACAAATAACTTTTTTGGTTCGAGGATTCTATTTACATGCAAATTAGGGGGACTGCCATGGGCACCACGTTCACCCCAAGTTATGCAAATTTGTTTATGGCCTACTGGGAGAAATTTGCAGTATACGAAGGACATAACTTTGCGGCGAATCTGGTGTCCTGGACACATTACATCAATGACATCCTTTTTATTTGGAGAGGGGATCGTTCAACCCTTGAAGAATTTTCTACATATCTCAACAATGAGAAAAACATTGAACTTTCATTTCAAGTTATTGATCAATCAGTGAATTTTTTGGACCTTACTATCTTTATAGAGGAAAATAACATCATTACTAGAACCTATAATAAACCAACAGACTGTAATTCGTACATTAATTTTGACAGTAACCACAATCGGAATTGGCAGACATCAATCTCTAGCGGCCAATTTAATAGATTAAGATTTAACTGTACGAAGTTGGACGATTATTTGGAACAAGGAACAGAATAAAAAAAAAACAATTCATACAAAAAGGTTATGATAAAAATCAGATTAAAGGTTTACAAAAATTTAGGAACTACGAGAGGAAAATGGTGAAAGTTAATCCAGAAAAATAAAAAAAATTAAAAAAGGATCTTGGGATACCTTTTATCTTGAAGTATATTAGTCAATACAGGGACCTGGAAAAGATTATAAATAAACAATGGAAAATCCTGTTGAAGGACCCCAGCATTAAGGAGTATATAAAAGAAAACCCTACATTTATATATTGGAGATCTGACAACATAAGGAACCATTTAGTAAGGAGTGCCCCTCAAGAGGTTGGGATCCAAAAAAAATTTAAATCAAAAGGATTCTACCGCTGTGGATCATGCGCAATGTGTAAAAATTGTAAAATAACAATCACTAAATATAAGTCAACATGTAAAAATAAGGAATACACTATTAAGGATTTTATTACGTGCCATAGCAGAAACATAGTTTATTTACTTGAATGTTCGTGCCATAAATAATATGTGAGGACAGGAAGGTAATTAAAATAAAGGATGGTGGAACATCTTCGTAATATACGAAAAGGATTAGCTACCCATAATGTATCTGCACATTTTAAAAATATCCATGAATGCCAACCCTCAGACCTGATATCTTTTTGTAGTATCCATATGGTTAAGGGCAGCTGGAGGAAAAACAATCTAGATGAAACACTCACCAGTACAGAAATGAGGGCTATTTTTAATTTGGGTACATTACAGCCAGGGGATTTAAACCTGGATTTTGAGACAAAGTGGTTTTTGTAAGACATTTGATTAGTCCTTCCTTTTACTCTTTGTTCAGCTTGCTTTGAAATGTGTTGTGTGTGATAGATAGGCTTTATGTACATTATATTTTGTTGAGATTTTTTAGTTTTTAGATTTTTTTATTTTTAGTAATGAGTTCTGTATTCACACTATACGTTACTCTTTGCAATGTGATTTACTATATTATATATGAGAATGGTATTATTTGATAATTCTGTATAAATCACAGCTGTTATTGTGGAATACTCATCCCATTTTAATTTTTCTTTGCGCAGCTGTCGTAGATAGCCCTTTTCTTAGAGTAATGCAGTAGTACCCATGTCACTTGCGTTGGGAGTGAGATGCGGTTCACGAGTGGTGGAATGCACACTCATTGTGGCATTTCCGGCAGTAGCCTTAGTGGATGTGATCCGCCTTGGGCATTTTCATTAATATAAAATGTACATTTTATATAGTATGTTATTTCTGAGTCAACGACTGTCTCTATTCTCATTTATACCATTGTGACGATTCCTGCGAAAGTGCTATGCGTTTCAAGGACAGTGGAACGCATATCCGCCTATCAGCACTGCCAGACTGCATCCCTTCCAGCGGAAGTTAGGTGCATTCCATGGATGGTAGAATGCACACCCGTTTTTAGTATTTAGATGAATTTTTAAGTCAGTTTGATGGATGTTTATTATATTCATTACTGGTGTACCGGTGTATGTATTTAAATTGTATAATATTTGATTATGAGTTAATTAATGACCTAGAGGATAATTACTAAACCACTCCCCCAAATAAGGAGGGATCAATAGGGGTATAAATATGATTCTTTAGTAATTTCTCTCTTACACCCTGAGGAAGCCACATCGTCGAAACGCGTTGGTGAAGAGGGTGATGTACCTATTGTTCAACCCTATTGGAGACTTGTTACTTACCATCTTGGGACGAAGTCTGTATGCCCCTTAGCAGGTCAGGTGCTTGTGGAATTTTTGTTTACATCCTTGTCCTTACACCGGGTTGTAATACTAGAGATATATCACAAACAGCATTTTATTCTTTTTAAGCCAAATATATTTTTGTGTACAATAAAACAAGTTGTTTGGAAGCCTGATAGTGATTGGGATCTTCCTTTATTCCTATTATCTATATGCGAGTCCTGAAAAAGTGATTCTTTGAGGCACGCTACATGAGAAAAGAAACCTTGATGTGCAGGTCACAGCGAAATCTTGCTGTAAGTTGGGTACGCCACCCACGTTTGATATCTAAGAGCACTGTCTGGGAACCTTGTAGAAAAGAGAGTAGTCTGTGAAAAACTTTTATTGTGGTGGAATTTAAAAGAAACCTTTATATGTGGTTCCTAATACACTTAGGTGTGAATACGGTACGCCAATCTATTTGAACCTACTAGTGGTAAAGGAAAAGTCCCATATAAATCACAGTCTCCTACCTTGTTGCACTAATTGTACTTCTACACTATATGGTGTCTTTCTTCTTTTTTTGAGGATGCCCTCTTCTGGAATGTTTATGGACCTATGGTACTCTTAGTGAAGATTGAAAAGTTCCTTGTATCTCCAAAAACATTGAGATTAAGGACTTTAATTGAAGTACTATATATTTAAGTTTTGTCCATAGTGAGCGCGAAATCATTTTACTGTGTTCCTATTATCTACAATTGTCCTATCTGTATGTTGGGTGTACATACTTCATAGTTAAGCATTTGCAGCTCCTAGCGTGCGCAGTAATAGATCCCCATTTCTTATTCATTGTCTTACTCTTAGTGTTTTTTATGTTTTGGTTGGAGCCAGGCAGGGTTTAGGCTGCATTATGTTATAGAACTGAACATGGTTATTGGCACCAAATCTCCTGGCTCGTGTTCCCTGTCTACCTCAGGAAATATAGAAATTCTATTTTATTGGCAAGAGTAAATTTTTCCTGGCAGAATCACTTTTTGTTCTATAACCACTGAATAAACGTATAGTCATATATTATTTTCTACAGAGAACCTTATCTTTATCCATTTTCATTTATTAAAAATGAGAACTGCTGATTTAGCAGACAGGAAGGATAAAGATGCCTCCAGCTTTCTTTGTCCATGTTGATCCAGGATGTAGTTATGTGACCGGGGGTAGCAACGGGGGGTAGCAACCTCAAATGAAGATCTCGCGCCCACCGGCAGCAACATTTGAATAGCTGACAGCGCATGCGGGGACCCACGATAACATTTGAATTCCCCCCAATGGATCTTTTGCTATTTTCTTTTGCATTGATACCTCTAATTTTGCCAGATAATGATGTGACTTTTTGAATTTGCATGCACTGACACTTTGGAGGAATTCAAATAGCAGCATTAACCCATTTACAGGGGTTAATGCAGATAAATACAGCTTCATGCTGCAAGCTTCAAGTTTTTTGCTATTCGATTAGCCACTCAAATTAAGCCATGTTACCTTTCCATAGGATATAACGTGGCATCACATCCCATGAACCAATTAAGAGTTTGTAAAAATCCCTATATTAAGGTGAAGATGTCAGGACTTGGTTCAGAACCCATGGAATGCCCAGCTTCTCCTATGAGTAATTAGGCACTTAGAAGTTTTTAATTAGCTGACTTTGAGCAATAATGACATGCCATTTTGGAGTGATATTCTACAAAATGCAAAATAATGGGTTAATTGATACTGGACAGGTATATGGGGGTGTTGTCTTGAAAGGACATCGGTTTTTAGGCTTTCAGGTGGGCGTTATAGGGTGGTGGTGTTTTTTTAAACAAAATTTTAAAAGTGGCTTGACTGACAAAAAAATAAATGAATAAATTAATCTAACAGCAAGCATATTTCTCCACCCCAAATTAATCTAGAGTATTTAATTTGCTGTTTTGTATATTTTTTTTTCAAGGTTACTAAAAAAATGCAAAAATCAGCCATTGCACACCTTTTAAGAGCCCCATTACTTTGCTTTTGGCTACTAATCTACTTCTCTTCTGTTATCCAATACAGTGGTTGAAGTGGGAATTTTGAAGTGGGGGTATGGATAATAACACACATACAGACCCCCCCAGGAAAACACACACACACACACACACACACACACACACACACACACACACACACACACACACACACACACACACACACAAAGACAGACACCAAAAGGAAAAACACAGAAATACAGGCACCCACGTAAAAAAACAAAACCACATTGGCCCCCACAGCAGAAAACCACACACACACACACACACACACACACACACACACACACACACACACACACACACACACACACACACACACACACAAAAAACAAACAAACACTGTCCCCCAATGGGTAAAAACGTACACATAGGCATCGATAGGGAAAAACACACACACACACACACACACACACACACACAGGTCCTCACAGCAAAAAAAAAACCCCACACAACTAGGCTCCCAAATGACAAAAAAAAACCAAAAACCATACACTTAGGCACTGATAGGAAGAAACACAGATACATAGGCACCCACAGAAAAAATATGCATAGGCCTATACAAAAAAACAATAACACATATAGGATCCCATAGGAAACACACACACACACACACACACACACACACACACACACACACACACACAGGATAAAAACACAAATCTAGGCACCTACAGGAAAAACACTCACACACACACCATAGGCACTCTGGATGGTATTACTCACCAGTGGCTTCTGTAACCAGTCAGCAAAGCTGAGAAGACATTATCAAGATCAGCAGGGGTAATCAGGGGCCATCCAGCCACCAGCCCTGAGAGTAGCAGATCTTCTGGCAGGACGCAACATTATATAGGGAGCAGTGGCGGATCTTGCCACGGGCAAGCAGGACTTTTGCCCGGAGGGCGCCGGCGCCATCCGGAGGGCGTCGCACCATGGCAAGATCCTCCACTGTCAGTGTGCGCCGCAGCAGTGTCCCCCCGCTGTGCCCCCCCTCCCGCTGTGAGAAGGGAACCAGACGCTATGCGTCTGGTTTCCCTTCGTGGCGCTGGTCCTCCCCCGCTCTGAAGGGAATCAGACGCTAAGCGTCTAGTTTCCCTTCATGGAGAGGACCTTTGGTGTGCGGTGCGCGATGACGTCATCGCGCACCGCACAGCATTGTGGCATAGACGCTAGGGGTCATAATTGACCTCTAGCGCTTATGCTGTGCTATGGGAGAGACGTCATGACTGACGTCTCTCCCATAGATCCGAGGAGAAGAGCTGCGCCGGTCTGCAGGGTCTGGAAACAGGAGCGGGGTACAGTAAGTATACTTTTTTTTTTCTTTCCTTTCAGCGGCGCTACAAATGGGGGGCGTGACTGACCACGCCCCCATATTAAGCCACGCCCCTAACTTTTGCCCGGGGCGCCGCAAGGGCAAGAACCGGCCCTGATAGGGAGGCAGCACAGCAGGGCTCCAGAACGGGTCCTGTGTAATCATCCGCAGTCCCCCCAATAGCCGCAGCATGAGTGACATTCTGCAACATTTGAAATGGGCAGTGTCACCCCCATTTTGTAGGTGTGGCGAGCCCAGCAGAGGAGTTCTGATAGCCACAACGGTGATCAGTTGCTGTGTCTTTAGAACACAGCACTCGGATCACAGATTCTGGCAGGAGACGTCTTTTTCCTATAGATGCCTTTAGCAGGATTAAAATATTTGTTGTATGGTATTGCACAGCTGCTTCCCTGTGGCTATACAATACTAACCACATTGGAATCAGGCCCAGTTGGCATAATGAAAAGGAGGCATAGCCCAGTGACGTGCGGTGAGCTAAATGGCTCAGGAGGCACTAGCTAGCACCAGAGACAGATATAAACGTAATATATTTTCCAAAGGGTACATCTGGGCATTATACACAGGTGCAGCAGTATAAACCCCTGGAAATTTTGTAAGTTTTGATCTGAGAGGTGCGGAAAAGATTGCAAGGTGAGGCACTGCCTCACCTGCCATAGACTTTTTACTGCAGAGTTTTGGCTTAAAAAATGATTAGAATAACACAAAAAAGATATTTCAAACATATTCTTTGTATTTTACATATACTTAATACAGTAAAAACTCTGGTGCAAACGTTAGTATGAAAGGAAAGGCTCTGCCTCACCTGCCTCACCCCACCACACGTCACTGGCATAGCCACATGGAAAGCCTAGCAGTGGGGATGAGTGAAAGGAGGAAGGTGAGAGAGCTTCTGATAGCTGGTCCAAAGGGAGTGGCCAGCCTCCGTGAATATGAAGCAACCACAGCAATGCTGGTGCCCGCACAGCTCTCCCAGACCAGGGCCCCATGTCACACACAACTGTCCTTGCTACTGTAAATCTGAGGTCCCACTCAGAATGAGTAAGGGACTCAGCAGAATATGAGGAAATAAATGGTGATCTGGAGCATTGGTGCTGCTGGGGCCTCCCTGCCAGCCAGGACCCCTTACAGGTATACGGTTTGTACTCCAGAGTACAGGTGCTGGCGCTGTCTGGAGAAGGTGTCAAAGGGCTACACTGCCCTACTCAGCTCCATGTGTAATCTGTGCACTGCAGTCATCCACACTGTATGGATGGCTATTGGTTGGGTTAACCCTTGATGGTGTACGAAATAGTCAATGGTGGCCCATTATTAGTTTGCACCCATCGATGGCCATCCCTGCTGGGAGGCACGGCGGGCCTTCCAGGGGCCATAGCAGACTGACAGGAGGTGGGGCTAAACATAAAGAAAATTGGATTTTAATTTCCTACCGGTAAATCCTTTTCTCGTAGTCCGTAGAGGATGCTGGGGTCCACATTAGGACCATGGGGTATAGATG
This sequence comes from Pseudophryne corroboree, assembly GCF_028390025.1. Lineage (NCBI taxonomy): Eukaryota > Metazoa > Chordata > Amphibia > Anura > Myobatrachidae > Pseudophryne > Pseudophryne corroboree. The sequence continues at coordinate 632,732,281 of NC_086449.1, forward strand.
GGTCCACCAGGAGCCATTTGCACTTTAAGAGTTTGAGAGTGTGGGCTGGCTCCTTCATCTATGCCCCTCCTACCAGACTCAGTCTAGAAACTGTGCCCGAGGAGACGGACATCTTCGAGAGAAGGATTATACACAGATAGTGGCGAGATTCATACCAGCTCACACATACAAGGCACATCAAGCTAACGAGCTTGAAAAACTTCAGCAACAGCTGAAACATTACTTACCTAGTAATAATGCAGTATATAACTAACAACAAAGTTGTACTGAACCAGATAACAACTGCAGGAAAACGAAGTGCTGGGCGGGCACGCAGCATCCTATACGGACTACGAGAAAAGGATTTACCGGTAGGTAATTAAAATCCTATTCTCTCTTACATCCTAGAGGATGCTGGGGTCCACATTAGTACCATGGGGATGTACCAAAGTCCCAGAACGGGAGGGAGAGCGCGGAGGCTCCTGCAAAACTGATTGACTGAACTTCAGATCATCAGAGGCCAAAGTATTGAACTTGTAGTACTTTGCAAACGTATTCGAGACCAAGTTGCTGCTCGGCAAAGTTGTAATGCCGAGACACCCCGGGCTGCCGCTCAGGAAGACCCCACCTTACGAGTAAAGTGGGCCTTAACAGACTTAGGACACGGCAATCCCGCCGTAGAATACGCATGCTGGATAGTGAACCTGATCCAGCGAGAGATAGTCTGCTTAGAAGCAGGACACCCAATTTTCTTGGGATCATATAGGACAAAGAGAGAGTCCGATTTTCTGTGAGGAGCAGTCCTCTTCACATAGATCTTCAGAGCCCTTACCACATCTAAGGACTTAGATGAAACTGAGGAGTCAGTAGCAACTGGCACCACAATAGGTTGGTTGATATGAAATGCCGACACAACCTTCGGAATAAACTGCTGACGTGTCCGGAGCTCAGCTCTATCTTCATGGAAGATCAAGTAGGGGCTCTTACAAGACAAAGCCCCCAACTGACACACGTCTAGCAGATGCTAAGGCCAACAAAGTGACAGCCTTCCACGTTAGAAACTTGACCTCTACCTCTTGCAGAGGTTCAAACCAGTTAGACTGGAGAAACTGCAACAGCACGTTAAGATCCCATGGCGCCGTAGGCAGTACAAAGAGAGGCTGGATGTGCAGAACTCCCTTCAAAAAGGTCTGAACCTCAGGGAGGGCAGCCAATTGTTTCTGGAAGAAAATGGATAGGGCCGAAATCTGGACCTTCACAGATCCCAACCTCAGGCCCATATACACTCCTGCCTGCAGGAAGAGGAGAAACCGTCCCAGTTGAAACTCCACCGTAGGAAACCTCTTGGACTCACACCAAGACACATTTTTTTCAAATATGATGGTAATGTTTAGACGTTACTCCTTTCCTAGCCTGTATCAGGGTAGAAATAACTTTGTTCAGAATGCCCTTCTGAGCTAGTATCAGGCGGTCAACCTCCATGCCGTCAAACGTAGCCATGGTAAGTCCTGATAGGCGAACGGCCCCTGCTGCAGCAGGTCCTCTCTAAGAGGAAGGGGCCTCGGCTCTTCTTGTAGTAGATCCAGAAGGTCCACGTACCAAGCCCTTCTCGGCCAGTCTGGAGCAATGAGATCACTTGAACCCTTGTTCTCCTTATGAGCTTGAGGATTCTTGGGAGTAGTGGAAACACGTACACCGACTGGAACACCCACGGAGACACCAGGGCGTCCACTGCCACTGCCTGTGGCTCCCTCGACCTGGAACAATAATGCTGAAGCTTCTTGTTGAGACGAGAGGCCATCATGTCTATTTGGGGTAATGCCCAAAGGTCTGTTATGTCTTTGAACACCTCCGGATGGAGACCCCACTCCCCCGGATGGAGATCGTGTCTGCTGAGGAAGTTTGCTTCCCAGTTGTCTACTCCCGGAATGAAGATTGCTGACCGCGCCAACGCGTGTTTTTCTGCCCAAAGGAGAATTCTTGTTACCGCCACCATGGCAGCTCTGCTCTTCGTTCCACCCTGTCGGTTTATGTAAGCCACTGTTATTACGTTGTCCGACTGCACTTGAATGGCCCGATTTCTTAAAAGATGGACTGCCTGAAGAAGACCATTGTATACGGCTCTAAGTTCCAGAATGTTGATTGGAAGGCCGACTTCCAGAATTGACCACCTTCCTTGGAAGGTCTCCCCTTGAGTGACTGCACCCCAGCACCAGAGGCTTGCATCCGTGGTTAGAAGGATCCAGTCCTGAATCCCGAACCTGCGGCCCTCCAGAAGGTGAGTTAGTTGAAGCCACCAGAGGAGCTAAATCCTTGCCTTTGGCAACAGACGAATTCTCAGGTGCATGTGCAGATGAGATCCTAACCACTTGTCCAGGAGATCCAGTTGGAAGGACCAAGCATGAAACCTTCCATACTGAAGAGCCTCGTAAGAGACCACCATCTTTCCCAGAAGGCGAATGCATCCATAGTTTGTATCACCAACGCTTTTTACTCTGGAAGAAACACCCTCTGCACTTCCGTGTCGAGGATCATCCCCAGAAAGGACAACCTCCTGGTTGGTTCCAAGTGTGATTTTGGAAGGTTCAGAATCCAACCGTGGGACACTGAGAAGATCGGTCGTGATAGTTTCTCCCTGGACGATGCCTTTATCAGCAGATCGTCCAGATATGGAATGATGTTCACCCCCTGTCTGCGAAGGAGAACCATCATCTCTGCCATCACCTTGGTGAATACCCTCAGTGCCGTTGAGAGGCCGAATGGCAGGGCCTGGAACTGGAAATGACAGTCCAACAAGGCAAAGCGGAGATACGCCTGATGCGGCAGCCAGATCGGAATGTGGAGAACGCATCCTTGATATCCAGGGATACCAGGAATTCCCCCTCTTCCAGACTTGATATCATCGCTCTTAGAGACTCAATTTTGAACTTGAACTCCTTCAGAAAGAGGTTTAGTGACTAGGTTCAGAATGAGCCTGACCGTACCATCCGGTTTCGGTACCACGAAAAAGTTTGAATAGTAACCCTTGTTGCGCATATGAGGTGGTACGGGCACAATGACTTGTGACTCTACCAACTTCTGGACGGCGGCTTGTAGGACCATCCTGTCTGCCAGCAGAGCTGGTAAACCTGATTTGAAAAATCGGTGAGGGGGGAGATTCTGAAACTCCAGCCTGTTCCCCTGGGACACAACATCTTGCAGCCAGGAATCCAGGCCGGACGACACCCAGACGTGACTGAACTGCCTGAGTCTCGCTCCCACCGGCCCCACCTCCGGGACCAGCAGTCCACCGTCATGCGGAGGACTTTGGTGTACCTGAAATAGGTTTCTGTTCCTGGGAACCTGCCGTAGTGGGTCTCTTGGACTTGGGCCTACCTCCCCGAAAGAAGGTGTTGGATGGCTTGGCCTTTCTGGGCTTCGTAGGCCGAAAGGGCTGTGATGTAGGTGAAGAAAACTGTTTCTTCGGAGCAGGAGCAGCTGAGGGAAGAAAAGGAGACTTACCCGCTGTAGCTGTGGAAATCCACGCATCTAGCGCTTCCCCAAAGAGAGCCTGGCCTGTATACGGTAGGGACTCCACACTTTTCCTGGATTCTGTGTCGGCAGACCATTGACGTAGCCACAGTCCTCGCCACGCTGAAACCGACATGGAAGAAATTCCTGCAGCCATGGAACCCAAATCTTTCATGGATTCCACCAGAAATCCTGCTGAATCCTGAATGTTGCACAAAAATAAGCCAACATCATCCTTATCCATAGTATCCAAATCTTCAAGTAAGGTGCCAGATCACTTTACTATAGCTTTGGCAATCCAAGCACTGGCAATAGTGGGACGCAGTATAGCCCCTGAAGCCGTGTACATGGATTTGAGCGTATTATCAATCTTACGATCAGCCAGCTCCTTCAAGGCGGTAGATCCCGGAACAGGCAACACCACCTTTTTTGAAAGTCTGGATAATGATGCGTCAACAATAGGCGGGTTTTCCCATTTTTTCCTATCCACAATAGGGAAAGGAAATGCCACCTGAACCCTCTTAGGGTTCTGGAATTTTTTCTCAGGGTTTTCCCAAGCCTTTTCAAAAATAGCATTTCATTCTTTTGACGCAGGGAAGGTTAGCAAGGCTTTCTTATTCTCAGTGAAGTAAGCCTCCTCAACCTGCTCAGGTGGTGTATCATTAATATTCAACACATCCCTAATAGCCTCTATCATCAACTGCACCCCTTTAGCAAGAGATGCTGTCCCCCGTACCCCATCATCACCGTCAGAATCTGTATCGGTGTCATCCTGCATAATTTGTGTTAAAAGACGCTTATGGGAGTACACAGTGGGGGGACCTGAGGTAACAGAACTGGGCCAGACTGCCATATTCTGCAGCACATGGGTAGCAGATTCATTTTGTGCAACCCTCTGTGAAATCTGAGAAATCATATTTTTGATAGAGGATAACCATTCCGGTTCCCTTGCTGGAATCTGTGCTAAATCAGTGCAATCCTGATTACATGGAATGGGATCATCTTTAGAGGACAAATCCTCTGCAGCATATGACACAGAGTCCCTGGACATTGCTATTGGTGACCACAAACACTCCACACACACACAGGGGATACAGAGTTTCTCCCCAAAAATGGCAAGAGTGACACAGAGATTGGAGCCAGCCCACACACAGCGCTTTTATACATATAAGGGAGCGCTTATTAGCGCTGGCTGTGTACCTTAATAGGTTACACAGCCGTTTTGCAGCCTCCCCCCCATTCTACAACCCCCTGGTACCGTGAGATAGCTGAAGATTGCTGTGGAGGGACTTGCTTCTTTCCTGGACAGCGCTGTGCAGGCAGGAAAATGGCGCTGAACGCTGCTGGTTCTGCTCTGAGAAGCTCCGCCCCCAAAATGGCGCTGTCTTAACGCACTTCATAGGATTATACTGGCCTGAGGACTGATGCTGGTTGAGATCCGGGGACCCCAACAGGCTGAGTGACCAGTGTAGGGTGCAGGCGCTGGCTCAGGGCGCCCCTCACAGCGCCGCACAATGGGGGTCATTCCGAGTTGTTCGCTCGTTATTTTTTTGTCGCAACGGAGCGATTAGTCGCTAATGCGCATGCGCAATGTCCGCAGTGCGACTGCGCCAAGTAAATTTGCTATGCAGTTAGGAATTTTACTCACGGCATTAAGAGGTTTTTTCTTCGTTCTGGTGATCGTAATGTGATTGACAGGAAGTGGGTGTTTCTGGGCGGAAACTGTCCGTTTTATGGGAGTGTGTGAAAAAACGCTACCGTTTCTGGGAAAAACGCGGGAGTGGCTGGAGAAACGGAGGAGTGTCTGGGCGAACGCTGGGTGTGTTTGTGACGTCAAACCAGGAACGACAAGCACTGTACTGATCGCACTGGCAGAGTAAGTCTCGAGCTACTCAGAAACTGCACAGAGAAGTCTTTTCGCAATATTGCGAATCTTTCGTTCGCAATTTTGATAAGCTAAGATTCACTCCCAGTAGGCGGCGGCTTAGCGTGTGCAAAGCTGCTAAAAGCAGCTTGCGAGCGAACAACTCGGAATGACCCCCAATGTACCGCTGAGCCTCCCGGAGCGCAGTTAATACTGCACTCCTACCCTGATGCCGCCATCTTCACACCGGCACCCCGCTTGCTAGGGGGGGTCGGTGTCTCACTCGCCACAATCTTCAGCTCTGCAAGGGGGTGGCGGCATGCTGCTGGGGTGAGCGATCCCCTGTGGCGGGGAACAATCTATCCCCTCTGGAGCTCAGTGTCCAGTCAGCGGAGACAGTGGCTCAGACCCCGCAGGGCATACACTGCTCCCCCCCCAAGTCCCTTGCTGCAGGGAGGCTGTTGCCAGCAGCCTCCCTGTAAAACAATAAACTCTAAAAAATAACTTTTACTAAGGAAACTCTGGAGAGCTCCACTAGCTGTGACCGGCTCCTCCGGGCACATTTTCTAAACTGAGTCTGGTAGGAGGGGCATAGAGGGAGGAGCCAGCCCACACTCTCAAACTCTTAAAGTGTCAATGGCTCCTGGTGGACAGTCTATACCCCATGGTACTAATGTGGACCCCAGCATCTTCTAGGACGTAAGAGAAAATGAAAACATCACCACTTTCCCTGCCATCGATGTCAGAGAAATTAATGGTCGATGGCCATCTGTACAACACTGCACACAGGTACTGATTCACCCCCATGTTGGGTAAGCATATTCAATAGTTATATATAATCGTTATGGTAGACTTACCGTTGATAACTTTATTTCTCCTAAGTCCACAGGATAACATTGGGATATGAGGTAGCGACAGCGGATTGGCACCAAACGATCAAAGTTTTCGGCCTCCAGGAATGTTATGGGCCCGTCCCTATATCCCCACCTCTTGGCTCAGGCAATTCAGAGGCTTTCCAAAGCTCAAAGCAGAAGCATCATAGAGAGCCCTAATCAGGTGAGAAGAACACACATGTACAACCTTCTATACAAGAAGGAAGAGGTTAGTAAGTGAAAGGATCCTCAAATCAAGTGCGTCAGGGTGGGATCCCTGTGGACTTAGGAGAAATAGAGTTATCAACGGGAAGTCTGCAAAAACGATTATTTCTCCTGCAGGGTCCACAGGTTATCTGTAGGAAAACATTTGGATGTCCCAAAGCAATTTAGTGGTGGGGACGCTGCTGATTGGACAGGAGAATCCTTCGCCCCAAATTCAGCGTCCTGAGAGGCAAAGGTATCAAAGGCAAAACGTCTAATGAATGTGTTAAGGGAAGACCATGTGGCTGCCTTACATATCTGTTCTGCTGAAGCACCACGTTGTGCTACCCATGATGGACCTACCTTATGAGAAGAGTGAGCAGAGACATTGGGGGTCATTCAGAGTTGATCGCTAGCTGCATTTGTTCGCAGCGCAGCGATCAGGCTAAAAAACCGCAGTTCTGCGCCTGAGTATGCGGCGCAATACGCACGCGCGTCGTACGGGCACAACAAATGATGTAGTTTTGCACAGGGTATAGCGATGCATTTCAGTCGCACTGGTTGCCGCAGAGTGAGTGACATGAAGTGGGCGTTTCTGGGTGGCAACTGACCGTTTTAAGGGAGTGTTTGGGAAAACGCAGGCGTGCCAGAAAAAATGCAGGCATGGCTGGGTGAACGCTGGGCGGGTGTTTGACGTCAAATCTGGTACTGAATAGGCTGAAGTGATCGCAAGCGCTGCTGAGTAGGTTTTGAGCTACTCTGAAACTACACACATTTATTTTGCATGCGCTCTGCGATACATTCGTTCGCACTTCTGCTAAGCTAAAATACACTCCCAGTGGGCGGCGGCATAGCGTTTGCATGGCTGCTAAAAACTGCTAGCAAGCGATCAACTCGGAATGACCCCCATTAGCCGGAATAGGGAGATCAGCTTGAGAATATGCTTCTGAAATGGTCATTCAAAGCTACCTCGCCAGTGTCTGCTTGTCAGCAGGCCATCCTCTCTTTCCTCTCTTGTGATATCCGTAGAGAAAGTATAGAGTGTCTGTTTTTCTGATGGCACTGGTATGATTCACGTAGATCCTTAAAGCACGGACTACGTCCAACAATGCATTCCTGCAGAAAGGTCCGGCCCTACAATTACTTTGTTAAGGTGGAATTTAGACACCACCTTAAGAAGATGCCCAGATTTTTGTTCTGAGAACCGCTCTATCTGGATTAAAAAAAAAAAAGTCAGAAAAGGAGGGCGACATAACAATGCCCCTAAATCTGAGACTCTTCTAGCTGAAGCAATAGCCAGTAGAAAGAGAACTTTAGCCGTCAACCATTTAAAATCCACTTGTTTTAGTGGTTCAAATGGGGCAACTTGAAGGGCTTTAGAACTAAACTTAAGTCTCAAGGCACTGTAGGAGAAACAAAAAGAGGTTGAAAGTGCGCACATCCTGTAGGTTAGTAATTTTCTTTGGGAACCATACAGTCAATTCTGACACTTGCACTCTCAAGGAAGCCAGCCTTAGACCTTTGTCCATTCCTGACTGAAGGAATGCGAGGATTCTGGAAACTCTGAAAGACTTAGGATCAAATTTCCGGTCACTGCACCATTGAATATAGGCTTGCCATATTCGGTGATAAATACGAGCTGTGGAAGGTTTCCTTGCTCTGAGCATTGTTTGAATTACCTGTTGTGAGAATCCTCTTGCTTTCAGGATGGAAGTCTCAAGAGCCACACCGTCAAAGACAGTCAATCCAGGTGCTTGTGATAGAAAGGATCCCGAGACAGTAGATCTGGACATTGAGGGAGTCGGAATGGAGCATCCATCGACAGCCTCTGCAGATCTGTGTACCAACGTTTTCTGGGCCAAGCCGGAGCTTTTAGTATCGCCCTTTCCTTCCTTTACCTTTCGCATCACCCTGGGTAACATGGCGATTGGTGGAAACACATAGGCCGGATGAAAGTCCCATCTCACTGACAGGGCATCTACAAAGAACACTTTGGGATGCTTTATTCTTGACCCGTATGCGGGAACTTTGTTGTTCTGACGGGACGCCATGGGATCTATCTCCGGTAACCCCCACTTTTCTACCAGGATTTGGAAGACCTCGGGCTGTAAAGCGCATTTGTTTGCATGAATGGCGTTTTGACTGAGAAAATCTGCTTCCCAGTTTAGGACTCCCGGAATGAACACTGCGGACAAGGGAGGTCAATCCGAGTTGATCGCACGCTGCCGATTTTCGCTGCAATCAGGTCTCGACTGCGCATGCACCGCAATGCGCAGGCGCGTCGTTCGGGTACAATGTGGATAGTTGCCGAGCCATGGATTTAGAATCCATACGCAGAGCCGATCGCAAGAAGATTGACAGAAAGAGGGCGTTTACGTGTGGCAACTGACCGTTTTCTGGGAGTGGTAGGGAAAATGCAGGCAGGTCCGGGCGCTTGGAGGGCGGGTGTGTGACGTCATTTCCGGCACCAAAAAGACTGAAGTGATCGCAAGGGCAGTATGGATTGTGTAATGGTTAGCATTACTGCCTCACATTACTGAGATCATGGGTTCGATTCCCACCATGGCCCTAACTGTGTGGAGTTTGTATATTCTCCCCGTACTTGCGTGGGTTTCCTCCGGGTACTCCGGTTTCCTCCCACAATCCAAAAATATACTGGTAGGTTAATTGGATCCCAACAAAATTAACCCTAGCCTGTATGTGTGTGCGTGTACATGTGGTAGGGAAAAATAGATTGTAAGCTCCACTGGGGCAGGGACTGATGTGAATGGCCAAATATTCTCTGTAAAGCGCTGCGGAATATGTATGCGCTATATAAATAACTGGTAATAAATAAATAAATAATAATAATAATAATAATAATAATAAAAGGGATGAGTAAGTTCAGACCTACTCTGAAACTGCACAAAATGTTTTTGTAGTGCTCGGCTGCACAGGCATTCGCACACTTGCAAAACAAAAAATACACTCCCCCGTAGGCGGCGACTATGTATTTGCACGGCTGCTAAAAACAGCTAGCGTGCGATCAACTCGGAATGGCCCCCAAGGCTTGATGATGAAGTTCTGCCCACTTTAACGTGTGACTTACCTCCTTCATTGCGTTTTGGCTGCGAGTTCCTCCCTGATGGTTGAGGCACGCTACTGCCGTTGCATTGTCCGAGCAGATTTGGACTGGTTTCCCCTGGAGGATGTCCATTGCCTGAATAAGTGCCATATATATGGCCTGAAGATTCAATATATTTATTGGCAGACAACTTTCTTCCTTGGTCTACTGCCCTTGGAACATACTTGCCTACCTGACCCTCTCCATGAGGGAGAAAATGCTCTGTTCCTGGACTTTCCTGGTAATGTATGATTGCCATCACCTGTGGTGAAACACTTTTCTTATCAATTAACTAGCTCACCACAGATGATGGCAATCATACATTACCAGGAAAGTCCAGGAACAGAGCATTTTCTCCCTCATGGAGAGGGTCAGGTAGGCAAGTATGCCTTGGAAGCAACTCCTTCCTGACACCGCTCCCCAGCTCTGCAGGCTGGCATCCGTTGTCAGAATTTCCCAATCTGATATCCAAAGGGTCCTGAATACTTGACTGAATTTTGGATATTTTGTTAAGAGGTAAAATTACTCTCTGAAAACTCGAATCCAACACAGCCCCCAAGTGAGTCATCCGTTTTGACGGAACCAGGGACAACTTTGCCCAATTTATGAGCCAACCGTGTCTCTGCAAACAAGCTGTTGTCTGTCGCAGATGACACTGAAGCAATTCATGAGATGGGAGGCATTTGATATGCCGGCTGTCGGGATCCTGGCGCTCACCATACCGGTGCCAGCATCCCAACAGCCGGCATACCGACAACTATTCTTGGGGTGTCCACGACCGCCTTAGAGGGAGAATAAATAGCATGGCACGAGTAGCATGCCACCGTGCCCGCAGCGTGGTGAGCCCACAAGGGCCTCTTCCACGCTCACCCCACTGCCTGCATGCCGGCGCTGGCATAACATACTAGACCCCCTTTTGATTGTGTCAGGGTTAATAAGTCGTCGAGGTATGGAAAAATCCTTATCACCTGCTGACAGAGATAAGATGCCATCACCATCATCATAATTTTGGTGAACACTCTGGGAGCTGTGCCCAGTCCAAATAGTAGGTCCTGAAACTGAAAATGTTGCTGGATGATAGCAAACCTGAGATAGCACTGATGGGACAGTGCTATAGGAACATGAAGGTAAACATCCTGGATATCCAGGGATACCATAAAATCCTCCGGCTCCATAGCCAAAATAATGGAACGTAAAGTCGCCATATGAAACCGAGGCACCCAAATGTACTTGTTCAGTACTTTGAGATTGAGTATGGGCTGGAACGACCCATTTGGCTTCTGGACTAGAAACAGGTTGGAATAAAAACCTTGTCCTCATTGTGCAGGAGGAACTGGAATTATCACTTCTGACTGAAGCAACTTCTTAACTGCCTTTTGCAAAGTCCAGGCCTTCGTTTCAACTGAAGACTGGCTGGTACAAAAAAACCTTTGAGGAGGGTGTTTCTTGAAAGCATAACTGATATACCGCTTTTTGCACCCAGGCATCTGTGGTGGACTGCTGCCAGATCTGTGTAAACTGAAGAAGTCGGCCTCCCACCCTGGGGTCCCCCAGGTGGAGGCCCGCACCATCAGGCTGATGGCTTATCTTCGGATTTGGTAGCCGGCCCTCTGGTAGCCCAATGCTTTTTAGTCTTACCAGACTTGTCAGATTGAGACTGTTTGCCAGAACCTTTTCCTTGAGTCCAAAAGGGCCGAAAAGTTGGAAATCTAGGCTTGGATTTGTGTGTGGAAGGAAACTTCACTTTCTTGGAGTCTGCTTCTGACTCCAAAATACTGTAATTCTTTACCAAATAAAATATGTCCAGTAAAAGGCAAAGACTTCAGAAGCTTCTCGGATTCTGAGTCAGCTTTCCATGTACGTTGCCAAACCGTTCTGCGAGCTGCTACCTGAGAGGCAATTGTACCCATATCCAAGGCTGCTTCTTCCATTAAAATAGATGCCTGTTTGATATGTGCAATATGGAATTTTTGCTCCCTAGATGCCATTGAAAGGTCATCCTCCAATGCATCAGCCCAGGCTGCTACTGCTTTTGCCATCCAGGCTGAAGCCATGGCTGGCCTTATGATTCCCCAGACAAGGAGAAAATGGTTGTAAGAAAACCATCTACAGATGGGTCCTCCGTTATATTAGCTGGCTGAGGCATTAGTCGCGATTGGGCATACGCAACGTGCCTGAGCGCAGGGAGGCGTGCCTAGTCGCAGGGAGGCGCACAGAGCGTTTGTCGTTACCTTTAAGTGTAATACCTGCGATCATCCACCAGATGTCGCTTTTTACAATCACCACTGCGCATGCGTGTGGTCTCCAGTAAAATACAATACTGAAATACATAGAACTACTTTACTGGTGCGTCTCATTACACTGCAATATGCTAAAAAAAAAAAACATCTATTTTCCTATCCGTGACATCATTTAATGCTATTGAAGGCAGAGGTAATGTAGATTATAGCATCAGTTGGATGACATGCATATCTACTTTGGGAGCCACCTCCGTTTTTAAACAGACCCCAGCCGGAAGAGGATAATGGGAATTCCATTTCCTTAGAATTCTAAACTTCTTACTGGGTGTAACCCAAGCCTCTTGCATAATTTCTGTCAGCTGTTCTGACCCAGAAAACTCAGTCCCAACTATTTTGGGACGTTTAAACACAGGTACCTTAGATTTTAACAAAGGCTCTGCTGCCTCCTCTAAGTATAGAATGGCTTTCATAGCACTAATTTGCTCACGAATGTCCACTGAGCTGAGGCCTTCCTCCTCGTCTCTGTATGCAGACCCGGAGTGCGATGAGTCCTCATCTGAAACATGTGTAGACTGTGTAGATGTTGTTTCATGTCTATGTGATTTACTTACCACCAGCCTTTCAGCCTGTTTCTGTTTAGAGGCTGCCAATTCCTGTAATGGATATAACCCCCAGGTGGAATGTTGCATGTAAGGGTTAATAGGGTAACCTATCCCTATAGGAGCTGGCATTATCTGCTCAACTATACTGGATAATGTCTGTTCTAAGGTAGCCGATGGGGGTTCAACTTGAACATGTGCCTGCCTCGGATTATTCAAGAGGCTTTGGTGAAAGCTAAAACAATTTGCACATAATCCTTTTTGAACCAGATCCTGAGAGGTTAACACAGCTTTGCAAGACAAACATGATATGAGTGTTGGTGCTGCTGTGGAGAGTGTATCTTCCTCACCCTTTCCTTTCTTAGACATGATAAACAAATCACACAACTGTACAGTGTTAACTACACAAATTGTGACTGCAATCACTTAAAAATTTGTTAAAGTGACATACAATCCGATCCCTCCCTGCTTTGCACCTTCATTGAGGATCGGAATACACAGAAACTGACAAACAGTAAAGTCAGCAATCACACTAGCAATCAGTCACAGGTTATACATTAGTTTAATAAGCAATATGAGCCCATAATCAACTACAAATAAATTTCAAGTATGTAGGAGAAAAATATTACTGCATTACCTTATATATGAGTTTAAACATATTTAGTTGCACAGTGTAAGAAAACAGCAGCAATAGTTTACAGACTCAAATGCATCCGGCACTTACCCAACTATTCATACCAAAGGTAGAGACTTGGGGGGTATTGATCAATCCTGGAAGCGGGGTTAAGTCTCCCTGTATCCCACTCTCCTGAGCCGGGTGATACAGCACTAAAAGCCTAATTCAGATCTGATCGCAGCAGCAAATTTGTTAGCTAATGGGCAAAACCATGTGCACTGCAGGGGGGGGCAGATATAACATGTGCAGAGAGTTAGATTTGGGTGGGTTATAATGTTTCTGTGCAGGGTAAATACTGGATGCTTTATTTTTACACTGCAATTTAGATTTCAGTTTGAACACACCACACCCAAATCTAACGCTCTCTGCACATGTTATATCTACCCCCCCTCCAATGCACATGGTTTTGCCCAACTGCTAACAAATTTGCTGCTGCGATCAAATCTGAATTAGGCCCTGTATCATCCGGCTCAAGAGAGTGGGATACAGGGAGACTTCACCCCGCTTCCAGGATTGATCAATACGTTAGTGAACGCTGAGTGGATCCAGACACCAATAGTGTACACAAATGCCCAGTGAACCTACAGTGAACACAGACACCCACGTGAACACAGATGCACCAGTCATGCAGCCGCCTATGCTGCGAACGGGTCCTTTAAGATACACAGCATCTTAGACGGAAGCAGGAACTCAGTTCATGGCGGGAAACTCGGAGGAAACTGGTCATGAACCGGGGGGAGGGGCGACCAGGGGAGCGTCTTACTCTCCACTACTGACATTAACCCTAAGGATCGCGGCCTCATACTACCCCTGGAGCCTATGATCCCTGAGGCCTAACGCTGGTGCACCAGAGGTGGCAGCTGCATCAGCGACTGTTCAGTAGTCTCCATCCCAAAACAATGCGGCTGTGTCTCGCGTTTCCCCTACTAAGTGGATCTGATGACTTACCTTCTCCCCGTGCTCCGTCCAAAGCCTGGTAACGTCTGCTGGACTTGCTAGTACATCCTACACAGGCGCCCGCCGAAACAGCACTATACACGTGGGTAAGCGTTGTCGGGACCCGGCGGGGAGTTGTTGGAGTGACTCTTTCTAAGGTACATATAAAATGCTTTTTAGAAAGACCGCTCAAAAAAATAGTAAGACTATAAATATAAAATAAAACAGCTTATGGCTGCTAAAAACCAGCAGCTCATTGACTATGTTCCGGCTCCTGCTGCACCAAACAAGAAACTGAATTGCCTGAGCCAGGGATATAGGGACGGGCACATTGCATTCTGGGAGGTCGAAAGCTTTGATCGTTTGGTGCCAATCCGCTGTCGCTACCTCATATCCCAATGTTATCCTGTGGACCGTGCAGGAGAAATTTTAGATTTACATTTTCACCCCACCCTCCTAGAAGAGTTATGATTGCTGTGGAAAAGTAATAATATAAGGGCCTATGTATTAATGATCAGGATTATTCACAATTTCTGTAGCAATGAAATTTGAATGAAAAGATCCCGTTATTTAGTAAACACTGCTGTCTCTGCAAGCGTTTTGGAGGAGTCTTTCAAGTGTGCACAGTGCCAGTTTCCGCTGCTGGTCGGAGACTGCAGGAGAAAGATTGCAATATCTATCTCCTGCTAGTAAGCCTCCAAACGCTTAAAGTGATTTTATCCCAGCAGAAGATGGTGGAAACCAACAGCGAGTTTAGAGGGTTAGTCAGAGTTGTTAGCAACAAAAGAAAGCACGCTAATGGCCAATACCATGTTGCAGTACAGGTGGGGCAGATGTAACATGCAGGGCCGTCTTTTCGTATGGGCTCAATTGGCTCTTGCCCAAGGGCCCCAGGAGTATAAGGGCCCTAGGCTGATAGCTGAGGGTCCCCTCTTTCCAGGGGTACCAGATTTTTGAAAATCGGCCCTGGGGAACTGGAGATATCCAACTTGAAAGCAGGGGTCCCCATCCAAGCCTGTTAATTGCTCTTCCCAGCCAGATATCTCGGGTTCTGTCTGACAGAGTTTTTCTTAGGGTATACTCCAAAAGCTCGGACTCTCCCCTGGCATCTTGTCTCTACTATGTCCAGAACCAGGGATATCAGCCTTCCAGCAGCCGGTCTCTGCTCCAGCTCCACACGCCTGGTATGCAGTTTTAGATTTTAGTTGGTGGATTGCTCTGGCTCCTGAACTCTGATCCCCAAGTCCCCAGAGCCGTCTTAACAGCAGTGTAGGCCCCTGGGCACAGCAATGCATTGGGGCCCCTACCCACCCATCAGCGGTGGGGGGTGCCATCAGCGGTGGGTAGGGTGTGTTCTATCTTTCGCTCAGCATGTAGGACCTGGAGAAATAATTTCTACTAATTACTCCTTTACTGCACAAATGGGGCGGGAAGGAGAACACTAAACTGTAGAAAGGGACATTGTGCGGAATGGAGGGGCCCTGGTACATGACTTCCAGGGTGGTAGAGGGTGTTTAATACACAGGGGAGGGGTGGATAGTGGAGTGGGCTTAATATTCATCATTTTCCGGGGGTCAGGGCTGCTTGCTTTACTGCAGATATCTCCAGTTTCTGGAAATAGATTTCTTAGCTTTAACAGGATAAAAAAAACTAGAGAGTCCCACCTTACAGGAGATACTGGGGATTTGGAGATCAGAGTTCAGGAGCCAGAGCCAGGGCCGGACTGGCCATCTGGCACTTCTGGCAAATGCCAGAAGGGCCGATGGCCACGTGGGCCGGTCCAGCGCTCACTGATACACGCTGCCGCTCAGTCCGGCGGCAGCGTGTCTCAGCTGTCAGGAGAGGAGAGCGCCCGCCAGCGCGGCTGTGTCTGGCGCGGCGGCGTATAGCGGACTTCAAACCAGC